>NC_081388.1:9267592-9951342 GCF_030684315.1 Stegostoma tigrinum
GGATCCTGTAACGCAAGTCAATTCGCTTGCAAGGCAGAACTCAATGCAGGACAATACAATGGAGCTGTTTGTAAATACTGGAAATGTTCACACATCGGATCTTTAACATGATATCCCGTAATGAGTTCACATTCACGGGTATGAGCATCCGTAAGTCAGACGGTCACAAACTGGGATGTACAAAGCAGTTGCCATTACAAATCTGTGATCAGAGAATGAGCCTTCCAGACTGATTTATGTAAAGCTGTGCAGCACATCTTTTAGAGTCATAGAGTTTACAGAGATATACAAACCCTTCAGGTCAACTCGTTCATGCTGACCAGATATCCTAAATTAATCCAGTCCCATTTGCCAGCAGTTGGCCCATATCCCTCCAATCCCTTCTGATTCATATACTCATCCCGATGCCTTTTAAATGTTGTAAATGTACCAGCCTCCACTTCATTTGGCAGCTTGTTCCATACACACGCCACCCGCTGTGTGAAAATGTTAACTCTTAGGTCCCTTTTAAATCTTACCCCTCTCGCCTTAAACCTATGCCCCTCTAGTTTTGGGCCTCCACAACCTGTGAAAAGGACCTTGACTATTCACCCTATCCATGCCCCTCATGATTTTGTAAGCCTCTAAAGTCACCCCTCAGCCTCAATCACCCCAAGGAAAATAACCCCAAACTAGTCAGCCTCTCCCTGCAGCTCAAACCCTCCAAACCTGGCTACATCCTTGTAAACCTCTTCTAAACCCTTTCAAGTTTCACATCTTTCCTATAGCTGAACTGGTCACAGTATTCCAAAGGTAGCCTCACCAATGTCCTGTACAGCCATAACATGACCTCTCAACTCCTTTACTCAATACAATGACCAATAAAAGCAAGCATACCAAATACTCCTTCACCACACTATCTACCCACTTTCCAGGAACTATGAACCCGCACTCCAAGGTCTCTTTGCTCAGCGATACTGCTCAGGACCCTACCATTAAGTGTATAAATCTTTCCAAACTGCAGCACCTCACATTTATCTAAATCAAACTCCATCTGCCACTCCTCAGCCCATTGGTGCATCCAATCTGTGTACTCTGAGGTAACCAGTTTTCATTTATCTCTCGCCATTTAAAGATCCCGCATCCAACTGGAAAACCCTGGCATTGACCGAGCAAACGCTTGCTGAACGGTAACTCCAAAATGATTGAGGAAGAGGTATGGGTGGTTGTGGGTGTAGTGGTTTTATGAAAATCTTCCGGTTGCTCTGTACTTGAATTGAGTTCTCACTCCAAAAGAAACATCTTCGAGCCAATTCCATTGGGGATAACCTCAGGTTGTATAAATAAAACGGCGACTTCCTCTCCTACCATGCCATGGGCTTTCTCTCTTCATCATTCTTTGACAGGGAATAGGCCTCATTGACAAGGGCAGAATTTGTCACCCATCCCTAATTACCCTTGAGCTCAGTGGCCTGCTAAGCCATTTCAGAGGGTATTTATAACGGGTAACCTCGGAGTCACATGGAGGCCAGATTAAGTAAGGATGACAGATTCTCTTCCTGAAGGAAGTTAGTGAACCAGAGGTAACACAGTGTGGATCTGGAGGAACACAGCAGGCCAAGCAGCATCAGAGGAGCAGGAAAGCTGACATTTCAGGTCAGAAATTTCTGAAGAAGGGCCCCAACCCGAAATGTCAACCTTCCTGAGCCTCTGACGCTGCCTGGCCTGCTGTGTTCCTCCAGCCTCACACTGTGTTATCGCTGATTCCAGCATCGGCAGTGCTTACTCTTCATGAACCGGACGGCTTATTTTAATCTGATAGTCGTCACGGTCACATTATTGAGAGAGTAGCCTCCAGGTTTATGAGTTGAATTTGAATTTTACCAACAGCGGCAGTAGGATTTGGAATGTTAACTGGGACCTTGCGATTAAGGATTCAGTAGCATTGCAATTAGATTGAAATTTCCCCAGGGGCTTGGTCTTTCAGCGTAGGTTCCTGCAGTCGTTTCCCCTAACACCCGCGTCGCTGACTGTCCATGCTGTTGCCTCCTAGAATGGAACTTAGTTCCAACACTCTCCAGCCTCAAAGTGCAACTTCTCTCAGTTTTCGTTCTGACAGTTGACTTTGCTGTTTGACGCTACCAATTCGATAACTCCCAACTCAAGGGCTTCTGAAATGGCAAACGCTAAGAAAATTAAGGTTTGTAATGTGTCAACTGTGTTTCACATCTTTCAGAGCCACGTCCAACAGCCTTGCTGTGATTCATTAAGGTCGAAGTGATCATTTTGTGATTCATCAGATTCTTGCTCCTCCTTATCCAGGGAATCCTGTGTTTCTCCCAATTCTAGCCTCAGATTCCCTTTCTCAAACCCTGGCATCAACCATCAGCAGCACTGGCCTCTTCAATCCCTACATCCCTCCTTCGAGACGCTCCCTAAGACCAATTGAGTTGAACAAGCTGTGGGAGATGCCGGTGTTGGACTGGGGTGGACAAGGTCATAAATTACATGACGCCAGGTTAAAGTCCAACAGGTTCATTAGAAAACACAAGCTTTCGAAGCATCAGTTCTCTTTCAGGTGTTAGTGAGAGACATGACATCAGACACAGAATTTATAAGTAAAGGATCAAAGGATTACACCGCTGATCCCGATGTGTGTAACAAACATGAAACGCTGTTAAATCTTTAATCTATTAGAAGGCTTTAATTTATTAATATGCATATGCAAGTCACCAAATTCCTTTCAAGTCACTGTCCTGAGAGCACTAAAGATTCTATCAGTTTCAAGAAGAGGTGACATTTAGGTCAGACAATGCATGTTAGGTGTGAAGCTTTGTTGAGAATCTGTTTGTGTTTGGTTTGGAGTCAGGCTGGTAAAATAGAATATATCTGCAAGTAAAAATTCACCCTGTTGATTCATATTGTGTGTGTGTGTGTGTGTGTGTGTGTGTGTGTGTGAGAGAGAGAGTGTGTGTGTGTGAGAGAGAGAGAGTGTGTGTGAGAGTGTATGTGTTTGCATGTGTGAGAGAGAGAGAGAGAGAGAGAAAGACAGAGAGGGAGATAGAGTGAGAGTGTGTCCGTGTGTGTGTGTGTGTGTGTGTGTGTGTGTGTGTGTGTTTGTATGTGTGTGTATGAATGTGTATGAGTTAGTGAGTGAGCATGTGTGCGTGTGTGTGAATATGCGTGTGAGAGTGTGTCCATGTTTGTGTGTGTGTGTGTGTGTGTGTGTTTGTATGTGTCTGTGCACTAGTTAGTGAGTGAGCATGTGTGTGTGTGTGTGAATGTGTGTGAGAGAGAGAGTGTCCGTGTGTGTGTGTGTGTGTGTGTCTGTGTGTGTGTGTGTCTGTGCATATGTGTGTATGAATTTGTATGAGTGAGTGAGTGAGCGTGTGTGCATGTATGTGTGTGAGAGAGAGAGAGTGTGTGTGTCTGTGTTCGTGTGTGTGTGTATGTCTGTGCATATGTGTGTATGAATGTATATGAGTGTGTGTGTGAGAGAGAGAGAGTGTGAGAGTGTGTGTTTGTGTGTGAGAGAGAGAGAAAGAGAAAGACAGAGAGAGAGAGAGTGAGAGTGTGTCCGTGTGTGAAAAAATGTGATGCCCTTTGGATCATTAGTGATGAACAGAATCTGGAGGTGTTGTTGGGACACGGGTAACATTGTCAGTTCCAGCATAAAGAGACAAACCCCCGCGAGTAGATGGAAAGGGGGTTTTGTCCTTCTCACGGCACCCGTCGAGATCACTGCAGCCGACTTTGCTGAGTGTAGACACTGTCCAGATTTCTGTCCTTGTTCCCACTGCTGCAAAAAACCTCCGAGGCCCATGCACAGCTTACAGGGAACATCGGTAAGTCACTGCTGTTAATATGTGAGAGGTAGATAGCCAACTGCTGCACAGTAAGATCCCGAAACTGTAACGAGCTGTAAAGCTGTTCCCTCTCTTTTAATTTCTGACGCAATGTTGGTCAAACCATAAATATAGGCCAGGCCATTGGAAGAAACCTCTCCTGCCCAATTCTTCAGATGATCCTGGGGGATTTTGATGGGGCTAACTGAAAGGGGTCTATGCCCACCCCGAGAGGCGTTGGCAAACCCCATGACAGATACCACTCTGCTGCTCAAAACGGTGTGATCTCTCGTTCGTGTTTTTACTCAAAACCACAAAGATATGATGTTGTGGCCATAACAGAGACATGGGTTTCTCAGGGGCAGGAATGGTTGCTGGATGTTCCAGGGTTTAGAGCATTTAAAAAGAATAGGGAGGGGGGGAAAAGAGGAGGGGGTGTAGCACTACTAATCAGAGAGGGTATCACAGCTACAGAAGCTTCCATTGTCGAGGAAGATCTGCCTACTGAGTCAGTATGGGTGGAAATTAGGAACAGCAAGGGAGTAGTCACCTCGTTAGGGGTTTACTACAGGCCCCCCAATAGCAGCAGGGAGATTGAAGAAAGCATAGGTCGGCAGATTTTGGAAAAGTGTGGACGTAGTAGGGTTTTTGTAATGGGTGACTTTAACTTTCCCAATATTGATTGGAACCTCCTTCGAGCAGAAGATTTGAATGGAGCTGTTTTTGTAAGGTGTGTTCAGGAGGGTTTCCTAACGCAGTACGTTGACAGGCTGACGAGGGGAGAGGCCATTCTAGACTTGGTGCTCGGAAACGAGCCGGGGCAGGTATCAGATCTTGTGGTGGGAGAGCATTTTGGTGACAGTGACCATAACTGCCTCACATTCTACATAGTTATGGAGAAGGAGAGGGTTAGGCAAAATGGGAGGATATTTAATTGGGGAAGAGGAAACTATGATGCGATTAGACATGAGTTAGGAAGCATGGACTGGGAACAATTGTTCCATGGCAAAGGCACTATAGACATGTGGAAACTCTTTAAGGAACAGTTGTTGCAAGTGATGAATAAATATGTCCCTATGAGACAGGCAAGAAGGGGTAAGATAAAGGAACCTTGGATGACGAGAGCGGTGGAGCTTCTCGTCAAAAGGAAGAAGGTAGCTTACATAAGGTGGAGGAAGCTAGGGTCAAGCTCAGCTCTAGAGGATTACAGGCAGGCGAGGAAGGGGCTCAAAAATAGTCTGAGGAGAGCCAGGAGGGGGCACGAGAAAGGCTTGGCAGAACGAATTAGGGAGAACACAAAGGTATTTTACACTTATGTGAGGAATAAGAGAATGGTCAAAGAAAGAGTAGGGCCGATCAGGGATAGCATAGAGAACTTGTGTGTGGAGTCTGAGGAGGTAGGGGAAGCCCTAAATGAGTTTTTTGCTTCTGTCTTTACGAAAGAAACAAACTTTGTAGTGAATGAAACCTTTGAAGAGCAGGTGTGCATGCTGGAATGGATAGAGATAGAGGAAGCTGATGTGCTGAAAATTTTGTCAAACATTAAGATTGACAAGTCGCCAGGCCCGGACCAGATCTTTCCTCGGCTGCTTTGGGAAACGAGAAATGCAATTGCTTCGCCACTTGCGAAGATCTTTGCATCCTCGCTCTCCACTGGAGTCGTACCTGAGGACTGGAGAGAGGCAAATGTAATTCCTCTCTTCAAGAAAGGAAATAGGGAAATCCCCGACAATTACAGACCAGTAAGTCTCACGTCTGTCGTCTGCAAGGTGTTAGAAAGGATTCTGAGGGATAGGATTTATGACCATCTGGAAGAGCATGGCTTGATGAAATGCAGTCAACACGGCTTTGTGAGGGGCAGATCATGCCTCACAAACCTTATCGAGTTCTTTGAGGATGTGACTAGAAAAGTTGATGAGGGTCGAGCTGTGGATGTGGTGTATATGGACTTCAGCAAGGCATTTGATAAGGTTCCCCATGGTAGGCTCATTCAGAAGGTCAGGAGGAATGGGATACAGGGGAACTTAGCTGTCTGGATACAGAATTGGCTGGCCAACAGAAGACAGCGAGTGGCAGTAGAAGGAAAATATTCTGCCTGGAAGTCAGTGGTGAGTGGTGTTCCACAGGGCTCTGTCCTTGGGCCTCTACTGTTTGTAATTTTTATTAATGACTTGGATGAGGGGATTGAAGGATGGGTCAGCAAGTTTGCAGATGACACAAAGGTTGGAGGTGTCGTTGACAGTATAGAGGGCTGTTGTAGGCTGCAGCGGGACATTGACAGGATGCAGAGATGGGCTGAGAGGTGGCAGATGGAGTTCAACCTGGATAAATGTGAGGTGATGCATTTTGGAAGGTCAAATTTGAAAGCTGAGTACAGGATTAAGGATAGGATTCTTGGCAGCGTGGAGGAACAGAGGGATCTTGGTGTGCAGATACATAGATCTCTTAAAATGGCCACCCAAGTGGACAGGGTTGTTAAGAAAGCATATGGTGTTTTGGCTTTCATGAGCATTGGGATTGAGTTTAAGAGTCGTGAGATCTTGTTGCAGCTCTATAAAGCTTTGGTTAGACTGCACTTGGAATACTGCGTCCAGGTCTGGTCGCCCTATTATAGGAAAGATGTGGATGCTTTGGAGAGGGTTCAGAGGAGGTTTACCAGGATGCTGCCTGGACTGGAGGGCTTATCTTATGAAGAGAGGTTGACTGAGCTCGGACTTTTTTCATTGGAGAAAAGGAGGAGGAGATGGGACCTAATTGAGTTATATAAGATAATGAGAGGCATAGATAGAATTGATAGCCAGAGACTATTTCCCAGGGCAGAAATGGCTAACACGAGGGGTCATAGTTTTAAGCTGGTTGGAGGAAAGTATAGAGGGGAGGTCAGAGGTGGGTTCTTTACACAGAGAGTTGTGAGAGCATGGAATGTATTGCCAGCAGCAGTTGTGGAAGCAAGGTCATTGGGGACATTTAAGAGACTGCTGGACATGCATATGGTCACAGAAATTTGAGGGTGCATACATGAGGGTCAATGGTCGGCACAACATTGTGGGCTGAAGGGCCTGTTCTGTGCTGTACTGTTCTATGTTCTATGTTCTATGTTCTATCGGAGCTAAAATAGCAGACGTGTCTTTTGGCATCTGAAGTAAGAATCAGAGCAAAGGACACAGCTGTTGCAAAATGAGCTGTATGATCTGCCGAACCCACTGAGTTGCTCCAGAAGTTTCTGTTTTTGTTTCAAATTTCCAGCAATCTGCAGAATTCCGTTTTTATTTGAGTGGCACCGACTTGCTCGCCGGGTATGCTGAAGCTCAAAGGGATTTTTGAGTCTCTCTATTGCATTACCAGTTAAACTGATGCTGGGAATGGTGCCGAAACTGTACAAAGGGTGATGTCTGGTGGCCCACTTGGTAAGTGCCACCCCAGCAGCAAAGAGGGAGTTAAATATAACTGGGAAGATTGACAGGTCCAGTGGATGCCCATCACAAGGGAGGCAAATGTTAAACAGTCATGTTGTAAATTACATTCCATACCGATGGGGGCGCAACTGAGTCTCCGTTTCGTCCCTCCCAGTTCCTCCTTATTCTGCTGAAGTAATCTAATCAAAGATTGTTGAAAATCAAAACATTGCATGAGAACAGGATGGGGTGATTGGTGGAATGAATGATATCTGAACACGTTGGGTCTGCTATAGCATCATTACAGTGCAGATAGAGGCCATTCAGCCCATTGTTTCTACACTGACCCTCCAATAAGCATCCTCCAACACCATTCTGTAATGCTGCATTTCCCATGGCTTACCCACCCAGCTTGCATATCCCTGGACACTATGGCGCAATTTAGCATGGCCTATCCACCCTAACCTGGGCATCTTTGGACTGTGGGAGGAAACTGGACCTGAGGGGCAACTTTTTCACACAGGGTGGTGCGTGTATGGAACGAGCTGCCAGAGGAAGTGGTGGAGGCTGGTACAATTACAGCATTTAAAAGGCATCTGGATGGGTATATGAATAGGAAGGGTTTAGAGGAATATGGGCCAAATGCTGGCAAATGGCAATAGGTCAGATTAGGATGTCTGGTTGGCGCAAATGAGTTCGACCAAAGGGTCAGTTTCCTTGCTGTATGTCTCCATGACTTCAATGCTGTTCCATATCTTGAGCAAGTTTGCTGCCTGTGTTGCTGTGGAGGAGCCGCACAGAAGGCTTGGGCTTGACAATAGAGATGAGAGAACAAGTGTGTTAATTTCCTCAGTGGCTGCAGATTCCTGGAGTCAAGCCATAAGGTGCAAGGTGACTAGTCTGCTGTAGAGGATGCACTCTCTGTAATATATTGCTTGTGCCTCTCCTCAGGTAGGTCAAAGGTTTATACTGAAATCACAACAGTGGAAATTAGACACACTGGGAACTAGTCGAATCCTGAACCTGCTGAGCAAGGAATTGAGCAAAAATATGGTTGAAATATAGGACAGTTTGCCTTCCCCTTAGCACAATGCACTGAGGCCCATCATCGCCTGTCGGAAATCGAAAAGGAGTTGAGGTCTCTCAGAACTGAATGGCTCTCACCTGCAGTAGCTATAGCAGGGCAGTGTGCTTGAGGAGCTGTGAGGGAGATTCACTGGCAAGAAAACAGAGCGGGGAAGGGAGAAAGGACATAAATGATAATAGCAGCAGAGGTGCAAATTTGGAAGGACAGCACAGAAGCTCGGAATAAGATAAGCATAAACTCAGCGAGAGAGGATGTGTGGTGTTTGCAATATCAGTTGTTATTAGCACAAGTTGAGGAAGACACAAAGTTCTGGATGTGAGTTTGCTCGCTGAGCTGGAAGGTTTGTTTTCAGACGTTTCATCATCATTCTAGGTAACATCATCAGTGAGCCTCCGACGAAGCGCTGGTGTAATGTCCCGCTTTCTATTTATCTGGTTAGGTTTCCTTGGGTTGGTGATGTCATTTCCTGTTCTTTTTCTCAGGGGATGGTAGATTGGCTCCAAATCAATGAGTTTGTTGATGGAGTTCTGGTTGGAATGCTATGCTTCTAGGAATTCTCGTGCGTGTCTCTGTTTGGCTTGTGCTAGGATGGATGTGTTGTCCCAATCAAAGTGGTGTCTTTCCTTATCTGTATGTAAGGATACGAGTGATAGTGGGTCATGTCGTTTTGTGGCTAGTTGATGTTCATGTATCCTGGTGGCTAGCTTTCTGCCAGTTTGTCCAATGTAGTGTTTGTCACAGTTCTTGCAAGGTATTTTGTAGGTGACGTTCGTTTTATTTGCTGTCTGTATAGGGCCTTTTAAGTTCATTAGCTGCTGTTTTAGTGTGTTGGTGGGTTTGTGGGCTACCCTGATGCCAAGAGGTCCAAGTAATCTGGCAGTCATTTCGGAAATGTCTTTGATGTAGGGGAGAGTGGTAATGGTTTCTGGGCCCGTTTTGTCTGTTTGTTTGGGTTTGTTGCTGAGAAATCGGCGGACTGTGTTCATTGGGTACCCATTCTTTTTGAATACGCTGCATAGGTGATTTTCTTCTGCTCTTCGTAGTTCCTCTGTGCTGCAGTGTGTGGTGGCTCGTTGGAATAATGTTCTAATGCAGCTTCGTTTGTGGGTGTTGGGATGGTTGCTCCTGCAGTTCAGTATTTGGTCCGTATGTGTTGCTTTTCTGTAGACGCTGGTTTGAAGTTCCCCATTGACTGTTCGCTCTACTGTGACATCTAGGAATGGCAGTTTGCTGTTGTTTTCCTCCTCTTTTGTGAATGTTATGCCAATCATCCAACCCAAACTTTGGGTCCGCTACGAGGATGACACCTTTGTGGATCACTAGGATCACTAAACAAAACAAATTAGAGGAAACCTTCACATGACAATGGCATAACATTCACAAAAGAGGAGGAAAACAACAGCAAACTGCCATTCCTAGATGTCACAGTAGAGCGAACAGTCAATGGGGAACTTCAAACCAGCGTCTACAGGAAAACAACACATACGGACCAAATACTGAACTACAGGAGCAACCATCCCAACACCCACAAACGAAGCTGCATTAGAACATTGTTCCAACGAGCCACCACACACTGCAGCACAGAGGAACTACGAAGAGCAGAAGAAAATCACCTATGCAGCGTATTCAAAAAGAACGGGTACCCTATGAACACAGTCCGCCGATTTCTCAGCAACAAACCCAAACAAACAGACAAAACGGGCCCAGAAACCATAACCACTCTCCCCTACATCAAAGACATTTCCGAAATGACTGCCAGGCTACTCGGACCCCTTGGCATCAGGGTAGCCCACAAACCCACCAACACACTAAAACAGCAGCTAATGAACTTAAAAGACCCTATACAGACAACAAATAAAACGAACGCCGTCTACAAAATACCTTGCAAGAACTGTGACAAACACTTCATTGGACAAACTGGCAGAAAGCTAGCCACCAGGATACATGAACATCAACTAGCCACAAAACGACATGACCCACTATCACTCGTATCCTTACATACAGATGAGGAAGGACACCACTTTGATTGGGACAACACATCCATCCTCGGACAAGCTAAACAGAGACACGCACGAGAATTCCTAGAAGCGGAACTCCATCAACAAACACATTGATTTGGAGCCAATCTACCATCCCCTGAGAAAAAGAACAGGAAATGACATCACCAATGCAGGAAATGACATCACCAACCCAAGGAAACCTAACCAGATAAATAGAAAGCGGGACATTACACCAGCGCTTCGTCGGAGGCTCACCGATGGTGTTACCTAGAATGGTGACGAAATGTCTGAAAACGAACCTTCCAGCTCAGCGAGCAAACTCACATCCAGAACTTCGACCTGAGCTACAAATCTTCTCAAAACTCGCTAGAAGCCACAAAGTATCTACCAGTTCTAATCAATTCAAACACAACAACCATGAACTGTGTTCAATTGGGCATTGCAGAGCTGCATTTTTTACCTTGTCTCTGTCCTCTGAAAGATTTTTCCTGACCATACAAGTGGCAACTGATAACATTGCCACCATGGTTGGTCAATTCAGGTTTTAATTTAACATCTTAGAACATGACTTTCACAAAGAGGATTTAATTCTCAATCAAAATTTAGAGAAGTTGGCTAGCCTTAAGTTTCGGTTTGAAATAGGTTCGTGTTGCAACTTCAAAGCACACATGTCTCTAACAGTGACTGGAGATGGTCATGGTATGTTGGTCTTCATCATGAAATGATTCGATTGCAGGAGTAAAGATGTCTTGCTGTAATTGCATAAAGACTCGGTGTGTGACCACATTTTGTGGCGATGCTGTAGCTTCAAGAGGTTATTTTGTCCTGGTTTCTTTTAAGAGAGAGATTGAACTAGAAGTGACGAGCTGGCTACTTGAGATCACTTGGGTAAACAGCTTGGGAGGCCTTGGGTTTTTGTTGAGCAGCCTGATTGGCTGTGGCCAGTTCTCACAGATCAGGATTTCTGGGTTTTGTTTTCTCCATAGCGTCAGAAGCTTTTGGGGTCTCAACAGACTTGGAACTTCAGTGAATGTGTCCTGGCTGCTACTCTATCTGAATTTTCTCTTGATGCTTCTTCATCCTGGATTGGAGAACTGCATGTGAGGACCTGTGTCTGAATTTGTCTTTTTGCCAAGGGGTATGTTTATTGGATGTTCCTACACTGGAACTGTTAATTTGTAATATTTACTGTATCAGCTGTTCTGTTAGTTTTTCCAATAGAGTTGTTAGTATAAATTCCCCTCTCTTTTGTTTGTATTTTACCTTTAGTCTTTAAATATGTTGTGTTTTTGTTTACCATCAAATAGTCTGACCATTTGCATTGCATTTGAAACATGGCACTCCATGACTGCCTTTAAAAATAAGAAAAAGTTAGTACCGAGGCTTCCATCTTAAAATATTTTGAGGGAGTCTAGTCTGGTCCATAACAATTTGAAGCATTCTGCCTAGTTTTATCTAGTCACCTAAGGAAGGATGTATTTTCCATTAAGACAGCGCAAGAGACATTTTCTAAGCTAATTTGTGAGATGGCAGGATTGCTTTATGAGGGGACCATGCTGTGTTTCAGCTGGAACCACATCTCCCTGCATTGCAATTGTTGAGAGACTGAGAGATGGCAAAGCCAGGTGAGATGCTCTGTATATACCACTTCTTTCTGTTTGCAACACAGACCTAGAGGAGTCTAGATTCCCGTTTTGGAATGTAAATGTTATTGCCAAACAAGTCATTACACACCTCTGGAGAAAGGGTGAGGGATTCCTGAACTAAGTGCCTGGTGATTCAGAGGTAGGGGCAGTGCCACTACACTAGAAGGGTCCAGGTCTTACAGGTAAGGTCTGATGACTGCTAAGGTCTGAAGATGAATGCTTGGATCACTTGAGTGGCACAGTGGCTCCGTGGGTTAGCGCTGCGACCTCACAGTGCCAAGATCCTGGGTTCGATTCCAACTACAGGAGATTGTGTAGAATTTGCACATTCTCCTCATGTCGGTGTGGTTTTCTAAAGATGTGCAGGAGTGGCCATAGGGAATGCAGGGACTAGCCAGATAGGGAGTCCCACGTGGCGCGTTGGCTGCCCGATGCCAGGGTGCAGGACATCTCTGACCAGCATGAAAGGATATTGAACGGGGAGGAGGAGGATCCAGTTGCTGTGGTCCACGTTGGGGCTGACAACATAGGCAAAGCTAAGATGGAGGACCTGTTTGGGGATTATCAAGCACGAGGAACGAAATTAAGGAACAGATCCTCGAGGATCATAATCTCCGGATTACTGCCCAAGCCATGTGCAAATTGGCTTAGGGATAAGAAAGTTAGAGGAGTAAACAGGTGGCTAAGGGAGTGATGTGGGAAAGAGGGATTCCATTTCATGGGGCATTGGCATCAGTTTTGTAACCGGGGGGATCTGTACCATTGGGACGGTCTCCACCTGAACTGATCTGGAACCAGTGTTCTAGCGAAAAGGATAAATGGGGTGGTCACTAGGACTTTAAACTAGTGAGTCGGGGGAAGGGAAAGGGAAAACGACAGAGAGTATGATGGTAAATAGCAGCAGGTTAGCATGTGTGCAGGAGGATTAAAGTTCAAGGCAGACTATGGAAGAAGTAAAGAGGAAGGGTAACTCAGGAGATATTATTAGAGATGTCAGAAATCATGAGGCTAAGAAAACTAGCATAAAGGCACTTTACCTGAATGCTCGTAGCATTCATAACAAGTTTGATGAGTTAACACCACAAATAATCACGAATGAATATGATTTGGTAGCCATTACGGAGACATGGTTACAGGACGGTCACAACTGGGAGTTAAATATCCAGGGGTACCAGGCTATTCAGAAGGACAGACAGGAAGGTAAAGGAGGTGGTGTAGCTCTGATATTCAAGGACAACATCAGGGCGGTGCTGAGAGATGATATAGGTTCCATGAAGAATGAGGTTGAATTCATTTAGGTGGAAATTAGAAATTCTAAGAGGAAAATGGCACTGACAGGCATAGTCTATAGGTCACCAGATAATAACATCACATTGGGGCGGGTAATAAACAAAGAAATAACTAATGCCTGTAAAAATGGTACAGCAATTATCATGGGAGATTTTAATCTACATGTAGATTGGTCGAACCAGCTCGGTCAGGGTAACCTTGAGGAGGAGTTCATAGAGTGTTTCTGTGATAGTTTTCTGGAACAGTATGGAACGGAACTGATGAGGGAGCAAGCTATTCTAGATCTGGACCTGTGTAATGAGGCAGGAATAATTAATGACCTCATAGTTAGGGATCCTCTTGGAAGGAGTGATCGCAGTATGTTTTGAATTTAGAATACAGATGGAGAGTGTGAAGATAAAATCCCATACCAGGGTCCTGTGCTTGAACAAGGGGGACGACAATAGAATGAGGGACGACTTGGCTAAAGTAGACTGGAAACAAAGATTTTATGTTGGGACAGTTGACAAGCAGTGGAGGACTTTCAAAGCAATTTTTCAAAGGGCTCATCAAAAGTATATTCCAATGAAAAGGAAGGGCTGCAAGAAAAGGGGTAATCTGCCATGGGTGTCTAAGGAAATAAGGGAGGCTATCAAATTGAAAGAGAAGGCATATAAAGTGGCCAAAAACAGTATGTAACTAAAAGATTGGGAAAACTTTAAAGGTCAACAGAAAGCCACAAAAATGGCTATAAAGATAAGTAAAATAGAACATGAGAAAAAACTAGCACAGAATATAAAGACAGATAGCAAAAATTTCTATCAATATATAAAATGAAAAAGAGTGGCTAAAGTAAACGTTGGTCCTATAGAGGATGAGAAGGGGAATTTAGTTATGGGATATGATGAAATGGACATGGCATTGAACAGGTATTTTGTATCGGTCTTCACCGTAGAGGACACTAATAACATGCCAATAATTGACAAAAAGACAAAGGTGGGTGAGGACCTGGAGACAATCATTATTACAGAAGAGGTAGTGTTGGGCAAGCTAATGGAGCTAAGGATTGATAATTCTCCAGGCCCTGATGGATTGCATCCCAGCAGATTGGAAAACAGAAAATATGACACCTCTATTTAAAAAGGAAGGTAGACAAAAGATGGGGAATTATAAACCCGTTAGCTTAACCTCTGTAGTGAGGAAGATGCTTGAGTCTATTGTCAAAGAAGAAATAGCAAGGCATCTCAATAGAAATTGTCCCGTTGGGCTGACGCAGCATGGGTTCATGAAGGGCAGGTCATGCTTGACAAACCATTTGGAATTCTGTGAAGGCATTACGAGCAAGGTGGACAACGGGCACCCAATGTATGTGGTGTACCAAGATTTCCAAAAGGCCTTTGACAAGGTGCCGCACAAGAGGCTGCTGCATAAGATAATGATGCATGGCATTAGGGGTAAAGTATTAGCATGGATAGAGGATTGGTTGACTAACAGGGCGCAAAGCGTGGGGATAAATGTGTGCTATTCTGGAAGCAATCAGTGATTAGTGGTGTGCCTCAGGGATCGGTGTTGGGACCACAATTATTTACAATTTACATAGATGATTTGGAGTTGGGGACCGCGTATAGGATGTCAAAGTTTGCAGATGACACTAAAATGAGTGGCAGAGCAAAGTGTGCAGAGGACTGTGAAACTTTGCAGTGGAACATAGAACATTAAGTGAGTGGGCAAAGGTCTGGCAGATGGAATACAATCTAAATAAATGTGAAGTCATACATTTGGTAGGAGTAATAGTAAAAAGGATTTTTACTTGAATGGTAAAAAGTTGTAGCATGCTGCTATGCAGAGGGACCTGGGTGTCCTTGTGCAGGAATCACAGAAGGTTGGTCTGCAGGTACAATGAGTAATTAGGAAGGCAAATGGAACTTTGTCTTTCATTGCTAAAGGGATTGAGTTTAAAAGCTGAGAGGTTATGTTGCAGCTGTACAAGGTGCTGGTGAGGCCACATCTGGAGTACTGTGTGCAGTTTGGTCCCCTTACTTGAGAAAGGATGTACTGGCACTGGAGGGGGTGCAGAGGAGGTTCACTAGGTTGATTCCAGAGTTGAGGGGGTTGGCTGATGAGGAGAGACTGAGTAGATTGGGATTATATTCATTGGAATTCAGAAGATTGAGGGGAGATCTTATAGAAACATATATAATTATGAAGGGAATAGATAAGATAGAAGTAGAGAGGATGTTCCCACTGGCAGGTGAAGCTAGGACAAGAGGGCACAGCCTCAAGATTAGAGGGAGCAGATCTAGGACTGAATTGAGAAGGAACTTCTTCACCCAGAATGTTGCTAATCTGTGGAATTCCTTGCCCAGTGAAGTAGTTGATGCTACTTCAGTAAATGTTTTTAAAGCTAAGGTGGAATTTTTTTTGAACAATAAAGGAATTAAGGGTTATGGTGAGAGGGTGGGTAAGTGGATTTGAGTCCATGAAAAGATTAGTCATGATCTTATTGAATGACAGAGCAGGCTTGAAGGGTCAGATGGCCTACTCCTGCTCCTAGTTCTTATGTTCTTATGTAAGGGATTGGGTCTCATTGGGATGATTTTTGGAGAGTTGGTGTTGGGCTGAATGGCCTGTTTCTATGCTGTAAGGCCTCTAAGTGATTGAATCTGGATTGTGTTTGTGTTATTTAAAAAGTAGAAAGGGTCCATGATCATTTTAACTGCCCTTCCCGGCCACTTTCTGGTTTGTTTGCCGATTATTTTCCCTGTCAGCCTATTACCCTCAAGTACTATGATGAAGTATTGGCATTGTGGTGAGGTCACATGAGCAGTGACCCTGAGGGCCAAGCTAATCCTGGTGTCGAGACTTCAGCACCCACACAGCGGCCAACAGAATTTAAATTCAGTTAATTAATCATGGAATAAAAAGTCAGTCTCACGGTGACCATGACAACTCTCATTAATTGTGTTAAAAACCCGTCTTGCTCACTAATGCTCTTTAGGGAAGAAACTCAGCCATCCTCACCAGGTCTGGCCTACATGTGACTCCAGGCCCACATCAATGTGGTTAACACTTCACTGTCCTCTGGGTAATTAGGGATCGGCAATAAATGCTGGTCTGCCCAGTGACACCCACCTCCCATGAATAAATTTAAAACATGCCTTCCTTGCTCAGAGATACAGACTCTATCACTTTACCACAAGAGAGAGACACGCACACATGCGCACATGTATGCACATAAGAGCAGACACATGTATTCACGCTGAAATACACACACCGCACATGCACACACCCTCTTCTATGGGTGCCCTTGATGATGGCCAATTTATTACCAACATTTAGGAGACAGCAAGAAATGCAGATGCTGGAGAATCTGAGATAACAAGGTGTAGAGCTGGATGAACACTGCAGGCCAAGCAGCATCAGAAGAGCAGGAAGGCTGATGTTTTGGGCCTAGACCCTTCTCCAGAAATGTTTTCTGAAGAAGGGTCCAGGCCTGAAACGTCAGCCTTCCTGCTCCTCTGATGCTGCCTGGCCTGCTGTGTTCATCCAGCTCTGCACCATGTTATCTCTTATTACCAAAAATATGTTTATTTGAGCAGATGGCTTTATTAGATTAACCTACGTATAACCTCCGATAAAATATGAAGTTGACAACGGAATTGCTGAGTATTCCCACAATGTTCCACTTCCCAATTTTGCCCCGACTGTTCAGTCTGACTCTGATTGGAATGGCACAGTTCTGTCATGCTGTGACAAACTGTTGTTCCACTAGATATGAAAGCCAAATCATTCATAAACACAGAGCGTGCTAGAGAAAACTCAGCAGGTGTGGCAGCATCTGTTGAGAGAAAGCAGAGCTAACACGGCGCCCAGTGGCCGTTCCTCGGAACAGAATAGGCTGAGTTTCTCCAGCAATTTCTGCGCCTGTTTCAGATTTCCAGCATTGTCTTATAAACCCAAATTATTCATCACTGGCGGCTGATTGCTGCAGTTTGGCATTACAATAACTTCATTGTTCCATGATTGTATTCCAATTGCCCCTTGTGTCTAACCTTGCAGGAAGAGTGAAAGGTTCCTTGCAGCTGGCTTGTTCAATTATCTGTATCGATGGTGGCGCTGCCACAGAAGGCAATGTTGGAGATTTATCTTCAACATTCTGTGCATGGGGCTCACCACAAGTTATGATCTTTGCACATTTAGGAGTACAACTTTAACAACGGTCTCCAGAAGCTACTGTGAAGTTTCATTTATCGGAAACTTTGAGATCTCCTTTGCAGATGATTCTGGCGAGTGGTGGAAAATTGAACACAGCCCCGCTTAACGTCCGACGCAATATTTGTGAAGTGTTGCAATGTAGGGAACTTGGAAGCCGATGTGCAAACAGCAAAGGCCCCACAATCAACAACATACTAAAAACCGCAGTCACGGATTTGGGGGTTGGGGGATAAATATCGGCCGGGACACCGTCTGCAACCCTTCTTTGGACAGGGCAATCGTCAGCCAAAAGACTGCACAAGAAACATGTCATTAACCCCACTGGTTGATCAAATATTCTGGACATTCAAGAAGGTCTACAACATCAGTATTGGAAATGTAATTCAGGATGTACACACGTCACTTCACACTTTCTTTACAGCATAAAAATCAATTAAAAATAAAGCAACTTTGCCTGAAATAGTACTAACCAGCAGACATCCTCCTTCCCCACACATACAACTGACTACTCAGACATGGCTGTAGATCACGTACTTGAGGAGAAATTGAATCAAACTGTTGATATTTCGTGCAGCCATTCGATAGGACAACATGTATATTTACTTCGAGGTAAATAAATTTAAAAACAATAATTGGATGGAAATCACAGTGAACTCTGTGGTATTCGAGGTCAATGCACTCAGGAAGGGCAGCTGGAGTCCAATTTGGATAAATGTGAGGTTTTGCATTTTTGGCAGCAAACAGGGGCAGGATTTGTACAATTAAAGGTGGGGCCATGGGCATGTTGTAGAACTGAGAGATGTGGGAGTTCAGGTACGTAATTCTTGGAAATTTGCATCACAGGTTCACAGGGTGGTGAAGAAGGCATTCTGCAGTTGCTTTGTTATGGGAAGGATATTATTAAACTGGAGAAGGTTCGGTAAAGGTTAACCAGGCTGTTGCAGTGAATGGAGGGTTTGAGTTATAAACGTAGACTAGAAAGGCTGAGAGTTTTTTCCACTGGAGCACAGGGGGATGAGGGATGATCTTATTAATATTTATAAAATACTGAGTGATATAGAAAAGGCGAATGACAAGGATCTTTTCCCTGGGATGGGGTAATTCAAAACTAAGGGGTATATTTTTAAGGTGAGAGGAGAAATATTTAAAAGGGACCCAGGGACATTTTTTTGTCCCACAGAGGGTGATTTGTTTGTGGAATGAAGTTTGTGAGGAAGTGGTGGATGTGGGTACAATTACAGCATTTAAAAGTCATTTGGACAGGTACATGAATAGGAAAGGTTTGGAGGGATATGGGCAAAACACAGGCGGGTGGGACTAGTTTAGATTGGGATTATGATTGGCGTGAGCTGATTAGACAGAAGGGTCTGTTTCCAAGGGCCGTATGGCTCTATGACTCAGCATATTTTTTGCCGATTTATCAAGATTGCCAGTTTATAAGTTAACGGTTGAAACAAACTAACTGTATCCCAGCAATGCAGCGCTCCCACAATACTGCAACTGAAGCGTTGGCCTGGGTGACTTCCTCAAGGCTTGATCACAAAGTTTTAAAAGACACAGCTTCACAGTGAGGAGCCAGTCAATTGCACCATCGCTGTCACTAGACAGAGGGCTGGGCTGAGTGCTACAGAGCCAAAGAGCTCACAAAAACAACATGATGCAGATGCTGGAGATCTGAAAGAAAGACAATAGACAATAGGTGCTGGAGTAGGCCATTCAGCCCTTTGAGCCAGCACCACCATTCATTATGATCATGGCTGATCATCCACAATCAGTATCCTGTTCCTGCCTTATCCCCATCACCCTTGATTCCACTATCTTTAAGAGCTCTATCCATCTCTTTCTTGAAAGTATCCAGAGACTTGGCCTCCACTGCCTTTTGGGCCAGAGCATTCCATATATCCACCACTCTCTGGGTGAAGAAGTTTTTCCTCAACTCTGTTCTAAATGGCCTATGCCTTATTTTTAAACTGTGTCCTCTGGTTCTGGATTCACCCATCAGCTGAAACATGCGCCCTGCCTCCAGCGTGTCCAATCCCTTAATAATCTTATACACCTCAATCAGATACCCTCTCATCCTTCTAAACTCAAGCGTATACAAGCCCAGTCGCTCCAATCTTTCAACATATGATAGTCCCGCCATTCCGGGAATTGACCTCTTAAGACAGAAAACACGAGATGAATTCAGCAGTCCTGAAGGGTCTGTGGAGAAAGAAACTTGTTAATGTTTTGAGTCCAATTTGACTTTTCTTCACAATTGAAGAGGAGAGAGGTTGGAGTTTATTAGTTTGAAAGGGATCTTCTATCAGACTATCACTATGTTGGATAAGGCTTTTGAATTCCTTGGGTTTGAAAACCATAAAAGAAACCTGACTATAAGGCTCAGAGATAGTAGGAACAGCAGATGCTGGAGGATCTGAGATAACAAGGTATACAGCTGGATGAACACATCAGTCCAAGCAGCATCGGAGGAGCAGGAAGGCTGACATTTCAGATTTGGAGCCTTCTTCAGAAATCAAAATCTCCTGAAGCTGCTTGGCTTGATGTGTTCATCCAGCTGCACACCTTGTTATCTCTGAATAACAGACTTTTCTGTTTTGCTTGGCTCAGGGGGCATGGGTTCAAATCCCAGCAGGGTAGACGAAGAAATAAAACTCAATAAATAAATCTAAACTATAAATCTTGCCTCACTGATGATAACCAGGCCAACTGTAGTGTGTGTTTATTAACTCTTAACTGGTTTATTAATGTCTATTAGGAAAAGAAATCTTCCATCCTTATCTGGTCCGATTTGTACATGGTTCCAAATGGAGGTGATGGCCTAATGGTATTATTGCTGTACTGTTAATCTGCTGATCCACTTAATGTACCGGGGACCAAAGTTTGAATTTCACCACAGCAGATGGTAGAATTTGAATTCAATAAGGGGGAAAGAAAAGTTGGAATTAAATGCCTGGTGATGACCATGAATCTGTTGTTAGGGGGAAAGGTCCATCTGGTTCATTAATGTCCTTGAAGGGCGGAAACTGTAATCGTTACCTGTTGAAAGGTTTTGAGAAGATGTGTAACTCGGGTTGTGGATGAGACTGTGATGAGCTGGCGGGTTCGGTTGTACATTTTTTGTCACCCTGCTAGGTAACACCGTCAGTGCGCCTCCGGTGAAGTGTGGGTGTCTCTACCACTTGTCTCGGTTTGCTGGGGTGGTTGGGATTACTTCCGGTTCTGTTTCTCAGTGGTTTGTACACAGGGTCAAATTCAACATGTATGTTGATGGAGCCCCGGTTGGAATGCCAGGCCTCCAAGAATTCCCTGGTGTGTCTCTGTTTGGCTTGTGCTGTTGTGGATGTGTTGTCCCAGTTGAATTTGTGTCCCTCATTGTCCGTGTGTACTGAGACCAGTAGGAATTGGCCATGCCTCTTGGTGACTTGTTGGTGCTTGTGTATCCTTATTATTAATTTTATTCTAGTTTGGCCTATGTAGTGTTTCTCACATTCCTTGCATGATGCTTTGCATATTACATTAGTTTTACTGGTTGTGTGTATGGGATCCTTTATGTTTGTCAGTAGCTGTCACAGGCTAGTTGCTGGTTTGTGGGCTACCCTGATACCGAGGGGTCTGAGCAGTGTTGTGGTTATCTCTGATATGTCTCTGGTGTAGAGTAGGGTGATAACTGAGTCTGGCCGTGTTGTGCCTTGCTGTTGTGGCAGTCGGTTATTGTTCTCTTCTTTTGTGTTTTTTATTCCGGTGAGGAATTTGTTTATGTGTCAGTGGGTTTCTTCCGGTCTTGTGTATTTGATAATCACGAAGGTGTAATCTACCTCGCAGATACAGAGTTTGTTGGATAGTACCAACAGATAGTGAGAGACCCAACACCACAGTTAGGGAGCTGGATCACAACACCCTGAAGAAATTACACAGCTCAGGAGACATCAACAAGATGGATTATCAAGGACTGAAGCCACAGGGATCCAACACAGCCCAATTCTATGGACTCCTTAAGGTACTCAAGCCAGAGGTGCCCCTCAGACCCATTGTCTCACTACCAGGTACAACTTTGTGATTATCAAACACACAAGACTAGAAAAACACTTTGACACGTAAACAACATCCTCGCCGGAATAAAATTCACAAAAGAAGAAGAGAGCAATAACTGACTACCCTTCCTAGGCATAATAGTGGAATGTAAGAACAACAGGGAACTCCAGAGTAGCGTATATAGAAAGACCACACATAGGGACCAGATACTTAATTACACCAGCAGCCGCCCCAGCACCCATAGACCGAGCTGCATCAGGACATTGTTCAAACTGGTCACAATACACTGCAGCAACTTGGAACTGTGCAGAGCAGAACAGGAGCACTATTACAGAGCTTTTAAAAGGAATGGATACTCAAAAAGCACAATCTGCTGTTACCTCCGAGACAGGCCACAACAGCAAGACACAACACGGCCACTCACACTTATCACCCTATTGTACATCAGAGACACATCAGAGATAACCACAACACTGCTCAGACCCCTAGATATCAGAGTAGCCCACAAACCAACAATTACCCTGCAACAGCTACTTACAAACATAAAGGATCCTAAACCCACAACCAATAAAACCAGCATAATATACAAAACACCATGTAAGGAATGTGAGAAACATTACACAGGCCAAACCGGAAGAAAACTGGTCACAAGGAATTACAAACACCAACTAACCACCAAGAGACATGACCAATTCTCACTGGTCTCAGTACACACGGACAAAGAGGGACACGAATTCGACTTGGACAATGCATCCATAAAGCACAAGCCAAGCAGAGACTTGCCAGGGAATTCTTGGAGGCCTGGCATTCCAACCAGAACTCTGTCAGCAAACACATTGAACTGGGCCCAATATACAAACCACTGAGGAACAGAACTGGAAGTGATCCCAACCGCCCCAGCAAACCGAGGCATATAAATAACAAGTGGGACAGAACACTGACCTTTCACTGGAAGCACACTGACGGTGTTACCTAGCAGGGTGAGGAAACGTCTGCAATCAAACACACTGGATCAATCAGCACATCTACAAACTCATCCTTCTCTGGTCTGCCCTACATGTGACTCCAGACCCACACAATGTGGATGACTTTGAACTGCCCTCTGAGCAATTAGGGATGGGCAATAAATGCTGCCTGACCAGTGACACCCTCATCCCATGAATGTATTTAAAAATAACCCACAGCAATACTGAGATAGTAAGAACTGCCAAAGCTGGAGTCCGAGATAACACAGTGTGGAGCTGGATGAACACAGCAGGCCAGGCAGCATCAGAGGAGCAGGAAGGCTGACGTTTTGGGTCTGGACCCAGTGTGTTTGTTTGCAGTCGTTTTGTTACCTTGCTCAGTAACACCGTCAGTGCGCCTCTGATGAAGCGTCAGTGTTCTGTCCCACTTATTATTTATATGCCTCAGTTTGCTGGGGCGGTTGGGATCACTTCCAGTTCTGTTTCTCAATGTTTCGTATATCGGGCCCAGTTCAATGAGTTTGTTGATGGAGTTCCGGTTGGAATTCCCTGGCACTTCTCTGTTTAGCTTGTGCTATGAGAGATGTTTTGCTGAAGAGGTGTCCCGACCCAAAACATCAGCTTTCCTGCTCCTCTGATTCTGCCTAGCCTGCTGTGTTCCTCCAGCTCCACACTGTGTTGGCCACAGCAATACAGTTGGGTTTTAGCTGCCCTCTGAGATGGTCTAGTGTGCCACCCAAGTGGGATCACTAGTATCACTAGCATCCTTACATACAGATGAGGAAGGACACCACTTTGATTGGGACAACACATCCATCCTAGGACAAGCCAAACAGAGACACGCACAAGAATTCCTAGAAGCATGGCATTCCAACCGGAACTCCATCAACAAACACGTTGATTTGGAGCCAATCTACCATCCGCTGAGAAAAAGAACAGGAAATGACATCACCAATGCGGGAAATGACATCACCAACCCAAGGAAGCCTAAACAGATAAATGGAAAGCGGGACATAACACCAGCGCTTCATCGGAGGCTCACTGATGATGTTACCTAGAATAGTGACAAAACATCTGGGAACAAACCTTCCAGCTCAGTGAACCAGCTTACATCTGGAGCAAAATAAAGACCCACTCTTCTGTGGACCGAGAGGAGGAGAGCGCGACTGTGTTGGAGGTGAAAGGAGGACGTCGGGTTGGCTGTGCACCCTTGCGACCAGTGGATCTTAAAGCTGGCTTCGGCCTAACGCTGGTTCAGGGGAGCAGCCAACCTGCAACGATGGCTGCGGCAAGTGCTCGTGCCCCAGGTCAGGGGGTCCGGAACACCATCCGTGTTTCTGTAAAGAAGGTGGATGAAGGTGCACCTGTGGACCGCACCTTCTTCGTGAAGAGGGTCCTGTTGGACTGTTGTGGGTTCGCTGCTGCGGACATTTACTGCCTGCAGGATTTCCCCGGAGAAGGTTTTTACGACGTGACCTTCAGGAGTGCCAAGCTTTGCGAGCGCTTCCTGGAGGTTTTCAAGGAGAAAGGAGGTGAGGGCCCCCTCTCTGTATTGACCGCTGTCCCGCTGTTTGTGATGCCAGCACAGAGGAGCCGTATGGTGACTGTACATATGTACAACCCGCATGTGCCAGCAGTTGATGCCCTGACCTTCCTTGGAAGGTACTTGAAGGTGGAAGGGGACCGAACCGACATCATGGACCCCTTTGGCATCTGGACCAGTAAGATGCAGGTCAGGGTGACACTGAGGATGGGCGCGGACGGGAACATCGTACACCCACCTTCCAGCTTCGCGATCGGCGGGAGCAGGGGCTACCTGACCTATGCAGGGCAACCTAAAGTCTGCCATGCCTGTGGTAGGTCAGGTCACGTGGCGGCCGACTGCAAAGCCACCATCTGCAGGAACTGCAGGGAGGAGGGACACCTTGCAAAGGATTGCCCACAAGAAAAAAGCTGCAACCTTTGAGGGGAAGCGGGCCACTTCTATAGGGCATGCTCGCAGCGGGGGACCACCTACGCCCAGGTCGCCGGCAGGAGCAATGTGGGGCCAGCCCCCCCGGAGGAGAGGAAGGCACCAGGGCCCTGCAGGGACCCCACTAATGTGCAGGAGGGCCAGGTCGTGCAGGAGGGCCCAGCCCTGCAGGATGGGCCCGAGGGCAGCAAAGCGTCCCTCCAGGCTCCGCTCCCCCGCGACAACCCGGAGTCGATGGAGGCGGTGACAGGCGACCCAGGGGAGTGGACGACGGTCCGGAAAGCGAGGAGGAAGGTGCGTCGGCGGGCCCAGGAACCGCAACCATCAGGCGGGAAGAGGCAGCTACAGGGGGGCTATAAGAGCTCCTCTGACGAGGGGGATTCGGAGAGGGCCCACCCGAAGCAGAAGTTAAAGATCTCAAGGGGGAAGGAAAGCAGCACCCCGCTTCCAGGTGACGGGAGGCGTCCTGAGGCTCCCTCTGACACCCAGCCACATGCCGCTGGGGCCCTGGAGGGCCGCCTGGAACTTCCAGGTGGCAAGGAGGAAACAGCGCGTCCTCAGCCTGACCCAGAGCCGGACTCTCCTGCCTCCGTACCCCTGACGGGGGGATGCCACCCGTAAGGCAGCACGGACGGTTTCCTCAGCCCGGAGAGAGTCCAGCAGTTAGCCCGGGCAATGGGCATGAAGGGACAGATGGAGGGGCTGGACCTTGGACTCGGGGAGGGTACTGGAGTCACTGCCCACAATGGGGGTACGAGTTGCGAGCATTAATGTGCACAGCGTCAAGTCAACCGCAAGATGTGTGTCCACGTTGGCCTACCTGACCACCATCGAGGCGGACCTCCTGTTTCTGCAGGAGTGCGGGATACCGCACCTCGGCAGGTACGGGAAATGGTCCGTACCTGGACCTGTGGGCCTTCGATCTGGTCGGGGGGTAACGACTGTCGCTCCTCGGGCCTAGCTATTCTGCTGCAGGGGCGCAACTTCACCATCTCTCAAGTTCAGGAGGTGGTGGGGGGGGCGCCTCCTAGTGGCTGACATCACCTACAGGAACGCTCCCCTGAGGCTGATCAACGTGTACGCCCCAGCGGTACGGAGTGAACGGTTGGCCGTCCTGCAGCAGCTTCCACCCCTGCTGGCTACGTCCAGGCCGGTCATCCTAGGCGGAGACTTCAACTGCATCATTAATGCAGATGGGAGATCTGGCATGGGGACAGCGGGTGGGGGGAGTCAACTGGACGTCACATCCAGATTCCTGATGGGCACGGTGAAGGACGCCAAGCTGCTCGACGTCTTCAGCACCCCTGCAGACGGAGCGCAGCGGAGGTACACCTGGTCGCGGCCAGACAGGTCTATTCGCTCAAGGATAGACTTCCTGTTTGTGTCACGGGCGTTCTCGGTCAGGCCCACCGGAGTCGAGCCGGTGTTCTTCTCTGACCACTGCCTCCTGCTGGCCAACTTACAGGACGACCAGCCGGCCTGCAAGGGGACGTGGAAGCTCAACACGACTCTGTTGACCCCAGAGAACGTCGAGGAGCTTAAGAGGGAGCACGCTGGTTGGAGAACCGTGAAACCCCTCTTTGAGTCTCCGGGCGACTGGTGAGAGATGGTGAAGGAGAACATCAAGAGGTTCTTTGTCCTCAAGGGTGTGCGGAAGGTGAGAGAGAGGCAGGGAAAGCTGTCGCGACTCCAGAAAAGGGTGCGGAACCTGCTCCTTCTGCAGTTGATGGGGGCCGATGTCACGGAGGACCACCGCGAGGTGAGGGGCCAGCAAGCCTCGCTCTTCGCCACAGAGGCCTCCAGGATAATCTTCCTGTCCAGGGTCCGCTCCATGGAGCAGGACGAGACGTGCTCGCGTTTCTTCTTTCAGAAGGTGCACAAAGAGAGCTCTGTGCTTAGCCGGCTGAAGGAGGACGATGGCTCGGTGACGTCGTCTCGGCCCGACATTTTGAGGATCAGCAGATCCTTCTATGCCGGACTGTACGACACGAAGCCCACGGACAGCACGGCCTCCGAGTCGTTCCTGTCGTCTATCATGGAGATCTTAGACGACAGCTCGAGGCAGTGGCTGGACCGGCCGATATCCCTGGACGAGCTGACCAGAGCCCTCAAGTCCTTGGAGAGGAATAAGACTCCCGGGAGCGACGGCTTACCGGTCGAGCTGTATTCTGCTCTGTGGGGCCTGGTCGGCCAGGACCTGCTGGAGGTGTACGATAGTGCACTTCGGGCAGGGGAAATGTGCAAGTCCACGAGGAAGGGCATCATCACCCTCATTTACAAGAGGAAGGGGGAGAGGGAAGAAATTAAGAATTGGCGTCCCATTTCACTATTGAACGTGGACTGCAAAATCCTGGCCAAGGTCATAGCCAACCAGGTCAGGTCTGTCCTGGAGTCGGTGATTCACCCTGACCAAACCTGTGCTGTGCCGGGCAGGAAGATCGCTGAGAGCCTCGCGCTCATCAGGGATACGATCGCCTACGTACAGGACAGGCGGGTGGACACCTGCCTCGTCAGCCTGGACCAGGAGAAGGCCTTCGACAGGGTCTCTCATGCTTACATGAGGGACGTCCTCTCCAAATTGGGGTTCGGGGAGGGCATCCACAATTGGATCCGGCTGCTCTACACCAACATCGTTAGCGCAGTCTCGATCAACGGGTGGGAATCGGACAGTTTTCCTGTCAGATCTGGAGTCAGGCAGGGATGCCCGCTCTCTCCTGCCTTGTTCGTGAGCTGTGTGGAGCCCATCGCTGCATCCATCAGGAAGGACGTGAGCCTGAAGGGCGTGACTATCCCAGGCAGCAGAGGCCTTCAGGTCAAGACTTCCCTGTACATGGATGACGTCGCCGTCTTCTGCACCGATCGTCGGTCGGTGATTAGGCTGTTGGACATCTGCGGCCAGTTTGAACTGGCCTCGGGTGCCAAAGTCAATCGGGGTAAGAGCGAGGTCATGTTCTTCGGGAACTGGGACGACCGCTCCTTCATCCCCTTCACTGTCAGGACAGACTACCTGAAGGTGCTGGGTGTTTGGTTTGGTGGAGCTGGGGCGTGCACTAAGACTTGGGAGGAGCGTATCACCAAATTGAAGCAGAAGCTGGGCAGGTGGACGCTCCGGTCCCTCTCCATCGCAGGTAAGAACCTGGTTGTCAGGTGCGAGGGGCTTTCGGTACTGTTGTATGTGGCGCAGGCCTGGCCTATTCCCTGGACGTGCGCCGCTGCAGTCACCTGGGCCATCTTCCACTTCATTTGGGGGTCGAGGATGGACCGGGTCCGCAGGGACACCATGTACAAAGACCTGGAAAATGGGGGAAAGGGCGTACCGAATGCCACCCTCGCCCTGACGGCTGCCTTGTGTGCGGCTGCATCAAGCTGTGCGTCGATCCTCAGTACACAAACACCAAGTGTCACTACTTCCTGAGGTTCTACCTGTCCCCGGTGTTGCGAAGGATGGGCCTGGCCTCGTTGCCGCGGAACGCTCCGAGTAGTTGGACCGTCCCGTACCACCTGTCCTTCGTGGAGAAATTTTTGAAAGGAAACACCTTTGACCACAAGGCCGTCAGGCAGTGGTCAGCACGTAGTATCCTCGGGACCCTTCGGGGAAAAGGAGAGGGTGGTTCCCGTCGTGTGGTTCCCCACACAGACTGCCAAAGTCGTTTGGCAGAATGCCTCATCGCCAGAACTTTCAAACAAGCACAAGGACATTGCTTGGCTGGCAGTGAGAGGGGCTCTGCCAGTGAGATCCTTTATGCATGCCCGGAATCTCTGCGCCACCGCACGCTGCCCTCGAGGTGGCTGGGGGCGGGGGGGGGGGAACGAGACTGTCGATCACCTCCTTCTGGAGTGTGCCTATGCGCAGGACGTCTGGAGGGGGATGCAGTGGTATTTGTTGAGGTTCGTCCTGAGCAGCTCCGTGACACGGGACTCCGTGCTCTAGGGGCTGTTTCCCGGGACCCACACCGAGACAAACTGCGCCTGGAGGACCATCAATGCGATGAAAGACGCTCTTTGGTCTGCCTGCAACTTGCTGGTCTGCCAGCTGAAAGAACTGACCCCGAATGAGTATTGCAGACTGGCGCACTCCAAGGTCCAGGACTACGTGCTGAGGGACGCGCTAAAGCTTGGGGCAGCCGCTGCCAAGGCGCGGTGGGGAAAGACCACCGTATGAACCCCGTCATCCAGAATAGGAAAAAAGGGCCCTATCTGGTAACTGGGCCCAGCTGGCGCCTTCCCCATCTGGTCAGTGGGCCAACTGGGACTGTGCGGGGTGACGACTGCCAGGGTATTTTCTTTGCTTTGTTTTATTTTCTTCTTTGTTTGTTTTTTTTGCCTTTAGTTGGTGTACGTACCCCCTGGGTAACCCGGAGCGGCTTGCATGACTGGGTAGGTGTATAAATATGTTTTATTTTTTGTACATCTTATGAATAAAGTATATTTTTTCAAATAAAAAGAAGGTGACAAAATATCTGAAAACTAACCTTCCAGCTCAGCGAGCAAACTCAAATCCAGAAATTCAACCTGAGCTACATATCTTCTCAAAACTCACTGTTTAGATTTCTCAGGAGATCACACCGTGATACCTAGGAAGATGTTCTTGCCATGCTCTTCATAAGGGACTCCTGGCATCGGGCAGGCTCTCAGCTGACAGCTGATCCTCTCGGCCAAGCTCCAACTGGTGACCAGCCTCTATGCAGGAGCCATGTATGGAGGAGGATATGAGCGTCAGGGCCTTTCCTTTATTTGGATAAGGTCTTGGGCCAAGATGCCACAACCCAGCAACAGGATTCAACCAGCCAATCTCTGTAAAAGATAACAAAGTGTGAAGCTGGATGAACACAGCAGGCCAAGCAGCATCTCAGGAGCACAAAAGCTGACGTTTCGGGCCTAGACCCTTCATCAGAAAAATTTGTTATCTTGTTCTCCGGCATCTGCAGTTCCCATTATCTCTGATCACAATTTTAACCTCTGTGAAATGCAGTGTCAGATAAACAAAATGAGGCACTCACACTATCACAGCTTGGTGGTAATGTCTGGGGAGACGTTGGTCTAATGTTACTGACACTGGGCCAGAACTAGCACTAAAATCAACAGGAAGCCAATAGTAAACCTTGACAAGTAATCCACTGGTAATAACTGCAATCCACGAGCAAGGGCTGCACAGAACATGATGAGTAATCTCAACACGGCGCTAGAGATGGCATCCACAAGCAATACTGCAATGGACTAGAATTGACAAGTTACCCACTGATAGTTAATGATCTACTGGAAATGACTGCACTCAGCTTGCAAGTAACCCTCTGACAATAAGAGCACCAAATTAGACAAGTAATCCACTTGTAAAAACTGCAATGGACTCAACTCGTAATCTACTTGGAATAACTGCACAGGGGTTGGTGTACCATGACTAAGCCAACGCTTGTGGGCAGTACACTCACTATTTCGCCTGTTAAAATATTTTGTTCCTTTTTTGGTAGGTGTGGGACACAGTAGAAAAGAAGCATCCATTGTGCAAATAACTTTATAAACATGCCACCATCAGGAAAAGCACCCATGTGACCAAAGCACCAGTATCATGCAGAGCCCCTGTAGGGGCAATGTGAAAGCCAAAGTGAGGGGGAGGATAGGGATCAAATCAAAATAGAGTTCGTGGGGAAAATAAAGCATTCCACATCCCACTGTGCCCACCTCTCCCGAAAGGCAGTGCCAGTGCACACCATGTGCTCCCTATCCGAGGACACCCGGGCATGGATATAGCCATAGAAGAGGGGCAGGCAGTCGGCCATAATGACCCCCTCCACAGCTCGCTGCCTGGAAGTATTAATGATTACAAAGTGTGGAGCTGGATGAACACAGCAGGCCAAGCAGCATCTCAGGAGCACAAAAGCTGACGTTTCGGGCCTAGACCCTTCATAAGAGAGGTCTAAGCCCAAAACGTCAGCTTTTGTGCTCCCGAGATGCTGCTTGGCCTGCTGCGTTCATCCAGCTCCACACTTTGTTATCTTGGATTCTCCAGCATCTGCAGTTCCCATTATCACTGGACATATTAATGGCCAGCATGGCCAGGCCCAGGAGCAGGCCCATGAGGAAACACGCCAACCTGCCCACACCCTGCACCTCCGCACGGGGCGCTCAAAGATGAGGAGCGTGAGGATAAAGTGCAACCAAAAACAGCAAACGAGTCCTTTGAGGTAACCGGAAAGGGAGTGCAGGCTCCCACACCCAATGTAAACATGGTCCATGACTCTACCGCACCGCAAAACAGGCAGCTGGGCTGGGAGTCTGTGAACCACTGCAATCCCCAAATGGGACTGCAGTGTGCAAAAGCCTCCACCCCAGATCTCAAAAGGGGAAGGGGAAGGATGCCCACACAGACAGCTCTCCGCTGGGATTCCCCTATGCATGTTTATATCGGTCAGCCAGGGCAGACTGCTGGGCCAAGGGTAAAAAACCCAATGAAGAATCTCATATAAAATGGGATTGACCTGGTTGCACTGAATACAGGGATATCAGGGAGTGTTCCAGTGACGGGTGTGGGGTATATCAGAGAGTGTTACAGTGAGGAGTGTGGGGTATATCAGAGAGTGTTACAGTGAGGGGTGTGGGGTATATCAGAGAGTGTTACAGTGAGGGGTGTGGGGTATATCAGAGAGTGTTACAGTGAGGGGTGTGGGGTATATCAGAGAGTGTTACATAGAACATAGAACATAGAACATAGAACAGTACAGCACAGAACAGGCCCTTCAGCACACAATGTTGTGCTGACCATTGATCCTCATGTATGCACCCTCAAATTTCTGTGACCATATACATGTCCAGCAGTCTCTTAAATGACGCCAATGACCTTGCTTCCACAACTGCTGCTGGCAACGCATTCCATGCTCTCACAACTCTCTGCGTAAAGAACCTGCCTCTGACATCCCCTCTATACTTTCCACCAACCAGCTTAAAACTATGACCCCTCGTGCTAGCCATTTCTGCCCTGGGAAATAGTCTCTGGCTATCAACTCTATCTATGCCTCTCATTATCTTGTATACCTCAATTAGATCCCCTCTCCTCCTCCTTTTCTCCAATGAAAAGAGACCGATCTCAGTCAACCTCTCTTCATAAGATAAGCCCTCCAGTCCAGGCAGCATCCTGGTAAACCTCCTCTGAACCCTCTCCAAAGCATCCACATCTTTCCTATAATAGGGCGCCCAGAACTGGACGCAGTATTCCAAGTTAATAAAATGTGAGGCTGGATGAACACAGCAGGCCAAGCAGCATCTCAGGAGCACAAAAGCTGACGTTTCGGGCCTAGACCCTTCATCAGAGAGGGGGATGGGGGGAGGGGACTGGTATAAATAGGGAGAGAGGGGGAGGCGGACCGAAGATGGAGAGTAAAGAAGATAGGTGGAGAGAGTGTAGGTGGGGAGGTAGGAAGGGGATAGGTTAGTCCAGGGAAGACGGACAGGTCAAGGAGGTGGGATGAGGTTAGTAGGTAGTGGGGGGTGCGGCTAGGGGTGGGAGGAAGGGATGGGTGAGAGGAAGAACCGGTTAGGGAGGCAGAGACAGGTTGGACTGGTTTTGGGATGCAGTGGGTGGGGGGGAAGAGCTGGGCTGGTTGTGTGGTGCAGTGGGGGGAGGGGACGAACTGGGCTGGTTGAGGGATGCAGTAGGGGAATGGGAGATTTTGAAACTGGTGAAGTCCACATTGATACCATATGGCTGCAGGGTTCCCAGGCGGAATATGAGTTGCTGTTCCTGCAACCTTCGGGTGGCATCATTGTGGCAGTGCAGGAGGCCCATGATGGACATGTCATCAAGAGAATGGGAGGGGGAGTGGAAATGGTTTGCGACTGGGAGGTGCAGTTGTTTTTTGCGAACTGAGCGGAGGTGTTCTGCAAAGCGGTCCCCAAGCCTCCGCTTGGTTTCCCCAATGTAGAGGAAGCCGCACCGGGTACAGTGGATGCAGTATACCACATTGGCAGATGTGCAGGTGAACCTCTGCTTGATGTGGAATGTCATCTTGGGGCCTGGGATGGGGGTGAGGGAGGAGGTGTGGGGACAAGTGTAGCATTTCCTGCGGTTGCAGGGGAAGGTGCCGGGTGTGGTGGGGTTGGAGGGCAGTGTGGAGCGAACAAGGGAGTCACGGAGAGAGTGGTCTCTCCGGAAAGCAGACAGGGGAGGGGATGGAAAAATGTCTTGGGTGGTGGGGTCGGATTGTAAATGGCGGAAGTGTCGGAGGATAATGCGTTGTATCCGGAGGTTGGTAGGGTGGTGTGTGAGAACGAGGGGGATCCTCTTGGGGCGGTTGTGGCGGGGGCGGGGTGTGAGGGATGTGTCGCGGGAAATGCGGGAGACGCGGTCAAGGGCGTTCTCGATCACCGTGGGGGGGAAAGTTGCGGTCCTTAAAGAACTTGGACATCTGGGATGTGCGGGAGTGGAATGTCTTGTCATGGGAGCAGATGCGGCGGAGGCGGAGGAATTGGGAATAGGGGATGGAATTTTTGCAGGAGGGTGGGTGGGAGGAGGTGTATTCTAGGTAGCTGTGGGAGTCGGTGGGCTTGAAATGGACATCAGTTACAAGCTGGTTGCCTGAGATGGAGACTGAGAGGTCCAGGAAGGTGAGGGATGTGCTGGAGATGGCCCAGGTGAACTGAAGGTTGGGGTGGAAGGTGTTGGTGAAGTGGATGAACTGTTCGAGCTCCTGTGGGGAGCAAGAGGCGGCGCCGATACAGTCATCAATGTATCGGAGGAAGAGGTGGGGTTTGGGGCCTGTGTAGGTGCGGAAGAGGGACTGTTCCACGTAACCTACAAAGAGGCAGGCATAGCTGGGGCCCATGCGGGTGCCCATGGCCACCCCCTTAGTCTGTAGGAAGTGGGAGGAGTCAAAAGAGAAGTTGTTGAGTGTGAGGACGAGTTCAGCTAGGCGGATGACAGTGTCGGTGGAGGGGGACTGGTCGGGCCAGCGGGACAGGAAGAAGCGGAGGGCCTTGAGGCCATCTCCATGCGGAATGCAGGTGTACAGGGACTGGACGTCCATGGTGAATATGAGGTGTTGGGGGCCAGGGAATTGGAAGTCCTGGAGGAGGTGGAGGGCGTGGGTGGTGTCACGGACGTAGGTGGGGAGTTCCTGGACCAAAGGGGAGAAAATGGAGTCCAGATAGGTGGAGATGAGTTCGGTGGGGCAGGAGCAGGCTGAGACGATGGGTCGACCAGGGCAGGCAGGTTTGTGGATTTTGGGAAGGAGATAGAAACGGGCCGTGCGGGGTTGGGGAACAATGAGGTTGGAGGCTGTGGGTGGGAGGTCCCCTGAGGTGATGAGGTCGTGAATGGTGTTGGAGATGATGGTTTGGTGCTCGGGTGTGGGGTCATGATCGAGGAGGCGGTAGGAGGTGGTGTCGGAGAGTTGGCGTCTGGCCTCGGCGATGTAGAGGTCAGTGCGCCATACTACCACTGCGCCACCCTTGTCTGCGGGTTTGATGGTGAGGTTGGGGTTGGAGCGGAGGGAGCGGAGGGCTGCCCGTTCTGCGGGGGAGAGGTTGGAGTGGGTGAGAGGGGTGGAGAGGTTGAGGCGGTTGATGTCTCGACGGCAGTTGGAGATGAAGAGGTCGAGGGAGGGTAGGAGGCCTGGGGGTGGTGTCCAGGAGGAGGACTTGTGTTGGAAGCGGGTGAAGGGGTCAGTGGAAGGAGGGTTGGGTTCCCGGTTGAAGAAGTAGGCATGGAGGCGAAGACGGCGGAAAAACTGCTCTATGTCCGACCGTGACTGGTATTCGTTGATGTGTGGTTCTAGGGGGACAAAGGTGAGCCCCTTGCTAAGGACTGACCGTTCATCCTCAGTCAGTGGGAGGTCTGGGGGGATGGTGAAGATGCGGCAGGGCACAGTGTGGCTGTCTCCTCTGGGGTTGCAGGCTGTGGAGGTTGTGGGCGGACTTCCGACAGACTAAGGGGGTGGCCATGGGCACCCTCATGGGCCCCAGCTATGCCTGCCTCTTTGTAGGTTACGTGGAACAGTCCCTCTTCCGCACCTACACAGGCCCCAAACCTCACCTCTTCCTCCGGTACATTGATGACTGTATCGGCGCCGCGTCTTGCTCCCCAGAGGAGCTCGAACAGTTCATCCACTTCACCAACACCTTCCACCCCAACCTTCAGTTCACCTGGGCCATCGCCAGCACATCCCTCACCTTCCTGGACCTCTCAGTCTCCATCTCAGGCAACCAGCTTGTAACTGATGTCCATTTCAAGCCCACCGACTCCCACAGCTACCTAGAATACACCTCCTCCCACCCACCCTCCTGCAAAAATTCCATCCCCTATTCCCAATTCCTCTGCCTCTGCCGCATCTGCTCCCACGATAAGACATTCCACTCCCGCACATCCCAGATGTCCAAGTTCTTTAAGGACCGCAACTTTCCCCCCACGGTGATCGAGAACGCCCTTGACCGCGTCTCCCGCATTTCCCGCGACACATCCCTCACACCCCGCCCCCGCCACAACCGCCCCAAAAGGATCCCCCTCGTTCTCACACACCACCCTACCAACCTCCGGATACAACGCATTATCCTCCGACACTTCCGCCATATACAATCCGACCCCACCACCCAAGACATTTTTCCATCCCCTCCCCTGTCTGCTTTCCGGAGAGACCACTCTCTCCGTGACTCCCTTGTTCCCTCCACACTGCCCTCCAACCCCACCACACCCGGCACCTTCCCCTGCAACCGCAGGAAATGCTACACTAGTCCCCACACCTCCTCCCTCACCCCCATCCCAGGCCCCAAGATGACATTCCACATCAAGCAGAGGTTCACCTGCACATCTGCCAATGTGGTATACTGCATCCACTGTACCCGGTGCGGCTTCCTCTACATTGGGGAAACCAAGCGGAGGCTTGGGGACCGCTTTGCAGAACACCTCCGCTCAGTTCGCAAAAATCAACTGCACCTCCCAGTCGCAAACCATTTCCACTCCCCCTCCCATTCTTTAGATGACATGTCCATCATGGGCCTCCTGCACTGCCACAATGATGCCACCCGAAGGTTGCAGGAACAGCAACTCATATTCCGCCTGGGAACCCTGCAGCCATATGGTATCAATGTGGACTTCACCAGTTTCAAAATCTCCCCTTCCCCTACTGCATCCCTCAACCAGCCCAGTTCGTCCCCTCCCCCTACTGCACCACACAACCAGCCCAGCTCTTCCCCCCCACCCACTGCATCCCAAAACCAGTCCAACCTGTCTCTGCCTCCCTAACCGGTTCTTCCTCTCACCCATCCCTTCCTCCCACCCCTAGCCGCACCCCCCACTACCTACTAACCTCATCCCACCTCCTTGACCTGTCCGTCTTCCCTGGACTAACCTATCCCCTCCCGACCTCCCCACCTTCGCTCTCTCCACCTATCTTCTTTACTCTCCATCTTCGGTCCGCCTCCCCCTCTCTCCCTATTTATTCCAGTCCCCTCCCCCCATTCCCCTCTCTGATGAAGGGTCTAGGCCCGAAACGTCAGCTTTTGTGCTCCTGAGATGCTGCTTGGCCTGCTGTGTTAATCCAGCATCACATTTTATTATCTTGGAATCTCCAGCATCTGCAGTTGCCATTATCCCCGCAGTATTCCAAGTGCGGTCTAACCAAAATTTTTATAGAGCTGCAACAAGATCTCACGACTCTCAAACTCAATCCCCCTGTTAATGAAAGCCAAAACACCACATGCTTTTTTAACAACCCTGTCCACTTGGGTGGCCATTTTAAGGGATCTATGTATCTGCACACCAAGATCCCTCTGTTCCTCCACGCTGCCAAGAATCCTATCCTTAATCCTGGACTCAGCTTTCAAATTCGACCTTCCAAAATGCATCACGTCGCATTTATCCAGGTTGAACTCCATCTACCACCTCTCAGCCCATCTCTGCATCATGTCAATGTCCCGCTGCAGCCTACAACAGCCCTCTACACTGTCAACGACACCTCCGACCTTTGTGTCGTCTGCAAACTTGCTGACCCGTCCTTCAATCCCCTCATCCAAGTCATTAATAAAAATTACAAACAGTAGAGGCCCAAGGACAGAGCCCTGTGGAATCCCACTCACCACTGACTTCCAGGCAGAATATTTTCCTTCTACTACCACTCGCTGTCTTCTGTTGGCCAGAGGGGTGTGGGGTATATCAGAGAGTGTTACAGTGAGGGGTGTGGGGTATAACAGACAGTGTTACAGTGAGGGGTGTGGGGTATATCAGAGAGTGTTACAGTGAGGGCTGTGGGGTATATCAGAGAGTGTTACAGTGAGGGGTGTGGGGTATAACAGAGAGTGTTACAGTGAGGGGTGTGGAGTATATCAGAGAGTGTTACAGTGAGGGGTGTGGGGTATATCAGAGAGTGTTACAGGGAGTGGTGTGGGGTATATCAGAGAGTGATACAGTGAGGGGTGTGGCGTATAACAGACAGTGTTACAGTGAGGGGTGTGGGGTATATCAGAGAGTGTTACAGTGAGGGGTGTGGGGTATAACAGCAGTGTTACAGTGAGGGGTGTGGGGTATATCAGAGAGTGTTACAGTGTGGGGTGTGGGGTATATCAGAGAGTGTTACAGTGAGGGGTGTGGGGTATATCAGAGAGTGTTACAGGGAGTGGTGTGGGGTATATCAGAGAGTGTTACAGTGAGGGGTGTGGGGTATATCAGAGAGTGTTACAGTGAGGGGTGTGGGGTATATCAGAGAGTGTTACAGTGAGGGGTGTGGGCTATAACAGAGAGTGTTACAGTGAGGGGTGTGGGGTATAACAGAGAGTGTTACAGTGAGGGGTATGGGGTATAACAGAGAGTGTTACAGTGAGGGGTGTGGGGTATATCAGAGAGTGTTACAGTGAGCGGTGTGGGGTATATCAGAGAGTGTTACAGTGAGGGGTGTGGGGTATAACAGAGAGTGTTACAGTGAGGGGTATGGGCTATAACAGAGAGTGTTACAGTGAGGGGTATGGGGTATATCAGAGAGTGTTACAGTGAGGGGTGTGGGGTATATCAGAGAGTGTTATAGTAAGGGGTGTGGGGTATATCAGAGAGTGTTACAGTGAGGGGTGTGGGGTATAAAAGAGAGTGTTACAGTGAGGGGTCTGGGGTATATCAGGGAGTGTTGCAGTGAGGGGTGTGGGGTATATCAGAGAGTGTTACAGTGAGGGTTATGGGGTATATCAGAGAGTGTTACAGTGAGGGGTGTGGGGTATATCAGAGAGTGATACAGTGAGAGGTGTGGGGTATATCAGAGAGTGTTAAAGTGAGGGGTGTGGGGTATATCAGAGAGTGTTACTGTGAGGGGTGTGGGGTATATCAGAGAGTGTTACAGTGAGGGGTGTGGGGTATATCAGAGAGTGATACAGTGAGAGGTGTGGGGTATATCAGAGAGTGTTAAAGTGAGGGGTGTGGGGTATATCAGAGAGTGTTACAGTGAGGGGTGTGGGGTATATCAGAGAGTGTTACAGTGAGGGGCGTGGGGTATATCAGAGATTGTTACAGTGAGGGGTGTGGGGTATATCAGAGAGTGTTGCAGGGAGTGGTGTGGGGTATATCAGAGAGTGTTACAGTGAGGGGAGTGGGGCATATCAGAGACTGTTACTGTGAGGGGTGTGGGGTATATCAGACAGTGTTACAGTGAGGGGTGTGGGGTATATCAGAGTGTTACAGTGAGGGGTGTGGGGTATATCAGAGGGTGTTACAGTGAGCGGTGTGGGGTATATCAGAGAGTGTTATAGTGAGGGGTGTGGGGTATATCAGAGAGTGTTACAGTGAGGGGTGTGGGGTATATCAGAGAGTGTTACAGTGAGGGGTGTGGAGTATATCAGAGAGTGTTACAGTGAGGGGTGCGTAGTATAACAGAGAGTGTTACAGTGAGGGGTGTGGGGTATAACAGAGAGTGTTACAGTGAGGGGTATGGGGTATATCAGAGAGTGTTACAGTGAGGGGTGTGAGGTATATCAGAGAGTGTTACAGGGAGTGGTGTGGGGTATATCAGAGAGTGTTACAGTGAGGGGTGTGGGGTATATCAGAGAGTGTGACAGTGAGGAGTGAGGGGTATAACGGAGACTGTTACAGTGAGTGGTGTGGGGTATATCGGAGAGTGTTACAGTGAGGGGTGTGGGGTATATCAGAGAGTGTTACAGTGAGGGGTGTGGGGTACATCAGAGAGTGTTACAGTGAGGGGTTTGGGGTATATCGGAGAGTGTTACAGTGAGGGGTGTGGGGTATAACAGCAGTGTTACAGTGAGGGGTGTGGGGTATATCAGAGAGTGTTACAGGGAGTGGTGTGGGGTATATCAGAGAGTGTTACAGTGAGGGGTGTGGGGTATAACAGACAGTGTTACAGTGAGGGGTCTGGGGTATATCAGAGAGTGTTACAGTGAGGGGTATGGGCTATAACAGAGAGTGTTACAGTGAGGGGTGTGGGGTATATCAGAGAGTGTTACAGTGTGGGGTGTGGGGTATAACAGAGAGTGTTACAGGGAGTGGTGTGGGGTATATCAGAGAGTGTTACAGTGAGGGGTGTGGGGTATATCAGAGAGTGATACAGTGAGGGGTGTGGGTTATATCAGGGAGTGTTGCAGTGAGGGTTGTGGGGTATATCAGAGAGTGTTACAGTGAGGATTATGCGTAATAACAGAGAGTGTTACTGTGAGGGGTGTGGGGTATATCAGAGAGTGTTACAGTGAGGGGTGTGGGGTATATCAGAGAGTATTACAGTGAGGGGTGTGGGGTATATCAGAGAGTGTTACAGTGAGGGGTGTGGGGTATATCAGAGAGTGTTACAGTGAGGGGCGTGGGGTATATCAGAGAGTGTTACAGTGAGGGGCGTGGGGTATATCAGAGAGTGTTACAGTGAGGGGTGTGGGGTATATCAGAGAGTGTTACAGTGAGGGGTGTGGGGTATAACAGACAGTGTTACAGTGAGGGGTGTGGGGTATATCAGAGAGTGTTACAGTGAGGGCTGTGGGGTATATCAGAGAGTGTTACAGTGAGGGGCGTGGGTTATATCAGAGAGTGTTACAGTGAGGGGCGTGGGGTATATCAGAGAGTGTTACAGGGAGTGGTGTGGGGTATATCAGAGAGTGTTACAGTGAGGGGTGTGGGGTATATCAGAGAGTGTTACAGTGAGGGGTGTGGGGTATAACAGACAGTGTTACAGTGAGTGGTGTGGGGTATATCAGAGAGTGTTACAGTGAGGGCTGTGGGGTATAACAGCAGTGTTACAGTGAGGGGTGTGGGGTATAACAGAGAGTGTTAGAGTGAGGGGTGTGGGGTATATCAGAGAGTGTTACAGTGAGGGGTGTGGGGTATATCAGAGAGTGTTACAGGGAGTGGTGTGGGGTATATCAGAGAGTGTTACAGTGAGGGGTGTGGGGTATATCAGAGAGTGTTATAGTAAGGGGTGTTGGGGAATATCAGAGAGTGTTACAGTGAGGGGTGTGGGGTATAACAGAGAGTGTTACAGTGAGGGGTCTGGGGTATATCTGAGACTGTTACAGTGAGGAGTATGGGGTATAACAGAGAGTGTTACAGTGAGGGGTGTGGGGTATATCAGAGAGTGTTACAGTGAGCGGTGTGGGGTGTATCAGAGAGTGTTATAGTGAGGGGTGTGGGGTATATCAGAGAGTGTTACAGTGAGGGGTGTGGGGTATAACAGAGAGTGTTACAGGGAGGGGTGTGGGGTATAACAGAGAGTGTTAGAGTGAGGGGTGTGGGGTATATCAGAGAGTGTTACAGTGAGGGGTGTGGGGTATATCAGAGAGTGTTACAGGGAGTGGTGTGGGGTATATCAGAGAGTGTTACAGTGAGGGGTGTGGGGTATATCAGAGAGTGTTATAGTAAGGGGTGTTGGGGAATATCAGAGAGTGTTACAGTGAGGGGTGTGGGGTATAACAGAGAGTGTTACAGTGAGGGGTCTGGGGTATATCTGAGACTGTTACAGTGAGGGGTATGGGCTATAACAGAGAGTGTTACAGTGAGGGGTGTTGGGTATAACAGAGAGTGTTACAGTGAGGGTTATGGGGTATAACAGAGAGTGTTACAGTGAGGGTTATGGGGTATAACAGAGAGTGTTACTGGGAGTGGTGTGGGGTATATCAGAGAGTGTTACAGTGAGGGGTGTGGGGTATATCAGAGAGTGTTACAGTGAGGTTTATGCGGTATAACAGAGAGTGTTACTGTGAGGGGTGTGGGGTATATCAGAGAGTGTTACAGTGAGGGGTGCGGGTATATCAGAGAGTGTTACAGTGAGGGGTGTGGGGTATATCAGAGAGTGTTACAGTGAGGGGTGTGGGGTATATCAGAGAGTGTTACAGTGAGGGGTGTGGGGTATAACTGAGAGTATTACAGTGAGGGGTGTGGGGTATATCAGAGAGTGTTACAGTGAGGGGTGTGGGGTATATCAGGGAGTGTTACAGTGAGGGGCGTGGGGTATATCAGAGAGTGTTACAGTGAGGGGCGTGGGGTATATCAGAGAGTGTTACAGTGAGGGGTGTGGGGTATATCAGAGAGTGTTACAGTGAGGGGTGTGGGGTATAACAGACAGTGTTACAGTGAGGGGTGTGGGGTATATCAGAGAGTGTTACAGTGCGGGCTGTGGGGTATATCTGAGAGTGTTACAGTGAGGGGCGTGGGGTATATCAGAGAGTGTTACAGTGAGGGGCGTGGGGTATATCAGAGAGTGTTACAGGGAGTGGTGTGGGGTATATCAGAGAGTGTTACAGTGAGGGGTGTGGGGTATATCAGAGAGTGTTACAGTGAGGGGTGTGGGGTATAACAGACAGTGTTACAGTGAGGGGTGTGGGGTATATCAGAGAGTGTTACAGTGAGGGGTGTGGGGTATAACAGCAGTGTTACAGTGAGGGGTGTGGGGTATATCAGAGAGTGTTACAGTGAGGGGCGTGGGGTATATCAGAGAGTGTTACAGGGAGTGGTGTGGGGTATATCAGAGAGTGTTACAGTGAGGGGTGTGGGGTATATCAGAGAGTGTTACAGTGAGGGGTGTGGGGTATATCAGAGAGTGTTACAGTGAGGGGTGTGGGGTATATCAGAGAGTGTTACAGTGAGGGCTGTGGGGTATATCAGAGAGTGTTACAGTGAGGGGCGTGGGGTATATCAGAGAGTGTTACAGTGAGGGGCGTGGGGTATATCAGAGAGTGTTACAGGGAGTGGTGTGGGGTATATCAGAGAGTGTTACAGTGAGGGGTGTGGGGTATATCAGAGAGTGTTACAGTGAGGGGTGTGGGGTATAACAGACAGTGTTACAGTGAGGGGTGTGGGGTATATCAGAGAGTGTTACAGGGAGTGGTGTGGGGTATATCGGAGAGTGTTACAGTGAGGGGTGTGGGGTATATCAGAGAGTGTTACAGTGAGGGGTGTGGGGTATATCAGAGAGTGTTACAGTGAGGGGTGTGGGGTATATCAGAGAGTGTTACAGTGAGGGGTGTGGGGTATATCAGAGAGTGTTGCGGTGAGGGGTGTGGGGTATAACAGAGAGTGTTACAGTGAGGGGTGTGGGGTATAACAGAGAGTGTTACAGTGAGGAGTATGGGGTATAACAGAGAGTGTTACAGTGAGGGGTGTGGGGTGTATCAGAGAGTGTTACAGTGAGCGGAGTGGGGTATATCAGAGAGTGTTATAGTGAGGGGTGTGGGGTATATCAGAGAGTGTTACAGTGAGGGGTGTGGGGTATAACAGAGAGTGTTACAGTGAGGGGTGTGGGGTATAACAGAGAGTGTTAGAGTGAGGGGTGTGGGGTATTTCAGAGAGTGTTACAGTGAGGGGTGTGGGGTATATCAGAGAGTGTTACAGGGAGTGGTGTGGGGTATATCAGAGAGTGTTACAGTAAGGGGTGTGGGGTATATCAGAGAATGTTACAGTGAGGGGTGTGGGGTATATCAGAGAGTGTTACAGTGAGGGGTATGGGCTATAACAGAGAGTGTTACAGTGAGGGGTATGGGGTATATCAGAGAGTGTTACAGTGAGGGGTGTGGGGTATATCAGAGAGTGTTATAGTAAGGGGTGTGGGGTATATCAGAGAGTGTTACAGTGAGGGGTGTGGGGTATAACAGAGAGTGTTACAGTGAGGGGTCTGGGGTATATCAGAGACTGTTACAGTGAGGGGTATGGGCTATAACAGAGAGTGTTACAGTGAGGGGTGTTGGGTATAACAGAGAGTGTTACAGTGAGGGTTATGGGGTATAACAGAGAGTGTTACAGTGAGGGTTATGGGGTATAACAGAGAGTGTTACAGGGAGTGGTGTGGGGTATATCAGAGAGTGTTACAGTGAGGGGTGTGGGGTATTTCAGAGAGTGTTACAGTGAGGTTTATGCGGTATAACAGAGAGTGTTACTGTGAGGGGTGTGGGGTATATCAGAGAGTGTTACAGTGAGGGGTGTGGGGTATATCAGAGAGTGTTACAGTGAGGGGTGTGGGGTATATCAGAGAGTGTTACAGTGAGGGGTGTGGGGTATATCAGAGAGTGTTACAGTGAGGGGTGTGGGTTATAACAGAGAGTATTACAGTGAGGGGTGTGGGGTATATCAGAGAGTGTTACAGTGAGGGGTGTGGGGTATATCAGAGAGTGTTACAGTGAGGGGCGTGGGGTATATCAGAGAGTGTTACAGTGAGGGGCGTGGGGTATATCAGAGAGTGTTACAGTGAGGGGTGTGGGGTATATCAGAGAGTGTTACAGTGAGGGGTGTGGGGTATAACAGACAGTGTTACAGTGAGGGGTGTGGGGTATATCAGAGAGTGTTACAGTGCGGGCTGTGGGGTATATCTGAGAGTGTTACAGTGAGGGGCGTGGGGTATATCAGAGAGTGTTACAGTGAGGGGCGTGGGGTATATCAGAGAGTGTTACAGGGAGTGGTGTGGGGTATATCAGAGAGTGTTACAGTGAGGGGTGTGGGGTATATCAGAGAGTGTTACAGTGAGGGGTGTGGGGCATAACAGACAGTGTTACAGTGAGGGGTGTGGGGTATATCAGAGAGTGTTACAGTGAGGGGTGTGGGGTATAACAGCAGTGTTACAGTGAGGGGTGTGGGGTATATCAGAGAGTGTTACAGTGAGGGGCGTGGGGTATAACAGAGAGTGTTACAGGGAGTGGTGTGGGGTATATCGGAGAGTGTTACAGTGAGGGGTGTGGGGTATATCAGAGAGTGTTACAGTGAGGGGTGTGGGGTATATCAGAGAGTGTTACAGTGAGGGGTGTGGGGTATAACAGAGAGTGTTACAGTGAGGGGTGTGGGGTATAACAGAGAGTGTTACAGTGAGGGGTCTGGGTTATATCAGAGAGTGTTACAGTGAGGGGTATGGGCTATAACAGAGAGTGTTACAGTGAGGGTTATGGGGTATAACAGAGAGTGTTACAGTGAGGGGTGTGGGGTATAACAGAGAGTGTTACAGTGATGGGTCTGGGGTATATCAGAGAGTGTTACAGTGAGGGGTATGGGCTATAACAGAGAGTGTTACAGTGAGGGTAATGGGGTATAACAGAGAGTGTTACAGTGAGGGGTGTGGGGTATAACAGAGAGTGTTACAGGGAGTGGTGTGGGGTATAACAGAGAGTGTTACAGTGAGGGGTGTGGGGTATAACAGAGAGTGTTACAGTGAGGGGTCTGGGGTATATCAGAGAGTGTTACAGTGAGGGGTATGGGCTATAACAGAGAGTGTTACAGTGAGGGGTGTGGGGTATATCAGAGAGTGTTACAGTGAGGGGTGTGGGGTATAACAGAGAGTGTTACAGGGAGTGGTGTGGGGTATATCAGAGAGTGTTACAGTGAGGGGTGTGGGGTATATCAGAGAGTGATACAGTGAGGGGTGTGGGGTATATCAGGGAGTGTTGCAGTGAGGGTTGTGGGGTATATCAGAGAGTGTTACTGTGAGGGTTATGCGGTATAACAGAGAGTGTTACTGTGAGGGGTGTGGGGTATATCAGAGAGTGTTACAGTGAGGGGTGTGGGGTATATCAGAGAGTATTACAGTGAGGGGTGTGGGGTATATCAGAGAGTGTTACAGTGAGGGGTGTGGGGTATATCAGAGAGTGTTACAGTGAGGGGCGTGGGGTATATCAGAGAGTGTTAGAGTGAGGGGCGTGGGGTATATCAGAGAGTGTTACAGTGAGGGGTGTGGGGTATATCAGAGAGTGTTACAGTGAGGGGTGTGGGGTATAACAGACAGTGTTACTGTGAGGGGTGTGGGGTATATCAGAGAGTGTTACAGTGAGGGCTGTGGGGTATTTCAGAGAGTGTTACAGTGAGGGGCGTGGGGTATATCAGAGAGTGTTACAGTGAGGTGCGTGGGGTATATCAGAGAGTGTTACAGGGAGTGGTGTGGGGTATATCAGAGAGTGTTAGAGTGAGGGGCGTGGGGTATATCAGAGAGTGTTACAGTGAGGGGTGTCGGGTATAACAGACAGTGTTACAGTGAGGGGTGTGGGGTATATCAGAGAGTGTTACAGTGAGGGCTGTGGGGTATAACAGCAGTGTTACAGTGAGGGGTGTGGGGTATATCAGAGAGTGTTACAGTGAGGGGCGTGGGGTGTATCAGTGAGTGTTACAGGGAGTGGTGTGGGGTATATCAGAGAGTGTTACAGTGAGGGGTGTGGGGTATAACAGAGAGTGTTACAGTGAGGGGTGTGGGGTATAACAGAGAGTGTTACAGTGAGGGGTGTGAGGTATAACAGAGAGTGTTACAGTGAGGAGTATGGGGTATAACAGAGAGTGTTACAGTGAGGGGTGTGGGGTATATCAGAGAGTGTTACAGTGAGCGGTGTGGGGTATATCAGAGAGTGTTATAGTGAGGGGTGTGGGGTATATCAGAGAGTGTTACAGTGAGGGGTGTGAGGTATAACAGAGAGTGTTACAGTGAGGGGTGTGGGGTATAACAGAGAGTGTTAGAGTGAGGGGTGTGGGGTATATCAGAGAGTGTTACAGTGAGGGGCGTGGGGTATATCAGAGAGTGTTACAGGGAGTGGTGTGGGGTATATCAGAGAGTGTTACAGTGAAGGGTGTGGGGTATATCAGAGAGTGTTACAGTGAGGGGTATGGGCTATAACAGAGAGTGTTACAGTGAGGGGTATGGGGTATATAAGAGAGTGTTACAGTGAGGGGTGTGGGGTATATCAGAGAGTGTTATAGTAAGGGGTGTGGGGTATATCAGAGAGTGTTACAGTGAGGGGTGTGGGGTATAACAGAGAGTGTTACAGTGAGGGGTCTGGGGTATATCAGAGACTGTTACAGTGAGGGGTATGGGCTATAACAGAGAGTGTTACAGTGAGGGGTGTTGGGTATAACAGAGAGTGTTACAGTGAGGGTTATGGGGTATAACAGAGAGTGTTACAGTGAGGGTTATGGGGTATAACAGAGAGTGTTACAGGGAGTGGTGTGGGGTATACCAGAGAGTGTTACAGTGAGGGGTGTGGGGTATATCAGAGAGTGTTACAGTGAGGGTTATGGGGTATATCAGAGAGTGTTACAGTGAGGTGTGTGGGGTATATCAGAGAGTGTTACAGTGAGGGGCGTGGGGTATATCAGAGAGTGTTACAGTGAGGGGTGTGGGGTATATCAGAGAGTGTTACAGTGAGGGGTGTGGGGTATAACAGACAGTGTTACAGTGAGGGGTGTGGGGTATATCAGAGAGTGTTACAGTGAGTGCTGTGGGGTATATCAGACAGTGTTACAGTCAGGGGCGTGGGGTATATCAGAGAGTGTTACAGTGAGGGGCGTGGGGTATATCAGAGAGTGTTACAGGGAGTGATGTGGGGTATATCAGAGAGTGTTACAGTGAGGGGTGTGGGGTATATCAGAGAGTGTTACAGTGAGGGGTGTGGGGTATAACAGACAGTGTTACAGTGAGGGGTGTGGGGTATATCAGAGAGTGTTACAGTGAGGGCAGTGGGATATAACAGCAGTGTTACAGTGAGGGCTGTGGGGTATATCAGAGAGTGTTACAGTGAGGGACGTGGGGTATATCAGAGAGTGTTACAGGGAGTGGTGTGGGGTATATCAGAGAGTGTTATAGCAAGGGGTGTGGGGTATATCAGAGAGTGTTACAGTGAGGGGTGTGGGGTATAACAGAGAGTGTTACAGTGAGGGGTCTGGGGCATATCAGAGACTGTTACAGTGAGGGGTATGGGCTATAACAGAGAGTGTTACAGTGAGGGGTGTTGGGTATAACAGAGAGTGTTACAGTGAGGGTTATGGGGTATAACAGAGAGTGTTACAGTGAGGGTTATGGGGTATAACAGAGAGTGTTACAGGGAGTGGTGTGGGGTATATCAGAGAGTGTTACAGTGAGGGGTGTGGGGTATATCAGAGAGTGTTACAGTGAGGGGCGTGGGGTATATCAGAGAGTGTTACAGTGAGGGGCGTGGGGTATATCAGAGAGTGTTACAGTGAGGGGTGTGGGGTATAACAGAGAGTGTTACAGTGAGGGGTCTGGGGTATATCAGAGACTGTTACAGTGAGGGGTATGGGCTATAACAGAGAGTGTTACAGTGAGGGGTGTTGGGTATAACAGAGAGTGTTACAGTGAGGGTTATGGGGTATAACAGAGAGTGTTACAGTGAGGGTTATGGGGTATAACAGAGAGTGTTACAGGGAGTGGTGTGGGGTATATCAGAGAGTGTTACAGTGAGAGGTGTGGGGTATTTCAGAGAGTGTTACAGTGAGGTTTATGCGGTATAACAGAGAGTGTTACTGTGAGGGGTGTGGGGTATATCAGAGAGTGTTACAGTGAGGGGTGTGGGGTATATCAGAGAGTGTTACAGTGAGGGGTGTGGGGTATATCAGAGAGTGTTACAGTGAGGGGTGTGGGGTATATCAGAGAGTGTTACAGTGAGGGGTGTGGGTTATAACAGAGAGTATTACAGTGAGGGGTGTGGGGTATATCAGAGAGTGTTACAGTGAGGGGTGTGGGGTATATCAGAGAGTGTTACAGTGAGGGGCGTGGGGTATATCAGAGAGTGTTACAGTGAGGGGCGTGGGGTATATCAGAGAGTGTTACAGTGAGGGGTGTGGGGTATATCAGAGAGTGTTACAGTGAGGGGTGTGGGGTATAACAGACAGTGTTACAGTGAGGGGTGTGGGGTATATCAGAGAGTGTTACAGTGCGGGCTGTGGGGTATATCTGAGAGTGTTACAGTGAGGGGCGTGGGGTATATCAGAGAGTGTTACAGTGAGGGGCGTGGGGTATATCAGAGAGTGTTACAGGGAGTGGTGTGGGGTATATCAGAGAGTGTTACAGTGAGGGGTGTGGGGTATATCAGAGAGTGTTACAGTGAGGGGTGTGGGGCATAACAGACATTGTTACAGTGAGGGGTGTGGGGTATATCAGAGAGTGTTACAGTGAGGGGTGTGGGGTATAACAGCAGTGTTACAGTGAGGGGTGTGGGGTATATCAGAGAGTGTTACAGTGAGGGGCGTGGGGTATAACAGAGAGTGTTACAGGGAGTGGTGTGGGGTATATCGGAGAGTGTTACAGTGAGGGGTGTGGGGTATATCAGAGAGTGTTACAGTGAGGGGTGTGGGGTATATCAGAGAGTGTTACAGTGAGGGGTGTGGTGTATAACAGAGAGTGTTACAGTGAGGGGTCTGGGTTATATCAGAGAGTGTTACAGTGAGGGGTATGGGCTATAACAGAGAGTGTTACAGTGAGGGTTATGGGGTATAACAGAGAGTGTTACAGTGAGGGGTGTGGGGTATAACAGAGAGTGTTACAGTGATGGGTCTGGGGTATATCAGAGAGTGTTACAGTGAGGGGTATGGGCTATAACAGAGAGTGTTACAGTGAGGGTAATGGGGTATAACAGAGAGTGTTACAGTGAGGGGTGTGGGGTATAACAGAGAGTGTTACAGGGAGTGGTGTGGGGTATATCAGAGAGTGTTACAGTGAGGGGTGTGGGGTATATCAGAGAGTGTTACAGTGAGCGTTATGGGGTATAACAGAGAGTGTTACAGTGAGGGGTGTGGGGTATAACAGAGAGTGTTACAGTGAGGGGTCCGGGGTATATCAGAGAGTGTTACAGTGAGGGGTATGGGCTATAACAGAGAGTGTTACAGTGAGGGGTGTGGGGTATATCAGAGAGTGTTACAGTGAGGGGTGTGGGGTATAACAGAGAGTGTTACAGGGAGTGGTGTGGGGTATATCAGAGAGTGTTACAGTGAGGGGTGTGGGGTATATCAGAGAGTGATACAGTGAGGGGTGTGGGGTATATCAGGGAGTGTTGCAGTGAGGGTTGTGGGGTATATCAGAGAGTGTTACTGTGAGGGTTATGCGGTATAACAGAGAGTGTTACTGTGAGGGGTGTGGGGTATATCAGAGAGTGTTACAGTGAGGGGTGTGGGGTATATCAGAGAGTATTACAGTGAGGGGTGTGGGGTATATCAGAGAGTGTTACAGTGAGGGGTGTGGGGTATATCAGAGAGTGTTACACTGAGGGGCGTGGGGTATATCAGAGAGTGTTAGAGTGAGGGGCGTGGGGTATATCAGAGAGTGTTACAGTGAGGGGTGTGGGGTATATCAGAGAGTGTTACAGTGAGGGGTGTGGGGTATAACAGACAGTGTTACTGTGAGGGGTGTGGGGTATATCAGAGAGTGTTACAGTGAGGGCTGTGGGGTATTTCAGAGAGTGTTACAGTGAGGGGCGTGGGGTATATCAGAGAGTGTTACAGTGAGGGGCGTGGGGTATATCAGAGAGTGTTACAGGGAGTGGTGTGGGGTATATCAGAGAGTGTTAGAGTGAGGGGCGTGGGGTATATCAGAGAGTGTTACAGTGAGGGGTGTCGGGTATAACAGACAGTGTTACAGTGAGGGGTGTGGGGTATATCAGAGAGTGTTACAGTGAGGGCTGTGGGGTATAACAGCAGTGTTACAGTGAGGGGTGTGGGGTATATCAGAGAGTGTTACAGTGAGGGGCGTGGGGTGTATCAGTGAGTGTTACAGGGAGTGGTGTGGGGTATATCAGAGAGTGTTACAGTGAGGGGTGTGGGGTATAACAGAGAGTGTTACAGTGAGGGGTGTGGGGTATAACAGAGAGTGTTACAGTGAGGGGTGTGAGGTATAACAGAGAGTGTTACAGTGAGGAGTATGGGGTATAACAGAGAGTGTTACAGTGAGGGGTGTGGGGTATATCAGAGAGTGTTACAGTGAGCGGTGTGGGGTATATCAGAGAGTGTTATAGTGAGGGGTGTGGGGTATATCAGAGAGTGTTACAGTGAGGGGTGTGAGGTATAACAGAGAGTGTTACAGTGAGGGGTGTGGGGTATAACAGAGAGTGTTAGAGTGAGGGGTGTGGGGTATATCAGAGAGTGTTACAGTGAGGGGCGTGGGGTATATCAGAGAGTGTTACAGGGAGTGGTGTGGGGTATATCAGAGAGTGTTACAGTGAAGGGTGTGGGGTATATCAGAGAGTGTTACAGTGAGGGGTGTGGGGTATATCAGAGAGTGTTACAGTGAGGGGTATGGGCTATAACAGAGAGTGTTACAGTGAGTGGTATGGGGTATATAAGAGAGTGTTACAGTGAGGGGTGTGGGGTATATCAGAGAGTGTTATAGTAAGGGGTGTGGGGTATATCAGAGAGTGTTACAGTGAGGGGTGTGGGGTATAACAGAGAGTGTTACAGTGAGGGGTCTGGGGTATATCAGAGACTGTTACAGTGAGGGGTATGGGCTATAACAGAGAGTGTTACAGTGAGGGGTGTTGGGTATAACAGAGAGTGTTACAGTGAGGGTTATGGGGTATAACAGAGAGTGTTACAGTGAGGGTTATGGGGTATAACAGAGAGTGTTACAGGGAGTGGTGTGGGGTATACCAGAGAGTGTTACAGTGAGGGGTGTGGGGTATATCAGAGAGTGTTACAGTGAGGGTTATGGGGTATATCAGAGAGTGTTACAGTGAGGTGTGTGGGGTATATCAGAGAGTGTTACAGTGAGGGGCGTGGGGTATATCAGAGAGTGTTACAGTGAGGGGTGTGGGGTATATCAGATAGTGTTACAGTGAGGGGTGTGGGGTATAACAGACAGTGTTACAGTGAGGGGTGTGGGGTATATCAGAGAGTGTTACAGTGAGTGCTGTGGGGTATATCAGACAGTGTTACAGTCAGGGGCGTGGGGTATATCAGAGAGTGTTACAGTGAGGGGCGTTGGGTATATCAGAGAGTGTTACAGGGAGTGATGTGGGGTATATCAGAGAGTGTTACAGTGAGGGGTGTGGGGTATATCAGAGAGTGTTACAGTGAGGGGTGTGGGGTATAACAGACAGTGTTACAGTGAGGGGTGTGGGGTATATCAGAGAGTGTTACAGTGAGGGCAGTGGGATATAACAGCAGTGTTACAGTGAGGGCTGTGGGGTATATCAGAGAGTGTTACAGTGAGGGACGTGGGGTATATCAGAGAGTGTTACAGGGAGTGGTGTGGGGTATATCAGAGAGTGTTATAGCAAGGGGTGTGGGGTATATCAGAGAGTGTTACAGTGAGGGGTGTGGGGTATAACAGAGAGTGTTACAGTGAGGGGTCTGGGGCATATCAGAGACTGTTACAGTGAGGGGTATGGGCTATAACAGAGAGTGTTACAGTGAGGGGTGTTGGGTATAACAGAGAGTGTTACAGTGAGGGTTATGGGGTATAACAGAGAGTGTTACAGTGAGGGTTATGGGGTATAACAGAGAGTGTTACAGGGAGTGGTGTGGGGTATATCAGAGAGTGTTACAGTGAGGGGTGTGGGGTATAACAGAGAGTGTTATAGTGAGGGTTATGCGGTATAACAGAGAGTGTTACAGTGAGGGGTGTGGGGTATATCAGAGAGTGTTACTGTGAGGGGTGTGGGGTATAACAGAGCGTGTTACAGGGAGTGGTGTGGGGTATTTCAGGGAGTGTTACAGTGAGGGGTGTGGGGTATAACAGAGAGTGTTACAGGGAGTGGTGTGGGGTATATCAGAGAGTGTTACAGTGAGGGGTGTGGGGTATATCAGAGAGTGATACAGAGAGGGGTGTGGGGTATATCAGGGAGTGTTGCAGTGAGGGTTGTGGGGTATAACAGAGAGTGTTACTGTGAGGGGTGTGGGGTATATCAGAGAGTGTTACAGTGAGGGGTGTGGGGTATATCAGAGAGTATTACAGTGAGGGGTGTGGGGTATATCAGAGAGTGTTAAAGTGAGGGGTGTGGGGTATATCAGAGAGTGTTACAGTGAGGGGCGTGGGGTATATCAGAGAGTGTTACAGTGAGGGGCGTAGGGTATATCAGAGAGTGTTACAGTGAGGGGTGTGGGGCATATCAGAGAGTGTTACAGTGAGGGGTGTGGGGTATAACAGACAGTGTTACAGTGAGGGGTGTGGGGTATATCAGAGAGTGTTACAGTGAGGGCTGTGGGGTATATCAGAGAGTGTTACAGTGAGGGGCGTGGGGTATATCAGAAAGTGTTACAGTGAGGGGCGTGGGGTATATCAGAGAGTGTTACAGGGAGTGGTGTGGGGTATATCAGAGAGTGTTAGAGTGAGGGGCGTGGGCTATATCAGAGAGTGTTACAGTGAGGGGTGTCGGGTATAACAGACAGTGTTACAGTGAGGGGTGTGGGGTATATCAGAGAGTGTTACTGTGAGGGCTGTGGGGTATAACAGCAGTGTTACAGTGAGGGGTGTGGGGTATATCAGAGAGTGTTACAGTGAGGGGCGTCGGGTATATCAGTGAGTGTTACAGGGAGTGGTGTGGGGTATATCACAGAGTGTTACAGTGAGGGGTGTGGGGTATATCAGAGAGTGTTACAGTGAGGGGTGTGGGGTATATCAGAGAGTGTTACTGTGAGGGGTGTGGGGTATAACAGAGAGTGTTACAGTGAGGGGTGTGAGGTATAACAGAGAGTGTTACAGTGAGGAGCATGGGGTATAACAGAGAGTGTTACAGTGAGGGGTGTGGGGTATATCAGAGAGTGTTACAGTGAGCGGTGTGGGGTATATCAGAGAGTGTTATAGTGAGGGGTGTGGGGTATATCAGAGAGTGTTACAGTGAGGGGTGTGAGGTATAACAGAGAGTGTTACAGTGAGGGGCGTGGGGTATATCAGAGAGTGTTACAGTGAGTGGTGTGGGGTATATCAGAGAGTGTTACAGTGAGGGGTGTGGGGTATAACTGACAGTGTTACAGTGAGGGGTGTGGGGAATATCAGAGAGTGTTACAGTGAGGGCTGTGGGGTATATCAGAGAGTGTTACAGTGAGGGGCGTGGGGTATATCAGAAAGTGTTACAGTGAGGGGCGTGGGGTATATCAGAGAGTGTTACAGGGAGTGGTGTGGGGTATGTCAGAGAGTGTTAGAGTGAGGGGCGTGGGCTATATCAGAGAGTGTTACAGTGAGGGGTGTCGGGTATAACAGACAGTGTTACAGTGAGGGGTGTGGGGTATATCAGAGAGTGTTACTGTGAGGGCTGTGGGGTATAACAGCAGTGTTACAGTGAGGGGTGTGGGGTATATCAGAGAGTGTTACAGTGAGGGGCGTGGGGTATATCAGTGAGTGTTACAGGGAGTGGTGTGGGGTATATCACAGAGTGTTACAGTGAGGGGTGTGGGGTATATCAGAGAGTGTTACAGTGAGGGGTGTGGGGTATATCAGAGAGTGTTACAGTGAGGGGTGTGGGGTATAACAGAGAGTCTTACAGTGAGGGGTGTGAGGTATAACAGAGAGTGTTACAGTGAGGAGTATGGGGTATAACAGAGAGTGTTACAGTGAGGGGTGTGGGGTATATCAGAGAGTGTTACAGTGAGCGGTGTGGGGTATATCAGAGAGTGTTATAGTGAGCGGTGTGGGGTATATCAGAGAGTGTTACAGTGAGGGGTGTGAGGTATAACAGAGAGTGTTACAGTGAGGGGTGTGGGGTATAACAGAGAGTGTTAGAGTGAGGGGTGTGGGGTATATCAGAGAGTGTTACAGTGAGGGGCGTGGGGTATATCAGAGAGTGTTACAGGGAGTGGTGTGGGGTATATCAGAGAGTGTTACAGTGAGGGGTGTGGGGTATATCAGAGAGTGTTACAGTGAGGGGTGTGGGGTATATCAGAGAGTGTTACAGTGAGGGTTATGGGCTATAACAGAGAGTGTTACAGTGAGGGGTATGGGGTATATTTGAGAGTGTTACAGTGAGGGGTGTGGGGTATATCAGAGAGTGTTATAGTAAGGGGTGTGGGGTATATCAGAGAGTGTTACAGCGAGGGGTGTGGGTTATAACAGAGAGTGTTACAGTGAGGGGTCTGGGGTATATCAGAGACTGTTACAGTGAGGGGTATGGGCTATAACAGAGAGTGTTACAGTGAGGGGTGTTGGGTATAACAGAGAGTGTTACAGTGAGGGCTATGGGGTATAACAGAGAGTGTTACAGGGAGTGGTGTGGGGTATATCAGAGAGTGTTACAGTGAGGGGTGTGGGGTATATCAGAGAGTGTTACAGTGAGGGTTATGCGGTATAACAGAGAGTGTTACTGTGAGGGGTGTGGGGTATATCAGAGAGTGTTACAGTGAGGGGTGTGGGGTATATCAGAGGGTGTTACAGTGAGGTGTGTGGGGTATATCAGAGAGTGTTACAGTGAGGGGCGTGGGGTATATCAGAGAGTGTTACAGTGAGGGGTTTGGGGTATATCAGAGAGTGTTACAGTGAGGGGTGTGGGGTATAACAGACAGTGTTACAGTGAGGGGTGTGGGGTATATCAGAGAGTGTTACAGTGAGGGCTGTGGGGTATATCAGACAGTGTTACAGTGAGGGGCGTGGGGTATATCAGAGAGTGTTACAGTGAGGGGCGTGGGGTATATCAGAGAGTGTTACAGGGAGTGGTGTGGGGTATATCAGAGAGTGTTACAGTGAGGGGTGTGGGGTATATCAGAGAGTGTTACAGTGAGGGGTGTGGGGTATAACAGACAGTGTTACAGTGAGGGGTGTGGGGTATATCAGAGAGTGTTACAGTGAGGGCTGTGGGGTATAACAGCAGTGTTACAGTGAGGGCTGTGGGGTATATCAGAGAGTGTTACAGTGAGGGACGTGGGGTATATCAGAGAGTGTTACAGGGAGTGGTGTGGGGTATATCAGAGAGTGTTATAGTAAGGGGTGTGGGGTATATCAGAGAGTGTTACAGTGAGGGGTCTGGGGTATATCAGAGACTGTTACAGTGAGGGGTATGGGCTATAACAGAGAGTGTTACATTGAGGGGTGTTGGGTATAACAGAGAGTGTTACAGTGAGGGTTATGGGGTATAACAGAGAGTGTTACAGTGAGGGTTATGGGGTATAACAGAGAGCGTTACAGGGAGTGGTGTGGGGTATATCAGAGAGTGTTACAGTGAGGGGTGTGGGGTATATCAGAGAGTGTTACAGTGAGGGTTATGCGGTATAACAGAGAGTGTTACTGTGAGGGGTGTGGGGTATAACAGAGCGTGTTACAGGGAGTGGTGTGGGGTATTTCAGGGAGTGTTACAGTGAGGGGTGTGGGGTATAAAAGAGAGTGTTACAGGGAGTGGTGTGGGGTATATCAGAGAGTGTTACAGTGAGGGGTGTGGGGTATATCAGAGAGTGATACAGTGAGGGCTGTGGGGTATATCAGGGAGTGTTGCAGTGAGGGTTGTGGGGTATATCAGAGAGTGTTACAGTGAGGGTTATGCGGTATAACAGAGAGTGTTACTGTGAGGGGTGTGGGGTATATCAGAGAGTATTACAGTGAGGGGTGTGGGGTATATCATAGAGTGTTACAGTGAGGGGGGTGGGGTATATCAGAGAGTGTTACAGTGAGGGGCGTGGGGTATATCAGAGAGTGTTACAGTGAGGGGCGTGGGGTATATCAGAGAGTGTTACAGTGAGGGGTGTGGGGTATATCAGAGAGTGTTACAGTGAGGGGTGTGGGGTATAACAGACAGTGTTACAGTGAGGGGTGTGGGGTATATCAGAGAGTGTTACAGTGAGGGCTGTGGGGTATATCAGAGAGTGTTACAGTGAGGGGCGTGGGGTATATCAGAGAGTGTTTCAGTGAGGGGCGTGGGGTATATCAGAGAGTGTTACAGGGAGTGGTGTGGGGTATATCAGAGAGTGTTAGAGTGAGGGGCGTGGGGTATATCAGAGAGTGTTACAGTGAGGGGTGTCGGGTATAACAGACAGTGTTACAGTGAGGGGTGTGGGGTATATCAGAGAGTGTTACTGTGAGGGCTGTGGGGTATAACAGCAGTGTTGCAGTGAGGGGTGTGGGGTATATCAGAGAGTGTTACAGGGAGTGGTGTGGGGTATATCAGAGAGTGTTAGAGTGAGGGGCGTGGGCTATATCAGAGAGTGTTACAGTGAGGGGTGTCGGGTATAACAGACAGTGTTACAGTGAGGGGTGTGGGGTATATCAGAGAGTGTTACTGTGAGGGCTGTGGGGTATAACAGCAGTGTTACAGTGAGGGGTGTGGGGTATATCAGAGAGTGTTACAGTGAGGGGCGTCGGGTATATCAGTGAGTGTTACAGGGAGTGGTGTGGGGTATATCACAGAGTGTTACAGTGAGGGGTGTGGGGTATATCAGAGAGTGTTACAGTGAGGGGTGTGGGGTATATCAGAGAGTGTTACAGTGAGGGGTGTGGGGTATAACAGAGAGTGTTACTGTGAGGGGTGTGGGGTATATCAGAGAGTGTTACAGGGAGTGGTGTGGGGTATATCAGAGAGTGTTAGAGTGAGGGGCGTGGGGTATATCAGAGAGTGTTACAGTGAGGGGTGTCGGGTATAACAGACAGTGTTACAGTGAGGGGTGTGGGGTATATCAGAGAGTGTTACAGTGAGGGGTGTGGGGTATATCAGAGAGTGTTACAGTGAGGGGCGTGGGGTATATCAGTGAGTGTTACAGGGAGTGGTGTGGTGTATATCAGAGAGTGTTACAGTGAGGGGTGTGGGGTATATCAGAGAGTGTTACAGTGAGGGGTGTGGGGTATATCAGAGAGTGTTACAGTGAGGGCTGTGGGGTATAACAGAGAGTGTTACAGTGAGGGGTGTGAGGTATAACAGAGAGTGTTACAGTGAGGAGTATGGGGTATAACAGAGAGTGTTACAGTGAGGGGTGTGGGGTATATCAGAGACTGTTACAGTGAGCGGTGTGGGGTATATCAGAGAGTGTTATAGTGAGGGGTGTCGGGTATATCAGAGAGTGTTACAGTGAGGGGTGTGAGGTATAACAGAGAGTGTTACAGTGAGGGGTGTGGGGTATAACAGAGAGTGTTAGAGTGAGGGGTGTGGGGTATATCAGAGAGTGTTACAGTGAGGGGCGTGGGGTATATCAGAGAGTGTTACAGGGAGTGGTGTGGGGTATATCAGAGAGTGTTTCAGTGAGGGGTGTGGGGTATATCAGAGAGTGTTACAGTGAGGGGTATGGGCTATAACAGAGAGTGTTACAGTGAGGGGTATGGGGTATATCAGAGAGTGTTACAGTGAGGGGTGTGGGGTATATCAGAGAGTGTTATAGTAACGGGTGTGGGGTATATCAGAGAGTGTTACAGTGAGGGGTGTGGGGTATAACAGAGAGTGTTACAGTGAGGGGTCTGGGGTATATCAGAGACTGTTACAGTGAGGGGTATGGGCTATAACAGAGAGTGTTACAGTGAGGGGTGTTGGGTATAACAGAGAGTGTTACAGTGAGGGTTATGGGGTATAACAGAGAGTGTTACAGTGAGGGTTATGGGGTATAACAGAGAGTGTTACAGGGAGTGGTGTGGGGTATATCAGAGAGTGTTACAGTGAGGGGTGTGGGGTATAACAGAGAGTGTTACTGTGAGGGGTGTGGGGTATATCAGAGAGTGTTACAGTGAGGGGTGTGGGGTATATCAGAGAGTGTTACAGTGAGGGGCGTGGGGTATATCAGAGAGTGTTACAGTGAGGGGTGTGGGGTATATCAGAGAGTGTTACAGTGAGGGGCGTGGGGTATATCAGAGAGTGTTACAGTGAGGGCTGTGGGGTATATCAGACAGTGTTACAGTGAGGGGCGTGGGGTATATCAGAGAGTGTTACAGTGAGGGGCGTGGGGTATATCAGAGAGTGTTACAGGGAGTGGTGTGGGGTATATCTGAGAGTGTTACAGTGAGGGGTGTGGGGTATATCAGAGAGTGTTACAGTGAGGGGTGTGGGGTATAACAGACAGTGTTACAGTGAGGGGTGTGGGGTATATCAGAGAGTGTTACAGTGAGGGGTGTGGGGTATAACAGAGAGTGTTACAGTGAGGGGTCTGGGGTATATCAGAGACTGTTACAGTGAGGGGCGTGGGGTATATCAGAGAGTGTTACAGGGAGTGGTGTGGGGTATATCAGAGAGTGTTACAGTGAGGGGTGTGGGGTATATCAGAGAATGTTACAGTGAGGGTTATGCGGTATAACAGAGAGTGTTACTGTGAGGGGTGTGGGGTATATCAGAGAGTGTTACAGTGAGGGGTGTGGGGTATATCAGAGAGTGTTACAGTGAGGGGTGTGGGGTATATCAGAGAGTGTTACAGTTTGGGGCGTGGGGTATATCAGAGAGTGTTACAGTGAGGGTTGTGGGGTATATCAGAGAGTGTTACAGTGAGGGCTGTGGGGTATAACAGCAGTGTTACAGTGATGGCTGTGGGGTATATCAGAGAGTGTTACAGTGAGGGACGTGGGGTATATCAGAGAGTGTTACAGGGAGTGGTGTGGGGTATATCAGAGAGTGTTATAGTAAGGGGTGTGGGGTATATCAGAGAGTGTTACAGTGAGGGGTGTGGGGTATAACAGAGAGTGTTACAGTGAGGGGTCTGGGGTATATCAGAGACTGTTACAGTGAGGGGTATGGGCTATAACAGAGAGTGTTACAGGGAGTGGTGTGGGGTATATCAGAGAGTGTTACAGTGAGGGGTGTGGGGTATATCAGAGAGTGTTACAGTGAGGGTTATGCGGTATAACAGAGAGTGTTACTGTGAGGGGTGTGGGGTATATCAGAGAGTGTTACAGTGAGGGGTGTGGGGTATATCAGAGTGTGTTACAGTGAGGGGCGTGGGGTATATCAGAGAGTGTTACAGTGAGGGGTGTGGGGTATATCAGAGAGTGTTACAGTGAGGGGTGTGGGGTATAACAGACAGTGTTACAGTGAGGGGTGTGGGGTATATCAGAGAGTGTTACAGTGAGGGCTGTGGGGTATATCAGAGAGTGTTACAGTGAGGGGCGTGGGGTATATCAGAGAGTGTTACAGTGAGGGGCGTGGGGTATATCAGAGAGTGTTACAGGGAGTGGTGTGGGGTATATCAGAGAGTGTTACAGTGAGGGGTGTGGGGTATATCAGAGAGTGTTACAATGAGGGGTGTGGGGTATAACAGACAGTGTTACAGTGAGGGGTGTGGGGTATATCAGAGAGTGTTACAGTGAGGGCTGTGGGGTATAACAGCAGTGTTACAGTGAGGGCTGTGGGGTATATCAGAGAGTGTTACAGTGAGGGGCGTGGGGTATATCAGAGAGTGTTACAGTGAGGGGTGTGGGGTATATCAGAGATTGTTACAGTGAGGGGTGTGGGGTATATCAGAGAGTGTTACAGTGAGGGGTGTGGGGTATATCAGAGATTGTTACAGTGAGGGGTGTGGGGTATAACAGAGAGTGTTACAGTGAGGGGTGTGGGGTATAACAGAGAGTGTTACAGTGAGGAGTATGGGGTATAACAGAGAGTGTTACAGTGAGGGGTGTGGAGTATATCAGAGAGTGTTACAGTGAGCGGTGTGGGGTATATCTGAGAGTGTTATAGTGAGGGGTGTGGGGTATATCAGAGAGTGTTACAGTGAGGGGTGTGGGGTATAACAGAGAGTGTTACAGTGAGGGGTGTGGGGTATAACAGAGAGTGTTAGAGTGAGGGGTGTGGGGTATATCAGAGAGTGTTACAGTGAGGGGTGTGGGGTATATCAGAGAGTGTTACAGCGAGTGGTGTGGGGTATATCAGAGAGTGTTACAGTGAGGGGTATGGGCTATAACAGAGAGTGTTACAGTGAGGGGTATGGGGTATATCAGAGAGTGTTACAGTGAGGGGTGTGGGGTATATCAGAGAGTGTTATAGTAAGGGGTGTGGGGTATATCAGAGAGTGTTACAGTGAGGGGTGTGGGGTATAACAGAGAGTGTTACAGTGAGGGGTATTGGGTATAACAGAGAGTGTTACAGTGAGGGGTGTGGGGTATATCAGAGAGTGTTACAGTGAGTGGTATGGGGTGTATCAGAGAGTGTTACAGTGAGGGGCGTGGGGTATATCAGAGAGTGTTACAGTGAGGGGTGTGGGGTATATCAGAGAGTGTTACAGTGAGGGGGGTGGGGTATAACAGACAGTGTTACAGTGAGGGGTGTGGGGTATAACAGAGCGTGTTACAGGGAGTGGTGTGGGGTATTTCAGGGAGTGTTACAGTGAGGGTTGTGGGGTATATCAGAGAGTGTTACAGTGAGGGTTGTGGGGTATATCAGAGAGTGTTACAGTGAGGGGTGTGGGGTACAACAGAGAGTGTTATAGTGAGGGGTGTGGGGTATATCAGAGAGTGTTACAGTGAGGGGTGTGGGGTATATCAGAGAGTGTTACAGTGAGGGGTGTGGGGTATATCAGAGAATGTTACAGTGAGGGGTGTGGGGTATAACAGAGAGTGTTACAGTGAGGGGCGTGGGGTATATCAGAGAGTGTTACAGTGAGGGGTGTGGTGTATATCAGAGAGTGTTACAGTGAGGGATGTGGGGTATAACAGAGAGTGTTACAGTGAGGGGTGTGGGGAATAACAGAGAGTGTTACAGTGAGGGGTGTGGGGTATAACAGAGAGTGTTACAGGGAGTGGTTTGTGTTGTTGATCTTTGAGAATGTCACAGTCACATGGTCACGTTTCCAGGGATTGTGGTGACTACATTTTTTGTGTAGAGAAGGCGGAACTCGTGAAGTGTTCTCTCTCGTGACCAGGGTGATGTTGCTCCTGTTGCCGTCATCTCTCGTGAGATCAGGTGAGCTTTATCGTCTTTGCTCGTGCACCGCCAACAAAAGCGAGAACATGTGGTCAGACCGCTAATGTTGACTCCAGGATGGGCTCCAGTTTTTCTGAAGTTCACAGATACCCAGACATTGCTATGACTGTCAAATGATAGTTTAATGATCTTGGCTATTCTTGGAGCAAGTTTTGAAATACTTGAAATGGCACAAGGCAAGGGACAAGGGAATTGCCAGGAATTAGAGCCAGACTGGAGAGGAAGTCTGACTTATAAATAGCCATGACTGCAGCATGAATGAGCAATGTTCTGCTCAGACACATCAGCACTGATTCAACATCCTTGCTACTCAACAGCATTAAGCAGCAAGTGGTAGACAGAGCTAAGCGATCCCACAACCAATGGATCAGATCTCAGCTCTGCAGTCCTGCCCCATCCAGTCGTGAATGGTGGTGGACAATTAAACAACTCACTGGAGGAGGAGGCTCCACTCATATCCCTATCCTCAATGATGAAAGAGCCAAGCACATCAGTGCAAAAGAACATGCTGAAGCGTTCGTAGCAATCATCAGCCAGAAATGCAAGTGAATGGTCCATCTGGGCCCCCTCCACTGGTCCCCAGCATCACAGATACCACTCTTCAGCCAATTCAATTCACTCCTTGTGATAACAAGAAACAGTTGGAGACACTGGACATCGCAAAGGCTATGGGCCCTGACCACATTCCAACAATATTATTGAAGACTTGCGCTCCAGAATTTTCTGTTCCCCTAGCCAAGCTCTTCCAGTACAGTTACAACACAAGCTTCTACCTCATAATGTGGAAAATTTCCCACATATGTCCTGTTCCTAAGTAGCAGGACAAATCCAACATGGCCAACTACTGGCCTGTCAGTCAGCGTGCAATCATCAGTAAAATGAAGGAAGCTGAGCTTCCAGCCCCTTTCTGGAGACGTAATATTCCCCTTTGAATATGCTAGTGTGGTACCTTTGGGAGGAGCAATTTGGAGAGGTCAGATATATTTTTAAGGGGTAAACTGCCTTTGAGGTGCTTTTAAAAGCAGACATGAATATGTATAATAATTGCACGCGGCCAAAGGAGTCAAAGCATTATCAAGTTGTCGAGGGTCCTAATGAACGGTCCTGAAACATCCATTCTCATGCTCCTCTGATGTTGCCTGACCTGCTGTGTTCCTCCAGCTCCGCACTGTATTGACTCAAGAAGTCAAAGAGTAGTAACAGCATGCAAACATTGAAAGAACAACTCAGATGTCAAAGAACTGTTAAGGTGTCAAAGAACTTTCAAAACTAGATGCGTTCCCCTTGATATTCAATTGCTTAACAGTCACTGAATCTTCCACTACCAACATCCTGGCGGGTTACCATTGACCAGAAATGGAGCAGGACTAGCCACGTAAATACTGTGGCTACAAGGCAAGGTGTGAGAGGTTAAGTATTCTGAAGCGAGTCCTGGATGGTGTTGAGCTTCTTGAGTGTTTTGGGGGCTGCCCCCATCCAGGCAAGTGAGGAGTATTCCATCACACTCCCGACCTGTGCCTTGTCGATGGGGTAAAGGCTTGGGGGAATCAGGAGGTGAGTTAATGATTCCCATCCTTCGACTAGCTGTCGTGGTCACTGAATTGAATTGAATTAGCTTTACTTTCACATGAAAAGTTTACTAGTCACCACTCACAGTGTCATCTTAGTTACTGAGGCACAGACTTTTGAGGGCAAACTCTTGGGGAAAAAAAACTAGAAAAATTTTTAAAAAACAGTCCAACCTTTCAGAAATTCAAAAATACACAATCATAGTATTAGATTGGAAAAATAAAGAAATTAACGGTTCAGAATAACAGCCCTTCCATTATATAACAAAGGGAAAAAAGAAATTAAAAAAAAAACAGAATTTAAGACAAAGTCCACTTTGTCTATTTGATGGTTTTGTGCTCAAGGACATAAATCTTGAGCCAGAGTTTCCGCAATGCCAAAGAAAACGCTGCATGTGTTTACATGGTTAGTTGAGTTCAGTGTGAGGAACACTCTTTCCCCCCAACATCTTTTCCTCCAATCTCCAACTCGTTGTGGTCTGTCTCTTGGTTTCCCACCGAAGGAGAGAATCGAGGAGAATGAATTGGAGAACGCGAGGAAGTCAGTAGTGGAAGGAGACAAGCTTCATTCAGCTTGTGAACCTTGCAAAGTTTTGCCTTTTGGAGCATGTGCCAGCCTCCAAGTCAAACTTCAAAAGCTGCATCAGTTTTGACTTGGGGAGTGATTTTTATTTTGAATTGATTATCTCAGCTCCAGCCTTCCGTTGTCTCTCCTAATGACTCAACATTAATCTTAAACACTAATCTTCTGAACATTACGGTCACAGCAGATAATAATTTTGCAATTTTGCAATCTCATCACCAATCTCCCGTCTGGGATTATTACTCAACAATTGTCATAACTTTTATTTATCTCTGTGCAATAAATCATCACAAGACAAACTCCGCTCTGCGGCCATGACCATGGTCTAAAATGGAACTGAGGCAATGATTCTCTTCATGAAATAAAACCAGGGGTCCAATCAAGAGGGCTTGGTTTATCATACATGTGACACTTTAGACAGTGCAGCAGTCTCTCAGCATCACATTGAAAACTATAGGTGGGACTTGAACCAAACTTTGACTCAGAAGCAGGAACATAAGAGCAAAGAACATGGGAGTAGCAGTAGAGAGTATAGCTGTTAACATCTGCCCCACCATTCAGTAAGATTCAATTTTGATTTTGACTCCTCTTTCCAGTCTGACAAATTTTGACTCTTTTCTTGTTCAGAACTCTATCACAGCTTGATCTAACCTCAACTGCTCTTTGAGATTCATATTCCCAAAGATTCATGACCCTCTCATGGAAGAAATTCCTCTCCGACTCCATCTGTAATGGACATCTCTTTATACTTAGCCGAGCTTCCTAATTCAACAATCTCCCATGAAGGCCTCATTGCCTCTCCAGGGTAGATGATGGCCTAGTGGTTTTATCATGAGACTATTAACACAGAGACCCAGATAATATCCTGGGGACCTGGATTTGAATCCAGCCATGGCAGATGGTGGAATTTGAATTCAATATAAAATCTGGAATTAAGATCCTAGTGATGACCATAAATCCATTGTCAGGAAAAACATTGACATCCTTTAGGGAAGGAAACTGCCATCCTTATCCGTTCTGGCCTGCATGTGACTCCAGACCCACCGCCATGTGGTTGACTCTTGACATTGCCCTCTGGGTAATTAGGGATGGGCAGAAAATGCCGGCCTGGCCAGTATCGTCCACATCCTGTGAATGAGTTTAAAAATGTCTCCCATGAAAGCCTCACAGCATCAATTTGCCAGCCTCATTCATGTTTTCATCTATTTTTTTCCTCTTGCCTCCAATGATTATGGGATTAACTTTCTCCTTGCAAGGTAATCCTTTCATAATGGATATCTGTCCAATTAATCTCCTCTGACCTATACTGGGCCAAAGGATGTGCTGCTCGGCTCTATGACTCCATAGAACATAGGAGCAGAGTGGTCCATTCAGCCCATCAAGCCTGCTCTGTCATTCAACAAGAACATGGCTGATCTGGTAATTGTCAACCCCATTCATTGTCATGCAGTCATAGAGTAATACAGCATGGAAACAGACCCTTCGGTCCGAACTCGTCCATGCTAACCAGACATCCCAAATTAATCTAGCTCCAACTGCCAGCATTTAACCCATTTCTCCTCAACCTTTCCTATTCATATATCCATCCAGATGCCTTTTAAATGTTGTAATTGTACCAGCCTCCACCACTTCACCTGGCACTTGGTTCCATACAAGCACCACATTCTGCGTGAAAAACTTGCCCCTTAGGTCCCTTTTAAATCTCTGTTCTCCCATCTTAAATATATGCCCTCTAGTTTTGGACTCCCCTAACCTGGAGAACTCACCCTATCCATGCCTATCATGATTTTACAAACCTCTATAAGGTCACCCCTCAGCCTCTGACGCCCCAGGGAAAATAGCCCCAGCCTATTCAGCCTCTCCCTATAGCTCAAACCCTCCAACCTCGGCAACATCTTTTTTGAACTCTTTCCAATTTCACAACATCTTTCCTATGGCAGGGAGACTGGAATTGAACACAGTATTCCAAAACTGGCCTAACCAATGTCCTGGACAGCTGCAAACTAACCCTCCCAACTCCCATACTCCAATAAAGGCAAGCATACCAAACACCTTCTTCGCCACCCAGTCTACCTGCGACTGCACTTTCAAGGAACTATGAACCTGCACTCAAAGGTCTCTTAGATAATGGGAACTGCAGATGCTGGAGAATCCAAGATAATAAAGCTCTCTGATGAAGGGTCTAGGCCCGAAACGTCAGCTTTGATGCTCCTGAGATGCTGCTTGGCCTGCTGTGTTCATCCAGCTTCACACTTTGTTATCTCAAAGGTCACTTTGTTTGGCAACACTCCCCAGGACCTTACCGTTAAGTGTCTAACTCCTGCCCTGATTTGCCAGTTTCTGCCTTTTTCTCATAACCAATGATTCCCTTAACTGATGAAAAATCTGTCTACCTCAGCCTTGAATATACCTAATGACCCCAACATCAACAGCCCTCTGCAATAATGAATTTCACAGATTCACCCCACTTGGAGAGAAGAAATGTCCTCATCTCTGTGTTCAATATACAACACCGCACACTGAAATTATCACCTCTGGTCCTACATTCTCTCACAAGGGAAGCTTTGAAAGAAAAGGTGCTGTTCTTTCAAAAAAGGAAAAAAATGCAAAAGGTACTCTTGTTGTCATCTCACTTAATGACCTGTACAGTTACAAAAAGACATTTATACTCAGTCTCCCACCTTGTCTTAAAGGGCAACATTCTGCTTATCCTCCTAACTACTTATCCTCCTAACTACTGCCCGCTCAGAAATTCTGAGGAACAGAGAAAATGTTCAAAAGCATTGATCAAGTTGATTGTGATGGCAAGAATTCAGAGGTTGCAAGCAAAATAAAGAAAGAAAAAAACCCTGCATTTATATAGCATCTTTTGCATCCACAGAACAGTCGTAACTGCCTTTCAATTATTTGCTGTAAATACTTGCTGAACCTCAAGGCTGCCTTCTCAAGGATGCGACCAATTGAAGCTTAGATAGCACTGGGTAAAAATAGTGATGGCTATATAAATGTAGATTCTTTCTTTAATTCATTTGTAACCTCTGAGTCCTTGCTGTCACTCTCTATGCGCATTGCCTGGTGCTTGTCTGTAGACAGTTGAGAAAGAGACAGATTAGATTAAAGTGTGACAAGAAAATAAAGATAGGGTTTGCATTTCACTTGAAACTTTCAAAGTGACAAAATTAGAATTAATGAGAAAAACGGATATGTTTATTTTCTAAAGGTGTCAAGATTCATCAGTATGATATTGAGAACTGTTCACACTTCCACTGAAATATAGTTAACATATCTTGACCTCCCTCCACTCTCACATGAAGCAGAAACACTTTACATTTTGCTCACCTTTGCCCCCACTTCCAACGTCTTCCCATTCCCTGAACCAGCAAGTTTCCATTAAGAAAAAAAACCACTGTTGATTGTCGGAAAAACCATCTGGTTCACTAATATCTTTTAGGGAGGCAAACTGCTGTCCTGGCTTAGTCTAGAGACTCTGGACCCACGGCAATGTAGTTGGCTCTTAATCACCTCTGGGATGGACAATAAATTCTGACCTGGACAGTGATGGCCACATCCTGTGAATGAATTAGGAAAAAACAGGGTGATCGTAATAGTTGCCTTTCCCTAGGCTGGGATGACTTCAAGACTAGGGGGCCACATTTTTAATGTGAGAGAAGAAAGATATCAAAAAGACTTGAGGGGCAGTTTTTTTTACACAGAGGGTGGTGCATGTGTTGAATGAACGAACGGAGGAAGTTCTGGATGTGGGTGCAGTTACAATGCTTAAAATACATTTGAATAAGTTCGTGAAAAGGAAGGTTTGGTGGAGTGTGGTCTAGTTTAATTTTGGATTATGGTTGGCAAGGACTGGTTGGACCGAAGGGTCTGTTTCCACGACTCTGTGAGTCTACAAACTCGAGTTGCTTGCAGGGATATTCACTGGACTATTGATTGAGATCCATTCTTGTGTTTAATCTTAGGATAAGTGCATGGTTTTATCCAATACTGCTCTGATGTGGAACCTCCCTCTTCCTTCAATTTTCTCTTTTAAGACATCTCTTAACATTTTCATGCCAGCTCATCTGATATCACCTTAGGTGGCTAAATGCCACACTTTGCTGGGTCCAGGTCTGGGGATATCATATCAAGTTAAATATAAGATGTTTAGCTGATGCTGAAGTTGTAATGATAAAGTTCCTGACTTGTTTCTAATCACCGTAGTGAAGTATTGGGAGGGATTTGGTCGTGCAAATCAGCGTATGACTTATACACTTCATGATAGAGTCCTTGGTAGTGTTGCCAAACAAAGAGGCCTTGGAGTGCAGTTTCATGCTTCCTTGAACATGGAATCACAGATAGGCAGGAAAGTGAAGAAGGTGCTTGGTATGCTTACCTTTATTAGTCAGTGCATTGAGTAAAGGAGTTGGGAGATCATGTTGTAGCTGTCCAGGACTTTGGTTCGGCTACTTTTGGAACATTGTGTTCAGTTCTAGTTTCCGTGCTGTAGGAAAGATATTGTTAAACTTGAAAGGGTCCAGAAAATATTTACAAGGGTGTTGCCAGGGTTGGAAGCTATGAGCTACAGGGAGAGGCTGAATAGGCCGAGTTTATTTTCACTGGAGTGTCAGGGGCTGAGGGGTGACCTTAAAGAAGTTTATAAAATCAGGAGGGGCATGAATAACATGAACAGCAAAAGTCATTTTCCCAGGACGAGGGAGTCCAAAACTAGACGGCATTGGTTCAAAGTGAGAGGAGAAAGATTTACGAGGGATCTGGGGGGGCAGTTTTTTTCACCCAGGGCACGGTGCGTGTATAGAATGAGTTGTCAAAGGAAGTGGTGGAGGCTGGTACAATTACAACATTTAAAAGTCATCTGGATTTGTACACGAATAGGAAGGGTTTAGAGGGATATGGGCCAAATGTTGTCAAATAAGACGAGATTAATTCAGAATATGTGGTCGGCATGGACGAGTTGGACCGAAGGGTCTGTATCTGTTGTGTATAACTCTGACTCTATGATGCTGAGTGGTGTAATATCAGTTCAAAAGAGTTCATGGTAATGAACAAGAATTCCGATATGGAGTGTACAACTCGCAGCCTTTGCAAGTGAAGTTTGTAGGATGCAATGTGAGAGATTGTTGCTGTGTTTCCTTCTGCTGAGGTACTGTAACAAACCTACATGCTGAACAATCTGGTAACAGATTTTCCCGCTACATGACTGGGAGGTGTGTGTTCATTAACACAAGGCACATCATCCAGCCTCAGGAAAGAGCTAAAATTCGAGAAAAGAATTGAGCATGTCTTTTCTTAGCCAATCTCACCACAATAAAAATAGTTACACGGTTGGTGGACTATTCACTGTGGGAAAGTCAGCTTTCTAAAAGTCACTTCCCAAAATTACTTGAAAGTAATACACTGGTTGTAGAGCAACGTTCTGAGGATATGAAAGATGTTATATAAAAGCAGCTGCTTTCTGTATTTACTAAAATCCGAAAGAACTGTGGACACCATGAACTAGAAACAAAAACAAAATTTGCTGGAAAAGCTCAGCAGGTCTGGCAACATCTGTGAAGAAAAAACCAGAGTTCATGTTTTGGGTCCAGTCGCCCTTTCTCAGAACTCAGTTCCTGCTGAGCTTTTCCAGCAACTTCTGTCTTTGTTCTTTCTGTACTTTATCAGTCACCTCTGAATTCTTGACATCACTATTTATTTGATCAACACTTTTCAAGTTCATCCCTGTTCCTCAAAATTTCTGAGAACACAGTCAGTCATATTTGCAATACATTACTCAGTCACTTTTATATATAAATGATCCCAGGCCAGACCTCCAATTCACTGACATGACTGATGGGAACGCCAAGCATGTTGCAATTTGGTGAAGGAACAATAACCTTTATTTTCAAAAGGTTGAGATCCAGGGAAGTTACTGTGATAGTAAAGCCATAGAAATCTTTCTCCTCTCACCCTGAAAATCGGCCCTCTAGTCTTGAAATCCCCCACCCTAAGGAAAAGACATCTGGCATTCAACTTATCCATGCCCGTCATGATTATATAAACTTATAGATTTGAATAAACAACAATACCTTACTTTTTTGACAGCAACTCAATAGACAGTACATGTAGAGTTCATTTCTGACACATGGTAAATATGTGCAATTTGATCTAACACTGAACAGGATACATCAAGTCATAAATGCTTCTAAAACAGCTCTTGGCAGCTCACCTGGATATTAGGGACACAGCAGATCTCTTTAAATTTCATTTCAGCAGATAGTTCCTCTGGCCTTGAGCCTGCCTCTCCAAAGCTGGTTCCATCATAGTTTGCCTCAACGACTGCTCCTGCTTTGTTTGATCACCTTCCTGTCCAGGGTCTACACACACTGAAACCATGCTCCAGTGCTTATCTATTGGCGGGCTTCACCCAGTGAAAGGCTGCCCCAAATTTTCCTGGAGCTTTAATCACGGCGACGTGGCTCAGTGGTTAGCACTGCTGCCTCATGGCGCCAGGGACCCAGGTCTGATTCCAACCTCAGACAATTGTCTGTGTGGAATTTGCACATTCTCCCCATGTGGGTGTGCTCCAGTTTCCTCCTACAGTTCAAAGATGTGTAGCCTAGGGGGATTGGCCATGCCAAATTTCCAATCGTGGGTGGGGTTGTGTAGATTAGGTATGTTACAGGGGGATGGGTCTGGGTGGAATTCCCCAAGGGTCATTGTGGACTTATTGGGCTGAAGGGCCTGTTTGCACTGTAGGGATTCTATGATTACTCCATTATATCAAGCAAACACAACATTGACCCTTCGTCCCTCAACTTCACTCGAGTACGGTTGAGTGTTTTTTAAGGAAGTAACCAAGAAGATTGATGAGGGCACATCAGCAGATGTAGTTTGCTTGGACTTCAGTTAAGCCATTGACTAGGTTCTGCACGAAAGACCAATTAGTAAAGTTAGATCACATGGGATTCAGGGTGAGCTTGCCAGGGTGGCTTCATGGCAAAAAATAGAGGGTGGTGGTAGAGGGGCTGTTTAGTTGGACTGGAGGCCTATTACCAACAATGTTCCACAGAGATGGGTGCTGAGCCCACTTTTGTCTGGCATTTATATAAATGATTTAGATGAGAATGCAGAAGGCATGGTTAGTAGGTCTGCAGATGATGCCAAAATTTGTGGTATAGTGGGCAGTGAAGAAGATTATCTAAGATAACAAACAGATCTTGATCAAATGGGTCAACAGGCTGAGGAATTTAATTTGGATAAATGTAAGGTATTACATTTTGGAACAATTAGCGATAGGACCCTGGGCAATGTAGTAGGAAAGACGGGCTGAGGGGTTTAGGTGCATAATTCTTTGATGTTTGTACCATATGTAGACTGGGTGAGTAAGAAGACATTTACAATGTTTGACTTTATTGTTCATCCCTTTGAGTACAGCAGTTGGGACGTCATGTTGAGGTTGTACAGGGCCTTGGTGAGGCCGCTTCTGGAGTACTGTGTCCAGTTCTGGTCGCCCTGCTATAGGAAGAATATTATTAAACTGGAGAGGGCTCAGAAGAGTTTTACGAGCATGTTTCTGGAAAAAGAAGGTTTAGGTTATGAGGATAGGGTGGAGAAGCTGGACTTTTTTCACTGGAGTGTAGGAGGTTGAGGGGTGACCTTTTAGAAGTTTACAAAACCATGAGGGGTATGGATAGCGTGAATGGTAGGTGTCTTTTCCTCAGTGTGGGGGATTTCAAGACTGGGGGACACATTTTTAAGGTGACAGGGGCAATGTTTAAGAAAGAGGGGAATGTTTTCTTACACAGAGAGTGCTTAGCGTGTGGAATGAACTTCCAGAGCGAGTGGGTACGGGTACAACTATTAAAGACATTTGGATAAGTACATGAATAAGAAATGTTTGGAGTGGAACGGGCCAAGCACAGGCAGTTGGGACTAGTTTGATTTGGGAACATGGGGCATGAACTGGTTGGATTGAAGGGTCTGTTTCCATTCCAGGGTTTGATTGAAGATTTGTAGCCTGGATGCTGGTTGTAGATGTGGGAGTGTTTGCCGAGCTGGGAGGTCTGAGAGCAGAAGTTTCATCCCCTTACTCAATGGCATCCTCAGGGCTGTGGGGCCTCCTGTGAAACGCTGTTGTCTTGTCCTTGTTCGAATTTATGTGGTTCGGTTTTTGCTGCTTCCAGAAGGCGCTTTTCCAGCTTAGCCTGCTTCTGAAACCCCACAACTTCCCACAGAAACCAGTTACCTTCCCACATTCTCAACTCCCTGGGACTAATTTTGAGTCTTTACTCCAATGTTTAGCTGCTTATTAATTCCTAGAACTTCATCCTGAGTTAATACCAACAATACAGAGCTATCTCGTTGCACGTGACTCCTTCCTAGGACTGCAGCTCACGGTAGCTCCACCTAACACATAGTGTCAGTCTGACTTCTCTCTCCTCTGACCTTCTGCAACCTTTTGACTATTGTTCAGTTAGTCCTCAACAGTCCTTGCAATCAGCCTAAACCCTATCACAACACAGAATCAAAAGATGCCACCTAATAAATTTACCACTTCTTGTACCCCTAAATGTTAAAATTTTGCCATGTGCACAGATGGTAATTTTCATTGCAAAGAATGTTTACAATGAGGATTCATCACAATTCATGCAAACAATCATATATATGCACAATTAAATCTTTATATACAGACTTGCATATACACACAGTCTATATTTGGAGTCATTCATACACACAGTCATATACAGACAAGTGTATGTACATAGTATCGTACATACATACATATATCCACAATTATAAATAGACAGTCTGTCTCTACATTCAAATGGAGATCTCTGTATACACAGTCTCTATATGTAGTCATTCATACATAGTCATTGATACATCATCTACATACTGTCTTACATGCACAGTCACGCATACATTGTTTATACATATTTTTTAAAATTCATTTCTTGGATATGGGCATCGCCGGCTAGGTCAGCATTTATTGCCCGTGCCAAGTTGCCCCTAAACAAGGTGGTACGGAGCTGCCTTCTTGAACCAATATGGTCCACCAGCAGTAGGTTGACCTTCAATGTCTTCAGGGAGAGAATTCTAGAATTTTGACCCAGCGACAGTGAAGGAATGGTGAAATATTTCCGAGTCAGGTTGGTGAGTGGCTTGGAGCGGCATATATCTGCTGCCCTTGCCCTTCTAGATGGAAATGGCCATGGATTTGGAAGGTGCTGTCTTAGGGTCTTCAAATGAATTTCTACAGTGCATCTTGTGGATGGTGCACACTGCTGCTACTGAGGGTCAGTAGTACAGGGTGGAGATGTTTCTGAATGTGCTGTCAATCAAGTGGGGGGGGGGGGGTGTGCCTCGTCCTGGATGGTGTCGAGCTTCTTGAGTGTTGTTGGAGCTGTTCCTATCCAGGCAAGTGGGGAGTATTCCATCACACTCCTGACTTGTGCCTTGTAGATGGTGGACAAGGAGGTCAGGAAATGAGTTACTCATCATGATTCCTAGTGCCTACAGTCATATACACAGAGTCTACATATATACAGAAATACGTAAATCCACAGTTATACACAAAGTCTATATACGGTCAGATATCAGTAAACATTCTCATATACAAAGATTACACATATAGCCACACATATACAAATAGCCCAACACTATTATGACCAAGACAGGAGGATGGCACTGTCTCTCTAATCCTATTATTCTGCAGATAAAATGAAAATACTTATTTTCCGGTTGCCAGATTGATGGATTAAATGTCTTGCTTCTGTTGTGTTTTAAACAAGTTTTCTCTCCTGTTCTTTTTTTCAAAATAAGTGCAGGTAAAACGGGCAAAATGGCTTCTTTCTATCGCTCTAACAATACTGTGACACTGTGATAAGCACACATAAGGCTTTAGTACCAAAACCAACACGTATTCAATGAGGACGCAATCACTGGTCAACATGCATAATCAGCAATATAAACATATTGCTCTAAAAATCTCTCACATACATGGAAACAGACTTCTCAGCTGTGATTGGTTGCCTGAAAAGAAGCACAAGACTTTGGATAACAAGGTGCAGAGCTGGATGAACACAGCAGGCCAAGCAGCATCTTAGGAGCACAAAAGCTGACGTTTCGGGCCTAGACCCTTCATCAGAGAGGGGGATGGGGGAGAGGGAACTGGAATAAATTGGGCCTCCTGCAGTGCCACAACGATGCCACCCGAAGGTTGCAGTAACAGCAACTCATATTCCGCTTGGGAACCCTGCAGCCCGATGGTATCAATGTGGATTTCACCAGCTTCAAAATCTCCCCTTTCCCCCCACTGCATCCCAAAGCCAGCACCACCTCCCTAACCTGCTCTTCCATCTATCCCCTCCTCCCACCTCAAGCCACACCCCATTTCCTACCTACTAACCTCATCCCACCCCCTTGACCTGTCCGTCCTCCCCGGACTGACCTATCCCCTCCCTACCTCCCCACCTACACTCACCTGTACTGGCTCCATCCCTGCCTCTTTAACTTGTCTGTCTCCTCTTCACCTATTTTCTCCTCTTTCCATCTTCTATCTGCCTCCCCCTCTCTCCCTATTTATTCCAGAACCCTCAACCCATCCCCCTCTCTGATGAAGGGCCTAGGCCTGAAACGTCAGCTTTTGTGCTCCTAAGATGCTGCTTGGCCTGCTGTGTTCATCCAGCTCCATATTTTGTTATCTCGGATTCTCCAGCATCTGCAATTCCTACTATCTCTGACACAAGACTTTGGATATTGATTATTGTCAAAGGCATAAGGGCAAGTTATTGAATGCTCTGGCAAGTATAACTCTGATGTTCTGGTGTATGGGGTCAAGCCACTAAGCTTGCAAAGTTTTCTACGAAGGCTTAAGGAATACAATCTTGTGATGCTCTTTCAATCACTCCTTCGAAAGAACAACCAAGCTTCATCCTGATCGCGAGAAGAAGGCTTCCTTTTCAGGAATCAGAGAGATCACCAGGGAAGTTTGTTATTGGCAAATTTTCCCCAACTGGGGCAAGTGGACCACAGCTAGTTCAATGACTAATGGTCATGACAGCAAAGCAAGTAGTTATCAGCAGACACGTGATTTACAGGAAAACCTTGTCATAAAGAAATCTCCAACATCCATGGAGCTGTTCCAATGACCCTTTTTTTGGAAGAAACCGCTCCCACAAAATTTGGAATGTTTCCACTTGCCACAATCCTTCAAATATAAAACATCTTCATCACAGTACGCGCAGACATATGATTAACATCATTGTCTTCAACCTCAAAACTCACACAGCAAGGCTTCTTTGAACTTTATCCAGCTTATTTTTTTAATTCCTTCTCAGAATTTCAACATCGCAAAACACCCACATTTCCTCTTCATTTAAAAACCCACTTTGTGACCACTGCTTTTTTTCACTTTCTATTTTACTCATTGCATTCCAGTTGGCTTCCTGCATTGTATCCCTTGGCCTTTCTCCAACTAATAGTTAACAATCGAGTGAATTGAAAGGGAATCTCCAATGATTGTCACATGAACAAATGGTAGGTAGTAGCAACTGTTAACGTGATAGACATCGATGTTGACTCTTTTGGATGGAGCATTTACCTCTAGAAATAATTTTTTTTTGTCTGTGGGTCAGATTAACTCATCAGCTACTACATTCCACCCCCGCTCCTATTTCGCTTGGATTGAGTTACAGAGACAGAGAGACCTGCAGCCTAGAAAAAGGCCCTTCAGCCCATTGTGTCTGTGCTGGTCAGAAACAATGCTCAAAAGATTCTAATCTCATTTTTCCAGCCCTAGTAGCGATGATAATGAGGTCAACTGTGTGGACCTCAGAGAGTATGAGTTCCCTGATTGGGGCTGTTAACCTGGTCCAATCAGGGATCCCTGGCTGACAGATAGAAACAGGAGGGTCAAAGGTTCTGTTCACTCTGGCAGCTAGCTCTGAGAGAGTCAGAACAGTGTAAAGTATAATGCGCATGTAAATAAAGGTTGGCGTGACGACAGGATACCAGCCTTGGTGCAGTCATTTCATAACCTTATATGTTTTGCTCACAATTGAAGATCTAAACACTTCTTCAATGTTATGAAGGTTTCTGCCTCTAAAAGCAGTAAGTTCCAGATTCCCATCACCCTCTGGGTGTAAATGTTTTTCCTCACATTTCTACTAAACTTTCTGCCTCTTTCCATAAATCAATGCCCCTTGGTCACTATTCCATCAAAGAGAGAAGTCTCTTCCTGTCTACCCTACTGATGCCCCTAGTAACTTTGGAACAAAAACAGAAGTTGCTAGAAAAGCTCAGCAGATCTGGCAGCATTTGTAGAGAGAAATCAGAGTTAACGTTTTGGGTTGAGTGACCCTTCCTCAGAGGTGGTCCCTCATAACTTTATTCATCTCAAATATGTTCTCTGTCAACCTCCTCTGCTCTAAGGAAAGAAACGGCAATCTGCATATCTGTTTATACCAGGGTAATGCAGAGATAGTTCTAAATTCAAACAGTTTATACACAAAACTTTAAACATCTTAGATCTTTACAGAATTTTCAATATGCATTTAGTCATAGTAATGTGATGAAAGTTTATTTTATATATTAACTGGAGAATTGGGTTCTGATGTAGAGAGTTTACAAGCATACAAGCAAGCATCAAGAGTAGACCACTTAACGATTTAAGTCTATTCCACTATTCAATAAGATCTTTTCTGATCTGATTTTAATCTCAACTCTACAATCGTGCACATCCCAGTAATATGTTGCACTTCAAAGCAATCAAGATTCTGTCTAGCTTAACCTTAAAAATATTTACATCTTAATCATTTTTGTTTTCTAGCTGGTCTGATGGTGGCTTTATTTTAGGAGCAGATACACTTTGTTTTAGCAGTGGTTAGCGGTTTTAAAATGTCTTATGATTTGATCTAAATGTTTAGACAGGATACCTGATGAGATAGTTGTCGATGTGTTGAGGCTTTATAATCTGGAAAATTAGAGGCCTAACGCAGATATTGTTTAGGAGAATAAATGCATGCCAGATACTGTGCTGTTTAGTAGATTCAAAGTAGGCAAAGCAACTAGAAAAAGCCATATGATTTTTTTTGTCAAGTTCGTTGAGTTAGTATGCAGGCGTGTGTGTGTGTGTGTGTGTGTGTGTGTGTGTGTGTGTGTGTGTGTGTGTGTGTGTGTGTGTGTGTGTGTGTGTGCGCGCGCGCGCGCGTGTGTGAATGTTTGCTTGTGAGCATATGCGTGCATGTGTGAATGTGTGTGTGAGTGTAGAACATAGAACATAGAACATAGAACAATACAGTGCAGAACAGGCCCTTCAGCCCTCGATGTTGCGCCGAACTGTGAACTAGTCTAAGCCCCACCCCCTACACTATCCCATCATTATCCATATGCTTATCCAAGGACTGTTTAAATGCCCCTAATGTGGCCGAGTTAACTACATTGGCAGGCAGGGCATTCCATGCCCTTACCACTCTCTGAGTAAAGAATCTGCCTCTGATATCTGTCTTAAATCTATCACCCCTCAATTTACAGCTATGACCCCTCGTACAAGCCGATGTCATCATCTTAGGAAAGTATGTGTGTCTTCATGTATGCGTGGGTGTTTTTGTGTGTGTGAGTGAATGTGTGTGTGCTTGTGTGAATGTGTGTGTGTATGAGCATTTAGATGTCTGTGTGAGAGCGTGTGTGTGAATGTATGTGTGTTTATATGAGTACATTTGTGTGTGTCTCAGAGAGAGAACGTAATGGATTGAGAATTTGGACAAACTTCATCATATGTAACAGAAAGAAAGGTTCAGCCTGTTGTCCTAGCAAAATTCTTTACAGATACTCAATCCTAGGGAAGAATGGCTTTTATTCTTCATTCTGAATTTTTTTACTCAACTGACAAGGTTACAAATGATGTCCTTTCTGTGAATGGCTACATATTTATGTGATTTAATCCACTCATGACATGTGAGCATCAATGCTTATAGCAGTTGCTCCTGAGAATGGGGTTATGAACTTGAACAACAGGCGTTAATTAGCTGTAGATAGAACCACAATGGTTTTGGGGAAGGAGTTCAAGAAGTTTTACCCAGCCACACTGAAGGAACAGTGACATAGTGTCAGAAACATGGCTGGATGTGGGATGGCTTGGACGGAAACCTTCATCTCTCCATGTATTAGCTGCCCATGTCCTTCCACATGGTGGTGATAATGAGTTTGGAAGGTGCTGTCTAAGGGAGCCCGTATGAGTTTCTGCAGTACGCCTTGCAATTGGCACACACTGCCACTACTCAGCATTAGTGGCACAGGGTATGGAGATTTGTGGATGTGGTAACAAACAAACAGGCTGCTTTAACATGGATGATGTCAAGCTTTTTACGTGCTGTTGGAGCTGCACTCATCCAGGCAAGTGGGGAGTATTCCATCCCACTCCTGACTTGTGCCCTGTAGATGGTGGGCAGACTCTGGGGAGTCAGGAGGTGAGTTACTCGCTGCAGTATTCCTAGCTTCTGCCCTGCTCTTGTAGCCACTTTGTTTAAGTGGTAAGTCCAATTCTGTTTTTGTTCAAAGGTGACCCCAGGATGTTAATAGCGAGGGAAATCAATGATGTTGAATTACTGAATGCTAAGGCGTGATGTTTAGAATCTTGCTAGTTGGCAGAGTCACAGCCTGGCATTTATGTGGCATGAATGATACTTGACAGCTCAACCATCCTGGTCTTACTGTATATGGTCATGGTCTGTGTCAGTATCTGAGGAGCCGCGAATGGTGCTGAACATTGTGCAATCATCAACGAACATCCCCACTTCTGACTTGACAAGGCAGCAGGGAGGGTATAGGGGCGGGGCGGTGATGGCAGACAATAATTTAGCTTGGGACAAAATCTTGGGAAAATGTGACTATTTCTATTGCTGACTCTCTTGGGAAAACATAGACACAAGTAAACACACTGACCTTTCTCACTGAACTTTAACAAAAGAATTATTCAGACTTTTTTCCAGTTGCTTTGCTGGCTTTGAAGTTGTTAACAACTGCATCTGCTGGTCTGGATTTTTCTTCTAAGCTGAACCGATTTCTGGTCTCTGGCATCTCTACGTCTGCTTTGTAAAAACTCAACTTGGAAACTCTTCTGCAATTATCTCAGGAACTAGTTTGTTTTGTATTTAGCTTAAGTCACACCATCTCTTCAAAGCACCATATTCACTAAAAAACATAAAGTTCATTCTGCGTTAACACTTCTGTATCTTGCATTCTGTTCTGTCACCTAAATGAGGAATGATTTGTTTGGTTAGCATGCAATATAATATTTTTCATTGTAGCTCAGGACATGCTACAGTAGTAAATGGAATCAAACCAAACTCAATCAAATCAAATCAAAACGTTATTTCAACCCACAGTGAAAATAAATTGCATTTTTGACCCTTAGAAACAAACAAGTCACTTTTTCATAACTAAAACTAAAATCTAAGCCCTTCCACCTTCATATTAGAATGTAGTTCCTCAATATAATGTATTATAAATCCTCATCATAATAGGAGAAGGTCAATTTGTCCAAGCCTTGAACATTCTGAGAGACAGCAGTCAGTTACTTGTCTAAATGGCTCTACCCACAGCCTTAAGCCATCCAGCACTGTGCAAGGATCTATAGTGAGACAAGCCCAATCAGACGCTATATTTCTGCCCTTTGCATCTCCCCCCTGAGGACCCTGCAGTGGTGGAGCTATTGACTCATGATGGGCCTTACTTGTAGCAACGCTGGCAGATTTGGATGGGAAGCTAAGAAGTAAAACAGTCAACAGTGAAAAATCCTGAGAAAAGAACAGACCTCTTCCTGCGATGGTCGAACTGATACACAAAGAGGGATTGAACCAGTTAGGGCTACACCCACAGTAGTTCAGAAGAAAGAACGGGGAGCCTCATAGAAACCTATAAAGTTTGAACCGGACTGGACAGGGTAACCACACAAAGGGATGTTCCTGATCACCAGGGGGTCACAGTCTAAGGATACAGGGTGGGTTATTTAGGGCTGAGACAAGGAGAAATATCCTCACCCAGAGCCTGTGGAATTCCCTGGAACAGGAAGCAGTAGAGGCCAAAACATTGAATGCTTTCAAGAAGGAGTTAGATATAGTTCAGAGGGTTAAAGGGGTCAAAGGGGAAGGGGAGATAGCAGGAACAGGGGATTGAATTGGATGATCAGCCATGATCATATCGACTGGTGGTGCAGGCTCGAAGGGCAGAACAACCTACCCCTGTTCCTGTTTTCTATGTTTCGTGAATTGAAACAATGAATGAAATAGATGTAATTATCTTCAGGTTTTCTGGTGTAGATTGCAGTTACCAACATGCTTTAGTGAGACTGGAATTTGGACACTCTATAACTGCCTGTGAGTAAAACAGTTCACAGCTATCTCATCCCCCGTATCCCTAAAGATGGTGTGTTCATCCTCCTGCTGAATCATTCCAGCATTGCGTTTACAAAATCTGTATCCTCTTCCTGTCTGGGTTAAGTTTATCTGATCAGCAAACTGCCCTCTGCAACGATGAGTTTTCCTGTTCCAGTCCAAGAGCTGATGGATTAAATCATTGCTATCCTGTGTTGGCCACTGTGAGCAATACAACAAAGACGCTCTGAGCCAGGACACAGCAGTCAGGAACGTGGTACACTCTTGGGCTCGGCTGTGAGGGATGGTAATGCCCTGAAATCTGCAGAGTCACCGAGCTCTGTACTTTCACACTCCAGCACTGACCCAGTGGTGTGAATGCCTGCTAGTTTCATCATCAAGTCAACTCTCAGACTACCCCATGCCCCCAAGTAGCTGCAGAATAACTCCCAGTGATTGAGGTATGGAAAACATTTCACACTGCTCCAACATGGAGCGCCGTGTTGGTGCTCACACTGACATTGATGGAACAGATTAAAAATGGAGTGAGTTTTATATTCTATAGATCCCTGTGTCATCCGTGTTCTGGGAGTGTTTGACGGGAACAGTGTAGAGAGCTTTACTCTGTGTCTAACCCCGTGCTGTCCCTGTCCTGGGGGTGTTTGATGGGGGACAGTGTAGAGAAAGCTTTACTCTTTGTCTAACCCCGTGCTGTCCCCTGACACAACAACACCTCTTCTTCCTCGGGAGGCTAAGGAAATTCAACACGTCCATAAGGATCCTCTCCGACTTTTATAGATGCACCATAGAAAACATTCTATCCGGATTAATCACAGCCCGGTACGGCAACTGCTCTGCCCAGGACTGTAAGAAACTACAGAGAGTTATGAACACAGCCCAGCCCATCGCCCAAGCCAACCGTCCAACCATTTATTCCATTGACACTTCTCACTGCCTTGGGAAGACAGTCAATTTCATCAAGGACCCCTCCCATCTGGCTTATAATCTCTTCCAATCTCCTACCGTCAGGCAGCAGATACAGGAGCCTAAACGCACACACCAGTAGTTTCAAGAATCACTTTATCCCTGCTGTTATTAGACCGCTGAATGGGCCTCTTGAATTTCAAACTGAATGCTGATCCTACTTCAGTGCACCTCCTATGCAACCGTAGCTCTGCATGCCTCGCTCTGTCTAAGCACCCTACGATCTGTATGATCTGCCTGTACTGCAGGCAAAACCAAACTTTTCACTGTACTTATGCATGTGTGACAACAACAAATCAAATCAAATTAAATCCCACCTCATTCCCTAACATCTCCTGATGCAGACCAGTAACAAACTGTTTCCAATTCCACTCCAGTGAAACAATTTTCTTCCATGTTGCTCATGATGACAAAACGTTTGGCCTTGAACTGATGAAGATCAAATTTTGATTTGATTTTATTTGATTTATTATAGTCACACATCACCAGGCAAAGAGATAGTAGGAACTGCAGATGCTGGAGAATCCGAGATAACAAGGTGTCGAGCTGGGTGAACACAGCAGGCCCAGCAGCATCAGAGGAGCAGGAAGGCTGATGTTTTGGGCCTAGACCCTTCTTCAGAAATAGGGGAGGGGAAGTGGGTTCTAAAATAAATAGGGAGAGAGGGGGAGGTGGATCGAAAATGGATAGAGGAGAAGATAGTGGAGAGGAGACAGACCGGTCAAAGAGGCGGGGATGGAGCCAGTAAAGGTGAGTGTAGGTGGAGAGTTAGGGAGGAGATAGGTCAGTCCAGGGAGACGGACAGGTCAAGGGGGCAGGATAAGGTTAGTAGGTAGGAGATGGGGGTGGGGCTTGAGGTAGGAGGAGAGGATAGGTGGGAGGAAGAACAGGTTAGGGAGGCGGGGGCGAGCTGTGCTTGTTTTGGGATGCAGTGGGGTGAGGGGAGATTTTGAAGCTTGTGAAGTCCACATTGATACCGTTGGGCTGCAGGGTTCCCAAGCAGAATATGAGTTGCTGTTCCTGTAACCTTCAGATGGCATCGTTGTGGCACTGCAGGATGACTATCTCCTCCCTACCTCCCACATAAACTCACCTTTACTGGCTCCATCCCCACCTCTTTGACCTGTCTGTCTCCTCTTCACCTATCTTCTCCTCTATCCATCTTCTATCCACCTCCCCTTCTCTTCCTATTTATTTCAGAACTGCCTTCCCCTCCCCCATTGCCGAAGAAGGGTCTAGGCCCGAAGTATCAGCCTTCCTGCTCCTATGATGCTGCTTGGCCCGCAGTGTTCATCCAGCTCTACACCTTGTTATATCCCCAAGTACAGTTTTGTTTTGTGTGCAGTGAAGGCAGACCATACCATACAAAGTACATTAGGGTAATAGAACAGAGCGAGGAATACAGTGTTACAGCTGCAGAGAAGGTGCACAAGGAGCGAGATCAACATTACATTTAAAATTTGAGAGGTCCTTTCAGCATTCTAAGCTGTTCTTGAATCTGTTGGTGTTTGCGTTTAAGCTTCCTGCCCAATGGAAGGAAGAATATTGAATTTCAAAAGGAAGATTAATTTATACTGTACGTGGCTGCTGATTTTGCAGCAAGCTCTGTCCTCATCTTAAGTGTATAAATTATGTTCCCTTTCAGATTTGGCATTCTTGCAATTCTATCCTGACGAATGTGAGAGAAGAAGTTTTGACACGTGTCTGCTTTTTCAAGTTCTGTTCCATCACGTAACATTTTAGTGTCTTGAAGATGCTGTGGAAATGTGTATTCCTGTAGCATTTCAGCAGTGGAATATTTGGTGGTTTGAATTTGGGATTTGACTTCCCAATTTTGTTGAGGACTCTCTGATAAATTGGCACTTTAGGGGTTAAAGAGGATTCTGGTTTGCATCAACTGGGGGCATTGACAGTCTTTTGGAGACTGTGTACTGCAGTGATATTAATAATTGTGCTTAAGATTAAAGAGCAAGATTTAAGTGCTGCTTCAATCCATTAAGTTTAGCTGAAGCCTCAAGCATGACCTACAGTGAACTGAACTCTGTTTCATTTTCTGAACCCTGCACCAGATCAGTAAGAAGAGAAGTAAAGCCAGTAACAGCTCGCTTAAGCAGCAACAACATTTCGCATCTCTGGAGTCGAACAATCGCCAAATTATTTTGCAAGAAATTTGACACCAAGTTACATTAAGAGACAATAGGGGAGGAAGTGATATATTTTAAGGAACTTCTTAAAGGAAAAGAAAGAACAATTGTGACTGTTCAATTACAGATGAGACTTTTGGAGAATTTCCTGATACAGTGGGCCTAAAGAAACTCATTTCCTTTATTGTCCCTGGTGCAAACCTCCTGGCTTAATTGTGCACACATCTGAGTCTCGTTGATATTTAATGCATCAATGGCTCCTTGTCTCTCAAAGATACACGTCACGGCCATGGCTCAGTGGGGACCATTTTCACCTTAGATTTGGAAGCTTGTCTACTTTGTGAGAGGTGGCCTCAGCAAAAGGGACAGTAAGTGGAATTACAGGCCTCAGAGGTATTCTTTCAAGAGGTCCCAGGCCCCACCCTAGCCTTGCCCCCATCCCCAAACCAAGAGTGCAGCCACTCCTGATAACCGGACCCCGATAGACCCCCTGCCCAAGTTCCTCCTCAGGAAGCCCCTCCTTCTGCTAGGACCTCATTTGTCAATATATGCTGCCATTGATTTTCCTTGTACTCGTGGGCTTAACAGCATGAAGTGGCAAGGGATTTGACATCACTAAGTCTTTGACAGAAGGAGCCATGTATTGTGAAACAAGAATTGTTTATTAATACCTGTAAGATGACAGTAGGGCCATCAAGTACATTACACTTAGTGAGAGACCAAGATAACTCAGGTTAGATGGTTTTTCACAGTAAGATTAGCGTCTACTGTTGACTCCTCTCACAGACAATCATATACATCTGAATTAACCCTGCTAGGACAACAGCTTTATGCAAAATCTCCTTCCCAAGACTTTTCCCCTTTTTTATCCCATATAATATTGTATAAATTAGTGCATCAGATCTTCCTGTATGCCTTCTCTCCTAAGCCCCTTCGTTTTTTAAATGTAATTGATCTGGAGGCATGTTGGCTCTTTCAGGCTATGTGTGTGCTGTGTGTGAGCTGAGGGCAAATGATTCAAATGTAGTCCCATGTCCAAGTTAATTGTGAATATTTTTCCTGTTGTGCATCTTTAAGTTCATTCCACTGCAGTGGTAATGAGCTCCAGTTGCACAGCTACTAAAGGGATTATGTATGTATGTCTACATATGGTTCCCTCTGGTTTGTGGGAATAAGACATGAACATTGTTAACCTAGCAAATACTGGACCATAGTATCTCTTACCCATAATCATTGACCTGGGTGCAGACATAAGAATATTCCTGTGTGTGTTTGTGTGTCTGTGTCTGTGTGTGTCTGTGTGTGTGTGTCTGTGTCTGTGTGTGTGTGTGTGTGTGTGTGTGTGTGTCTGTGTCTGTGTGACATTGTATGTGAGAGTGTGTGTGGTTTTGCAGCTATGGATATGCTGTAAACATTCTTAAAGTCTTTCTGACTGAGCTGCCAAATGGACCATTTTGTACGGATAGAGAGATAAGTCAGGATTCAGCTCCAAGAGGCATTTTCTGATTTATCTTCTGCATTTGACTGTCGGTACCGCATCGATCTGATCATGTGTTAGAATGCAAAGTGGTTTCAAACTTGTCGAAGGGCTGATATTCGCAATTTAGTATCCATGATCAGATATCAAGCATCCTAAGACTGACAAATAAGTTGTGTAGAAGTCTAACAACTGTATTATCAATGATGGCCAGTATTTATTTTTGTCCCTTAACCCACCATTGAAATTGATCAACAGCAATGAGCTAAGTGGGTCTATCAAACCTAAATAGATCAGTTCGCACACATCCTTGAGACCTGGTGAGGGAGGCAGGAGAAACTAATGCTTCTCTGCATCCAGTTTTGTGGATAAATCATGTTAGATTAACTTTTCAGTTTGAAAAAAGAGGTTGTGAGTGAAACACGGTGTAGAGCTGGATGAACGCAACAGGCCAAGCAGCATCTTAGGAGCAGGAAGATGCTGCTTGGCCTGCTGTGTTTATCCAGCTCTACACCTTGCTATCTCAGATTCTCCAGCATCTGCAGTTCCTACTATCTCTGTGAGTGAAACATGCTTTCTTTACTCATAGATGTGGAAGCAGGCCATTTGGCCCATCATGTCTACAGTGACGGTCTGAAGAGCAACCTACCCAGATCCATCCTAGCCCTGCATTTCCCATGGCTAACCCACCTAGCCTACACCTCGTCTTGACTCTATGGGGCAATTTAGCATGACCATTCCACCCTAGCCTGCACATCTTTGGTCTGTAGGAGGAAACCAGAGCACCCAGAGGAAACCCGTGCAAACACGGGGAGAAAGTGCAAACTCCACACAGACGGTCACCCAAGATCCTGGTACTGTGAGGCAGCGGCGCTAACCATTGCCATCCAATCAGAAATGAAGCCTTCTGGTTCTGCCTGATGTCAGCGTGCTTTGTGAACGAATAACGTTAAAGCATTATAAAAATGTTTGGCATTCCTTTAATCTTAATAGCTGTTCCAGATGCACCACACAACCTCAGATCGGTAGGCTGTAGCTTCAGAAAGGAGAGGCGTAGGAAGATGGATGTTATCTCATATCCACAGCATCTCTGCAGGAGTTCCTCAGGGTAGTGTCCTCAGCCCAACCATCTTCAGCTGCTTCAACAATGACCTTCCCTCCATCATAAGGTCAGAAGTGGGGGTGTTCGCCGATGATTGCACAATGTTCAGCACCATTCACGGCTCCTCAGGTACTGAAGCAGTCCGTGTTCAAATGCAACAAGATCTGGGCAACATCCAGGCTCGAAAGTGACATTCGTGCCACACAAATGCCCGGCCATAATCATCACTGAAACGACATAACACAGAGGCTGCAAGAGCAGGTCAGAGGCTGGGAATCCTGCATCAGGTAACTCACCTCCTGACTCCCCAAAGCCTGTCCACCATCTACATCTCTGTGTATGTGTCTGTGAGTGTGTGTGTGTATGTGTGAGTGAGTGAGTATGAATGTGTGCGTGTGACTGTGTGTGTGTGATTGTGTGTGTGTGTGTGTGTGTGTGTTTGTGTGTGTGTCAGTGTATAGAACATAGAACATAGAACAGTACAGCACAGAACAGGCCCTTCAGCCCACAATGTTGTGCCGACCATTGATCCTCATGTATGCACCCTCAAATTTCTGTGACCATATACATGTCCAGCAGTCTCTTAAATGTCCCCAATGACCTTGCTTCCACAACTGCTGCTGGCAACACATTCCATGCTCTCACAACTCTCTGCGTAAAGAACCTGCCTCTGACATCCCCTCGATACTTTCCACCAACCAGCTTAAAACTATGACCCCTCGTGCTAGCCATTTCTGCCCTGGGAAATAGTCTCTGGCTATCAACTCTATCTATGCCTCTCATTATCTTGTATACCTCAATTAGGTCCCCTCTCCTCCTCCTTTTCTCCAATGAAAAGAGACCGAGCTCAGTCAACCTCTCTTCATAAGATAAGCCCTCCAGTCCAGGCAGCATCCTGGTAAACCTCCTCTGAACCCTCTCCAAAGCATCCACATCTTTCCTATAATAGGGCGCCCAGAACTGGACGCAGTATTCCAAGTGCGGTCTAACCAAAGTTTTATAGAGCTGCAACAAGATCTCACGACTCTTAAACTCAACCCCCCTGTTAATGAAAGCCATACATGTGTGTGTGTGTATATACACGTGTGTGTGTGTGTGTGTGTGTGTGTGTGTGTGTGTGTGTGTGTGTGTGTTTGTGTGTGAGACAGTGTCTGTGTGTTTATGTGAGTGTGTGTGTGTGTGTGTGTCTGTGTGTGAGTGTATGTGTGTGTGTGTGTGTGTGTGTGTGCATGTGTACGCGTGTGTCAGTGTCTCTCTGTGTGTGCAAGTGCGTGTGTGTATGTGAGTGTGTGTTGTGTGTGTGTGTGTGTGTGTGTGTGTGTGTGTGTGTGTGTGTGTGTGTGTGTGTGTGTGTGTGTGTATGTGTGTGTGTGTGTGAGAGAGAGAGAGAGAGAGAGAAGGAATACTCCCCACTTGCCTGGATGGATACATCCCCAACAACATCGAAAAGCTGGACCCTATCCAGAACAAAGCAGCTGCCAGATTGGCACCACATCCAGAAGCATCCACTCCCTCCAACCCCGACACTCAGTAGCAGTAGTATGTATTGTCTACAAGATGCACTGCAGAAATTAGACAAGCCAGAAATTCACTTAAATACCATCTTCCAAAGCCCAAGACTACTTCCATCCAGAAAGACAGCCGATAAATGGGTTCCCGTCCAAACCACCCACTCACCCGGACTTGGAAATATATTACCATTCCTTCACTGTCACTGGGTCAAAATCCTGGAATTCCGTTCCCACAGGACATTGTGGGTTCATATACAGCACAGTGGTTCAAGAAGGCAGCTCACCCCAAATTCTCAAGGGAGAGTCTAGGGATGGCAATAAATGCTGGGCTCAGTCAGTGACACCCACGTCCTCCAAATGAATAAAAAGATATGAACAAAATGAAATCACAACTCCTGTATCAAGCTTGAACAGAGTTGAATGTCCATTAACACAGGTGAGCTCTGTTGTATCTGGATTAGACACACACCTAATTGCCTTCGGAACAATTTTGGAATTTCTTTTCAAGGAGGTATGCATTTACCTAAGATATTGGGGAAGTACATCCAGTGGATAAGGAGGTTAAGAAGGCACATTTATTAAACAGGGAATTGAAGACAAACGCCAGGGAGTTACGATAGTGCTTTATATAATGTTAGGCCACAGGTGGTCTCCTGTATGCAGTTCTGATCGCCACACATTAGGAAGAATGTGATTGCACTGGATACGATGCAGAAAAGATCCACCAGGATGTTGCCTGGGATGAAGTAATCCAACTACGATAGGACGAGCCAGGCTTGGGCTGTGTTCCTTAGGTTGTGGAGTGACCAAATTAATATGCACAAAGTTCTGAGGTTCAGAGGCAGGGTGGACAGGGAGAAGAATTTCCCCATTTGTGGAAGGGTCAATAAACAGGGGCACAGCTTTAAGATAAGGACCATGAAATAACTCCACAGAGGCTGGTATCCTATCGCCAGGTCACCCTTTATGTACACTTGCATGGGACATGAGACTGACCCAGTTCCCTCAGAACCTGTCCTCAGAACGATCAGGACCTCTGACAATCCCGTTTATGTCTGTCAGCCAGGGCTCCCTGATTGGACTATATTAACAGCCTCGATCTGGAAACTCCTATTCTATGAGATCCACCTCGCTGACCTTGTTACAATGATTACAGAGTAGGAACTTTAGAGTGGGATTTGAGGAAGCATAGTTCAACTGGAGGGCAGTGGATAGCTATTACCTCTTTGCAAATGTAAGCAATTTTCCTTGGATCTTGCACAGTTTTAGAAAATGTCCCATATACATTGTTCCTACGGCAGAACTAGACATTGCTGTTTTTGTGAGATTTCTATGCTCCAAATCTTGGATGAAGACTCTTAGCATGAAACAAAGTGTATTTGTTTTGTCATCTGACTGACTGGAGCGTTATTCTAGAATCAGAACAATGTCATGTCATAAAAATAGAAGATTGATTCAGCCACTTTTGGAATATTGCGTTCAGTTCTGTTCTCCTTGCTCTAGGAAGGATGTTGTGGAACTTGAAAGGGTTCAGAAAAGATTTACAAGGATATTGTCAGGGTTGGAAGGTTTGAACTATGGGGAGATGTTGATTAGGCTGGGACTATTCTCCCTGAAGCATCAAAGACTGAAGGGTGACTTTATAGAGGCTTATGCAATCGTAAGGGGCATGGATAGCGGGAGTAGCCTTCCACAGGGATCATTCCTTCTAAGATATCTTGATCCATTCTTCCTTCATTCCCAATGCACCCACCCCCTCACCCCCAACACCTCAAGGCACCCTCCCCTGAAACTGGCAAAGGTGCGACACCTGCCCATTTACCTCCTCCCTCCCCAGTATCCAAGGGCCCAAACATACCTTCCAGGTGAAGCAACACTACACCTGCCCTTCCCAGAATCTAGTCTACTGCATTCGCTGCTCACAATGTGTTCTCCTCTATATTAGGGAAATGAAGTGTAGACTTGGTGTCTGCTTTGCAGAACATCTATGTTCTACTCGCATAAAAGACACTGAACTACCTGTTGCCTGCCACTTTATTACACCACCTTGCTCCCGAGCCAACTTCTCTGATTCTGACTTACTGTTGTGTTTCAGTGAAGCCCAATGCAAGCTGGAGGAACAAAACCTCATTTTCACGCTTAGGGGCTTGGCAGCCTTCAGGACTCAATATTGAGGTCAATAATTTTTGGGCCTGAACTCTCCCACGTCCTAACCCCCTTCCGCATATACCAGGCTTTGCTATCACATAGCGTACCATGACTCACTACCTACTGGGGGCGGCACGGTGGCTCAGTGGTTTGCACTGCTGCCTCACAGCGCCAGGGACCCAGGTTTGATTCCACCCTCAGGTAACTGTCTGTGTGGAGTTTGCACGTTCTTCCCGTGTCTGTGTGACTTTGCTCCTGTTTCCTCCCACAGTCCAACGATGTGCAGGCTAGGTGGATTGGCCATGCTAAATTGCCTGTAGTGTTCAGGGGTATGTGCGTTATGGGTGAATGGTTTTGGGTGGGTTCTCTGAGGATCAGTGTTGGGCCAAAGGGCCTGTTTCTACACTGTAGGGATTCTATGAAATTGTTAGCCATTAACAACTATTCACTCTTTTAACAGATCATGATCAATTCCTTTGTTCTTCTCTCTGAGCTGCCTCACCTATTGTTTACTCCTTACTCCCTCCACCACCTTATCTTCTGTACATAAGCCGATAGTCTCCCAGCTATTATCAGTTCTGAGGAAGGGTCAACAGACCCAAAACATTAACTCTGATTGCCCTTCACAGTTGCTGCCAGACCTGCTAAGATTTTGCAGCAATTTCTGTTTATGTTTCTGAATAGACAAGGTCTTTTTCCAAGTGTAGGGGAGTCTAAAACTAGATAGCACAGGTTTAAATTGAGAAGGGAATGATTTAAAAGGAATCCTAGAGGTAATATTTTCACGCAGAGGGTGGTGTGTGTATGGAACAAGCTGCCAGATGAAGTGGTGGAGGCTGGTACAGTTACAATATTTAAAAGGCAGCTGGATGTGTACATGATTAGGAAGGGTTTAGAGGGGTACGGGCCAAATGCTGGCAAATAGGACTGGATTAATGTAGGATATCTGGTCGACGTGGCCAAGTTGGAATGAAGGGTCTGTCTCTGTGTTGTACATTTCTGTGAATCTGACTGCAGATGCTGGAAATTTGAAACAAAAGCAGAAATTGCTGGAGAAACTCAACAGGTCTGGCAACATCTGTGGGGAGAAAGCACAGTTAAAGTTTTGGGTCCAGTTACCCTTCATCAGAAACCAGAATGTTATGTTCTAATTTGGTCCAGGCCCTGAGGTCTTTTTACTTTTAAATTGGGCTATAAGTGAGATCCAGGTTACAAACAAAAACAATAGAACAACAGAAACCCACAGTTTTAAACAAACAGCAATATGTGACAAGTTAGAACAATAATGCGATCTTCAGTACATGAGCACACTAACACCCAGACTTTATATGTGTGATCAATAATAAATGTGATCAGGAGAGATCCCATGGATTTCTTAGCAACATCTTCCAGATGCTCCTGATCTGCTGCCTCATCAAATTTCATTAACGTTCTCATGGGAGCACGATTCCGGCCTTGAATCCCCCTCTTGTGAGCCACTCCAGCATAGACTGACTCATTGACAGATCCTGGTCTAATTGATCACACTCTTCTCCTATGTCTACATTCCTGTTGACTACTATAGGACAGGTGGGTCCACAATCCTTACTATAAGCTGCTCATGGATTTTGCAGGGCAGCTCAGAGGGTTAGGAAAGGTTTCAATGTCACATATTATCTGAAAGCCTGGACCTCCCTTGATGCAGCATTCCCTCCATTACTGACGTAAACATCTGCAGTGGACAGCTGAAAGTCTGGAATGGTATTGGATCGGATGACCTGAGGATTCGGAGACTTGAACACTGAGCCACGGCCGATGCCTGGCATAAGTGGGACATGTTATTTCCGCTCTGATGTTGTAACTCATTGTCCTCATAGGGACTTCTCTCTGTAATGATTATCCATGTTCTCTATATCCAACACAGATTTGTTACGATGCAGAAGGAGGCCATTCAGCCCATTGGGCTTGCACCAGCTCTTCAAACAAGCATCATTAGCTCGTGTCAATTGTCTCTTTTATCCCCATACTATTTCAAACTGTAAACTCATCCAATGCCCTCTTGAATGCCTCAATTGAATACAAATGAAATACGTGAATTCTTTCCACTTGAAGATCTCTGATGGGTTAATTTAAGGTTAACCTAGTACAGAAAGGGAAGATTCCAGACATAGCCTCTGTCTGAAGTGTGACAGTGCAGTGGATCCTGGTCTTTTGTTTACATCTGTGCATTGAGCTTCTTAGGGAGACATCTCCCTTAAAGTGATAACACAACTCTCTCTTACTTCGTGGTGGATTCAAATAAGTTGTGCTGCCTACATTTCTAACAATCGTAGAACCATAGATTCCCTACCATGTGGAAATAGGTCGTTCAGTTCAACAAGTCCACACTGACCCTCAGAGCATCCCACACAGATCCATTCCCCCTATAATCCACTTAATCTACACATCCCTGGACACTATGGGGCAATTTCCAATGGCCAACCCACCCAACCTGCACACCTTTGGGCTGTGGGAGGAAACTGGAGCACGCAGAGGAAACCCATGCAGACACTGGGAGAATGTGCAAACTCTACACAGGCGGTCGCCCGTGGGTGGCATCGAACCCGGGTCCGTGACGCTGTGAGGCAGCCGTGCTAATTATCGTCTCATGTGTCCCACTGAACTGAGACAGTGGAAAAGGAGTGACATTCCCCTCCACAGTGACTTTGATTTGATTTGATTTGATTTGATTTATTATCATCACATGTACCAAGATACAGTGAAAAGTAATGTTTTGCATGCTAACCATACAAACCATACCTAACATATGTACATCAGGGTAATAGAACAGAATGCAAAATATAGTGTTACGGCTACAGAGAAGGTGCAGAGAAAGATCATCTCTAATATAAGAGAGGCCCATTCACAAGAAGGAGTGTTCTTGAAACTGTTGGTACATGTTTTCAAACTTTTATATCATGTGCCTGATGGAAGAGGGTGAAAGAGGGTATCACCATGGTGGGAGGGGTGTTCGATTATTTTGGTTGCTTTCTCAAGGCAGAAGCAAGTGTAAACAGAGTCAATGGATGGAAGAAGGGCCTCGACAGCTTTCCTGCTCTTCTGATGGACTTGAGACTGTTTTCATTACAGAGAAGAAGGTTGAGAGGTGACTTAATTGAAACACATAAAATAATCAGAGGGTTAGATAGGGTGGATAGGGAGATCCTTTTTCCTAGGATGGTGACGGCGAGCACGAGGGGGCATAGCTTTAAATTGAGGGGTGAAAGAAATAGGACAGATGTCAGAGGTAGTTTCTTTACTCAAAGAGTAGTAAGGGAATGGATCGCTTTGCCTGCAACGGTAGGAGATTCGCCAACTTTAGGTACATTTAAGTCGTCATTCCATAAGCATATGGACGTACATGGAATAGTGTAGGTTAGATGGGCTTGAGTTCGGTATGACAGGTCGGCACAACATCGAGGGCCGAAGGGCCTGTACTGTGCTGTAATGTTCTATGTTCTATGATGCTGCTTGGCCTGCTGTGTTCACCCAGCTCCACACCGTGTTATCTCAATCGATGGAAGGCTGGTTTGTGTGCTGGATTGAGCTGTGATTGCATCTTTCTGGAGTTCCTTGCAATCTTGGGCAAAGCAGTTACCGAAACTACCTGTGACGTATCTGGATAAGATGCTTTCTATGGTACGTCTGTAAAAATGGTTAAGAATCTTTGTCGACATGCTGAATTTCCTTTGCCACCTGAGGGGGTACGGGCGTTGGTGGCTTTCTTGACCGTGGCATCAATGGGAATAGACCAGGACAGATCGTTGGTGATAATTATTCCTAGGGATTTAAATCTCTTGACCACCTCCACCTCAGCACCAATGATACAGACTGGGACATGTCCTCCACGCTGCCTCCTGAAGTCAATGAGCGGCTCCTTCATTTTGCTGACATTGAGGGAAAGCATGCTTTCTTTTTACCATACCACTAAGCATTCTATCTCCTTCCTGTACACTGTCTCATCGTGATTTGAGACCTGGCCCACGATGGTGGTATCATCAGTGAGTTTGTAAATGGAGTTAGAGTTGAACTTGGCCACATAGTCACGAGTGTATAAGGAGTAGAGTAAGGGGCTCGGTACACAGCCTTGAGGGACACTGGTGCTGTGGATTATAGTGGAAGCAGTGGTGTCACCTATTCCTTGTTGATTGTGGCCTTCAGGTCAGGATATCAAAGATCTAACTGTTGTGGGGAGCATAGTCCTAGGTCTTGGAGTTTGGAGATGAGTTTTGCTGGAATAACGGGGTTGAAGATGAAGCTATGGTCAATAAATAGGAGTCTGATGTAGGCGTCCTTGTGATCCAGATGTTACAGGGGTGAATGTAGGATCAGGGAGATGCTGTCCGTCATGGGCCTGCAGCGACAGTCAGTGAATTGTAGCAAATCAAGGTAATCTGGGAGACTGGAATCGATGTGAGCCATGACTAGTCTCTGAAAGCACTTCATAACGATGGATGTCAGAGCCACCGGGAGATAGTCATTAAGGCAAGTTGCCTCATTTTTCTTTGGCACCGGGATGATAGCGGTCATCTTGAAGCAGGTGGGAACATCCCATTGTAGGAGGGAGAGGTTAAAGTCCCTACACCTAACTCCCACCAGCTGGTCCCTGCAGGATCTGAGGGCACGGCCGGGGACTCCATCGCTTTCCGTGTGTTCGCTCTAAGAAGGCCGATCTGATGTCTGAGGTGGTGACTGGGCGCACGTATACCTGAAGCTGTCGGGGGCAGGTGGCATTATTTCATTGGCCTTCTGTTCAAAATGACCAGAGAATGCATTGAGCTCATCGGGGAGGGATGACCTGCTGTCAGTGATTCTATTCAACTTCACTTTGTAGCCTGTTACATTGCATAAGCCTTGCCAAAGTCAATGTGTGATTAGCCTGGGATTCTGATTTAGTTGATGTTGTCCCTGATAGCCTTGCGAAGGCCGTAGCTGGATTTCCTGTCTAGGTCAGGATGACCTGACTTGAACACCTCAGATCTGGACTTCAGTAGGGAGTGGATCTCCCAGTTCACCCATGGTTTCTGGTTGGGGAACAATCAGATTAACTTCCTCGGCACGCAGCTCCTCTACACACTTACTAATGAAGTCTGTGATGGCATACTCGTTTAGGTTGGGCAACGAGTTCTTGAACACCGACCAGCCCACCGACTCCGAGCAATCACGTGGGAGCTCGACTGTTACCTCAGACCAGTGCTGCACGACTTTTCCCAACACCTCGTCCACAACAATACTCAGCACCAGCGCTACCCCTTACTGTACACCTTATACAGTCACAACTGTGTGGTCAGCATCAGCTCTAACTCCATTTACAATCGCACTGATGACACCACCAGAGTAGGTCAGGTCTCAAACAATGACGAGATAGAGCACAGGATCAGTTTCTGCTTGCAGGCCGGGAGAAGGAGCACAGCTTTATGGCCTGATTTACCAAAATATGGACAGAGAATGGAGCGGTAGACATTTATGACGGTTGTGTAGCAATGGTCCAGGGTGTTTGGGCCTCTGGCAGAACCGGAGATGTGTCGGTGGTATCTTGGTAGTGCACTTTCCACTTTGGATGATTCAACCTGTTTTTAATCTAGAGCTACGCACATTCTCTTGTTGTCACTGATGGGATTAATGAGGCATTCTTTGGGATTTCGGGGCTCATTGTCTAGGGAGCCAGTTCAAGGAAACACTCTCTGGTAATGAATGAGCTTTCTTCATAAGGGGAAGACAATGTCATCATTTGTAATTACATTAAATCAAAAGATGAATCTCGCAGATGTGAAAATACCATGGTTTATACAACTATTGGGACAGAAAGGAGCTTAGAACTGAAACATTGAACAACAGCAAACCATCTGCGATGCAAAAGTAATATTGACTCAATTTACAGCTTGGCTCAGTTAGCTCTAGGGTTTACTTGGCAAGGCATTAAAGGTCTCATACACTCCCCCACCTCTTGTTTTTAATAAACCTTGATTTTAATGGAAATTGTTTAAAAGAAAGTACATTCTGTTGATGGCACACTTTGGGAATAGATGGGATTTGAACTTGGAACTTTAGATCCCCTAGGCTATGGCGCAGCCAGAGAACCCTGCAATGGGAACTGTATGTGAATACTGGTCCAACTGTAATTACAGCCTCCTGCCATTAGAGAGTGTGCATGAGCAAAGATCCAGAATCACCCTCAGTCTCCTGCGGGAGGACAAAGAGTAGCCACCTGGGGCAGAGCGGGATAAAGCTGTGGAGTTACCACCTGAGAGCCCTCATCGTCTGGGATCTCAAGGAAAGAAGGCAAACAGAAGAGGATCACCCGCAGTTCTATGACTTTTAATGCCAACTTGTACAGTAATGGGACAATGGACCAAATTACCCGTTTAAGTGATATTGGTTGAAGGATAAATGCTGGTTGGGGCATTGGGAAGAACTCACGTTTTCTCTTCCTCGAATGGGAACCTTGAATTCTCCCACATCTTCCACCTAGCAGGCAATTCAGCTGGGTGTCTCAATGAAATAAGGCACTTCTAACAGCACTGCAGTGCCTCAGTGGCCCACTGGGAGGGCCTAGTTTCAAGTTACACATTTGACACCAGAAATGGGTCAGGTAGCCCCATTCTGGATTGACACTTTCATTGTAAGGTCGTCTTCATGCCCTGTCAGTAACCACACGGCAGACACTGGGAATGTGGAATCCACTTTACACCCATTGCTGTGGGTCTTGGGGTGAGGGGTGATGGGGTGGGGGGGAAGGGGGCATCATTAACCTTGGCATACTGCCAGATGGACCACAAGTTTCACTTAGCCTTCCGTTGAAGAGTAAGCTTGGCAGAATGCTCAACCAACAGCGTGATGGCTCGGTGGTTAACCCCACTACCTTACAACACTGGGTTCGATCACCAACCTCAGACAACTGTCAGTGTGGAGTTTGCACTTTCTCCCAGTGTCTGTGTGGGTTTCCTCTGGGTGCCCTGGTCTCTTCTCACAGCCCAAAGACTGGTTTGGCCATGCTAAATGCAGTGGCATGTGCACAGTGGCACAGGCTTGGGGGTGTGTGGTTAATCATGGTTAAAGCAGGGTTACAGGGATTGGGGGTGGGTATGGGTGGGCTGCTTTACAGAGGGTTGGTGCAGACTCAATGGGCTGAAGGGACTCCTTCTGCACAGTAGGGAGTCTAATGATTATTGTGGTCGAACCAGTCAGAAAAACATGCCCCCTTATGGTAGTTCATGAGCCTGCTTCCAAGGATGAGGAATTTCCATGATGAGTTTAGTTGCAAAAGCTCAGACTGTTTTCACAGGGACAAGGGAGAAAGAGTAGGCCATTCAGCCCCTCGCACCTGCTCCACATTTAGATCATGGTTGATTATCTACTATGCTATGAGTAACTATAAACCTATCAATCTTCATCTTGAACCTACTCAGTGACTGAGCTTCCAGAGCCCTCGGGGCTAGAGAACTGCTCAGATTTGCCACCATCTGAGTGAAGAAGTTCTTCCTCACCTCAGTCCTAAATGGTTTGTCTGTGAGACTGTGTCTCCTGGGTATAGACCCCTTCCAGCCTAGAGAAACGCCCACAAGACCATGATCTGAAGTGGGCCATTCAGCCAATTGATTCTGCTCTGCAGTTCACTGAGATCATGTCTGATCTAATAAGCCTCAACTCCAAATTCCTGATTTAACCCTTGATTCCCTTACCTATTTAAAATCAGTCCACCTCAGCCTTGAATATATTTTACAGCCCAGTCTTGACAGCCCTACTCCAGATTTACCATCCTCTTCCATCATTCCTGCTTTCAATGGTCAATTTCTCACTCTGATTGTATATCCTTTTATGAAAAGCATTGTGGTAGTGTCTCCAACTTTGTATTAGCAAGGCCAACACTTCAAGACGTTCCAGTCCTAGATGTGTGTTGTAACAGGCTAATTGAAAATAACTATCCTTTTAAGAGTTTTGTAACTTTGTATGCTATTCTCCTAAACTCCAGAGGATATGGACCTAGTCTCCTCAATTTCTCTTCACTGCCAGGAGTCAGACTGCTGAAGCACCACAGCATCCCTCTAGAGCAAGTCCATCCTTCTTCAATAAAAGGGGACTAGAACTGCACACAATACTCCATGCGCAATATCACTAGTGTTCTATACGATTAAAGCAAAGCCCCTGTGCCTCCTGGTTTCTTTGGGGAAGCAAAGGAGATCGGATCGAGGCGTTCAGAACCAGGGCGAGGAGGGAGACTGTTCTTATTCAAGAATGAGATGTCACAGAGTTAAAGCACGATAGTGAAGGAAGGGCGCTGCAGGATAAACCTGCCTCACACAGCATGCTGTCAAGTTCTGGAGACCACTGTCTGAGATCGTGGCGGAGGCAGATTCAACTGAAGCATTCCAAAGGGAACTAAAGTTCTACGTGAGAATGATACATGCACAGGGAGAAAGTGGGAGAATGACAACAGGTGAATTTCGCATTTAGAGTGGCAGGAAGGGGGTCTATCAGCTCAGTTGGCTTGTCTCCAAAGCAAAGTAATGCCACCAGAGCTGGTTCAATTCCGGCACCGGCTGAAGTTACCATAATGGTCTTCACAACTTTTTCTGTTTAGTTTTTTTAATTTCAAAAACATACATTATTCATTAAAAAACGACTTTTTATGTACACCCACGGTCACAAATGCAGTTTGGTTCTGTGTAGCAGCATATCAAGGAAACAAATGAACACTTTGACTCTATCCAAACAAACCAAAGGCATCCATTATTTGAACCAGAATATAATTACACACATTTGAGGCACCAAGAGGATCCGGTAACTGAAAGGATCCCCATATAACTTTGGCAGAAAGACCTCAGACAGTGGTCTTTCCCGCTGTGCCTTGGCAGCAGCTGCCCCAAGCTTTAATGCATCCCACAGCACATAGTCCTGGACCTTGGAACGTGCAAGTCTGCAACACTTTTTCAGGGTTAACCTCCTCCTCTGGAAGACCAATCGGGCAGACCAAAGAGTGTCTTTCACTGAGTTGATGGTCCTCCGTGTGCAGTCAATGTTTGTGTTGACCCTCAGGTTACACCAGCTCCAGGCGTCACTGGCTAATGAGAGAGCGACAGCACAGCGACTTTCCCACTTTCAGACACGCTGGGCTGAATGGCCTCTTGTTCCATAACTGCTCTGTGACAGTGTAATGCAACTGGTTAATGAAGCCTCCATAGCCGAATTTCACAAACTACCAGGAGATGTTTAGAGGTGAAATAATCCCCCTAATTCGGAGACAACACATTGAAAGGCTTTCAGCCAATTTCTTCAAACCAAATGCTGGCTGGTATTTTGGCCAATAATTTATCATCAACTGAATCCGTGGAGGCATCAAATATGAAGGAGCTTTGCAGTTAACCGAACTAACAGATAGCTTCCTTGTCATGATTTTCTACAATTAACCCCCGTTGTGTTATTTGTGATTCAACCACAATCTAACAGAACTTCTGTTTTAAAAAAATACTTTATGCTCCAACCTTGCCTTCGGGCAGCTTCCTGATATTGACGTGTTTATAATGAGAGGATGTGGTGTGCTGCATTCTTACTCAGCACAGCTTCAAACTCGAGCAGACGCGCTCTGTCTGGGCTGTGAGTAAGATGGCACTTCAAAGATGCTTACTGGGTAAGTACCCTGTGGTCAAAATCATTTGACTGCCCTTGACATTTACTGTAAGTCAGTGCCCATGAACTGCTATTTGCAATTTCCCCCTTGCCTTTCTTTCAGTCCTATTCTTTTAACAAAGCATAGTCTCTTCACTCAAATCTCACCTCTTTCTTTTCCTTTTCGATCAGTCGGTGTTATATGGCATCTGTAAATCCTGGAGACTGCTTCTCATTCTGGTGAAGAGGATGAAAGTTCAGAGTTAAGAAGCAGTTTTGAGAAAGTGGAAAGTGACAGGAGGGTCTGTAAAAGAAGATGTAGATTGAAGATAATGGTAAAAGCATCAGAGGATGATTAGAAAACGCAGTTTGTTACAGTGGTCTAACTCCCAAAAGGCAAATGCAAGCAGATACAATGAATACATTTGAAATGACTATTTTGATTTGAAGAAATATGTCATTTGCAAGAGTCGGGCAATGGGATTGACTGTTCTTTCAAAGAACTGACTTTTAACACCATGGATATAAAGGAATCCTACACTGTAAGCATCTGGGGAATAGAGTCTGTGTAGATTCTTTGTGTTATGTGCTTGTTCATCTGGAGGTGAATGAAAGGTCTATAGAGATTGATCAATAAATTGTGTCATATCTGTGTGTGGTACAGTAGCTCAGTGCTTAGCACTGCTGCCTCACAGTGTTGGGAACCTGGGACTGAACCCATCCTTGGGCGACTGTCTGTGTGGAGTTTGCACGATCTCCCCTGCATGGGTTTCTTCCCATTTCCTCCCACTGCCCAAAGATGTGCAGTTTAGGTGGATTGGCCATGCTAAATTGCCCCATAGTGAGACATAGTGTTTGAGCATGTGTACACTCTGTGGATTAGCCATGGGAAACTGCAGGAGTAGGAAGGGTAGGTAAGGGTGGGATAGTCTTTGGATGGTCAGTATGGATTAACTGCCCTGATTCTACATGATAGTGGGTCTAATATATGATTCTCTGCAATTTGAAACTGCAGGTTTATACAGTTATTAAACTCCTTATATAATTCAGCACATCTCTCACACTTTCGAAGATGAACTTGATTTGAGAAACGTAATTGATAAATGCTAGTCTTGAGGGAGAAGGCTGAATTCTCTGAATCATTTGAGTTAAAAAACTTTAAGAAGAACCTCTACCATAAAACAAAGAACTCAGTGGATGCTGGAGATGTGAAACAGAAACAGAAATCGCTGAAGAAATCAGCAGGTCTGGCAGCATCTGTGCAAAGAGAAACAGCGTTTTGAGCCCAGTGACCTTTATTCAGAATAGCGCATTCTCTAGTTGAAGTTGCGGAATGGTGAGCTACTTGTTTTGACCAAGTCTGACTGTAATGGCAAGATGTTGTAGGAGTAGATTTATTCCAGATTAGCAGTGCACTTTTTGCAGTCATTCATTGCAAAGTGCCCGAGATGTCTGGCGCTCTAGCCCTGAGGCAAACGTAAGAACAGACCAGAGGTTGTGTCTTCTCACTACTGGGAGGCTAAGGTGTGCGGGTACGGGCAAAAGTCACTCAGCCGCAGGATTACACCAGTGGAACTGGGTAGATGTTGTTGACTTCATTTGACGTGTTCGATTTGGCTGGCAACTGTATCAGTATTTTTGGCTCTTTAGACGATCAACCTGTTAACAAAATGATACACGGGGAATTCCCAACAGCACGCGTGTCAATTGTTTTCGAAAACGAAGACAGCTCAGTGACTTCAGGCCACAAACAAAGACCTGGAGAAAGTTGTGAGTTATTGTGTAGAGATCGTGAAAGTAAATTGCAGATACTGTACCTAAAGAGAGGGTTAAAAGCTCCCAACTTAAACCCTTGGCTCGGATACGATAAGCTGAGCTCAATCAGATTAGTAGTGATGTTGACCTTAGAACTTGATGCTCTTCACCATCTGTACCTCAGGGACCAGGTCAGATGGGCAGAGAATTAAAAAATTGAACTAGGAAGGGTCTCTCGGGACCATTGAGTGGAAGAGACAGTGAGGGTAGTAGCTTTTCAGCTGGTCAGAGAAACAAGAGGTGCAGGGAGATCGAAATTGAAAACACAACAGTGCAGCACAACAAAATGAAGGTAAGAAATAAATAAAGAGAGGCCGTGACACCTAAATCCTAGAAATACAGAGAATGTTCTTGCTAACATACTTGGAGGTGAGTAAGAATACCTGAGGGATGAGACAAGGAATCAGTTAAAGTACAATGAGGGCGCGACACTGGAAAAGGGAGCTGTTAGCGATAGAGGGGTAAGAGAGGGCAGTGGAAGATGAAGCTGGACTAATAGAGGGATGGGTGAGGGTAGTGATAATTTCTGAGATATTATTGTGAGTTAAATTGGAAACTGAGGAATGAGCAAAACTACAGGAAGACGAGAGCAAAGTGATGGCAAGAGCAGCAATGATTAGGGAAGTGGTGGCATGGCTTGGAGAGTGAGTCGACTGCAAAAATGGGCAAGATTCAGCGAAAACCCACTTTATACACTGGGTTTGGAGATTTCCGATCTGTTTTACAGATAATTTGCAAACAATGGGCAAGTGACTGTCAAAGGGAGCATACTGGTGTGATCACCGCCAGATGGTGAGCATCTCAGTGCAGTCACTATCCAACTGTGATTGTTGTCAGATTAAACTAAATCAAACACCGCCTCCCACTGTTGTAAAACAGCACCGAATCCTTCGTGGATGCCTCTCGCTGGCCAGTTTTGTTCAGTGGAAAGACTGATACAATTCTCCCCAGACCTTATTGGACAATGGAAGATGCTGCCTAATTCATCGAGGGTCTGGGGGTGATGCTAAAGCAACAGATCAAACCCAATGATGCCTTGTCTCAGCCTGTTCCGCTCTCCCTGTTCACTTTCCCTGGTACTGGGTCCTTGTTTTGGCTGACAGTTCTGTTTACAGGACTGGCCTTCAACATGTAATATGCTCCAAAGGCTTGGCACTTTGCTTAGTCTTCATGCTCGTGTCTGGAAGAAGTTGTTTATTTTCTCACGCACTCTACGAAAATGGTTCTCCTTCCCCACTTAACTGCACCCCACGACAACCATGGTACGCCACCCAGGTAGCTATCATGTTGTATTGAGTGTCTCTGGCTCCCCCTCTTTATGCAGTGTGGCACTCATAAAAGTGTTCCCTCACAACAACAGCAGCAGACCAAACGTGTGGAGCAAACTTTGCTCCTGTCACGGACTTGCCCAAATGATCTTAGTGATAAAGGTTTGCTGAGATGCTGTGAATATGGAATACGACAAAGGTTATGCTCAACCTATCAATCTACCTACGCCAAAACACAGTCCAGTTATGTTCAACCTGAATCACACCATACCTGCGTTCAAAGTTTGTTGCTGCACCTCATGTATCAGGCGTGCATGTGGCACTGGACAGGATGAGCTTCGATATTCAGCCAAAGGTTTGTGAAATTAGAACCACAAGAGATGTTAAATAGGGGTCCTTTGTTACTTTAGGCAGTTGCCCGAAGGTGGAATCGAACCCAAGTCCCTGCCACTGCGAGCCATCATGCCATCCTCAATACAGCTACAAAGAATATAATCATAGAGTATTATGCAGCAGAAAACAGGGACGGTATGGTGTGAGTATACCAGAACGCTGCCTGTGTTTAAGCTGTACAAGATGAGTTTCACTCCCGTCAGGTACAGAAGAGTGAGGGATGAAATGAAAGTGGTAATTTAAATGGTTAAAGCTTTCACAATGGTTAACATACTAGTCATTCCAGTGGAAGAAGAGAGAGATACTATCTTTAAATTAGACATTTTGGACAGCAAACAGGGGGCAAGTATTTTTTAACTCCTAGAAAGCTGGGGAGATCGGAATGGCTCTCCCCGACGGACTGTGGAATTAGGGATATTGGCACCAAGGGTGATAGATCAGTTAATATCAAGAGAAGCAGGACAAAGGTAATTAAATGAAATTAAGGCAGAGTTAACTGAAGGCCCTGATTCCAGTGAATGGTGGAACACGGTGGGGGGACTGAATGGCCTCCTGTTCCTGTGTTTCTCTATTTGGGTCATAAAGCTCACTCATATGTATTTCCTAAATGCATAAAACATTGTGGAATCCAATGTCACCCCAGTTACAGACAACCATAGAGCTGCTGTCTCATTGGAGAGAGACGACTTGGTGCTGAGTGTAATACCTCAGGCAAAGGGTGAGGTTGGCAAAGTAGGAGCTCGGCCACTGTAGGAATTGAACCTGTACTATAGGTGTCACTCTACATCACAAACTGGCTGTGCAGCCAGCACTGACTGCGTTACTCTTCAAAAATTCCACATCGGTTGGAAAGACCTTCAGGACATTCCTAAGCCTTATTCCCTGTGGGCAGGGGGAAATTGTTGACCTAATCATGCTTTCCCTACTTATCTCCCCATTTTTGTCACTATCACTCGCTTTCCCCTGTTCCAGTGATGCCTTATACCAGGAGACCTTTCCAATATGCCAACTGGGCACTGGGGATTAGCTAGGGAATCTTCCCCACACACGTAGACCCTTCACCACTGGGACTATTCCATCTTTCGGCAGACCTGTAGCCGGGCAATGTTCCCGATAGCTGCTACCCTACTCAGGGGAGGGGCGAGGGAGGGTTGTGGATGGGGCAAGTGGGCTCAATGTGTCGCATTGTCAACACCACAGCCAATTTAGATGTCAAACTCCCAAAAGCATGGAGGGCCCAGTATTGGCCTGGAGACTGAAATAACTCTTCTCTAATTTTGGATTGCATTTCCAACAAAGGGTATGAGGTTCGCCCACTATTGAAAATGGCCACCCAATTCATTCACGCAGGTGGCATTCAGAACATACGTGTTTGAATTCTTTCGCTAATCAACATTAGACCATGAGAACATGGAATGCCGCGCTTCAAAACGGGGGAACCAGCACAGCCTTGGACAAGCCAATGCTTTCAATGCCCCGTTACTGATTTTTCAGCCTATTGTCTATGGCGTTAGATCTGGGGCTCTGTAGCAACTTTGAAAGTGAGACTGAATGAGATTAATGGTTGTATTTCGGAGCGTGTGCATTTCTTGCTCCACCTAGCAGCAGTGCTGCCCTTAAACATGGCCTTTCGAAGTAGTGGCACCGTGCACACACGCTGGGGTTAATACGCCAAATAGAGGATGGATCCTCTGACAGTGCAGCCCTCCCTCAGCACCGCACTGGAGAGTCAGCTTTGATGTTGTGCTCGAGTCTTACTGTCAGAATTTTTAAAGAAAAATACTTCTGCTTCATGGAGAAATATCAGCCACCAAGCTACATCTGACTTCTGAGTCTTTCAGCTGGATGTTCAAGTGAAGTTCTGACAAAATCTGATCTTTGCAGATATCCATTAAGTGGATGCTTTAATGCTTGTGCTGGCCTGATTCCAAAAGTCACATTGATGTTAAATAATATGCTTCTATCTAAGTCCACTCATATTTCTTCATAATACTGCCTCTGGGCAAAGGGTCTGTTTCCGTACTGTACATCTCTACAAGTCTGACTCTAAATCACAAATTACTCCTAAAGATTGAATTTTAGCAACTATAAATGTGACAGCAAGGCAGAAAACGCTTGAAGTGGGTAGCTGCAAGGGGATGTGATCCTGAATTATACCACAGGAATTGAAACTAGTCTCACAAGATTCGTAAACACTTGAATCTCCAACACAATGTGTAGGAAATAAAACAGCCCCAAGTGAATCCCAATTCAAGGGCACTGACAAGGAAGAGAGGCTTCAGGCTTCCTGCTGGTACTTCCTGAAGAGAGCGCTTACATTGTTATAGCGCCTTCAGATTTTGTTGTCGGTTCGCTGAGATGCTGGGGAGTAATGTCAATCACGTGGGTCCAGTTCCGGCACCAGCTGAAAGCCTCTGTGACTTCTCAACCCCTGCCCCTCACCAGAGATGTGCCAACCTTCAGGTTGAACTCACCACCAGGTACCATCTCTCTCCAACGAGAGCAGACTCCAGTAGCTTTCGCCTCGCTTTCAAATTACCCCAAAGGTGCGTCCCACAACCCAAAGATGTGCAGGCTAGGTGGGTTAGCCATGGGAAAATGTTGGAGCCTGGGTGGGATACTGCTCGGAGGTTCAGTGTGGACCCGATGGGCCGAATAATCCTATGTGGATTCTGTGATTCTGTAGCTTGAGTGCACGCACAGAGCTATTCTGTAGCTTTGGAACACAAACTCCATTTAAAACGGAGGTAGGGTGGAATTCCTTCTCCCAGAGGGCCAATAATGTTCGGAATTCCCTATTCCAGCGAGCAGCTGATGCTGGATCATCGAATGTATTTAGGGTTGTGCGGGGTGGATTTTCTATTTAATTCAGAGAGACCAGGATTACAGGACAGGATGGAATGGACGGGGGCAGTTGGAGGTGAGGGGCGGATTGGGGAACAGGCAGAAAAATTGGGTTGAAGCCACAGTCAGATTTGCTATCAAATGGCAGAACAATCTAGAAGGGGCTGAATGGCCTCCCTATTTCTCCTGTTTCATTACTGGGCAGCCCTGACACATCATTTGCAAGGGCCTGCTGAGAGGCAGCGCCACTGCTGCGGCTCAGGAATCCAATGTCAGCAGGATTTGGTCATAGTGTGTTTCAAAGTCAACATCCACCGACTCCATTCCAGTGTCTCAGCACTTGCCCCCTAAATGAGATAGTGACAACAAGGGCCAGGATCATCTGTCCCTCACTAGACTTCTGTTTTATTCACCATCAGATATGGGCTTTGCTGGCTGGGTGAGTATTTATTACCCGTCCCTAGTTGCCCCTGACGAAGGTGGTGGTGAGCTGCCTTCTTGAACCACTGCAGCCCAGCTGCTGTAGTTAGACCCTCAATGCACTTTGCAGAATTACATTGAACCTAACGAACGGAAACAGGCCATGGGCCCAACTGCTCTGTGATGTTGTTTAACATCCTCCTCCTACACTACTCCATCCTATCTACATAAAGGGCAGCACAGCGGCTCAGTGGTTAGCACTGCTCCCTCATGGTGCTAGGGAACCGGTTTTGATCCTAACCTGGGGCAACTATGTGGACTTTGCACATTCTCCAAGTATCCGCGTCAGGTGTGACAGCTTCCTGAGGTTAGGATGGATTGGCCATGCTAAATTGCCCATCATGATGTGCAGGCTAGGTGGGATAGCCATAGGAAATGCATGGAATAGGGTGGCGTCTGGGACCCTATGACTTGTTTCCCCCACTGTAGAGTTTCTATGATATCTGTTCATGACCACCCAAATGTGGTAACGAGTTTCATAGCTTGCCCACTCTCTTGTTTACAAAGTTTTTCGGGAATTCATCACTGGATTCTTGACTGACTGCATCACATCTTTGGTTTTGGATCCATTTGTAAGTGGAACCTCTGTCCTCTTTCCCTCTTCCCTCAGTTGGGTTAACAAGCAAACCATCCTTTCATACTATCCTCGCTGCAGCTCACTCAAGGACTCACGACATGCCATGCAAAACAGTACACCTGGCCCCATGCCAATCAGTGCCATTGTCTGAGTGGGTGGCAAGGGTATGGAACCTCTTTCACATGCCCTGCTCTCTTCTTCCTTAGACTGGTGTTGTGTGTCTGAAATAAGGAACCCAGAGGGGGAAGTTTGCAAGAGGGAAGTGGGAAAGGGTGGAAAGTGAGAGGTCCATGTGCATATTACCAATAGCTTGCAGACCTAGCCTGGAAAGCACAGTGCGGGTGAGCTGGGAATAGAGAAGGGGCATAACACAGGAAAGCACCATCATTGTCAATGCTCCCAGAAACCAATAGCCATGTTGCAATGGTGCTATGACATGGACAAGCATCTGAGATGGTATCCCAGTGCCTCATTGGTTCTGCTCCATTCCATTCCACTTTGTCCTACTGTATCCCACCATACAACAAGAGGGAGACCTGGAAGACAGCCAGAGATTGTGTCGCACTGCGCTTGAGTGTAGTGCCTGCCACAGTTAAATATCTGACAGCATCTGGGGACAGTGAGGCATGTGGGTGAAGCTCACATCATTGGGTCATGTGCGTGTGGGTGAGTGGAGCATCTGGTTCTAACTGGGCTCTCTCTCTCTCTCTGTTTGAAGCTGCTGCCAGGTCTGCTCAGTTTACCCAGCAAGTTCCGTTTTTGCTGAGGAGGGGGTTCAAATCCAACCATTGCAGATGGTGGAATTCAAATCCAATTTTTTTCAAGGAAACCCAGAATGAAAAGCTAGCTTAACGGCAACTGTAGCTATTGTCAATTGTTGGGAAAAACCCATCTGGTTCATTCATGTCCTTTAGGGAAGGAAACTGCCCTCCTTACCTGGTTTGGCGTACATGTGACTCCAGCCTTCCTGCGAAGGGGTTGACTCTTGACTGCCCTCTGGGTAATTAGGGATGGGAAATAAATGGATGGCAACACCCACACCCATGAAATTTTTAAAACATTTATAAAATGTATTTGCTTGTCGGGCTCCAGACTCTTAGGGAAAGGAGAGAAGGAACAAGGCAGGCAGGAAACTGCTAAACACCACATTGTGTAATCACTGGAGTTGGTACCCTGCAGAATGAGGACATTGGGCCCATCAAGTCTGCTCTAGCCCTCAGAATTCTCCAAGAACCTTGACAAACTTAGCTGCTGCCTCCCAAGTTGTGGTGCAAGGATTCTGTGGGTTACAAAGGGCGACTTAGGAAAACCCTCTCACTGACCACCACCACACCCCACGCTGCCCCCCAGCGGGTCTTAGCTGCATTGGCAGGAGAATCGGAACTCCCAGCCGGTTTGCGGAAGGGGCACTAGAGAAATGCAAAGTTTCGACGCAGCCCTTGGTTATAACAAGCGCAGGCAAAATTTGAATCGTGACATTCCCCTGTTGCCCCAGCACCGACCACCCCCCCCTCCACCGCTCCCCGTCCCCACTCAAATTTAAAACGCTGGGAAGACGATGGGCACAGGATGAAGTTGCTGCACAGGCCAAGGTTCTGGGGAGTTGGGTTCAAATGCAACTAAAGTCGGCACTACATTTAAATTCATCTCATGATTGTCGAATTGAAAGTGTCAGCAATGCATCAGACAATTGTTATTAAAAACCCAACTGTTTTACTATTGCCTTTTAGGAAGCATATTCTGTCATCCTTACCTCGTCTGACCGACATCAGTGTCTTGTTTCTTTATTAATTCTTTAAACAGTGTTTCCTTGTTCATTCAAGGGATGTAGACATCGCTGTCTGGGCTACTGTTTGTTTCTTGTCCCCAGCTGCTCTTAAACTGGCTCCCCCATTTTGGAGTCGACCCCATCGCTGTGGGCCTGGGCTCACATGCAGGCCAGACCGTGGGAGGGCGGCCGATTTCCCATCCCTAAACTAACCTGCTGAGGTTTGACGACAATCAGCAATAATTCTGCAGCTGTCAATCTCTCAGCAGCCCTCTGATGTGGTCCCAGGAAGCATTCAGGCACAGTTAGGAGGTGGGCAACAATTGGCAGGCTTTGTCTGTGGAACCCGAAACTCATAAACAAATTTAAAAGGAAGAATTGCTGGCGAATATTCGCGGCGATAAGGTGAACAGCCAGAGATTTTCATTTAACTGAGAAGACAGAGATTGTGTCTGACAAAATGCTTCCATTTAAGGGGAACAAGGTGAACGGGGAGGCCACCATTTTAAGATAGTCCCCAAGAAATCCAACAGGGAATTCCAAAGAATTGCCCTCTAACATTGGGGTGTTGAGAATGTGGATCCTGTTTCCATGGGGAGTGAATGGCCTCATCATGATTAAAGGGACAAGGAGGATGGGACAAAATGACACGCTGGCAGGTTAAGATTGGGAAAGGAACAGGAGGAGGCTTTAAGTGGAGCAGGAGCACTTGCACTCGCTGGGGGGCTCTTTCTGTGCTTTTGGTCTTTGGGATGTCATTCCAAAATTCAATACTTGGGTCATCTTGACGTGGCATTGTGGTAAATGCGGGCAGCAATTCGATTGTGATAGTTTTCCATGAGCAGCAATAGGGAACTTGCCAGATGAGCTGCCTTTCAGTGAAGTGAAAACAAGGTTCAGGAAGCTCTCAACAAGCCCTACTGCGTCCATGGAGAGAAAGACAAAGTTCATGTTTCATGTTGAATATGACTCTCTTGCATAGAAGCCCAACAGCTCAGGGGCAGACCATTCAGCCCACACTAACCCTACAAAAGGCATCCCGCCCTATCCCCATGGTTAATCCACCTATATGCTATAAGCAACTCCTCACAGTCAATCCATCTAACCTGCACATCTTTGGACTGTGGGTAGAAACTCACACAAACACAGGGAGAATATGAAATCTTCACACACACAGTCACCCAACGGTGGGATCAAACCAGGGCCCCTGGTGCTATGAGGCAGCAATGCTAACCACTGAGCCACCATTACATCTGTCCTTTGCTTTATTTACATGTGCCCAAATACCGAATAACTGCCTTTGAGTGGCTTGCAATCATTAAGGTCAAGCTGAGATAGTTTCATGTTCATAGATTACACCCCATTGTTGGGTTTCTGTGTTTCTGCCTCTATCACTGAGCCAGATGCTTGGGTTCCTCATGCATGCCATTTCATCTCTGAACTGGTTGATCAGAATTATCTATTTCTCAGTGTTGGGGAATCAGCCTCTTGTTCGTAATATATTGAGAAATTGATTTCAACTGTACCCACTGGGGTTCAGAAGAATGAGGAGGAGATCTGATCGAGGTATATAAAATGCTAAAGGGGGATTGATAAGGTGGATGTGGGACAGATGCTCCCCCTTGTGGGACATTCTCCAACAAGAGCTCATAGATATCGAGCGAGAGACAATAGGTTCAGAGCTCCTTCACTCAGAGGGTTATCAATCTGTGGCGCTCACTGCCCTAGACTGTAGTGGAGGCTGTATCGATCAACAGATTCGAGAAAGAAATCGATAAGTTTCTGATGAAAAGTGGGATAAAAGGCGATGGGGATCAGACAGGAGAGTGAATTTAAGATCAGGGTAAGGTCAGCCTTGGTCATGTTAAATGGTAGAATGGGTTCTAAGGGCTGAATTGCTTACTCTTGCTACTAACTCCTATGTTATTGTAATGTTCATATGAGACATTGCTGCCCAGACATTGACTCTCACCAAGGTCCCTTCATCCATCACCTCTCGGTCACCTGAATTTTGAACAATTTTCATTCTTGCCTTCAAACTTCTTCACTGTCTCAGACTCTCCCTCTCTCCATGACATCTTCCACGTCTGTGACCATTGGACCTCTCGATCGTCTTCCAAATCCTGATCTCTCATCCACTGCCAGTTTTTGTTTGACATTCTTCAGTCTCCCCGGCCTTCAGCTGCCTGAGCGTGGAAACTCTGGAACTGTCTTCCTCAACCATTATTTCCCTTAACTACCCACACCCCCCTCCCAATCCACCCAATCGCCCTCCAAACTAAGAGCCCCTTCTGTAGCCCAAAGTCATGTTTTAGTTTTAATGTGAAACACTTCGGGACACTTTCCCATGTGTTATTTCAATGACCATTATTGAAGATCGCAGGAGATCTTCTGGTCTTCTGTCTCGTCCTCTCTTTCCTTGCCTTCCTTTACTTTCCTCCTCTCCGTTTCTTTCCTGTCAATCTCTCCCACCACTAGTGGGACGTTCAGCCTGCTAAGTGTAGACAGATGTCTGTAAAAGCGTCGATGCAAACAGGAGACTGTCAGAGTCAGGCCAATCTTGAGCCACACCACAAACCATGTCCTCACAGAGCTTCACAGGAACACTTACCTAAAAAGACAACTCCCACCCACCAGCAACCCCCCACCCCCCCTCCCCACTGACTGTGCGCATTGTAATGATTGTGCAGCTCACCCTGGATCTCAGCACAACAGAGTAAGCACGGTGATTGAGCAATTGTAAAGCACCCACTACAGAGCAGCAAGGAGTCGATGGAAACCCACAAGACGTCGAAATCGGAGGAACACAGAAATCAGGGCAGCAAGGTGGTTCAGTGGTTAACACTGCTGCCTCCCGGCGCCAGGGACCCGGGTTCAATTCCACCTTCGGGTGCCAGTCTGTGTGGAGTTGGCACAATCTCCCAGTGACTACGTGGGTTTCCTTCGGTTTCTCCCAAAGTCCAAAGATGTGCAGGCTAGGGTGGATTGGCCATGGTAAATTGCTCATAGTGCCCAGAGCTGTGTAGATCAGGCAGATTAGAGGGGAATGGGTCTGGGTTGGGGATGCTCAGATGGTCGGTGTGGACTTGTTGGGCTGAAGAGCCTGTTTCCACACTGTAGGGGTGCTATGATCTCAGAAGGTTGGAGGAGATTCCACACTGTGGGGGTGCTATGATCTCTTATAGGTTGGTGGAGATTCCACACTGTAGGGGTGCTATGATCTCAGAAGGTTGGTGGAGATTCCAGAGATGGAACTTAAAAGCAAATGTAAGAATTTTGCATTTGCGATATTGCTGTAACATAGGAGTCAGTGCAGGCTAGTGAGAAACAAGGCCCTGTGTGAACACATAATTGAAGGAAAATTCTTATTTCAGTTCAGACAAAGCTGACTAGGCTGATCTCCTGTAAAGAGGGATTGTAAATTGAGCAGAGGTTAGACAGGTTGGGACTCTACTCAGTGGAGTTTGGAAAAATATGAAATTATGAAGAGAATATAATAAGATAGAAGCAAGGAGGATGTTTCCACAAGGGGTCGGTGAAACTTGAACTGGGTGGGTGTACCAATAAGGGGGGAGCAGATCTAGGTCTGAGCTGAGGAGGAACATCTTCACCCAAAGGACTGTGTGAATTCCCTACCCAGTGAAGCAGTTGAGGCTTTCCTTAAGGGAAAGATAGGCAGATTTTTGAAAAGTAAAGGAATTAAGGATTATGGTGAGCGGGTGGGTAAGTGGAGCTCAGTCCACGAAAAAATGCACTGAAAGGCGAGCAGTGGAGTTTTGAGATCAAGGAGGAGGTGGAAGCCTCAGGAGAAGACTGGTCAAGTCTGGACATGTCAAAGACATTGGCTCAAGCCTGATCTGTGTCGGTTATAAAAATTGAGCTAGTTACTGCCTTATGTGGAGCAGTGCTCAAGTTGACTTTTCATGGGAAAGAGTTAACACATGATTGGCGTGGGCTGTTCAAAACTGCATGTTGTTTACAGCGAAATCCACACAGGCTCCAGAAAATTGGACATCCTCCAGCTTTGAGTTGTGATTGAACTGCCGCGTTAGATACCCTGGGAGCGGATGCACTGAGGAAAAACTCAGTAAATGCTTCAAATGGCATTTTCGGATAATCTTGGGATCTCAGTCACAGGCATCAAAAAACTAGACAGGCTTAGCTGCAGCTGTCTTGTCATGTTAACTTTGTGCTGAGAAAATCTTTGCTTGTTAAAGAACGGCCAACTCAAGATGCATCCAGCTGTGGATTGTACAGTCCCTGTTGTTGACCAGCCTGCCTGTCCGTAGCTAGACAGAGTAAATGGCTACACTAAAGGCCAAGTCACCATAGTCCTAAGCAGATCACAGGGCTACTCCCCCCATTATAGAGAGATGACTGTTGGTGGTTTAACCTGAGGGTCACCACACCTCGGGCAAGGGGAGAGGTTGAGAAGGAGAGCCCTCCATTGCACCCTCAGCTGCTGTGGGAATTAGACAATAGACAACAGACAACAGACAACAGACAATAGACAATAGGTGCAGGAGTAGGCCATTCGGCCCTTCGAGCCAGCACCACCATTCATTATGATCATGGCTGATCATCCACAATCAGTATCCTGTTCCTGCCTTATCCCCAAAACCCTTGATTCCACTATTGAGCCCACACTGTTGGCATCACTATTCAGCCTTCCAGCAAGCAGTGTGACAAGATGGCTTAGCGGTGCGCACTGCTGCCTCACAAACACTGGGTTTGATCCCCAAACTCGGGTGAATACCTATGTGGAGTTTGCATGTTCTCCCCGTGTCTGCATGGGTTTCCCCCGGGTGCTCCGGTTTCCTCCCAAAGGCTAGAGATGTGCAGGTTCAGTGGATCAGCCATGCTAAATTACCCTATTCTGTCCAGGAATGTGCAGGTTAGGTGGATTAGCCATGGGGAATACATGGACAGGGAGGTGTATCTAGGTGGGATGCTCTTTGGAGGGTCAGTAAGAACTTAATAGATTGAATTGCCTGCTTCCACTCTGTAAGAATTCTTCTATGAGCTAGGTGATGCCTAAAATGCAGCAAATAACATTGTTTTGGTGCATTCTCCATGACAATGCCCCTATAAATCAGAGCAAGCAATCAGCAGCCCTTCCTCATGTGGTATAAATTGTTGTTCACTTAGAGATGTGGCATTCTTGCAAGCGGACCTGATGAGTGCAGGACGAGAAGTTTCAACAGCCTGCTTCCTAATTTTATCAGCAGTAAACATCTTCCATGAAATCACACAAAGGAGTTATTGAGGTTGGTTACTTCCACTCAGAAATGTGGAAAATAGGGGCAGGAGTAGGCCATTCTGCCCTTCTAGCCTGCACCCCCTCCAGTATCATCATGGCTGATCAGCAGTTCCCTGTTCCCACTTTCTCCTCTTCATACCCTTTAATCCCATTAACCCTCAGGACTATAACTAACCCCTTCATGAAAGCATTCAATGTTTTGGACCCCAAACGCTTTCTGTGGCAGAAAATTCCACAGACTCCCCACTCTCTGATCTAAATGGGTGACAGGTGGCCAGAGACGAAGTACGTTTAGGGAGGAGTCAGAAAATGTGTCTTTGTGTGGAGTGTGATTAGGAGACCACACTATATCATGTGGCGGAGGGGGTTACCAACTGTTCCAGTCATGTTGGATTTTGACACTAAAATGGGCTAAAATGGGACAAAACCTTTCCATTTAGACAGGTGTCATGAGCCAGCATTGCCTTGGCGGGCCAAAGGGCCTGTTCCTGCTCTCTACCCTTTTTTCCCCTGGCTGTGTTAAGGTCACTGTATGTGCAGTGCTGGGCCCCAAATCAGAATCTGTCCGTGAAACTCCGAAACCCTCGTATTCTAGACACCTGCTCGTGTCCACTCGGTCTCCCGGTGGTTGTGATTTTAGGCACATCACCAACGATGTAGTGTGCTGTGGTTTTACTGAAACGCTGCTGTTAGTATCACAGAGTATCACCCACAAAGAGTTTCAGCACAGTTAACCCAATCTTCACAGACTGAAACTGGGAACTCACCATCTTGAACTTATCTGTGTAAACCGACGGCCCACACAATGCCTGTTACATACTCTCCATTCCGCTACATTTCACAAAACAGTCTATCCCTCTATCCTTCTGCAACAGTGTGCCTCCCTTTCCCACTCTCTCAGACCATCTCTTATTCCCTCTCTCCCTCTCCCTCACGCAATGTTTCTCATTCTCGCTTTCTTTCTCATTGTGGTTCTCTCTCGCTCTCTCTCCCCTTCTCTCCCTCTCTCACTTACTGTGTGTGTGTGTGTGTGTGTGTGTGTGTGTGTGTGTGTGTGTGTGTGTGTGTGTGTGTGTGTGTGCGTCTCCCCCTCTCTCACTTACAGTGTGTGTGTGTGTCTCTCTCTCCCTCTCTCTCCCCCTCTCTCACTCACAGGTGTGCATGTGTGTGTACATGTGTGTATCTCTCTCTCTCTCTGCGCTCTCTCTCCTTCTCTCAATCATCATGTCTCCCTCACTCTCCTCTGTCTCTCAAACCTCCACCTCCCCTCTATCCCTCCCCGTCTCTCCCTCTTTCCCATTCACAGTGTTCCTCTCCTGCTGTCTCTCCCTCTGTCACTCTGTCTGCTCTCCCTCTGTCTCTCTCTCACCCCCATCCACTCTGTCCCTCTCCCCCAGGCAGTCCCGGCTGAGCATGAAGTCGCTAAGCTGACCTAATGGAGGTGGCGGGGTGGGGTGGCTGTGAATTTCCACCTACTGCTGACAACTCATGGTGGAGGAAATTTGCAGCATCAATCAAACTGGTTAAAATGGGATGACTCAGCAAAAAGGGTCTGTGTTTAGCACGTATACAGTGTTTCATTTCTTTATTCAATCAGTGGTCTAGTTTCAAGACTGTTAGCTGTGATCTGTGGTTGCTGACTATCCAGGTTCATTTCCTGGGCTCTGTTTGGGTTCTGGCGTACAAATTCCCTCTTTCCTCCGACTCGAAGCACCCTACTCGATGAATGCTACTTTTCAGAATGTTTACAAGCATTTGTCTTCTTCCTGTACAACCAGTCTGAGGCCTAAATCTCGGAATCTCAGCTTAAATGTCTAAATAAACCCACATTCCATTACAATTACGATTTTACAGTAGCGGCTGAAGTTAATGGCCTGTTGCTAAAGTCTAGGGAGCGACAATGGTATGGCAAAAATCTCACTGGGTTAGCAGTTCTGAAAAACAGAACTTTCCAACCGTACCAGTGGAATTTAGATTCAGTCAATAAAGTATGCAATTGGAACACAGTCTCAGGAATAACACCATTGACATGTGATTCCAAAACTACCACATTGCGATCGACTTTTTAACTGCCTTCTGAAATGACCACTCAATCTGGTTAAAATCAAAATGCATGCCTGTTCTCTCCTGGACATTCCCAATCTATTTTGGGAACCAAATACGGTACTGACTTCCGAGGAAAAGCCCAGCTCCCAGAGTAAAAGAAGGAATTCACTTTATTTTTATCCAAACCGTCTTCCCGGATATAGTCCGACTGCCCCTCTATATGCCAGACTATGTAAGGTACAGCATGATGACTGGGTTCTTATTGAGGCAGATGACCTGAAGTTTAATAATATCACTATGATATTTCATGGCATATAGAGTCATGGAGCTGAACAGCATGGAAACTGGCCATTCAGTTCAACTCATTCATGGTGACCAGATATCCTAAATTAATCTAGTCCCATTTGCCAGCATTTGGCCCATATCCCTCTAAACCCTTCCTAATCATGTATCCATCAAGATGCCTTTTAAATGTTGTATTTGTACCAGCCACAACCTCTTTCTCTGGCAGGTCATTCCATACACACACCACCCTCTGTATGAAAAAGTTGCTCCTCAGATCCCTTTTAAATCTATCTCCTCTCACCTCAAACCTATGCCCTTTAGCTTTGGGCTCCCCTACTCGAGGCTATTTACCCTATCCGTGTCTCTCATGATTTTATAACCCTCTATAAAGTCACTGTGGCCCTCCAGGGAAAATAGCCCCCAGCCTATACATCCTCTTCCTAAAGGTGAAACCCTCCTATCCCAGCAATATCTTTGTAAGTATTTTCTGCACCCTTTCAAGCTTAACCACATCTTTCCTATAACAGAGGGACCTGAAATGAAGGCAGCATTCCAAAAGTAGCCGAACCAATGTCCTATATTACATCAACATAACCTCCCAAATTTTACACTCAAAGCACTGCCCAATAAACCCTTTCTTCACTATTATGTCTACCTGTGACTCCACTTTTAAGGAACAATGAAACTGCACTCCCGAGTCTTTTTGGCAACACTCCTCAGCATGGTCCTAACAAAATAAGTGTATAACCGACTGAGCATACTACACTGATTCCACCACACAAAGCCTCCAGTCATGTTCCCTGTACAATGGAGCAAGGTTAGAGCATTCTGTGAGTCATGTCAACATGTAATGAGGAGTATTAGCCAGTCAGCACAGAACCCAGATTGTACAGTATAAGGTGTCAAATCCATGCAAATGGCTTTGTAAATAAACTTCTGTCATCTGATGATAATGCTAAGATATCTGTCTCAACCACAATCCAGTCTTTGTACTATATGTTATGTGTTTGATGCATAGAGAAGCATTCAGGCCATATCTAGGTCGATGATTTGAATAAAAATAATGTACTCAGCTATGGGGGGAAGTGCAAGAGATTGGCACTCAATGAGAATGCTCATTGAATGGAAAACAAAAACCTACAAAACCGCGGGTGCCAGAAATCATCTAACAATCCAGTGCACCACCATGGTCCAAATGGCCTCTTTCTCCATCATAATAATTCTGTGATATTGGGGTGTTTAGCCCAAGAAAACATGTGGAGTGCATTGATTAAGTTGAATGCAGAAATTTGGTCTCTGAGGGAATGTGGGGATACAGGAAAAGAACAAGGAAATCGAAATGATGACCAGTCATGGTGAAGTTGACAGGATGGTTGCAGTCCTGAGATAACACAGCAGGCCAGGCAGCATCAGAGGAGCAGGAAAGATGACATTTTGGACCGGAACCCTTCGACCGTCAGCTTTCCTGCTCCTCTGACGCTGCCCTGGCTGCTGTGCTCCTCCAGCTCCACGCTGTGCTATCTCTGACTCCAGCATTGGCAGTTCTTACTATCTCTGGTTGCAGCCCTGATCCTGTTTCATACGTTATCATAAATTCTCTCCCCCAAAAGGTTGCTGGAGGGCAGCTGAAGTATGAGATTGACCGGTGGCTATTCAGGATGTGTACCAAGGGCATGTAGAGTTTAGGTAGGTCAATAACAAGGTGCTGATGGACAATGGTCGAACTGACAGGCTTGGGGAGGCTGAATGCACTCTGCCTGGTCCTATAGCCCGTACACTTCTTGATCTCAATGCATCGGTGACTCAATGAAATGCACAAAGCCATGGCGTACTACAGTAAATACAACCTGAAGAATCAGGACTGTTAGTGGGCCATTCAGCCCCTTGAACACACACCAGCATTTGACAAAGTCATGGTTGATCATGACACCTAGTGTCCTGTGCAACTCCTTTTGTCAGTGATATGACCAGTCAACAAAATTACAAGTTAATAATTTGGATAACACTTCTTCATAGCAAAACAATATACAAGAAGCAATCTTAACTTTTGTTATTCCTTCTAGTGGTTTATCTGTGTCTCTCTTGGAATGAGCGTGCCACCGGACAGTCTTGTGCAGATGGCTACATACGCAACACGAATGGAACATGCGTCGGTGAGTTTTAAGCATGCTATTAAGTTTATGCGTATAATTCGTTTAATGCTATAATTTTCTTTTCAATTCTGGTCGACCCCATTTTTCTCCCATTTCTACTTAATGAAAGCAGCTGTGAGTAAAGAGAAATTGAGTTCTGAGGGAAAATAAATGAAGGGAAGAGCTACTACTCTTTTATTAAGGGAGCAATTTTGAAGAATTCTGCCAAAGCTGATCTGGGAACAATATGCCCTAATGGGATGGATTCAGATGTCAAAAATGCAAACTAAGAAATGAGGGAAGACGAGGAAAAAAAGAGTAATTCCCTGGGCTCAGAGTGACACAGAGTTAAATCAGGAGTTAGCAAGGAAAGACGCTGAAAGGGATTGTAAATGAAAAATGGATTCACAAGAAACTGTACAAGCCAAACACTGCGAATGTTGTAAAGTTGATACAAGCACTGAGAATGCTGGAGAAATTCAGCAGGTCAGTGGAGTGAGAAATAGATTCAACATTACAAATTCGATGTGATGTCTTCAGAACTCGCTCAAAATATCACGATGTACGGCTCATTAATAAAGGTGCTGTCTACTGTATTGCAGCTCTTCTTAAGCAGCCTCCCATCAGTGGAAAATATGATTTGTGTATCCACTTCTGGCATTCTTAGCACTTGTTCATGATGAGTACAAAGTGAAACATTTGAGCAGCATGTTACCGTTTCCATCAATAAATCCTTGGGCCAAGTAGAATGGAACTTTTCCCCACACAATGTAACTCACGTTAGAACCCAACGTTAAACCATCATGTACCAGGCCGGAGACATCGCTAAGAAAAGATGTGATTTTGAATCTTTTGAGTTTGTCTTGCACCTCATCACGATCAAAACACGAGAAAAATGGCTTGAGAAAGGGCACAACAATTTACAGCACATGGGATGTAGGTGTTAATTGGCTGATTATGGGTCGCACCTTCTACAATGATTTTAGTTTGACTTATTATTGCCATATGTACCTAGGGACAGTGAAACATTTTGTTTTGCATGCAGTACAGGCAGACCATACCATACAAAGTGCATTTGAGTGTTGGAACAGAGCGAGGAATACAATGATGCCCAAAGAGCGAGATCAACATTTAAATTCGAAACTTGAGAGGTCCATTCAAAAGTCTTATAACAGTCGGGAAAGGATATGAAGAAAACTGATCTCTGTTGTGTCCCTTTGACTGTTCCTGGCTAATCAGAGTCAACTTATCTGGTTTGAATTGAGTCAGGTAATGAAGATCGACAGGCAACAGATTCTGCCACATCCAGGATCCAATCAATCAGCGCTCTCTTCTAGTGCTGTCCAAACTGTTGTCTCTTTTCTGAAGTTGGCTTTCTTGCATTGCAGTCCTGATGAGCTCAAAATGAGAACATTCCTACCTCCATGCCTTGTTCTTTGTTGCTGAGCAATGCTTAAAATGTCACTGAGAATCCCGCTGCTGAGCCAGTTTCCTTCTGTTGATGGTGTTTCCTGTCTATTGCAGACCAGGACGAGTGTCTCATGGGTCCATGTGGACCCTATTCAATCTGCCACAATGACATTGGAGGGTTCCACTGCACTTGCAAGATCGGATTTGCCTCAGTGTCCAATCAGTTCCTCAATGGTAAAACTGTGTCATTTTGTCGAGGTCAGTATACTTCCTCATTGGAAACAGGTCTGGGTAGTTCGTTATGTGACAGGACAGGCTAAGTTCGTGAACTGAGTGGAAAGGTTGCTGCTGAGACACTTGATTGGAAGTGGACTTGTTATGAGGGGCTTGGAAAAACAACACTCCAAATCAGCCAATGCCAGTTGACTGAAGGACGGACTATAAGCCAAGGATTCATCTTTGCTTTGTCCCACACAACGTAACTCACAGTAGAACCCAACATTAAGCCATCAAGCACCTGTTTGACAGTACAGAATAAAGACATCGCTAAGATGTGATTTTGAAGCTTTTGTGTTTGTCTTGCACCTCATCAAGATCAAAACACAAGAAAAGCAACTTGAGAAGGGGGGGGGCAACAGTTTTACAGGGAAGTAGGTGTTAATTGGTTGATTATGGGTTGCACCTTTTACAATGATTTTAGTTTGATTTATGACTAGATTCCAAGGATTAATCCTTGCTTTGGCCATTCTCTCAGCTACAGTTCTGGTCGTTAACAGTATACAGGTGGTTTTGACAGGGAAAATATGGAATATCTATTTCCACTGGCCGATGGGTCAGAAACCAGAGGACACAAGTTAAAGACCATTGACAAACAAACCAGACATTAGGTGCGTAGAAATTTAGAATACCCAGCAAGCTGCAATGATCCAAAATGCATAGCGTGAACATTGTGCCGGGTGTAGTTTCCAAACTAGCTTTGATCCCACCCAGAGATTATCTACAGAAATCTGAAAAAACAATTGCTAATATTTATGAACACAGACACATAATCCTATATTCCACGGTAATCACATCAAGCACAGCAATCCATGCCATTGCTATGGTCTCACAGAAATCCCATAATTGTATTACGATTTGGAGCTTCCATAAATGCATTTCACTTGCACTTAGAGAAAGAGCATAATTTTTTAAAGTGGACTAATCTTTTTTTTAATTTCAATATAATGCTACCTTTATCAGAACTACTGATGCCTCCCATCCAATCCTGTTTATCTTAAAATGTGTTAAATATTACTCTGTCAGAATGTCAGCTTCAGGCTAACAATGGCCAGTCAGATTTAGTTACAAAACAGTTACACAGATTTGAGCTCAGAAGATTAAATGACACCAGAGTGGTGTTAATTTCCAATTGGAATAGGCTTAGCATCAGTCTTGTGTCCCCTATATCAGAGATTCCACTTTAAAGCTGGCACAACCTAGGATGAGATGGGAAACTTTCATCCTGCAGAGACAAAATTTGAGCCACTGACAGTTATGAGGTTTGAACCTGGCTAGGCCAGTGAAGCATCTTGCAGTTACTCCCAAACTCATTGTTCTTTTGCAGATGCGAACGAGTGTCTCTCTAGCCCCTGTGGGCCTACTGCAATCTGCCACAACACTGAAGGGAGCTTTTACTGTACTTGCGATCGAGGATTTTACTCTGTATCCGGAAATTATCAATTTGCTGGTGAAGCTGAGTCTCACTGTCGAGGTGATTGCAGTTACTGGCTCGATCTTTGTCCTGATGTTGCATTTGACCCCTCATTGTTTGTACGCTGTTCCAAGTATGGTCCTAACATTTCCTATGATGGCCCACAACAGGCACCATCTTCCAAACCTGCCTTCATTCCACTTACTCTGCCTATACTTCCCACAACCTCAGGAAAGCAACCAACATAATAATTGACCTCTCCCACCCCAGTTATACTCTCTCCCACCTCCTTGCATTGGGTTTGAAAACACCAACAGATTCATGAGCAGCTTCTTCCCTGCTGTTACCAGGCTTATGAACTGACCTCTCATATACTCGAGTTGGTCTTTCTCCACACCTTCTCTGTAGCTGTAACATTATATTCTGCATGCTGTTTCATTACCCTGATGTACTTATTTAATTTATGGGTTGCCCAGTTAGCACAAAAAATCAATACTTTTCACCGTATCTCAGTACATTTGACAGTAACAAATCAAATCAAATCAACAACATTTTGTCCCTTCATCTCTCTCAGTCTATTTCCTTTAGCTCAACTGCTGCTTCCTCCCTCAATACTCATCAATATCATTACCCATTCCCTTTTCTCAAGCACTGTCCCTCCCTATCGAAACTGATATCATCAAACTTCTCTTCAAGCCCACCCCTAAACCTTTGTTTTGTCCTCAATTATTCACTCAGCTCTAACTCACCTTTTCTGAAATGAATCTCTCCAATGGAGTGAATCACACCTGTCCAATTTAATGCTCATCATTTCCACCAGTCCCCTGTTGAGCTCATTCAGTCTGGCTCCTGCTTCAGATCCACTATTATGACAGCCACCATCAAAGTTATACGCCAAGCACATTTGGTGTAGTGCATTACAGTCCGTCAACATTTCTTGTCTTCCATGAGAGCCAAAGCTTCCCAAGTAGACCACCCCATTCCCATCAATCGCTTCCATTCCATAGTCTTTGTTCCAAACCCAAGGAAGATAGTGCTACTCCCGCAAGGAACTCTCCTCCAGGGCTCATTGGTCACGAGCTAAGGTCTTATCCTTCAATTCCTTATCATTCTCAGTTACAGTTTTGTCCGTCAGTAGATTGTCAGTAACTGTGATGGTTCAATGTCACTGAGCACAATGCTCACAGCCTGATTGGAGCCCACAGTGAGCAGATCTGTGCATCACACCTTAGGAAGGACAGACTGTCCTTGGAGGGAGTACAGCGCAGGTTCAGAAGAATGATACCTGGACTTCAGGGGTTATGAGGACAACTTGCACCAATGAGGCCTAGAATTTCGAAGGTTGAAAGATGATCTGATAAAAGTTTTCAAGATATTAACAGGAAAAGGCATGGTAGATAAGGACAAACTATTTCCACTAGTTTGGGATACTATAACTAGAGGCATAGTCTGAGAATTAGGGCTAGGCTGTTCAGGAGACACAATGGGAAGCACTTTGACACACACTCACATATAGGTTTGGAACTCTCTTCCACAAGTGACAGTGGATGCTGGATCAGTTGTTAATTTAAAATCTGAGATAGATAAATTATTTTGTGAGGCAAAGCTATTAAGGGATAAAGGATAGGGGCCAAAGGCAGGTATCTGGAGTTAGGCCAGAGATCAGCCATGATCTCATTTGAGTGGTGGAACAGGCTCAAGGGGCTGAATTCTGCTCCCATGTTCCTCTGCCCATATTTACTTGTCCATAGCATTGCCCTCGGTTACACAATCCTGTTGTGCTCTTTGATTAATTGTCACACATTGTTGCTATTCAGTGTTAGTAAGACCAAGGGCTTTGGAGAACGTCTTCACATTTTGTGTGACTGTTGAAGGTAGGTGATAGTCAGTCAGCCGTCCATTTTCCCTCCCTTCCAATTCTCCATTGTGTTGACGGTAATGGCTTTACAATAACGAGAGGTGTAAATGTGGATTGCCAGTCTCTCGCAGATTAAACATTCAGTAAGTTTATATTTGGCTGCCAGCAAATTCACTGCACCTTAGCCCATGATGCCGATCTGTCCCTGGATATTCACTGAAGATCAACCTGAAAATGTACACGCCCTGTCTGCTCCCAGCTTCAAACTCAGCCACATTCCAAGAACATGTCAAACGTTTCATCTGTTCACCTGCATTCCACTCCGAGCGCTACCTCAGCATTGTATTTCCCAGCCTCAAAGTCCTCTGTTACCTTTCCAAAGCATCTCTTCAACGCACACCTGAAGGAGTGGCACATGGAAGACAGAAACGAGGAAGCATTTCTTCTCTCAGTGGGCAGCGAATCTCTATGGAATTCTTTACCACAGAGGGCTGTCAAGGCTGGGACATTAAGTACATTCAAGGTGGAGATAGACACATTTTTAATCAGGATGGTGGAATCATGGAATATGGGGAAAAAGCAGGAAAGCGGGCTTGAGGATTATCAGATCCTGATGTCTCATTGAATGGCAGAGCAGACTTGATGGGCTAAATGGCTCACTTCTGTTCTATGTCTTAGGGTCTTGTCGCCACTTGTGCAAATTGCGGCTTCAACCTACATAAGAACCATTTCAACCACAGTGTGTGTACTTATGGTTTGACTCCATCTCCTCAGGCCATCAATTACAGTATCCCTGACTGTAAACAATTCCCTACAGCCTTGTTCTAATCTGTTTCTCTGCACTGTCCCTTCTGGTTTACAGTGTCCTATCACCATAGCTCCATCTTCTTGAATTCTGGAGCACTGTCCTTAATCTTAACACTTCTTTCCCCACTTCTCTGAAGCCTTCTACCTTCTCTGCGCTCCTCAAAATGCTCAGGCTAAAAGAACAGGTTAGATTTATTGAGAAAGCAATCTATAAAGATTCATGGTGTGAGTGTTCCAATTTCATACCCTAACCACATGTTGCCTTTACCCTGTGAGCTTGCAAATGGCGTGGTTCACTTTGGAGAGAGAATTATTTGAGCACTAATGCTCCTTCAGGATCTGCATTCAGATGGTTCAAATAGCTCATGGAAACCCAAGTAATTTAGATGAGAATACAGAAAGCATGGCTGGTAAACTTGCAGATGACATCAAAGTTATTGGTTTATGTGCGTGAAGAAGGTTACCTAAGATTACAAAGCTGTCTTAAAGCAATTGGCTCATTGGGCAGAGGAATGGCAGGTGGAGTTTAATTTGAATAAATGCATGGTATTACATTTTGCTAAAACAAACAAGGGCAGGATTTGTACAGTTAAAAGTGTGGCCTTCGGTCGTGGTGCAGAACAGAGAGACCTAGGGGATCGGGTGCAGAAATCTTTGCAATTAGCATCACAGGTAGGTCGGATGGTTAAGAAGGCATTTAGCACACTTGCCTTTATTGCTCAGATCATTGAGTATAGTAGTTGGGATGTCATGTTGAGGTTGTACAGGATGTTGGTACTGTATCCAGTTCTGGTCACCTGGTAATAGGAAGGACATCATTAACCTGGAGAGGGTTCAGAAGAGATTTACCAGCATATTGCCAGGACAGGAGGGTTTGCGTTATGGGGAGAGGCTGGGACTTTTTTCATTAGAGTGTAGGAGTTTGAGGGATGAGTTCATCGAGGTTTGGAAAATCACGAGGGGCATTGATAAGATGAATGGCAGGGATCTTTTCCCTCGGGTGGGGGAATTTCAAAGCTAGGGGGCTTTTTTAAGTGAGAGGAGAAAGATTTAAAAGGGGCATGACGGGCAATTATTTTACATATGAACTTCCAGAGGAAGTGATGGATGTGGGTACAGTTACTGCATTTAAAAGATAAGTACATGAACAAGACATGTTTGGAGGGATATGGGCCAAGCGCAGGCCAGTGGGACTTGTTTAGTTTGGGATTATGGTCAGCATGGGCTGGTTGAACCGAAGGGTCTGTTTCTGTACTGTGTGATGCTAAGAGGTGGTCTCCTGTGTCAATGCACTTGGTTTGAGCCAATGAACTAGCGTGAGAGGCAAATGTTTGTTACAATGCACTGCACTTCCCTCTACTTATTGCTCTTGTGCTCCAAATGAGGAGGCGTGTTTTACTAACCCCTGTGGGCCCAATGGCCAATGTCACAATGCTGAAGGGAGCTTTAATTCTGCTTGTGAAGCAGGATTTCACTCAGATTCTAAAGGTCTCAAACTACCTGGTTAACCCAAGCCTTTCTATTGGGTTGTGACAGTGACACGTCCAACCTTGATTCGAAGCCAATTTGTCTTCTGTTCAGTGTTGCCTCTGCTTTAGTGCGGGTTCCACACTACACTCCAATATCTCCATTGGCACTTCCTCAGCACTCAAATGTCACAGTCTGTAAGGATTTGACATTGGCCATTTAAGATTGAGATGAGGTGAATTTTTTTTTCACCCAGAAAATGGTGAGCTTATGGAATTCTGTGTCACAGAAAGTTATTGAGGCCAAAACATTGAATGTTTTCAAGAAGGCGTTAATCATAGTTCTTAGTGCTAAAGGGACCAAAGGCTGTTGGGGAGAAAGCAGGAACAAGGGATCAGCTGTGATCATATTAAATGGCAAGGCAGTCTTGATGGGCTGAATGCTCCTATTTTCTGTCTTTCAGTTTAGCAGTGATTGTCAAATCACTGCTACTAGTTTTGCATGAAGATCCAAAATCAAAATTTACTACTTGATGTTTGCCTTCTATCACAGTCTGTCCTCCCTAACCAATGGTTTCATTCCTTTTCCTCAATGTGCATAGGTACATCTCACATTCTAGCGACTCGGTTGTGTGTCTAATTCCCTGTCACCCGCAAACTTCCACATCCATTGAGTAACACCAGTGACACGAATGAACTTCTTCATCCTCCTGCCCATACTGACTCAACCTTTCCATACCTCCCCATGTCTATCTCTCTGGTTCTACAATGTGCAGTCTCCATCCATTCCTTATGCTGTAAGAACCCTCTCATTTATTGTCCCATATTGAATGAATTGCACTGGTTTTCATCAATTGCAAATTCTGAATCCACACAAAACTCTCCACTGCTTCATTCCATGTGTTGCTGTAGATTTCTACAGCATCTGTGTCTCTACTCTTCCATGTCTATCTACAATGCGTTCCTACCTCCCTTCAGCTCTAATATCAATGAATACACCTTGCACCTGCTCTGAAACACTACCCTAAGCCTTCTTATTGTCTCTCTCCACATTCAAAAACCATTCTGAACTATCTCGTTCACTTGCCCACCCTCAAAAGTGGACCACTAAAAGAGTGGGTTCAGGAAGGTGCCTAATCAGGGGGACTCTTTGTTTCTCTCTCAACAGTAGATTTTATTCTCACATTTCTTACAATCATTCTGCACATTTCGACCTCAATTCTAACACGGCCCAGTCCATCACACAAACCAGCCTCCCGTTCATTGGCTCCATCTACACTTCCCGCTGCCTCGGGAAGGCAGCCAACATTGTCAAAGACCCCTCCCACCCCAGTTATAATTTCTTCCACAGAAGACACAAAAGCTTAAACACACATACCAACAGGTTCATGAACAGCTTCTTCCCTGCTGTTGCTAGACTTCTGAATGGACCTCTCAATTTTCAAATGTAATGTTGATTTAGCTTTCAGTGCACTTCCTGTGCAAGCCATACCCTTGTATTCCTCGCTCTGTTCTATGACCTTTGTATGTCATGATATGCCTGTGCTGTACACAAAACAAAACAGTTCACTATACCTAGGTACATGTGATAATAATAAAACTAATCAAATCAAAAATCGCATTGGAAGAATAGTATATTCGGGTTAACGTTACATGTTAAATTTATTTCCAAAAATAAGTAATTAGAGAGAGAAGCAAAGAGCAGGCATAACTGGGTCTATTAACAAGCTGCAATGAGTGGTGTGCCACAGGAGTTGGTGAGGGGGCCCTCAACTGTTTACAATTTGTATCAATTACTTTAATGAAATGTGCATTTGCCTTCAGAGATAATGGGAACCACAGATGCTGGAGAATCCAAGATGACAAAGTGTGGAGCTGGAAGAACACAGCAGGCCAAGCAGCATCTGAGGAGCAGGAAAGCTGACACTTCGGGCCTAGACCCTTCATCAGAGAGGGCCTCTCTGATGAAGGGTCTAGGCGCGAAGCGTCGGCTTTTGTGCTCGTGGGGTGCATTTGCCTTATTTGCTAACAACACAATGACAGGTAGGAAAGTAGGTGGCGAAGCTGCCAAAGATAAAGATGGTTTAAGTGAATGCGGCAAATGGAGAATGAGGTGTGACATTGTGAAAGTGCCCATTTTTCAATGGGAGAATTTAAGAAAGAGACATCAGAGTGGTGAGAGATTGTAGAGTTCTGAGTTACAGAGGGATTTGAAAGACACAAATTGTGAAAGATTGGTTTGCAGGTACAGGAAGTGATTAGGAAAGTTAATACATCGTCATTACAGCAGACTTTGTTGTAACAAGCACCGACAGACCAGCACTCCAGACAAACCCGATAAAATTATTTGCCTCAAATACCATCAAGTTGTCTGTTCAATGACAACTTATTTACCTCGATGTAAATACACTTGTCGCTCAATCGAACAGCTGCACTAAATGTAGGCTGCTTCAATTTTGTGTCAATTTCTCCTCAAATACCAGGATCTCCGCGATTTCTGAGTCATCAGTTATGGGTGTGAGTGAGAAGGCTCTGTGTCGTTCAGTTTTATTTAAGGCAAGGCCTCATTGTTGTTTGAGTGATTTTAGCCATAAATAAAGCATAACAATGGTCTCGGCCCGGAACGTCAGCTTTTGTGCTCCCAAGATGCTGCTTAGCCTGCTGTGTTCATCCAGCTCCACACTTTGTTATAACAATGGTGTGTATTCTCCACTGCATTGTGTTTCCATTACTTAATGTGCGCATTTACATTGATTGTATGTGGACCACTTGATAGTCTGGAGTATTTGATCGACCAGCATATTCCTGCTCCCAGAATGGTAAAAAGTTTGCAGTATTTATTGTGAAGGGAATTGATTTACAGAAGTAGGAAGGTTATGATTCAGTTATACAGGGTACTTGTGGCGCACCTCTGGAATACTGTGTACAGTACTGGTCACATTACTTAAGAAAGGATGCACACCTATTAGAGACAGCTGCATGAAGGTTCCTGAAACTAACACCAGGGTTGAAGAAGGGTCTAGGCCTGAAACGTCAGCCTTCCTGCTCCTCTGATGCTGCTTGGCCTGCTGTGTTTGTCCAGCTCCACACTGTGTTATACCAGGAACTGTAGCTGACAGTGAAAGGAAAAACAAACTAGGCTTGTATCAAGATTAGAAAAGAGATGGCTTGATTGAAACATTTATGATCCTGAGAGATCTTGACCAGAATCGTTTTTGGAGGATGTTTCCTCTTGCGGGAGAGTCCAGGATTAGGGTTCAGTATTTAAAAATGAGGGGTTGCACAGATGAGGTAAATCATTTTTTTTCATTTGAGGGCTTTCTTCCTGAAATGATAATGGAAGTTGAGTCCATGAGTATTTTTTACGGCAGAAGCAGATAGCTTCTTGATAAATATCACAAGGTTGAAAGGTTATCAGAGGCAGGTGGGAATGTGGATTTGAGGTGACAGTCAGATCAGCTGTCACCTTATTGAATAGTGGGGGAGTCTCAATGGGCTGAATGGCCTACTCCTGATTTGTATGTGTGCACCACAAGCAACATCTAAAGGTAAGAGCTGAGTATTTACACTCAAGCCTCTACCTATCCTTTTGAGGACAAGTTTATCGCTTAAGGTTCAACTGAATGCAAACTTGATGGTGCATTTGTCCAGATTAGTACTGCTGCCTTACAGCCCCAGAAACCTGGCTTTGACTCCATTGGGTGACTGTCTGTGAGAAGATTGCATATTCTCCCCATGTCTGCATGGGTTTCCTCACACAATGCAAAGATGTGCAGGTTGGGGTAGATTGGCCATGCGAAATTGTCCAGGGATGGGTAAGCTACATGGGTTAGCCATGGGAAATGCAGGGTTACAGGGACAGCGTAGCTGGGTGCAACTGTGCCGAATGTTCCTTGGAGGTCGGCATGGACTTGATGGGCCAAATGGCCTGCTTCCACAGTGTAGGGATTCTATGATTCTGATCAGGACTTCAGCTCTGGCAACTCAAAGTTTCGTGGATGAGCTTCATTTAAATCAGCAGATTTTTATGTGGGCTATGTTTCAAACCTGGTCCAGCTTATTATTAGTCCAGCACAGGCTAGTGTAGGACATAATTCACCTGTTTATCTCTCTTCCTACATTACAGACAAAGACGAGTGTCTGTCTGATCCATGTGGGCCCAATACAAGTTGCCGCAACACTGAAGGAAGTTTTTACTGCACTTGTAATCGAGGGTTTTACTCAGCATCTATCGATCGTCAGTTTGCTGGTAAAAACCAGTCCTACTGTAAAGGTGAGTACAATTTCAGATTGAGTCAGAAGTCAAGTGACAAAGGAGCAGTGCTATGAAAGCTTGTGATTTCAAATAAGCCTGTTGGAATATAGCCTGGTGGCATGTGACGTCTGGCTTTGCCCACTTTCTATGGGTTTCACCCACTTCCCAATTGCTTTATTATTCTCATTGGCTGCCCTTGCCCCTGTCCTGAACAACTCCTGTCCCTGGACATATCGATGTTACCCATTACGCTATTCAATCCAGAAGGATGCAGACTCTGAAATCCAGGATTACTTAACATTTCTGGATTTCCTTCCAGATTACAATGAGTGTGAGACGACTACAACAACATGCGGAAATAACGCAAACTGCCATAACAGTGCAGGAAGTTTCTATTGTACATGCCATGAAGGATTTGCCCGAGCAAATGGTGAAAGGACATTTACTGGATATGGAAAAGGGTGTCAAGGTAAGATTATCATTGTGCTGATTCACTTTAAAAATTGTCATCTTAAAGGCTACTTGGAAAGTTTATTTCTGACTTGAAACTTCTGAGACTTTTCTTTTCGCCCCAAATTTCTGTTCAGGGTGTTATGACACATCTCTAGAATTTAAATCCGATCTCCTGGTGCAGAAGTACAGGCACACTGCACCACAAGACACACGAGGCAGCAACGATATATTTCTGCATCAAACTTTTTAGTGATGATATTACACACCTCTGGAGCAGGTGGGATTGAGGCTAGGGCACTACCAAAATCCCACAAGAACCCTTAACAATTGCTGGATCTAAACTAGAAGGGACAATTGCTAACAGATAACCTCTTAACTACATTGTCACCATTTCAGAATTACTCCCGCACTAAATGAGCTCATCTTCTCAACCTTGCTGTCCAGCAGCTTTCTGAGAGACCATTTTGTTAGGGTAGTTTGTACAAAATTAGACAAGAAAGATTGACATCGGTTAAATTCTCCTAATGATAGTGTGAATCCCATACAATTTTACGGCAAATATTCTTAAAGGGTAGTCACTGTGGTCAGAGATGGCAGCATACTGAGTACAGTTTTCAATGGTTGTAAAACAAAACTAATGGGTATTTTGGGGCAAGGAGGAAGGTTTCTAATGGGGTTTCCCCCATGTTTGGTATTGGGAATTTTGCATTCCTGATGTATATTAATGATCAGGATCATGGTATGAAGGTGACAACAATCTCTCAGTTAGTAATGACACGACTAAACAACACTCCCTCAGTCTGAGATAGTAGGAACTGCCGGTGCTGGAGCCTGAGATAACAGTGTGGAGCTGGAGGAACACAGCAGACCAGACAGCCTCAGAGGAAAGCTGACCTTTGTTGGGACCTCTCTGAAGAAACTCCTTTCTGTATTCCTCCAGCTCCACGCTGTGTTAACCCCCTGAGTCTGGCCTGAGGTGTCAGTCTTCACACTGAACAACACTCCCTCAATCAGAAATAATGGGAACTGCAGATGCTGGAGAATTCGTGATAACAAAGTGTGAAGCTTCACACTTTGCACTCCCTCAGTCTACACTAAGGTGTCAATCCAGACATTGTACAACTCTCCCTCAATCTAGGAGCAAATTACTGCAGATGCTGGAATCTGTTTTGTAAAAAAAATGCTGGAGATCACAATGGGTCAGGCAGCGTCCGTGAAGAGAGCCTGGATGACTCAACACTCCAACACCACTCCCCACCCCATGATTGCACCCCACCCCATAAGAGCCGTCTAAACTCAAAACACTACCTTGCTTTCTCTCCACGGATGTTACCTGACCCATTGTGATCCCCAGCATTCTATGTTTTTTCTCCCTCAGTCTGTACTGATGTGATAACCTACATGTTGTACAACACTCCCCCAGGCTGTAGTGCGCTGTCAGCCCTGAAACAACTGTCTCTCAGCCTGTGCCATGGCGTTGGTCTAGACACTGAGCTCAGGACTTTTGAGCAGGACCTAAGCTACAAGAGGCTGACAGAGCGGTCATAAAGCTAACGACCGAGAAATGAATGACGTATATGTGGTAAAATGCATGTCTCGCATTTCCCTTTGACAAATAGCCTTAACATGCAAAATTCTAACAATTATCTGAAAGACTGTCTAAGCATCTATTAAACTTGGTTTAACATGTCAGTCCGATTTTTAAAAAAGCCCTGATATCACTTCTCCGTCACGGAGAGGGAAGGACTTGTCCTGAATTTGTTAGTTTTCAAGAACTAGGGCATTGCAAAGTGTTTTACAGTCAGTTAAATTCTTTTGAAGTATAGTTACTGTCAGAAACTGTAAATAATTTGCATACTGCAAGTTTGCACCCAAACAGAGAGCTTGATTTTTTTGTTGAGCGTTGTTGATTGTGGGATCCTATTGTTGAGAAATGTTACTTTTTGCTCAGAATAAGGTATTCTCTGTCCTTCTGAATGGGGAAAGGGAGCCTCAGTTTAATATCTCTCTCTCTCTCTCTCTCTCTCTCCTGTCAATGTGCAGCACTAGCCCTTCAACACCAGCCTTGATTTAGGACTGTGATTATAATACTGATTGAATGAACTCTAGTGGTGATGGCACTTCTTCACTCCTGCCCTGGAACTGAACAGAAAATAACATGACAAAGTGTGAAGCTGGATGAACACAGCAGGCCAAGCAGCATCTCAGGAGCACAAAAGCTGACGTTTCGGGCCGAGACCCTTCATCAGATGACCTCTCTGATGAAGGGTCTGGGCCTGAAATGTCAGCTTTTGTGCTCCTAAGATGCTGCTTGGCCTGCTGTGTTCATCCAGCTTCACACTTTGTTATCTTGGATTCTCCAGCATCTGCAGTTCCCATAATCACCGAAAATAAAATGAGATCAAATTGCATCTTGCACACTTAATTCCAGATTTATGGCCTGCCTCTCCCTGATGCAGATCAGAATTGACCCTGATGTTTCTTTGAATGTTTTTAAGCTGGGTTTCAAACATTATGCTACATTGTACAGCCTTTGACTGACCTTAAGCTTGAATCACATTGTATGCTGCTGGAAAGGCACACATGTTGGGGGACCTGAACAAAACATCATCAACAGCACAGCGACAAACATGTGCTCCCTTCACCGCCGACACTCGGTGGCAGCAGTATGCACAATCTACAAGATGTGCTGCAGAAATTCACCAAAGATCCTCAGACAGCACCTTCCGAACCCATAACCACTTTCATCTAGAAGGGCAAGAGCATCAGATACTTGGGAACACCACCCCCTGCAAGTTCCCCTCCAAACCACTCACTATCCCCGGCTTGGGAATATTCAGTGTTGCTGTGTAAAAGTCTGGAAACTCCCTCCCTAACTGTGCTGGGAGTCTACCCACACTCTCTGTACTGCAATGGTTCAAAATGGCAGCTCACCACCACTTTCTCAAGGTGCAGCTAGGGACGGGCAATAAACGCTGGACCCAGTGAAAACCACAGCAGCTGAGTGAAGTTAAAAAATGCCCTGTTATTGCTGCATTCATCAGGACAGTTGTGAGAAAGGCAAATTTCATATGAACAAAACAATTAGCACAACAAAAGAAAGGGTAATAATTAAAAACCGAAAGAACTGCGGATGCTGTAAATCAGAACATAAACGGAAATTGCTGGAAAAGCTCAGCAGGTCTGGCAGCATCTATGAAGGGAAAAACAGAGTTAACGTTTCGGGTCTGGTGACCCTTCCTCAGAACTGATGGTGTTTGGGAAAACGTCAGTTTATATGCAGCAAATAGGGAGGTGGGTGGGGTAGGGAGTAAGGAAAATGATTGTTTTCCAGATTGACACCGATCAGCTTTGATAACACCATGCAATAAAAGGAATAAAGATCCCAGAAATTCCAGAAAAACGTGCAAAGCCTGAAAGTATCCCTGTCATTTGCAGAGAACTAGTCCCCATATTGTTTCTACCAAATGTAAATGAAATGGGTGACGAGTTTAGAGAGAGAGTGGTGCAGTCTCTCAGTGGTTAGCACTGCTGCCTCACAGTACCAGGGACACTCAGGTGACTGTCTGTGTGGAGTTTGCACATTCTCCCTGTGTCTGTGCTGGTTTCCTTTCGCTGCTCCAGTTTCCTCCCATCAACTAAAGATGTGCGGATTACACGGATTGGCCATGAGAAATTCTCCAAGGATGTGTAAGCTAGGTGAGTTCGTCAAGAAAATGCAGGGTTATAGGGTAGGGAGTGTGTCTAGGTGTGATGCTGTTCAGAGGTCAGTGTGGACTTAGAGGGCCGAATGGCCTGCTTCCACACTGTCGGGATTTTAAGTTTGATGTATCATCTGGAGACATGCATGATACAAATAAACTAGAAAGCCTACTTCACAAAGTTTTAACAAAGCACGGTTTAAATGTCTCAGCTTCAAGATATCTACCGCCTTTTGTGATACTTTGTTCAATCTGATTTTCGTATACTTCATCTTCTCCTGCTATTTTTGTTCAGTTTCACCTTGACATTAGGATAGCGCAACTTGAACTTAACAAGAAAAAACTCATTATAATTTACACTTCCAGGTTCTATTAAGAATTTGCTTTCATCATGTGGACATCCAGAGTTAGTGAAGTTGCAGAGGGACCTTTATGTAATGAGCATAACATTGTGTGCATCCTGCACTGTGGGTGGCGGCAGCCACTTGCTCACAGCACACAGAGTGATCAGATTCCGTTCTCTGTTGCAGATGTTGACGAATGTCACTCCAGTCCATGTGGTTCTCATGCCAACTGTACAAACACAGTGGGGAGTTATAGCTGCACGTGTGACCCTGGCTTTATATCAGCTGGAGGGAGCAGAATGCATCACACCAATACATGTATCAGTAGGTGCTTTACCTTTTTTTTCTGTAATGTCTATCTGTCTTTCCTTTTCCTTTCCCTCAGTACAGAGCAGTAAGCCCTCGTTTAAGGTTGTACTATTTCACTTTAACATCAGTCTGTTGAAGTCATTTCCTTGAGTATTCCCAGTTTTTCTTTTAATGTTGTTACCTTTGTGAGCATGTTGGTGCCTTTTCCCATTCCCTGACATTTGGGTTCCAGCTTCTCCCTGCTCCCTGCATCCAATTATTGGCCTCTCTCTGCTCCCCTTCCTCTGAGATATGGACCCTACCACTGCACCCCCCTCTTCTGTGATATGGACACTCCCCACTGCCCACTCTCCTGTATATGGACTCTACCACTTCCCACTTCCCACCACCCATGAAATGGACTCTCCCTATTCCCCGCTGTCCAAGATATGGACATTCCCACTCCCCATTCTCCAGCTTATGGACTTTACCACACCTCCCACCCCCAACCCTGAGCTATGAATCTCCCTATTCTCCTCCCTCTGAAACATAAACTTTCTCACTTCCCATCCTCCAAGGTGTGGAGCCTCCCCACTCCAGCCCCTCTGAAATACAGATCCTCCCATTAGCACATCCACCCCACTCTGAGATAAGGACTCTCCCTACTCCCGAGTTGCTATCTCTATACTCTCCTTGGCTCATTCACTCACCGATTGCCTCTCATTGGCTTGCATCTCCATTCAACATCTAGAGTTGATCCGAAACTGGATCTGCCATATCGCAGGAGAGCAAGTCCTACTCTGGGAAAATTCAGCGATGCACTCAATTCCCCAACAAGAGAGCGGAATTTGAGAATGATTAGATCAGCCACGATCTCATTGGAGCAGACCCGATGGGCTGAATGGCCTACACTTGCTCCTATGTCTTATGTTCTCACAGTAGCACAGTACAGGCTCCAAGCTCCATACTGTGCAGCTATTTAATAAACCTTTAAGGAGCCAGATTTGCTCATATTGTAACGCCCTGGTTCCACTCCTTGCCTGGTGAACATCAACAACTTGCATGGCCATAGACCCCTTGAAGGTGCTGAGTGTCCGACCACTCTCAAGCGTTGCCTGTCAGGTCAGGCAAAGTGAATCCTCAGGGAGCTTCCCCCCCTGCAAGAGGCCACCAACAACGCTTTACCACCTTGCATTTGGCATAGCACAATGTCTCGTACTTCCTCTGGTTCTCAGGCTCTATCGAAAAGCCTGGGGAACTGTCAGAGCAGAGCAGAAACAGGTTGCTCAATCTTCCGTCTCAATTTTAATGCCAAGACCAGCTGCCTCACACAGGAGTTAGGGGGTTCACGTATATAATTGTTTGATGTTCGCATCATAGAAAGATAGATTTGCTAAGAAAGCTTGACTTCAATGCTCTGATGTTTAACCACATGAGTCAGTACCTCATGTTGAGGTTGTCCAGGATGTTGGTGAGGCCTCTAATGCAGTACTGTGTCCGGTTCTGATCACCCTGCTATAGGAAGGACGCTGTGAAGCTGAAGAGGGCTCAGAAAAGATTTACCAGGACGTTGCTGGGAATGGAGGGTTTGAGTTATAAGGAGTGGCTGGATAGACTGGGACATTTTTCACTGGAGCGTGGGAGGCTGAGGGGTGACCTTATAGAGGTTTATAAAATCACGAGAGGCATAGATAAGGTGAATGGCAGGGGTCTTTTCCTCAGGGAGGGGAATTTCAAAACTAGGGGAGAGTTTTTTTAAAGTGAAAGGAGAAGGATTTACAAAAAACATGAGGGGCATTTTTTTTACACAGAGTGGTTTGTGTGTGGAATGCACTTGTAGACTAAGGGGTGGATGTGGGCACAGTTACAACATTTAAAAGACATTTAGATAAGTACATGAATAAGAGTTTGGAGGGTTAGGGGCCAGTATGAGGCAGGTGGGACCGGTTTAGTTTGGGAACATGGTTGCACTGAAAGACCTGTTTCTGTGCTGTATGATTCCATGATTTTTGAACTCTGAGTTAAAATCCCACACACTCCCACAACAGACCCAACGTAAAAAATAACTGAAAATTGAAAATCACCAAAAACAGGGATGAGGAGATTTTTATTTGCTTTCAGAGGGATCTGGGTGTCTTTAGAATTCATTTCACTGAAAGACAGTGAAAATGAGGATTTTGAAACTTTTAAAGACAGGTAGATATATACTTGAAATGCAAGGGAGGCAGTGGAGAAAAGCGGGATCAGTTTGGAGAGATCAGATCAGCCATGATCTTGTTGAATGGTAGAGTGGCTTGAGGGAGCTAGAGTTTTCTACATTGATTCCTAGCATGGCAGGACTGATGTATGAGGAAAGACTGAATTGTTTAGCACTACATTCACTGGAGTTTAGAAGAATGTGGAGAAATCTCATAGAAAGTTCTGTGTTAAATTCTAACAGGACTAGACAGGGTAAGGATGATCAGGGAGTTCAGACCTGTGGTCACAGCCTAAGGATACTGAATGAAACATTCAGGACTGAAATAGAGTCACAAAGTCATACAGCATGGAAACAGACCCTTCAGTCCATCTAGTCCATGCTGACCATAATCCCAAACTAAACTAGTCAAAACTGTCTGCACTTGGCTCATATCCCACCAAACACTTCTTACTCCTGTACATATCCAAATGTCTTTCAAACATCATAACTGTATCTGCGCCCACGACTTCCTCTGGGAACTTCATTCCACACAGAAACTACCTTCTGCATGAAATATAAAGTCGCCCCAACCCCCATGTCTTTTTAACGTCTTTCTCCTCTTGCCTTAAAAATATGTTCCCTAGTCTTGAAATGAGGAGAAATGTCTACACCCAGAGAGTGGTGAGCCTGTGGAATTCTCTCTCATAGGAAGCAATGGAGGCCAAAATATTAAATGTTTTCAAGAAGGAGTTTGATGTAATTCTAATGACTAAAGGGGGGAGAAAGAGGGAACAGGGGACTTTGAGTTGAATGATCAGCCACGATCCTATTGAATAGTGGAGCAGGCTCGAAGGGCTGAATGGCCAACTCCTGCTTCTACTTTCAATGTTTACTAGACCCCTGCACCCTCTTCCCTTTGACACAGCCATTCCCATGTGTCAAACCCATGCCGATATTGGTGATAGTATGATTTGGAGAGCAGCACTACAGAGAGAAAGTGCTCACTAACATTGCTCACAGGTCCAAAGATTGTCCACCCTGTACACAGCACAGCTCAAATACTATCGAAAGATGTTTGGCTGAACCTCATCAGAATATTCCATGAAACCCTGTTTCCAGAGAACACACAGTGGCGATAACTAATATACATTTGTGGGGCACTTTTAATTATGCCAGACAAAACATGCCAGTTCAGGTAATATTAGACAACTTGATGAAAAAGATGTTTTCCTGGAGTGTTCAAAAGGACAAAAGCAAAGGTGGAGATGCAGAAAAGTATAGGGAGGGGATTCCAGAGTTCAGGACCCAGACAGCTGAAAGCGAAGTCACCAAGCCACCACAGATGCTCTGTAGCAGCAGTGTGTACCATCTACAAGATGCACTGCAGAAATTCACCAACGCAACTTCAAACCCACGACCACTTCCATCCAGAAGGACAAGAGCAGCAGATACAATGGAACACCACCGTCTGCAAGTTCCCCTCCGAGGCACTCACCATCCTGACTTGGAAAAAGATTGCCATTCCTTCAGTGTCGCTGGGTCAAAACCCCGGAATTCCCTCCCTAAGGGTATTGTGGGTCTGCCTACAGCATATGGACTGCAGCAGTTCAAGAAAGCAGGGACAACTAGGGAGCTGAGCCAGCCGTCAATGCTAATGTCTCACGCGGGAGTAAGTTTTCAAAAATATTGGATTGATTTAAAATTTGGGATATTGAAGAGCTAGTATCTGGAGGAGTGTGGGTATCTAACTGGGCTGTAGGGCTGGAGGACATTACAGAGAACAACTTGCATTCCTGTTGTGCCTTTGAGACAGCATAATGTCCCAAAACATCAGGACCCGGGGCAAAATTTGACATTGAACTACGTGAGGAGCCTTCAGGCCAGGCCACGCGAGATAGATCTGAAGGACAGTGTGTCCCTGTCAATACTGGCTCCTCTTCTATATACAAAGTTTTCTCCTTTAGCACGAATCCAGCACATTCTGATGCAACTGCTTACGGAAGTGTAGGGAGAATTATTGATAGTTTTTGGACACAGGAAATTAGGAAAAATGATAACATCCTGCTGAAGTTCACCCTTCTGTTTGCCTCCCAAGAATTTGACTGCTCTTCTGATGAAATTGCCAAATGTTCCCGTGTAGCCATGGAGATGGAGTCGATGCAGGTAGGTTGCCATGGTCACCGTGGCATTTTCTGACCATCCTGAAGATGTGGGTCCTCAATGTCATCTCCTTGCCAGTTTTGCAGCACATCCTGTCTCCCTGATGTTGCTCAGAGCAAACCGAAGATGACACCAGTCTCTCAGTGAACAAAGGGTTTATTTACATGTGTTTTACAGCACCTACACTGTTTTTTTTAAAATATAGAATCCCTACAGTGTGGAAACAGGCCCTTCAACCCAACAAGTCCACACTAACCCTTGAAGCATCCTACCCAGACCCATCTCCCTTATAACCCACCAAGCCTACACATCTATGGGGTAATCTAGCACGGCCAATCCACCCTGACCTGCACATCTTTGAGCTGTGGGAGGAAACCGGAGCACCCGGAGGAAACCCAAACAGACGCAGGGAGAATGTGCAAACTCCGCACAGACAGTTGCCTGAGGGTGGGATCGAACCCGGGTCCCTGGCGCTGTGAGGCTGCATTGCTAACCACTGAGCCACTGAGCTGCCCTCACTCTGTTACGAACACTCAGATTTTCACCACAATGCAGATCAGACTCCATCCAATCCAGTCTGAAAATGGTAAAGGCAATCCCAAGGCTTCCCATCCCGAACACAATGACATTTTCAATTTCCAGGATCAGGAATGGAGTGAGGCCAGGTTTGCTGTTGCATAGAGGCAACTGGCCATTGAAATCTCTGATTAGCTCCACTCGTGAGGGTTATCTAGGGTGGGGGATTTCGAGGCCAGGGGGCATATTTTTAAGCTGAGAGGAGGAAGATTTTAAAAAGACGTGAGGAGCTGTTTTCTATTTGTATGCAGAGTTTGTGTGTGGAATGTAGCGCCAGAGGGTGTGGTGGGTGTAGGTTACAATAGCAACGTTTAAAAGGCATTTAGAGAAGTACATGAATAGGAAAGGTTTGGAGGGATATGGGCCAAGCACAGGCAGGTGGGGCTAGTATAGTTTGGGAATAGGGTCAGCACAGGCTGGTTGGACCGAAGGGCCTGTTTCCGTGCTATATAACTCTGAAGTGAGATTCAGACACATCACAGCATAGAATACTGAATATGGATTTAAGATCCCCGAGGAGCTTTCTGGATTTGTTTTGTTTGCTGATGGCCCCTGTGGAGAACGAGGACACTCGTATGGATATTGTCCTGGGATGCATTTGGTGGGGAGACCTGTGCCAGGCACCCCAAGTTGGAGCTGGGTGTGGGAGGGATACCCTTAGGGTATTGTTAGCGGTAAAACAGGATTGTGCTTAAGAGGACCGTAAGTCCCCTGGTGTGTCAATCCTGTCAAGAACTGTCAAAATGTATTTTCACAAATGGATTTTTTTTCCTCAATGGAGTGCAGACGACAGTATAGTACTTGAAGTAATACTAGTGAGGACCCAGGTTTGATTCCAGCCTCAGGAGACGGGGGGTTTGCACATTCTCCCCATGTCTGCGTGGGTTTCCTCCCACAGTCCAAAAATGTGCAGGTTAGGGTGGATTGGCCATGCTAAATTGCCCCATGGCTTCCAGGGCATGTGCAGGTCAGTTAGGTTAGCCATTGGAAACGCTAGGTTACAGTGATAGTGTCGAGTGCTGGATCTGAGCTGGATTCTCCTCTTTGGAGGGTCGGTGTGGATTCGATGGGCTGAATAACGTCTGTCCACGTTGTAGGGATTGTACGATTTGTCCCCTGTGGGTGGGGTGAGTGCGTACTAGATGTGCAGGCATTGGTAGTCAATGGGGAAAGGGTGGAATAATAGGCTGGCATGGTCTGGCACTAGAACGACACATGATTATGAAGAGGGGTGACCAGGGGGCATGGATTAATAGGGGTTGGTCTGGATGGGAGCACCTCCACAGAAAGTTCCCACAAAACTATAAGGGTCGGATCATTAGTTTTTTGAGGGATAAGCATTCTCCATGACAACCAGGAGAACTCCCTAATTATTTTTAGGAATAATGCCAGCGGGTAGCTCTTGCTTCCACTTGAGAGAGGATGGTGGCTTGACTTGGCATCTCACCTGATGTTCAGCGCACCTGGCAATGCAGCACTCTCTGCGTACTGCACTGGAGACTCCATTTCGTACTCAGGTCCTTGGATTCAGGGGAGGGATCTACACTGAGCTACAACTGACTCAAGGACATCGATGAGGCCAGTTTTTGAATACTGCTTTCATTTCTGGTCTCTCTGCAAGAGGAAGGGTGTTATGAAACTTGAAAGGGTTCAGAAAAGACTTACAAGGAAATTGCCAGGTTTGGAGGGTTTGAGCTTTAGGGAGAGGCTGAATAGGCTGGCTCTATTTTCCCTGGAGTGTCAGACGCTGAGGGGTTGTTTGGTTCGTTTTCAGAGACCCTCACGGACTTGCTGTAACAACAAGACACTGACGTTTTTCGAAAAACACAAATCCTTTATTGCAAATCAAGTACAAGCTGTGAAGAATCACTGCACTCAACCCGGCACAGAGTGCAGAGTCTCATAAGCAATTCTCCCCGAGCAGCGGACAGTCCCTGCTTTTTATACTTTACCAAGTGAATAATACATAAAGCAATTTTACATCTCACAATGGCATGATACATGAAACAATCACTACAACAGACGATGGCATGATACAAAACAATTACTACATTTAAAACATAAAGAGAGTAGGATATAGTATCGATCGTTCACAAAGTGACAGGAGGCGATATCAAGTTGTTAACGTGACAGATTGTAATTTCAAGCTGCCGAAGCGTCTGGCTGGAACAAAAGTCAGTGCCCTGGCCCCTTTGTCAGGAACAGAAGTTACACACTTCAGAAGTCTCACACCTTTACAAATGGTCCTCACTTAACCTTATTTGAGACAGTTTCCACATACCCCTGTGCAGGAAGATAAAGATTTGCGCAGTTTAACTCTATTTCTATTCAGGCAGGAAGCTTAAGGCAGTGTCTGCATCCATATGCGTAGGAAGATAAGGAGTTACAAAGTTTTACACCTAATTTCTAACTGGGCAGAAAGTTTTAAGGCAGTGTCTGCATGCCTATGTGTAGGCAGATAAAGGACACTAATTTCTAGAAATATAGAAATCAATGGGATGCTATCCCAATAACATCTCAGGGTGACCTTATAGACATTTTGTAAAATCATGAAAGGCATGGATAGAGTGAATAGCCAAGGTATCTTTCCGCAGGGTAGGCGAGTTCAAAACTTGAGAGCTTAGGTTTAAAGTGAGAAGGAAAAGATTTAAAAGGGACTTAAAGGGTAACATTTTCACACAGAGGGTGGTCCGTGTATGGAATGAGTTGCCAGAGGAAGTGGTGGAGGCTGGTACAATTACAGTATTTAAAAGGCACCTGGGTGGGTATCTGAATAGGAAGGGTTTAGAGGGATATGGGTGAAATGTTGGCAAATGGGGCTAGATTAATTTAGAATATTTGGTCGACATGGATGAGTTTCTGTGCTGTAAGACTCTATGACTGTATTTTGAGATAGTATTTAGTTAATGAGGCTGACATCATTTGATGCCTCTATTGATATCAGTTGATTCTGGAGGTTGAGGGTGAGTACTTTAAACATTGTGACTTTTGGAAACAAAAAGTGCATCATGTTTCACCTCATTCATGGTAGTGGGTTAGACGAACCAGGACCATGAGACCATGAGATAGAGGAGGCCATTCTCACAGAATCATAGAATCCCTACACTGAGGAAGCAGGCCATTCGTTCCAGCGAATCCACACCAACCCTCCAAAGGGCATCTGATCGAGACCCAGTGCCTTTACCCTATCCCTGTTACCCTACATTTCCCATGGCTAACCTGCACATCCCTGGACACTATGGGGCAACTTAGCATGGCCAATCCATCTACCCTGCACATCTTTGGGCTGTGGGACGAAACTGGAGCACCCAGAGGAAACCCATTCTGCCTATCCTTCTGGCGTGCCATCTTGAATTGGAACTAGATCACTGTCCCTTCTTTATCACCTGTTGGATCTTCGAAGCTGTGAGCCAGCAGTGCTGTGGGAGCACTCTCATAAGACGGGCCAGCATGGTGGTCTTCCAGAGATGCATGGCGGTCTCTCAGCCTGGCATGGTCTCAGCATGGACTTCTGGTTTTAAGGTGATTCCAGAGCGATCTCCTGGCATTGTGGACCCTGATGCTCAGCCCAGTGCGGACTGGAGTCTAGGCCCATTGCGGACTGGAGCCCACTCTGGGTCAGGCTGAAAGACTGCTATGTTAGGCCATGAGGCACCTTGTTGGGTTCATGCTGAGGCTGGAAATTCTGAGGTCGCAAGGCTTCTTTTAACAAAAAAAAGAGAATTTAAGGCAAAGATTGGCACTCAACAATGGAACTGGTGTTGGCGCAGTGGATTGAATGGGACCTTTCTGTGCGCTGAGAATTCTCTGATTCTGTGCCTGTGGATTGAAGAGGTTTGACAAACAAGTCCGACTTTATACACAAACAACGTTTCACTCTCAAGTTTGCATGCAGGAAATACCTGCCCGTGGCAGGTGAGGTAAAAATGCCAAGCACTGTCAGCTTCAGAAAAGCAATGGGTTTTGCTCAAAAGTAACAGTGAAAGCCAGTAAAGAAACTTGCATCCACTTGTCATTTCTGATGATGTGGTTTGTAACCGCGGTCTCATTGGACATTTCGAACCACGGAGATGTCACGGAAGGAATGAATGTTTCGCACCTCTGAAGTTCTACATAAACCACCCACACAGAGTAATTCTCACCCACGAGGAGAACAAAGGAAACAGGAACAGGGCCATCATTAGACATCACGGTGTGCTTTGATGAAAAAGTGATAAGGTTTCACATGTGATTAACGATGATTGAATCAGAAAGGAGAAGCTCAGAGGAGATTCCAAACTGAAGACGCAAATGAATTTCTTCTCAGAGGGGAGTATCTCAGAATTCTCTATCCCAGAAACCTGTGGAGACGAGGAGTATTTAATGAGGAAGGAGATAGGCTTTTTCCTCCCTAGAATCATGGAACCCCCACATTGCTGATAGAGGCCATTCAGCCCCTCAAATCCACACCAACCCGCCAAACAGTATCACACCCAGCCTCAGCAACCCCAACCCCCAGTGTGATTAAAATTGGGAAGCACAAAGGAAAAGGATGACAGTGAAGCAGAGTTGCCATGGAAATCTTTGTTATCATTGAATGTAGTTTGGTGCAGAGGTCTGAAACTAAATACGGCTAGAGAACAAATGATGGTTATTATTTTACTTAAGGGATCATTGTGTATGTGACTGTGTTTGTGTATGAGGGTGGGTGGATTGGTGTGTGTGTGTGTGTGTGTGTGTGTGTGTGTGTGTGTGTGTGTGTGTGTGTGTGTGTGTGTGTGTGTGTGTGAGCGAGTCTGTGTGTCTGTGTCGTGGGTGGTGGGGAATCAGACAGCGACTAACCCACCTAGTCTGCATGTTCATGGACATTATGGGCAATTTAGCATGGCCAATCCAGTCAGCTTGCAAACACAGACACAGGGAGAATGTGTGAACTCCACACAGATATTTGCAGTAATGTTTGAGTCTCGTAAAAATCAAAAGAACTGCAGATGCTGTAAATCAGAAACATAAATACAATTTGCTGGGAAAGCTCAGACGATCTGGCAGTATCTGTGGAGAGATATCAGAGTTACCTTTTCAGGTCGAGTGGCTCGACTTCAGAACTGAGGAAGGGTCATTCGACCCGAAACGTTAACTCTGATTTCCCTCCACAGCTGCTGGCAATCCTGCTGAGCTTTTCCAGCAATTTCTATTCGTGTTAAAGTCTTGTGGTGTGTCAGGTGAAATAAAACTCGAGGTTCTGTCAAAGTGACTGTTAAACTCAACTGTTTAACATTCAGGAGCTCACATTTTGTCATTTAACTTTGCCCAAAGTGTTGCAACTGAGAAGTGTGTTCTAGGAAGTGGAAGCCACACAGGAGATTTTTACGGTAATATCATTCAGTTTGTGGTCTAAGCCCAGTTGATTGACAGGCAGATGGGAAAATGCCATGCTTACCCAGTCCAGTCCACTTGAAGCCCCAGTCCATTCCTAAAATGACTCATTCCCAGTGTCTGGACGATAAAGGTTGTTTCTCCGGTGCTACCATGTCCAAAGAGAAAGTTTGAAAAATAGTTTCGAGCACCATTTTTTGTTGGAAGGTCAGAAAGAAATTAAAGTCAACCAAATATGACCAGAATCATGGGGAATGGATGTAATGTTGTTACGTGGATTCAGTGCGAATACTTTTCAGATATATGACAGATTTGTAGCACGTGATGAACAGACATAAATCTACTTTATCAATCAATTAATTTACCCAGAATCCAGTCAAATGAGATCTTCCACGAGTTATTTTCTCACTATGCTTCCACCTACTTATTAAACTGGAAGGGGTTCAGAAGAGATTTACCAGGGTTGGAGGGTTGGAGTTATAGGGAGAAGCTGGATAGGCTGGGACATTTTTCACTGGAGCGTGGGGGGTTGAGGGGTGGCCTCAGAAAGGTTTATAAAATCGTGCAGGGTGTAGGTAAGGGAAATGGCAGGTGTTTTTCCCCTAGGGTGGGGGATTTCAACACAAAGGGAGGCATATCTTTAAGGTGAGAAGAGAGAGACTTTAAAAAGCCACAAGGGGCAAGTTTTTTTTACACAGAGAGTGTCTCATGTTTGGGATGAACTTCCTGAGGAAGTGGTGGATGTGGGCACAGTTACAATGTTTAAAAGACATATCGATAAGTACATGAATGAGAAATGTTTGGAGGGACGTTGGCCAAGTGCAAGCAGGTGATAACCAGTTTGGCTTGGGATTATGGTCAGCACGGACTGGTTGGACCAAAGGGTCTGGTCCCATGCTGTTTGACTCTATGCCTGTACTCTATGCGCAATGATATCCCCATGATACACCACACCATAGAAAATCCAGCAGCATCTATGAAGAGAAAAAACATCAGAGTTAACGTTTCGGGTCCAGTGACCCTTCCTAGAACAGAGGGTTCTGAGGAAGGGTCACTGGACCCAAAATATCAACTGTCAGTGTTTTTTTCACAGACGCTGCCAGACCTGCTGAGCTTTTCCAGCAAATTCTGTTTCTGTTCCTGATTTACAGCATCCACTGTTCTTTTGGGTTTTTTTACCATAGAAAATCCACTCCCTCAATGAAGTGAACTCAAGTGAAGATTAATCATAGAGGCTAACCTATGGGAAAGATATTTAACGACAAGTTACTGCAATGACTGGTATAAGTGTGGCCATGTGTGTGGAATTTCAAACCTGGGATTCTCCAGTGCAATAACCTGAATTTATTTGACTCCCTTTCTCTTTTTCCCAGGGGAACAGTTCAGCTCCAGAGTATGATGATTCAACCTGCTCATTCATCAGCCTTTTCCGCAAATATAATGTGTGTGAAAAACTGCGCAGCCAAGAGGACTTTGACTTTGAGCAACATCTAAAGGTGAGAATTGGAAAAGGGGAGTTGAACATACTTGGCCAACGCAGTATGGAGCTAGAGGATCACAGCAGTCCTGGCAGCGTCCGAGAGGCAGGAAAGTTGACTTTTCGGGTTGGTGACCCTTCTTCAGACCCGAAACGTCAGCTTTCCTGCTCCTCTGATGCTGCCCGGCCTATTATGTTATCTCTGACTCCAGCATCTGCAGTTCTTGTGACCTTTGAACGTACTTGGAATGTTATTTCTAAAACTGTTTCAGCTCAGAACTCAGATTTAGGGCCTCGCTTGTAATTTATTTTGTTTCACGAAAACCTTAATAAGGTTCACCAAAACCTAATTCCTTGGAAGTGGAGCCACAGGATAGTGAAGAAGGCATTTGGTATGCTTGCCTTTATTTGTCAGTGCATTGAGAATAGGAGTTGGGAGGTCATGTTTGCTAATGTACAGGATATTGGTGAGGTCGCTTTTGGAATATTGTATTCAATTCTGGGCTCCCTGCTATGGGAAAGATGTTGTGAAAGTTGAAAAGGTTCAGAAAAGACTTACAAGGATGTTGCCGAGGTTGGAGGGTTTGAGCTATAGGGAGAGGCTGAATAGGCTGGGGGCTATTTTCCCTGGAACATCAGAGGCTGAGGGGTGACCTTAGTGAGGTTTATAAAATCATGAGGGGCTTGGATGGAGTGAATAATCAAAGTCTTTTGCCCCAGGGTGGGGGAATCCAAAGCTCGAGGGCAGAGGTTTAAGGTGAGAGGGGAAATATTTAAACAGGACATAAGGGGCAACTTTTTCATGCTGAGGGTGGTGTGTGTATGGAATGAGCTGCCAGAGGAAGTGGTGGAGGCTGGTACAGTTACAACATTTAAAGGGCACCTGGATGGGTATATGAATAGGAAGGGTTTAGAGGGATAGGGTCCAAATGCTGGCAAATGGGGACTAGATTAATTTTGGATGTCTGGTTGGCATGGATAAGTTGGACTGATGGGTCTGCTTCAGTGCTGTAGAACTCTAAAACTCTATGATTCAGTTGTCTATTCATATGTCTTTCTATATCTTTAACCCTGATGTGCTTGTTGAAAGGTTCCAATGAATCTACACACAGTCCCAATCGTCCCACCAGCAAGTTCCAGTATTTACTTGAGTGATTTCTCCTGAATTCACAATTAGATTTATTAGTGACTGTGTTGTTTAAATAACCTCTGATTCTAATCTTACCCACAAATAAACACATTTTCTCAGACTATGCTATCAAAGCTTTTCCTAATTATTTACATTGTCTTCATCCCGTGTTTTAATCAATATACTTTCTCCCTGTGTATTAATGTTTCTGAGAATATAGTCATGGGGACCACTCTATCAAATCATTTCTTTCTTATGTACATGGCATGTGGATATCACTGGCTGGACATTATTTATTGCCCATCCCTAGTTGCCCCTTGAGAAGGTGAGCTGCCTTCTTGAACCACAGCTGTCCATGCTGTAGGTTGACCCACAATGTCCCGAGGGAGGGAATTCCAAGATTGTGACCCAGTGACACTGAAGGAACTGCAACATAATTCCAAGTCAGGACGGTGAGTGACTTGGAGGGGAATTTGCAGGGGGTGGTGTTCCCATGTATCTGCTGCCCCATGTTCTTCTAGTTGTGAGTGATTGTGGGTTTGGACGATGCTGTCTAAGGAAACTTGGTGAATTTCTGCAGTGCATCTTGTAGATAGTACACACGGCTGCTACCAAGCATCAGTGGTGGAGGGAGTGGGATGCTTGTGGATGTCATGTCAATCAAGCGGCTGCTTTGTCCTGGATGGTGTCGAGCTTCTTGAGTGTTGTTGGGGCTGCACTCATCCAGGCAAGTGGGGGGTATTCCATCCCACTACAGATTTGTGCCTTGTAGATGGTGGGCAGGATCTGAGGAGTCAGGAGGTGAGTTACTCACAGCAGTATTCCTAGCTTCTGACTGGGGCTCTTGTAGCCACAGTATTTATATGGCTAGCCCAGTTGAGTTTCTGGTCAATGGTACCCCCCAGGATGCTGACAGTGAGGGATTCAGTGATGGCAACACCATTGAATGTTAAGGGGAGACAGTGATATCTCTTGGCGAAGATGGTATTTGTCTGGCACGAGTGTGGCATCAATGCTATTTGTCAACCCAAATCTGGATATTGTCCAAGTCTCTCTCCTCAAATTACAGGGAAATTGGCAAGAACTTTTGTTTTAAATAAAGTAACCTTTACTGTCTTTTTTTAGGAAAAGCATTTTCACCCAGAAGCTGGTGGGAATCTGGAACTCACTGCCTGTAAGGGAGCTAGAGGCAGAGATGCTCATAACATTTAAGAATCCTTTAGATGGGATCTTACAATGGCAAGACTTACAAGCAGTGGTCCAAGAGCTGGGAAAAGGGATACGAATCGACAGTGCAGTCTCGAAGGGCCCAAGGCCCTTTTTCTGTGCTGTAGATCCCAGTGAATCTGTGACTATCAGAAGCCTTGAAAAATCCAAAATTCCCTTGACCAAAGTACAAGAGAACAACTGAATGGCAGGATATTGGGTAGATTAGAAGAACAGAGGGATTGTGGGATAATTCTGAGGCTTTCTCCAGGGCAGCTAGGGATGGGCAAGAAATGCTGCCAGCCAGCAACACCCATATCCAACAAAAGATTAGAGAAAAAAAAATATTCACAGGTCCCTGAAGTCTGCAGAACATGTGAATAGGCTGATAAAGAAGAGTATAAGAGCAAGGAGATAAGGCTAGGCTAAACCTAACCCTATCCCCCACCGCATCCCAAAACCAGCCCAGTTTGTCCCCTCCCCCCACTGCACCACACAACCAGCCCAGCTCTTCCCCTCCACCCACTGCATCCCAAAACCAGTCCAGCCTGTCTCTGCCTCCCTAACCTGTTCTTCCTCTTACCCATCCCTTCCTCCCACCTCAAGCCGCACCTCCATTTCCTACCTACTAACCTCATCCCACCTCCTTGACCTGTCCGTCTTCCCTAGACTGACCTATCCCCTCCCTACCTCCCCACCTATACTCTCCTCTCCACCTATCTTCTTTACTCTCCATCTTCGGTCCGCCTCCCCCTCTCTCCCTATTTATTCCAGAACCCTCACCCCATCCCCCTCTCTGATGAAGGGTCTAGGCCCGAAACGTCAGCTTTTGTGCTCCTGAGATGCTGCTTGGCCTGCTGTGTTCATCCAGCTTCACACTTTACTATCTTGGATTCTCCAGCATCTGCAGTTCTCATTATCTCTGAGATAATGATGGTGTTGTACAGAGCATTGGTCAGGCCACAGGTGGAGTACCATGTGCAGTACTGATCACCTCACTACAAGAAGGATATGACAGCATTAGAGGAGGTACAGAGCATTCCATGCCGTTACCACTCTCTGAGTAAAGAACCTGCCTCTTTCATCTGTCTTAACTCTATCACCCCTCAATTTGCAGCTATGCCCCCTTGTACAAGCCAACGTCATCACCCTCGGAAGAAGACTCTCACTGGACACCCTATCTAACCCTCTAATCATCTGTATGTCTCCATTAAATCCCCTCTTCTTCTCTCCAAAGAGAACAGACCCAAGTCCCTCAGCCTTTCCTCGTAAGACCTTTGCTCCAGACCAGGCAACATCCTGGTAAATCTCCTCTGCACCTTTTCCAATGCTTCCACATCCTTCCTGTAATGGGGCGACCATAACTGTACGCAATATTCCAAGTGAGGCCGCATTAGTGTTTTATACAGTTGCAGCATGACACCACGGCTCCGGAACTCAATCCCTCTACCAATAAAACCTAACACACCGTAAGCCTTCTTAACAGCACTATCAACCTGGGTGGCAACTTTCAGGGATCTATGTACATGGAGACTAAGATCCCTCTGCACATCCACACGACCAAGAATCTTTCCATTAACCCGGTATTCTGCCTTCCTATTATTCCTCCCAAAGTGAATCACCTCACATTTATCTGCATTGAACTCCATTTGCCACCTTTCGACCCAATTCTGCAGTTTATCCAAGTCTCCCTGCAACCTGCAACATTCTTCCACACTGTCCACCACTCCACCGACTTTAGTGTCATCTGCAAACTTACTAACCCAGCCACCTACGCCTGCGTCCAAGTCATTTATAAAAAAAGCAGCAGTGGTCCCAAAACAGATCCTTGTGGCACACGATAGGAAACAGCTGTCCCTCTTTGTTGAGGAGTCAGTCATGGAGGGCATTGTTTTCGGGTAAGGGGCAAAGAGATTCACAGGGGACTTGGGGAAAAGAAACTCTTTCACTCAGCGGGTGGTGAGAATTTGAAATGCGCTGCCCAGGAAGGTAGTGCAGGCTGGAAACCTTACTACCTTTAAAAAATATTGTGAAGAATACTTTAAATATCGTAACGTTCAACGATATGGGACAAGTGCAGGAAACTGGGATTTATGTACTGTCGGTGGTAGTCATGTTGTGCAGACTCAATGGGCTGAAGGGCCTTTCCTGCGCTGTATGACTCTATGTCAGTTGCAAGGCTGAGATTGATGGGCTCAGGAAGTGAAGCGTATGCAGCAAAGGGAAGGAACCGAGTTGAAACACAGATCAGTTGGAACTGAATATTTCAGGCAATTGAATAGGCTCCTTTTCTCAAAGTTTATAACCATCAGAAATCTCGACCTCTTTCTAATCCGACTCCTTGCTGCCCAATCCGACCAACCACCTGCTAGTCAAACAGACTCTCCGCTCTCTGAATAATTACCATTTCCATGGTTTTGCTTGACATTTCCAACGGCTCTGACATTGCCCAGACAGAATTCCACCCTTCCTTTCGCACCATACTTTTGCTTTTTAATGCAAATCCATTTCAGTGCAGCGTCACAATGTGGCTCCACGTTGGTTGCCCTGAATTGAATGAATTGTAGCCGCTCTCATGGGCCTTGTTTCAATCCTGCAGAACCTCACCTCGTTGACAGGGGAGCTTCTGAGAAACCAATCCTTTCTGGAAAATCTTGGAGCGCAGGATCGACAGAGAGCCCTGGAAGTCTCCTTACAGACCATGGAAAATTCGGTGATAGCTTTCACATACACACTCAGTGATCAGGAAAAGAAAAACATGTCATTTGGAAATATTGGTAAGAAACCCAGAGAGTGATACAAGGGAAAAGAAATAATTGGAAACGAACGTATTGGCCTCCATCTTAGGAACAGGCCATTCAGCACCTCAAGCCTGTTTTGCCTTTCAGCCAGATCATAGAATCCCTGCAGTGCACATAGTGGCCAGTCTACCCTTTCAGTCTGTGCTAGCATCCACCACCCACCCCCGCAATCCCCACAGTTTTTAACCAAGGCTAATCCACCTAACCCACACATCTCTGGATTGTGGGAGGAAATCAGGGCACACAGAAGAAAGGCAAACTCCACGCAGATAGTCATCCCAAGGCTAGAATCAAATCCAGGTTCCTAGCACTATGAGGGACCAGTGCTAACCATTGAGCCACCCCGCCTCTGTGCTGGCCTGGTGGCTGATCTGTGGCCTAATCCCACATCCCTGCATTTAGCCCATATCCCTTTACACCTTTACTTAATAAAAGTTTCTCGAACTCAGGTTTAAAACTGAACCAGCATTCAATGCCGTTTGTGATTTAGAGTTGATCATTTCGGGAACAGAAAGGCATCTCACCAGTTCTTCAAAATGCCACTGTGGGATCATGTCCACCTGTTCAGGATGGCCTCAGTCTAACATAGAGATCAAAACCTGATCAACCATAGTTTAACTGATTGACTAGTACAGGGTCAAAGGGCTGAAAGTCCTCCTCTTCAGATTTTCCCAGGATCCGGCACAATTATTAGGATAGTGGCGGGACATGGCATTGAGCCAAAAGATCGACCATGATCTCATTGGATGACGGAGGAGGTGCGATGGCCTACTCTTTTTCCTATTGCCTCTAGCTTGGTGAAAATTGGTCAAATTCTCATAAAGGGGAGATCTTTTAGCTGGAGAGGACTCCAAGCTGCGTCTGTTACACCTCTCTGGTCCCTGCTGTGCTGCCGTAAACATTTACCAGTCTTTCTCCTTTCCTTAGAGGTTCAAATGGAGGTGATACGAGGGCGTTACTTCTTAGACAAGGAAACTGCGTCACTATCAGTGAAGGGGAACCAGATGGATATCCACTGGCGGGCAGTCACTGATGGAGAGGATCCTGGTAAATCCCTCATCTTGGTCCCTCAATAACTGTCTAATACCATAACAGTCAGTCATCAACTAACTGATGTACACTTTATGGCAAAGCCTGTACAAGAGTCTATGCACCAACCAGCCAGCACTCTCTTCCCATACAACATTTAATGTTGTTGCCCTATAAATTGGTGTTCTTGCAAATTATCCTGATGGGGAATTCGTTCAAACAAAATGTGTCCCTTTAAATTGCTGTTCTTGCAAATTATCCTAATGGGGAATTCGTTCAAACAAAATATGCCCCTTTAAATTGGTGTTCTTGCAAATTATCCTAATGGGGAATTCGTTCAAACAAAATGTGTCCCTTTAAATTGGTGTTCTTGCAAATTGTCCTGATGAGGAAGACATTCAAACAAAATGTGCCCCTTTAAATTGGTGTTCTTGCAAATTGTCCTGATGGGGAAGACATTCAAACAAAATGTGTCCCTTTAAATTGGTGTTCTTGCAAATTGTCCTGACCAGGTAAACATTCCCACAAAATGCTCCCTTTTAAATTGTTGCTGTTGCAAACTGGTCTAATAAGGAAAACGTATCAACAAGATATTTTCAGTTTCACCAATAGTCAAGTTCTATGTTGTGTTGAAAATGTTGTAAATGAGTGACAGAAAGACAGTTTGAGAAGCCAGCAATGAAAAAGAGTTACCTGAGATTACAAAGAGATCTTGATCAATTGAGTCAATGGGCTGAGGAGGGGCAGATGGAATTTAATTTGGATATTGTATTTTGATAAAAACAACTAAAGGCAGGACTTATACAATTAACGATAGGGCTCTGGGTAGTGTTGTAGAAGAAAAACTAGGGGGGTATATTTTTAAGGTGAGAAGAGAAAGGTTTGGAGGGATATGAGCCAATGCAGGTAACACATTAGTTTGGGAACATGGTTAGTATGGATTGGTTGGTCCAAAGGGTATGTTTCCATGCTGTTTGCCTGTATGGCTCTCGTTTCCTTTGCTATTTTCTGAGATAGGGCAATGGAATCTTGATTTGGACAAAGACTTGCCCATGAAGCCAGTGTTATAGTGTTGAGGCGTAGAAAAGCAGCAGCCAATCACTGAACAGAAATCTCTGATTGACACCTGAAGCCTGACCAAGTGGATTCTGCAATGTTCCATGAGGGCTAAACATTGGCCAGAAAAAATCCGAGAGGTTTCTAATTTATCGCAGACACTCCTGCTGGAGAACATTCAGCCTTGTGAGCTTGGACGGTGGAGTTATGTTTTCAATCAGGTCAGAGCTGGGGACTGGGCCGTTTTCTCAGTTCAACTTCGATTAAGATATCATGAGACATAGGAATAAACTGTAGGAGATGGGGCATGGGGAGACTATTCAGGCCTCTCGGGCCTACTCCACTGTTCAATAACACCGTGGCTGATCTGTCCATTTCTCTTTTGTGCCAGCTTCTCAGAAAGGCTAATGTTCGGCCACAACATTTCATGCCTCTATTACCTTTGTCCCATTCAGTGTAATGGCATGAGCCTTTTACTTTAGGCCTGGGAAAGGCCCGTCTGGGATACGCAAATGGTTGCGGAGTCCTGCGGTTGGTGGGGAGCTTTTGCTGTGGTAACCGTGCCGCTGGGAAAGTTGACCTCTCGCTCCACCTCGGCAGGTTTTGCTAGCGTGGCGCTCATCGCCTTCTCTGAGATGGACACGGTGCTGAACGGCTCCCTGGATAGCAAAGAGGATGGCAGCCTACGGCTGAATTCCCATGTTCTGACCGTCACCTCCACCCGCAAGAACGACCAGGCCCTTGTCGAGCCCATCAACATCACCTTCCGCAACGAAAGGGTGAGTCAGACATCGGCTGAGAAAACAGGCCACTCAGCTCATTTGACCATTGCTAGCCTTTTTGGAGCATCCATCATGTGATCGGCAGGTCCTTTCTGATGTCTGGGTAGAATCATAGAATCCCCACAGGTCATTCGGCCCATAAAATCCACTCCAACCGCCCAACCTGCTCAGACCCACCCCCTGTCACCCTGTAATGCTGCATTTCCCACGGCCAACCAACCTGGCCTACACAATTAGAGGCAACATTTTTAAGGTGACAAGAGAAAGGTTTGGGCGGATATGGGGCAAATCCAGGAAAGTCGTACCAGTTTAGTTTGGCAGCATGGTAGGCATGGACTGGTTGGACCAATGGGTATGTTTCCATGCTGTTTGCCTCTATGACTCTATGTCTCCTTTGCTATTCTCTGAAATAGGGCCATGGATTCTTGTAATGGACAAAGACTTCCCCATGAAGCCAGTGTTATAGTGCAGTTGTAGACAATTTAGCACGGCCAATCCACACTGACTGTGGGAGGGAAACCACGCAGACACAGGGAAAATGAGCAAATGCCACACCGACAGTCGCCCGAGGTTTGGAATCAAACCAGGGTCCCTGGTGCTGTGAGGCAGCAGTACTAACTCCTGTACCACCATGCCACCCAGATAAAGTGGCATGAATTGGGCATTGCTATTCCCGCAGTCTTGCCAAATGTCAGAGACGTTTTTTAAGGAGTGGCCAGAGCCCCATTTTGCCTTTGATAGAAAGGACAGACCAGGTTTCTGTACTGAACTAGAATTGTTATTTATGATGAGCGATTGGACTGTAGTTGTAAGTGAGCAAAGACAAACTACGAGCTTATAACATTGCCTAACTCTTTAATCTCCTCATAAACTCCCCCAATGCACAAACAGACAAACAACTGGGGAAAATAAATCATTGCAGAGGTGGAACAAAACGAGATAGTGAGTCCCGTGGTCGTTGCATCCCAATCTGGCATCAGGAAATGGGTCATTTCCCCCGGAAAAGAGAAAGCTAAATGGCAACTGAACTAACTGTATGGCTCCCTCGGATCTAGCTCCCAAATTGAACAGAACCTCTGACCCAGAGTAAGACGTGCCGATGCTGGAGTCAGATATAACACAGTGTGGACGTGGAGGAACACAGTAGGCCAGGCAGCATCAGAGGAGTAAGAAAGGTGACGCTTTGGGGTTAGGATTAGGGGGCTTCTTCCTCTGACCCTCCTGTTTATATCTGTCAGCCAGGGCTCCCTGATTGGACCAGGTTAACAGCCCCAATCAGGGAACTCATACTCTGTCGGTCCACCCGGCCGACCTTATTACAATCCCTGCAGAGATCACCTGACTTCAACTAAGCGGACCCTCCACACAGCTCCTGTTGGATAAAGTATGCGAAAGAGGATCGGATTGAACTTAAAATGATCAAACCGCAGGCACAATTCCAAAATCCAGCTACAGCCATGAACACCCCTGCTCCACCCTTTACTTATTTTCTTTTCCAATATCCACCTCCAGTCACCTCGCCCATTTTTACACCTCCACCCTTTTCATTCTCTCCTGTAACTCACACCTTATGATTGACCATCGCTTTGGATCTTTCCCAAATGTTGCATGCCACAGGGCTCATTAGTTAGCACTAGGGCACCAGGGACAAGGGCTCGGGTGACTGTCTGAGTGGAGTTTGCACTTTCTCCCTGTGTCTCCGTGGGTTTCTTCCGGGTGCTCCGGTTTCTTCCCACAGCCCAAAGCTGTGCAAGCTAGGTAGATGGGTTATGGGAAAGTGTCCCACGATGTGCAGACTAGGGGTATTCACCATAGGGACTGCAGGATTATTGGATAGAGGTGTGTGGGTCTGGCTAGCATGGTCTCCAGAGGATCGGTGCAAAATCAAGGGGCTGAATGGCTGCTTTATGCACTTGTAGGGATTCTACGATTCTTAAGACATCTCCTTCCAGTCATGAAAAAATATCATCAACCTAAAAAATGAACTCTTTCTTTCTCGCTCCCTGTTGAGTAATTCCAGCCATTTCTGCACTTACTTGGGATAACAATCACTCACTGTCACTATATAGGAAGGATGTTATTAAGCTCGAAAGGGTTCAGAGAAGATTTACAGGGGTGTTGCCAGGGTTGGAGGGTTTGAGCTACAGGGAGAGGCTGAAAAGGCTGGGGTCTATTTTCCCTGGGGTGTCGGGGGCTGAGGGGTGAGCCTATAGATGTTTATAAAATCATTAGGGGCATGGATAAGGTGAATAGCCAAGGCCTTTTTCCCAGGGTGGGGGAGTCCAAAAGTAGAGGGCATAGGTTTAAGGCGAGAGGGGAAAAGTTTAAAAGGGACCTAAGGGGCAACTTTTTCACACAGCGGGTGGTGTGTGTATGGAATGAGCTGCCAGAGGAAGTGGTGGGGGCTGGTACAGTTACAACATTTAAAAATCATCTGAATGGGTACATGAACAGGAAGGGTTTAGAGGGATATAGGCCAAATGCTAGCTAATGGGACTAGATTTATTAGGATAGCTGGTCAGCATGGACTGGTTTGACCAAAGGGTCTGTTTCTGAGCTTTACATCTGTATGGCTCTATGACTTTAGTGATCTTCCAGCTCACTGTCCAACCCTGTTTCCCTTAAATTCCAAGGATCTTGATTTCAGTTTTGAACAGGAGAGCTGAGGCACACCTTTGTGAGGAAGAAAATTCCAAGGGGGTTTGCACACACTTAAGTTTCTCCTTATCTCAGTCCTGAATGGCTGACCACTTATACAGAGACAATGACGCCTAGACTTCCAGTCTCATCCTGTTTGCCTTTTAATGTCTCCCGGTGACTGCTGTAACACAGCATCCCCTTTGTTCTCTCGCATGCCCCCAACACCCCACTTCCTCCGTTTCCCTTCAAATATTTCCTCTTCTTCCTGATGAAGTTGAAGATTGACAACCTGAATCATTGTCCCTGTCCTCTTCAAGATATGTGACTTCTCAATCTCCATCCTGTCAAATCTTTGCAGAATACAATACATTTCAGTGGGTTCGCCTCTCATTTTCAAAATGCAGCTGTTACACAAGCTGACCCTATGCTGGGGAGTTCCATAAGCTTGTTCTGTTCAGCTTCTCCTCTGTGCCCCAACACTCAATTTGCGGCAAACACAGAAAACGCTGAAGAAACTCAGCAAGTCTGGCATGCATCAGTGAAGACAGAAGTAGAGTTAGCAGTTCGAGTCTGGTATGACTTTTCAAAAGAACTTAGAGCCTTATATTAGACTCGAAGCACTAACTGTGTTTCTCTCTCCACAGACGTCGCTAAGTCTGTTGTGTTTCTGCACCATTCTCCATGTTTGTTTCAGATTTCCAGTGTCTGTGATATTTTCCTTTTATTTGGGTGGCCTCACTAAAACTGGGCAAAGCTGGTGTACAATCTCCCTACGTTTACATTCCACTCCATTGCAGTAACAATGACATTCCTAATGACTTGCTGTATCTGCGTATTAACTTTAAGATTTATATGACTGAAGCATGCAGATCCCTCTGTACCATTAAGTCTCCAGTTGAACAATATTTTTCCATTTTCTTCGCCAGAATGGAGAAGCCACACTTTGCCCAGTCCCTTGGCCTGTCTCTATTCCTTTGCAGACTCTCTACCTCCCCTTCACATTCCTATCTGTCTCAGAGTCATTAACAAATGGAGCTACCATACATTTGGCTGCCTTATCCAAATCATTGACACAGATTGTAAATACATGAGGACTCGAGTATTTGTTCCCTGTGGCTCTCCACGAATTATAGCTCCCCCAGTCTGATACAGTCCACCCACCCACATTGTTTCCTGTTGGGCAACCAGTCTGTTCGGCCTGATGACTCATTAATCCTTGCAACAAGCGCTTTTACATTGTGTTGCAACCTTTGACATGGTACCTTATCAGCTGACCAATACAGGACACCCCCACTTCTGTTCATTTCATCAGGATTTCATGCCCGCCCCACAACATTGCCTTAACAACTGAAGGAAAGGCAGATGGTTTTGCTGTTCGGAGAGTAAGGTAGTGTGGAGCTTTGCTGATGTTGCTGCTTAGGCAGGGCCTTCGTTTAATGAGGCAACTCACTAGATGGTTCTATTGAACAAAGCCGAAAACCTGACTGCTGAGACCTTTATAAAATCATGAGGGGTGTAGATAAAGTGAATAGTGAGGGTCTTTTCCCTGGGTGGAGGTGTTCAAGACGAAGGGGCATGTTTTTTTAAAAGGTAAGAGGAGAAAGTTTTAAAAAGGACATGAGACGCAACTCTTTACACAAAGTGTGTGGAATGGAGTGCCAGAGGAAGTGGAGGATGTGGCTACAGTTACAACATTTAAAAGGCATTTCAATAAGTACATGAACAGGAAAGGCTTGGAGGGATATGGGCCAAACACAGGCAGGTGGGACTGGCTCAGTTTTGGAAGATGGTCTGTGTGAACTAGTTGGTCCCGGATATTTGGTTTCCATGTTGTATGACTGTTTCACTCTTTATTATATTCTTGATCCAGGAGAAGAAACCTCAAGTCCAAGTTGTCTGCGTCTCATTGAACCGCACGCGAAGCGGAAGCCATTGGTCCCGAGAAGGCTGCAGTGTGGTACAGTCTAACGCGACCCACACGACCTGCATGTGCACACATCTAACCAGCTTTGCAGTGCTTATGGCACTGTATGAGATCCAGGTACAGTACCAACTGAAAGACAGTAGGAACTGCTGATGCTGGAGTCAGAGATAACACAGTGCGGAGCTGGAGGAACACAGCAGGCCGGGCAGCATCAGAGGAGCAGGAAAGCTGACGTTTCGGGTCAGGACCGGGTCCTTTCCTGCTCCTCCGATGCTGCCTGGCCTGCTGTGTGCCTCCAGGACTCTAACTGAAAGCTGCATGTGAGTAAGATTTCTGATGGTTTAGGAAAGAATTGCCTTTGGCATTGTTCAGGATCTGTTGATTAACTGCACGTGATGATGCACAAAATGATGATAGAGGTAGCAGAAACTCACTATGTACACCACTTACCATACAGAGTGTGCAACTGCACTGTTACAAGCAACATACACAATCTCTAGTCTGGAAGTTAATATGGGTGCTCTCAATGTTGGCATGACCACAAGCCATGAGAATGGAAAGTTGAGCAGAATGTGCGAATGGACTTACTCAGTATGTGTTAGTCATAGACTCATAGCATCATAGAGGCATACAGCATGGAAGCAGATGCTTCAGTCCAACCAGTCCATGCTGTCCATAATCCCACTAGTCCCATCTATCTGCTCGTGGCCCATATCCCTCCAAACCTTCTCTATTCATGTACTTACCCAAATGTCATTTAAGTGTTGTAACTGTACCCACATCCACCACTTCATCTATAAATTCATTACACAAATGAACCACCCTCTGCGTAAAAAAATTGCTTCTCTTCTTTCATTCTCCCTTCACCTTACAAATGTCCCCCCAGTCTCGAAATTCCCCCACCCTAGAGAAAAGACTATTTATCTGTCTATTTTATAAACTTCTGTAAGATCGTCTCTCAACCTCCTACACTCCAATGAAAAAAGTCCTAGGCCATCCAGCATTTTTTTTATAACTCAAACATACTATACCCAGCAACATCCTGGTAAATCTCTTAGGTATAGTGCTCACGCTGCTGGATGAATATCAGGAAAGTGATTGCTACTCTTTGTGTTATTCTGCCATTATTTGTTAAAGCTGATGGCTCTTTCAACTACTCCACATGTCCTTCAGTATGTTTCCCCAAGCTGTCATCCCTCTGCAAGATGCTAGATTGTGGCTCGCTGTATCTCTGTCTCTCCCTTCTCTCTCTCTGTCTTTCTTCTGTCTTTCTCCTCTCTCTCTTTCTCTTCTCGTCCTTCTCTCTCTCTCTACTCTCTCCTACCTCTTTCACCTCTCTCTCACTTTCTCCTTTCTCTCTTTCCTCTCTCTGTCTCTCTCTCATCTTTCTCCTCTCTCCCTTCTTTCTCTCTCCTCTACCTCTTTCTCCTTTCTGTCTCTTCTCTCTCTCCTACTTCTCTCTTTCTCTCTCTCTCTTTCTCCTTCTCCACTCTCCCGTCTTTCTCTCCCCTTCCCCTTTCCCCACCCTTTCCTATCTCTGTCACTTTCATGCATATCTCTTTCCTCTCTCTCCTCCTTCTCTCCTTTTTTTCTGTCTGTCTCTTTCTATTTCCTATGTGAGTGTCCACCATTCCACCCCTACCCGCATTCTTCCATCTGGCAATCCATTTCGATGGGATGGTTTCCAGTCAGTTCCCCTATCCTGCATTGCCTGCTTATTTACCTCGTGTGTACCTCAGAACTGAAGCCTGTCATCAAAAGTGTTTGAAGAACATGTCTGTGATACCTTTGGCAGGAATTTTCTTGCTTTTCCATGGCTTCTCTGCTAGCCCCTAGTCTGTAAGACATTTGAAGAGTCACAAGTGCACTACAGATGAGTGAGTTGTTGTCGGTGGGCTATCCAGCAATGAAAGCATCACAATTGCAGCCAACCATGTTGCCTAAGCAATAGCTAGGTTGAGCATTGTGTATAAGGGCAAAAATTGAGATCATGTTTGATAACCCCTTGATAATGGAATGATTAAAACCCATTGCAAACTCTCAAGAAATGTTGCAACAGGCATATAGATGGTGATATCGTTACACCAGTTGGTCTCTATACCAGCATGAAATCTCCAAGTCACTGGTTTATAGTGGACCCAGTGAAGATTCACTAGCTGAGATTAAAACATTGGGCCTGAAGTGCTTGTATTTTGAATGAAACTTGCATAGGCCACGACTGGCAAACTATGAGGAATGCAAGACATGAAACAGGATGCACTGAAGAGAAATAGTCAGCAATTTGATGTGGGCACAGAAGCATACGATGGATATTAAGTGTTTATACTGATCATTTCTCATCCTGCAGGATCCCTGGCATCTGCTGAACCTCAGTCTGATTTCATACATAGGAATAAGCATCTCTCTTGTGTGTCTCATCATCTCATTCATCACATTCCTGGCATGCCGGGCAATTCGAAGCACTCGTACTACCATCCATGCCCACCTGTGCCTCTGTCTGTTCCTAGCAGAGCTCCTGTTCCTCGTTGGCATCTCCCAAACCAGTCACCAGGTGAGCAATTATTCTGTATCCGCGTCTTGTTATCATTGTAATATCAGTGAACACCAGACACTCTGACCTGGTGCCCAATGCTATAATTAATCCACAAGACTGTAAGACGTAGGAGCAGAAGTAGGCCATTCAGCCCACTGATACTGCGCTACCATTCATTGAACTCAGGGCTGATCTGATAATCCTCAATTCCACTTTCCTGCCTTTTCCCCATAACCTTTAATTTCCTTACTAGTTAAAAATCTGTCACAGTCTAAAATATACTTAATTGGTACAGCCCTCTGCAGTAAAGAATTCCAAAGATTCGCTACTTTCTGAGAGCAGAAAATTCCTCCTGATCTCTGTATTAAATGGGCAACTCTTATGCCAAGATTATGCTTGTCACAGCCACAAGGGGAGACAACTTTACCACATCTGCTGTGTCAAGTCCCCAAAGAATTTGTGTGGTTCAGTAAGGTCGCATCTCATTCTTCTAATCTCCAATGAATACAGACTCAACCTACTCAATATCTCTTCATAAAATAGTCCCTCCACCTCGCAGCTCAGTGGACTATCTCTGGACTGCCTCCAATACCAGTCTATCTTTCCTTTGAAAAGGAGACCAAAACTGTTCATGGTATTCCAACTGTGGTCTGGCTAGAACCACATCTATTTTTACCAAGAGCTCCCTACTTTTATTCTCACTTCTGATCGTCTGCCCGATAATGGCTGGGTTTGAGTTGGTGCAAAGAAATGTTGCACTGGGCACCCCATTCTCGAGACAATCTAGAACGTAAGTCATGTTTCTAACTTTAGAGAGAGTCGCTGAAAGGCCCGTGGAGTTGGAGAGCTCCAGGGGGGGCGTGTTGCCATTCTGAGCATGGGCATGTTTCAATTGGGGTGAGGGGAGTTTAAGAAGGGGGTAAGTTTGTCATGGCTTGGGCCACGATTAGCAAATGGCCATATCGAAGGAGGGACCTCTGCTGAAACATTATCAGAAAACGGGACACAAATTGAGAGGGTACTTTCGAGATTACAGGTCCTTTGCAATTGCAAAAGGGGCAAAGACAATAGAAAATTTAACACATGGGTGATGGAGTGATGTAGGAAAGGGAGGTTCTGTTCCCTAGGACTCTGGCACTCGGGTCAAGATGAGAAAACATTCATATCACTGAGAGGGAAATGTAGCTAAACCAAACTGGGACCATGAGACCATGTCTTTTGTTGTGGACCAGACAAAGCCCCGTGAAAATCTTCAGAAGATTGTCTAAACCTTAGCTTTTTCTTATTTTAAAGGTAAATGCAAGGTGTCGCATTCCAGATGTGATTCAATTGGTCAAACTGCTGGATTTAAAGCAAAACATACTTTATTAATCCCCCATGTTAAAATACAACAAAACAAAGAAGGAGATAGTGGGAGCTGCAGATGCTGGAGAATCTGAGATAACAAGGTGTAGAGCTGGATGAAGACAGCAGGCCAAGCAGCATCAGAGGAGCAAGGAAGGCTGATGCCAGACGCGAAACATCACCTTTCCTGCTCCTCTGATGCTGCTTGGCTTGCGGTGTTCATCCAGCTCTACACCTTGTTAAAACAAAGAAGGAATTTGAATAATAACTCTATTGGAAAACTTAACAGAATACTAGATACAGTGACTGTTACTAATTAATTGTTCCAATATAGTAACATCCCATAAACACACCCTAGGCAAAAAAAAAATGCAGATTCAGCAAACAAATTATCTCGAATGCAACTCCAGCACCCCAGGTGATAAAATAAAACATCAAGGGAAAATTATGGGAGTGTAGCAGCAGGCAGAGATTTATGGCAGCTTCCTCCCAATCATGCTGACACTTCAGCAACAACTGCTGAAAACTATAAACTAAAAATCCTGCTTATGTGAGAGCTTGACCACACCCATCCAGGCTGCTTCTCTTGTTCCAACTTTAACAAAAAACCTCAAGGCCTCACAAGCAGTTTACTGTAGTCTAGTAGTCTGCTCTGTGTTTCTGTCTTAAAACCTCTCTGCAGCATAGAAAGGACAAAATACACCTCTTAAAGTTACAGTATGCCCACACTTCGTTGAAAGGACTATAGAAAGGAACTCTCACTGATGATTGTGAGGCTTATTAAGTCATGGAGTCATAGAGAGTCATAGAGACATACAACGCAGAAACAGACCCTTTGGTCCAACCAGTCCGTGACAACCAGATATCCTAAATTAATCTAGACCCATTTGCCAGCCTTTGGCCCATAACCCTCTAAACTCTTCCTATACATGCATCCATCCAGATACCTTTTAAATGTTGTAACTGTACCAGCCTCCACCACTTCCTCTGGCAGCTCATTCCATGCACACACCACCCTCTGTGTGAAAAAGTGCCTCTTAGGTCCCTTTTAAATCTTTCCCCTCTCGCCTTAAACCTATGCCCCTCTAGTTTTGGACTCCACTGGCCTGGGAAAAAGACCCGGGCTATTCATCCTATCCAGGCCCCTCAAGATTTTATAAACCCCCATAAGATTACTCTGATGCTTCAGGGAAAACGGCATTTGCAGCCTCACCCTCCAACCCTGGCACATCCTTGTAAATCTTTTCTGAACCCCTCCAAGTTGCACAGTATCTTCCCTATAGCAGGAAGACTGGAACTGAGTACAGAGGTAAGACAAATAAAATGTGCCTAAAGATTATGAAAAAAGGGCGAGAGCAATATCCAATTAAAAACCAAAAGAACTGCGGATGCTGTAAATCAGGAACAAAAACAGAAGTTGCTGGAAAAGCTCAGCAGGTCTGGCAGCATCTGTGAAGGATAAAACAGAGTTAATGTTTCGGGTCTGGTGACCCTTCCCGAGTTCTGAGGGACCCAGTTTGTTAACTCTGTTTGTTCCTTCACAGGTGCTGCCAGACCTGCTGAGCTTTTCCAGCAACTTTGCTTTTGTTCCTGAGAGCAATATCCAGCTCACTAATAGGCCTAAGGTAATCTCAAAACCATAGTTGTCCAAACCCAGGACCTCTACCACACAGAAGAACATTGGCAGTAGGTATACTAGAATACCATCATTTTAAACTTTCTGCTTTAAACCAGACACTTTCTAATCATTGTATCGTTACTCCTTCCAGTGTCGCTGGGACAAAACCTATGAATTCCTTCCCTACTAGCATTTTGTGGGTTGACCCACGGCACATGGACTGCAGCAGTTCAAGAAGGCAGCTCGCCACCACCTTCTCAAGGGATAACTAGGGACGGGCAATAAATTCTGACCCAATCTGCGATATCCATGTTCAGTGAAAGTAATTTATAAAACATTCAGGAATTGGCATCATAACTGATCAAACAGTAACAGAAGCAATTAAAAAAAATTTGGTACATATTTCATAAAAAGTCAAGGCCAAGACCAGAGCACAATTGATTAAATGTTTGCAATTTCCATCCCTGACACCCAAGTGGATGGTGGCGTCACTATTCACTGGGAGAAATGCTTCTCTGTTGGTGGAGAGAAAACACTCAAACCCCCATCGTTCTTTTTTAGCTCGCTTGTGCATTCATCGCCGGCTTTCTGCATTATTTCTTCCTGACTGTGTTTGCCTGGATGTGCCTGGAAGGGATACAGCTCTTTCTAATGGTGGTGAAGGTTTTCAATGCAGGCTGCCTCAGAAAGCGGCACATGCTCCCGTTTGGCTACGGACTGCCACTTCTAGTTGTTGGGATCTCAGTCGCCGTCGGGAGAGAGGGCTACGGAACCAAAAAACAGTACGTATCCCATTCCCAGTGATATGTTGTTACGAGCTCTGGAATGTGCTCATGATTCAAACTTCAAACACCAAAGTAATAAGAGCTCTGTCTGTTTAAATCTGGGAGGTTGCTTGTATGCAAGATGGGTCTAGTTCATAAAACCATAAGAGCAGAAGTTGGCCATTCAGCCCACCAAGTTTGTTTCACTGTTCAATGAGATCATGACTGATCTAATAATCCCAAACACTACTTTGCCCCATGAGATAACAGAGTGCGGAGCTGGATGAACACAGCAGGCCACGGAGCATCAGAGGAGCTAGAAAGTCGACGTTTCAGGTTGAGATCCTTCTTCAGGAATCTTCTTTCTGACGAAGGGTCCCAACTTAAAACACCAGCTTTCCTGCTCCTCTGATGTTGCCTGTCCTGCTGTGTTCATCCAGCTCTGCACTGTATTACCTCTATTAAATGTGCAATCATTTCTGCTGCTATAATTACAAACTCGTGAAAAGAGTAAAGGATTTCTGAATCCCTGACGTGTTTCTCATATATCTCACATTGGCTAAGGGTCAGACTACCATAATGCTAATACCACTGGAGAAATAGTTGGGAAAGACAGGCAAATTGCATTGGATGACATGGGTTCAAATCCTGTTATTGGCACCTCAGTGTCATTTCAATTTTACAAATAATTCTGGAATAGAATGACCATGATAGCTATTGTCGTTAAAAAAAATGCCTAATGTCCTTTAGGGTCTGTCCTACATGTGACTCCAGACCCACCACATTGGGGTTGGCTTCTAACTACCCACCGAAGCAGACTATTCATTCCAAGGGCAATTAGGTTTGTTATTGATGTTGAGGCTTTAATAGAAGAATGGTAATGTCCCTACTTCTAGGGAAGGTGACAGCCAAGTGGTATTATTGATGCATTGTTGCCCTAGAGACCCAGGTAATGTTCTGGGGACTGGGATTTGGATCCTGCCATGGTAGATGGTGGGATTTGAATTCAATAAAAATATCTGGAATTAAGAGTCTAATGATGACAATGATCCTAGCGTCAGAAAAATCCATCTATTGTCCTTTAGGGAAGGAAACTGCCATCCTTACCTGGTCTGGCCTACATGTGACTCCAGACTCACAGCAATGTGGCTGACTCGCAACTGCCCTCTGGGCAATTAGGGATGAGTAGTAAGTCTGGCCAGCGATGCCCTTATCCCATGAATAAAATGTTAGAAAAAGCTTAGAGAGTTAGGGTTCAAGTACCAAGTGCCATTACATATCCAAACAGGGTGATTAAAAATGTATCTTTTTCCTGTCAATGATGACCACATCCCATGGCAGAGTAAAGAGAAGTGGGGGAATTAAGAAAGGCAGTTTGGGTCTAATTGCAGTGTCAGCAGAGTGGAGGAGCGTGGCACAGGACAATTTAGCAGCAGAGATGACAAGACTATGCTAATTCAGTCAGAGACAAAAGTCAGATGAACTCTGTCTTAACTTTTACTTTTTTCATCTGATGTATGACTTCTGTCATTAATGCCCCTGCTGTGGTATGGAGACTTATAAAACTTCTCACTGTATTTTATTTTGCAAAAATAGACGTGATGATAAATTGCTATTCTATCCTCTTCTCGTACATTTCTCTTTTCAAACGCAGAGCAATCTTGCATTTGCTCCAGCTGCAACCTGCACAATCTGACACCAATACTGTGGCCTTCAGTTTAAAGAGACCTCAGCGCTATAGAAACAGACCTACATTTCTACTTCTTACGTGGTCAATCTTCAATCTATACTGCTGCAAGATGTTTCTTACACATAGGTGCATGCCACTGCAATCTAGCGGCCTTAGATATGTTGGAAGAGGGGAGGGCTCCCTCCCACAAGATTTAACTCTTCCTGTGTCACTTGTAAGCTCTTTCAGTCAGGTTCAGAAGTCATACGACATCAGGTCATAGTCCAACAGGTTTATTAAAAATCTCCAGCTTTCAGACACTGCTCCTTCATCAGGACAGGGTGGACCCAGTGCTTGGAATATCCACACTGTTTATTCCAGCTCTGGGGTCAGATTTCAGATCCCAAATCTCAAATGAAGCCCTCCCAATCCATCATTGACTCAATTGCCATGCTCGTAAATCACTCTTACCAGAACAGGAGTAATTTCTTGGGGGCATTGTGGTGCCCGATGAGATGACATGACAGAGCTCAAAAGAAATTATTTTGCCTCCAGAGTCTTCAACATTCCTGCTGCTTTTCTCTTGAAATCTCTTTACTTTATGTGCATCAGAAACTTCAAAAAGTGCCATGAGAATTCCAAACAAAGGTTGTTGACTTGCTCGCTGAGCTGGCTTGTTTTTGTTCAGGCATTGCATCACAATGTTGGGTAGCATCATTGATGTTGTTCTACTCCGCTTGGAATTTATACTGTCCGGTCTGTTATGGTGAGTGTTGTCATTTCTGGTTTTATTCTCTATGGGTTTGTACATGGGGTCCAATTCTATATGTTTGTTGATTGCATTGTGGGCAGAGAGCCAGGCCTCTAGGAATTCCCGTGCGTGTCTATGTTTGGCTTGGGCTACTACAGTTACACGGTCCCAGTTAAACTGATGGCCTTCACTGTCTGCGTGTACCGATATTTGAGAAAGTTCATTATGTTGTTTTGCTACTAGGTGATGTTCATTCTGACGGCTAGTTTCCTTCCTGTCTGTCTGATGTAATGTTTGTGGGAGTTGTTGCATAGTATTTTGTAAACCACATTGGTTCTGCAAGTTGTGGGAATGGGATCTTTAATCCTTGTGAGTGTTTGTCATAATGTGGCTGTGGACCTGTGGGAATTCCTAGAGGCATGGCTCTCCACCCATAATGCAATCAACAAACATATAGAATTGGACCCCATATAAAAAAACCATACAGAATGAAACCGGAAATGACAGTACTTACCATAACGGACCGGACAATATAAATTCCAAGTGGAGTAGAATAACATCGCTTCATCAGTGGCTCCCTGCATAATGTCATGATGAGCAAGTCAACAACCTCCCCCATAACCTGAGCTACAGATCTTTGCTAAAACTTTAAATAATGAACGCAGCAGGGAAATCTATTCCATAGAAGTGTATTTTTAGATCCTAGCAGTCTCAGGTGAATCAATCTTTGATGTTTCTGATAGGGATCAGCTTCTGCCTGTCACCTGCAGTGAGAGGTGCACAAGCCAAGTCTTAAATCTCTCTTTCCTGTCTGCTAACTCACCTCTTACAACAGACAAATCAGATTTACTTTTAGTTTGTTTGCACGTAAAGGGTGGTTGATACAGGAAAACAATGTGATTGGTAGGAATGGGTTTGCCAGAGAAATATTTTTAGACAGACAGTGATGAGAATGCAAACAGCCACTTTGCCGATTTATATTAACACTTTTAGCAAATGTGGGCGTTTCTGCCCAGTCTTTGTTGCCTGTTCCAATTTGCCCCATGAGCTGTCCTTGCTAAGGCCAATTCAGTGGGCAGCTAAGGATCAATCACATTGATTTGGGTCTGGAGTCACATATGGGCTAGACTGGGTAAGGATGGCACTTTCCTTTCCTAAAGGACATGAGAGAACCGGATGGGATTTTCCCATTTTTATCCACTGATAGCCCCATTAGTAGCTATTCATTCTCCTGGCCTGATCATTATCCACTCCTTTGTCTATCCAACTGCTCTTCTCTCTCTTTGGGCTCTATCTCCACCTATCGTATACTTCTTACCTCCTCCATCCCCCAATCTAAATTCTGCATAGTGTCGATAGTAATGCCAACCGTGGAATTACTGAGACTCAGTTTATATTCCACACTTTTAGAGCCATAGAGTCATACAGCACAGTAACAAACCCTTCGGTCTAACCAGTCCATACTCCAAACTAAACCAGTCCCACCTGCCTGCTCCTGGGCCATATCCCTCCAAACTTTTTTTATTCATGTATTTATCCAAGTGTCTTTTAAATGTTGCACCTTTACCCACATCCAACACTTTCATTTATTAATCATATTTGAAACCTACCGACTACCACTGTGGGATTTGAACTGACATCCACAGGGCATAAGGCTCTTGATGACTAATCCTCTAATACTGTCAGTGCACCAATGGGAATAGTTTCAATGCATTTACGAAGAAGCTGAATAAACACATGAGGAGGTAGGAGGTGGAGAGATATGACACTATGGTGAGGAATAGAATCATAGAATCCCTGCAGTGTGCAAGCAGGCCAATCAGCCCATTGAATCTGCACTGACCCTCTGAAGAGCATCCCACTCATACCCAAACCCGCATCTCACACCTCACACCTCGTAACCTGGCATATGCCATAGCTGACCTACCCAGTCTACATATCCCTGGACACTATGAGTAACTTCCCATGGCCAGTCCAGCAAATCCAGCAAATCCAGCTAATTCACACATCTTTGGAACGTGAGAGGAAACTGGAGGAAACCCACACAGACACGGGGAGAATGTGCAAACTCCACACAGACAGTCGCCCGAGGCTGGAATCAAACCCAGGTCTCTGGCGCTGTGAGGCAGCAGTTCTAACCACTGAGCCACCAGGCTGCCCCTGTTTGTAGGCTATTTATAGTGTAAGTCAAACATATTGGGTCCAGAGACCCTTCATCAGTGCCAGAGAAGTCCTAGCAAAGGGTCGGTGGACTCCAAACATGAACTCAGTTTTCTTCTGTCTACAGTTGCGGTCAGACCTGCTGAGTTTCTCCAGCACTCTCTTGTCACCTTTACCTGCCTGTGGCACCTCACTTCATATTTTGTCTTTCAGTTTTAGAAAGCCTACGGCAGTAGTCAGCAAAACCCAAGAAATGGGAGCATGTGTAGGCCATTCAGCCCCTTGAACCTACTTCTGGCATTCAATAACATCATGATTGAATTTGTACATCAACCCCTGACCTGCTGTGAGCCATAGCGATTAAATGTTTATTGACCCCAACCTTGACTGTCCGCAGCTCGCTAGAGGAGAGTTTCAAAGATTCATGACTCTCTAAGTAAAGAAATTTCTGCTCACCTTACTCATAAGTGACTGATCCCTCATTCTGAAAACATAGGGGCAGGTGATCATAAATTGGTAATGAATTGGTTGAGTAGGCCTGAGGCTTGGAGTTGTAGGTTCAAATCCCAGTCAGGTCACTGGTGGGATTTAAATTGAAGAATTAACCTGGAATTGAAAGGCAGTCTCAGTCACAGTGAGCACAAAACAACCATTGATAGTTACTTTAAAACTAAATAAAAACCCAGCAGGTCTGGCAGCATTTGTGAAGAAAAAAAAATCAAAGTTCACGTTTCGGGTCCAGTGACCCTTCCTTGGAACTGCAGACCCTTCTGAGGAAGGGTCACTGGACCCGAAACGTTAACTCTGAATTTTGTTTCTTCTTCGCAGATGCTATCAGACCTGCTGTGCTTTTCCAACAATTCCTGACTTTTGTTTCTGATTCCCAACGTCCGTTGTTCTTTTGGTTTATAAAAGAGATTAGATCCTTACATTTGATTAAAACAAAATCCTGAGGATGCTGGAAATCTGCAACAAGCACAGGGAATGTTGGAGAAACTCAGCAGGTCTGGCAGCATTTGCGGAGAGAGAAACATTTTGAATCCAGTGTGACTCTTCTTCCGAACTGAAAGGTGGGGAAATGTCTTTTTTTAAAAAGTGCTTTAGACAGGGGCACAAATGACAAAGTGGTTGTGAGTAGGAACGAAAAAGAAAAGGAGATGGAAAATGGGTGCAAGTTAAGCGAAAGGGAGCAAACAGCATTCTCTCTCAGAGTAAGTAAGACATAAACAAGGCAAGGTTGTGAAAGAGAGAGGAGACAATGTAAGAAAAACAGACATAATGCAATCAGTGATAACGAAGTGTGGGGCTGATGAACACAGCAGGCCAAGCACAAAAGCCGACGTTTTGGGCCTAGACCCTTCATCAGAAATGCCTGGCAATGCTTGGCCTGCTGTGTTCATCCAGCTCTACACCTTGTTATCTCGGATTCTCCAGCATCTGCAGTTCCCATTGCCTCTGATCATAATGCAGTCAGTGCCTGAAGTTGCAATTCAATGTTAAGATCTAAAGGCTTTAAGGTGTACCCTCTTAGAACGTTAATGTTTCCATTGAATCATGTGATTTCTACCTGGCAATATTCTGTTTGACATCTCCTCAGCGGACAGTGTTCACTATCCTCCCTTTGTCTGTGACCCGCTCTGGTCTTCAATGTCTGTTCCTGTTAACCGTCTGTTTCTTTTCTTTCGCAGTTGCTGGCTCTCTCTGGAAAACCATTTTGTGTGGAGCTTCCTGGGACCAGTCTGTGCGATTATAATGGTGAGAGCCACACGGAAAGTTTAGTGAATGGCTAGGCTTCATTGTCAAGAGAAGTCTGACGTCCAGCTGAGGCAACCAAACACAGAGGCCAAACAAAGAGTCATGAGGCATTTTGGCTGCAAAGAGGCGATCGTAGAATCCCTACAGTGTGGACGCAGGCTATTTGGCCCATTACGTCCATGCTGACCCTCTGAAGAGCTGTCCACCTCGCGACCCTGCCTTTCCCAAGGTTAACCCACCTAGCCTGCACATCCTTGGACACTGTTGGGCAATCTGGTATGGCCAATCCACCTAACACCTAGACGGTGGGAGCAAACCCACGAAGACGTGGGGAGGACATGCAAACTCCACACACAAGAGTGTAATTGAACCCAAGTCCCTGATGATGTGAGGCAGTAGTGCTAACCACTGAGCCATGATCAATGGAACATTCCCAATTAACAGCAAACAGAGTTAGGGAACACAGTTAGCAATTCACTGAAGGGGCAAGGCTGCAATGAGATGCAATTGTAGGTGGATAAGCAAGAGTCATAAATCTTTTATAGCGCAGAATGAGGCCCTTCAGCCCACAGTATTCATGCTGGTCCTCAAGCTGATCAAGCCATGCATGGTATGAGATTTCAAGCGTACGTCAGAAATGCCGTGAGAATTTCTGCCTCTGCCACTAATTTAGGCAGCAAATTTCACACACCTACCACTCATAGACCCCTTCCAAATCTGGCCTTAGGACTGTGTTTCCCTTGTTTGAAATAGATGCAGACTCTTCAGTATTTGGTTTGGAATGGGGTGACCACAGAAGAGAGGTCAACCAATAAAGGCTAGGCTTCACTTGTCCCAGTTCTTTTTGTGTTGATTTGTTAGGGATACCTATCGTGCTCACTCTAGCTATAATCTGGACAATGCATGGTGAAATAATTTAGTTCAAGATTCACATTCCATACAACACTACAGCCCTGCTTTGAAATAGCAAGCTATAGAGCTGGATGAACACTGGAGGTCAAGCAGCATCAGGGGAGCAGGAAAGCTGCTCCTCTGAAGGAGGAAAGCAGGGAGGGTCTGGACCCTTCTTCAGAAATGGAGGAAGGGAAGGGGGTTCTGAAATAAATAGAGAGAGAAGGGGGGAGGCGGATGGAAGATGGATTAAGGAGCAGATATGTGGACAGAAGATGGGCAGGTCAAGGAGGCGGGGATGGAGCCGGTAAAGGTGAGTGTACGTGGGAAGTAGGATGGGGGTTGTCAGTCATGGGAAGATGGACAGGCCAAGGAGGTGGGGATGAGGCTGGTAGGTAGGAGGTGGGGGTGGGAGTTGAGGTGGGAGGAGTGGATAGGTGAGAGAAAAGAGGCAGGGATGACCTGGGCTGGTTCAAGGATGCAGTAGGCGGTGGGGAGATTTTGAAGCTTGTGAAGTCCACATTGATGCCATTGGGCTGCAGGGTTCTGAAGCGAAATATGAGGTGCTGTTCCTGCAATCTTCGGGTGGCATCGTTTTGGCCCTGGAGGAGGCCCAGGATGGACATGTCGTCCAAGGAGTGGGAGGGAGAGTTCAAGTTGTTCGTGACTGGGATGTGCAGTCATTTGTCGCTTGAAGCTGTTTGGAACCACATGTCTCTGAGTACAGAATCCTTACTTCTTGCTTGGACAGCCCTGCGCATATCTTCATTATATCATCAGCTACCACACTGACTGACTGATTCTCAGTAAACCCCTTTACTCCATCCACAGTATTGTAATCTCTTCCACTCCAAACTGTGTTCTTTTTTACTGTTTCTGCTTTCATCCTTTCTCTGTCCAACCCTAACTATTCTTGAACTCAAAGAATGGCTTGTGCCATTTCGGATAGCCAGTTGAAACTCAGCCACTTTGGTGTTATATGTAGGCCAGACCGCATAAGGATGACAGATTACCTTCCCTAAAGATCATTAGTGGGCCAGATTTCTGTTTTCATAAAAATCAATAACGCTTTCTTAGCATCACTGCTCAATAATGGCAGCTCACCACCTTCTCAAGAATGACTAGAGGTGGGTGATAAATGCTGGTCCAGGCAGTGATGCCCGCATTCCACAAGTGAATGAGTTAAAAAATAATGCTGAGATGGGTCCCATACTCAGATGCTCTCGAGAACGACTTTCAACTCTTTAAAAACATCTCCGAGTGGAAGTGTCCATGCTAATAAAACCAAAAACATTCTATGCTGTTGGTATAACACACTCAGAGATAGCAAGAATGCCGATGCTGGAGTCAGAGACAACACAGTGTGGAGCTGGAGGAACACAGCAGGCTACAACAGTTGATGTTTCGGGTCAGGACTCTTCTTCAGAAGAAGGGCCTTCCTAAAGAAGGTTCCCGACAGAAACTGTCAACTTTCCTGCTCCTCTGATGCTGCCTGGCCTGCTGTGTTCCAGCTCCACACTGTGTTACCCATGTTGTTGGTAGTGGTGGTCATCAATAAAATCTCAAAGGAGCCTCTTGTTAAAAAGAGATGTCTGTTGGGTGTTAACCAGACAGTTGGCATGCCTTGGGGAGAGGTGAAGTTGAGACCTTTGTGGTAACTGTAGCCGGTGCAGGAACTCACCTGATGGTTTTAGCATCTCAGGCGAGCTGTCCGGCTAACTGAGCTAACCAGTGTGACCATCTTAGACTGTACCTGATCCACAAAGAATGCTTGAGATGGTACAGAGGGGACTTTACCTCTGTCTTTGGCCTGGGAGAACTTGATGACAGTGCAACAAAAGGCAATCAAATGTTCAAACCCATCAGGTAACTTACCTGGGACAGGACGTCTGTTCTGAACCAGAGTATTAAATGGGAGAAACAAAATCGAGATGTTCCTCATCCACAGCTTAACTGAAACTTTCCACTGTTTGCAGATTAATATGGTATTCTACTGCATAACTCTGTTCAAGTTGGCAAGGAAAATGTCCTCCATTCAGAAAGACGCACCTAAACTGAAGAAATTCAGGTATGTGTGGCATTAGAATACCGGACTTGATAAAAAATCTGTCTCTATAGTGCACCCAGCTACAGCTCCTTGAAAACCGTGTTAGGGAAATGGAGCTGGAGCTGGATGAACTACGGATCATTCGGGAGGCAGAGGGGGTAATTGAGAGGAGTTATCGGGAGTTGGTCACTCCTAAGGCTCAGGACGAGGATAGATGGGTTACAGTTAGGGGGAGGAAAGGGGACAGACAGACAGTGCAGAGATCCCCTGTGGGCATTCCCCTCAGCAATAAGTATACCGTTTTGGATACTGCTGGGGGGGTTGACCTACCAGAGGAAAGCCATAGTAGTCAGTTCTCTGGCACTGAGCCTGACACTGTGGCAAAGAAGGGAAGGGGGCAGAATAGAAAAGTACTCGTGGTAGGGGACTCGATAGTTAGGGGAATCGACAGGAGATTTTGTGGGCAAGATCGGGATTCCCGGAAGGTATGTTGCCTCCCTGGTGCCAGGGTCCGGGACGTCTCCGATCGGGTGTATAAAGTTCTGAAAGGGGAGGGTGAACAGCCAGAAATCGTGTTACATATTGGCACAAATGATATAGCCCGAAATAGGTTTGAGGATATAAAAAGTGATTTCAGGGAGTTAGGATGGAAGCTGCAGAGCAGGACGAACAGAGTAGTGTTCTCTGGTTTACTACCGGTGCCACGAGATAGCGAGGTGAGGAACAGGGAGCGGGCGCAGCTGAACACGTGGCTACGCAGCTGGTGTAGGAGGGAGGGTTTCAGATATGTTGATAATTGGGATGCCTTCTGGGGAAGGTGGGACCTGTACAAGAAGGACGGGTTGCATCTGAACTGGAAGGGGACCAATGTCCTGGGTGGAAGGTTTGCTCGAGTAGTTCGAGAGGGTTTAAACTAGTATGGCAGGGGGGTGGGAACCTGAGCTGTATACCAGAGGTGAGCGTTGATGCAGGTGAGGCAGTAGCAAGAGGTAGACCAGCTAGTGGGAAGGATTTTCCTGGGAAGGAACCAAGGGATCGGTTAAAGTGTGTTTGCTTTAATGCAAGGAGTATCAGGAATAAAAGTGATGAACTTAGAGCATGGATCAGTACCTGGTGCTATGATGTTGTGGCCATAACAGAGACATGGGTTTCTCATGGGCTGGAATGGTTGCTGGATATTCCAGGGTTTAGAACATTTAAAAAGAATAGGGAGGGGGGAAAAAGAGGAGGGGGTGTAGCACTACTAATCAGAGAGGGTATCACAGCTACAGAAGCTTCCATTGTCGAGGAAGATCTGCCTACTGAGTCAGTATGGGTGGAAATTAGGAACAGCAAGGGAGTAGTCACCTCGTTAGGGGTTTACTACAGGCGCCCCAATAGCAGCAGGGAGATTGCAGAAAGCATAGGTCGACAGATTTTGGAAAAGTGTGGACGCAGTAGGGTTGTTGTAATGGGTGACTTTAACTTTCCTAATATTGATTGGAACCTCCTTCGAGCAGAAGATTTGAATGGAGCTGTTTTTGTAAGGTGTGTTCAGGAGGGTTTCCTAACGCAGTACGTTGACAGGCCGACGAGGGGAGAGGCCATTCTAGACTTGGTGCTCGGAAACGAGCCGGGGCAGGTATCAGATCTTGTGGTGGGAGAGCATTTTGGTGATAGTGACCATAACACTCTCTCATTCTACATAGCTATGGAGAAGGAGAGGATTAGGCAGAATGGGAGGATATTTAATTGGGGAAGAGGAAACTATGATGCGATTAGACACGAGTTAGGAAGCATGGACTGGGAGCAGTTGTTCCATGGTAAGGGAACTATAGACATGTGGAGATGGTTTAAGGAACAGTTGTTGGGAGTGATGAGTAAATATGTCCCTCTGAGACAGGCAAGACGGGGTAAGATAAAGGAACCTTGGATGACGAGAGCGGTGGAGCTTCTAGTGAAAAGGAAGAAGGTAGCTTACATAAGGTGGAGGAAGCTAGGGTCAAGTTCAGCTAGAGAGGATTACATGCAGGCAAGGAAGGAGCTCAAAAATGGTCTGAGGAGAGCCAGGAGGGGGCACGAGAAAGGCTTGGCAGAAGGAATCCGGGAAAACACAAAGGCATTTTACACTTACGTGAGGAATAAGAGAATGGTCAAAGAAAGAGTAGGGCCGATCAGGGATAGCATAGGGAACTTGAGTGTGGAGCCTGAGGAGGTAGGGGAAGCCCTAAATGAGTTTTTTGCTTCTGTCTTTACGAAAGAAACGACCTGTGTAGTGAATGAAACCTTTGAAGAGCAGGTGTGCATGCTGGAATGGATAGAGATAGAGGAAGCTGATGTACTGAAAATTTTGTCAAACATTAAGATTGACAAGTCGCCAGGCCCGGATCAGATTTGTCCTCGGCTGCTTTGGGAAGCGAGAAATGCAATTGCTTCGCCACTTGCGAAGATCTTTGCATCCTCGCTCTCCACTGGAGTCGTACCTGAGGACTGGAGAGAGGCAAATGTAATTCCTCTCTTCAAGAAAGGAAATAGGGAAATCCCCGGCAATTATAGACCGGTAAGTCTCACGTCTGTCGTCTGCAAGGTGTTAGAAAGGATTCTGAGGGATAAGATTTATGACCATCTGGAAGAGCATGGCTTGATCAAATACAGTCAACACGGCTTTGTGAGGGGTAGGTCATGCCTTACAAACCTTATCGAGTTTTTTGAGGATGTGACTAGTAAGGTTGATGAGGGTCAAGCTGTGGATGTGGTGTATATGGACTTCAGTAAGGCATTTGATAAGGTTCCCCATGGAAGGCTCATTCAGAAGGTCAGGAGGAATGGGATACAGGGGAACTTAGCTGCTTGGATACAGAATTGGCTGGCCAACAGAAGACAGCGAGTGGTAGTAGAAGGAAAATATTCTGCCTGGAAGTCAGTGGTGAGTGGGGTTCCACAGGGCTCTGTCCTTGGGCCTCTACTGTTTGTAATTTTTATTAATGACTTGGACGAGGGAATTGAAGGATGGGTCAGCAAGTTTGCAGACGACACAAAGGTCGGAGGTGTCGTTGACAGTGTAGAGGGCTGTTGTAGGCTGCAGCGGGACATTGACAGGATGCAGAGATGGGCTGAGAGGTGGCAGATGGAGTTCAACCTGGATAAATGCGAGGTGATGCATTTTGGAAGGTTGAATTTGAAAGCTGAGTACAGGATTAAGGATAGGATTCTTGGCAGCGTGGAGGAACAGAGGGATCTTGGTGTGCAGATACATAGATCCCTTAAAATGGCCACCCAAGTGGACAGGGTTGTTAAGAAAGCATATGGTGTTTTGGCTTTCATTAACAGGGGGATTGAGTTTAAGAGTCGTGAGATCTTGTTGCAGCTCTATAAAACTTTGGTTAGACCGCACTTGGAATACTGCGTCCAGTTCTGGGCGCCCTATTATAGGAAAGATGTGGGTGCTTTGGAGAGGGTTCAGAGGAGGTTTACCAGGATGCTGCCTGGACTGGAGGGCTTATCTTATGAAGAGAGGTTGACTGAGCTCGGTCTCTTTTCATTGGAGAAAAGGAGGAGGAGAGGGGACCTAATTGAGGTATACAAGATAATGAGAGGCATAGATAGAGTCGATAGCCAGAGACTATTTCCCAGGGCAGAAATGGCTAGCACGAGGGGTCATAGTTTTAAGCTGGTTGGTGGAAAGTATAGAGGGGATGTCAGAGGCAGGTTCTTTACGCAGAGAGTTGTGAGAGCATGGAATGCGTTGCCAGCAGCAGTTGTGGAAGCAAGGTCATTGGGGTCATTTAAGAGACTGCTGGACATGCATATGGTCACAGAAATTTGAGGGTGCATCCATGAGGATCAATGGTCGGCACAACATCGTGGGCTGAAGGGCCTGTTCTGTGCTGTACTGTTCTATGTTCTATGTTCTATGTTCTATGTTCTCCAAAGCTATAATGAGCATAAAGGCTTAATTTGTTGCTGCTTTCCTTTGTCCTGCTCCCAGGTCATTCACAGTGGCAGCAATTGCTCAACTATTTCTCCTCGGCTGTACCTGGATATTTGGCATTTTCCACTTTCAAAAAGAAACTGTCAGCTTTGCATATATATTCACCATCGTCAACAGCCTGCAAGGAGCGTTCATCTTTATACTTCACTGTCTACTCAACAAACAGGTAGGAGGCTGTCCCTGCCCAGGCGATGCCAATCAGTGCAGTCTGCAGCTGGCCCTCCCTCATTCCCACCCTTCACATCTCACACGGTGCAACCCTTTTCCAATGTATTTATCAATGTTTCCGTAAATCACATTGCACCTCTTCCACGTTGATACTGTAACACTCTGATATACCCCACACCCTTCACTGTAACACTCTCTGATATACCCCACACCCCTCACTGTAACACACTCTGATATACCCCACACCCCTCACTGTAACACTCTCTGATATACCCCGCACCCCTCACTGTAACACTCTCTGATATACCCCGCACCCCTCACTGTAACACTCTCTGATATACCCCACATCCATCACTATAGCACTCTCTGAAATACCCCACACCCCTCACTGTAACACTCCCTGTTATACCCCACACCCCTCACTGTAACACTCTCTGATATACCCCACACCGCTCACTGTAACACTCTCTGATATACCCCACACCCCTCACTGTAACACTCTCTGAAATACCCCGCACCCCTCACTGTAACACTCTCTGATATACCCCGCACCCCTCACTGTAACACTCTCTGATATACCCCACATCCATCACTATAACACTCTCTGATATACCCCACACCCCTCACTGTAACACTCTCTGATATACCCCATATCCATCACTATAACACTCTCTGATATACCCCACACCCCTCACTGTAACACTCTCTGATATACCCCACACCCATCACCGTAACACTCCCTGATATACGCCACACCCCTCACTGTAACACTCTCTGATATACCCCACACCCCTCACTGTAACACTCTCTGATATACCCCACACCCCTCACCGTAACACTCTCTGATATACTCCACACCCCTCACTGTAACACTCTCTGATATACCCCACACCCCTCACTGTAACATTATCTGATATACCCCACACCCCTCACTGTAACACTCTCTGATATACCCCACACCCCTCACTGTAACACGCTCTGTTATACCCCACACCCCTCACTGTAACATTCCCTGATATACCCCACACCCCTCACTGTAACACTCCCTGATATACCCCACACCCCTCACTGTAACACTCTCTGATATACCCCACACCCCTCACTGTAACACTCTCTGATATACCCCACACTGCTCACTGTAACACGCTCTGTTATACTCCACACCCCTCACTGTAACACTCTCTGTTATACCCTACACCCCTTATTGTAACACTCTCTGATATACCCCACATACCTCACTGTAACACACCCTGATATACCCCACACCCCTCACTGTAACACTCTCTGATATACCCCACACCCCTCACTGTCACACACTCTGTTATACTCCACACCCCTCTATTTCTCAAACAATAACCTTATTATTGCTCCATGCTCTCCCCTCGATTTTGCATTATATCACTTCCCTTGATTCCTGGTCATTTCCTGCCAAAGCATTGCATTCCTATGTTTGGAATTCCCTGCTTTTTGTTGCCTTCTTCCTGTATTAGAAATACTCAAAACCATTCAGTTTCTTGATCCTTTGCCCTGTCAGTCCCATTTCCCTTTCCGCATGCTCAATGTCTTTTTTACTTTCATCCAACCAGCTTGGGGAAAAATGGCCATTTATCCCAACTGTCCTGTCCTGGACTGCCTCTGTTCCACAGGAACTGTGGTCAATTCCTTTGACTTTGGTTTGATTGATTTTAAAGTTGGAGTTGGAGACAATGAGAATTTTATGACACACAATGTTTTGTTAATGATCAGGAATGTGATTTGTACAATAGAAATAGATTCGCTAGCAATCTGAGAAAGGGAATTCTTGCTAGGCCAACAGAGCGTGGTCAGGTTGGATAGATCTTTTTAAGTCTCTGGCATGCTGGGCTGAGTTGTAAGATCAAGTCCCCATGTCTTACCAAAAGCATTGGCCTGCTTTCCTCACCAAAGGGAAACAAAAGGTGATGGTTAAGCCTAAGGGTTACCATTCCTCAAGAAATGAAAGAGGTTGGGAATGAAAACCCTTCATGGTAGCATCAGACAGTGTGGGTATTGAACCCACGCTGTTTGTACTACTCTACATTGCAAACCAACTATCCACCCAACTGAGCCAAACCAACCCCCCCCACGCCCTCAATGGCGCCATTGCATCAACATAGCCTTCCATTCTTTTCTCCCTCAATGTGTCTCTTGCTTCAGGTGTCCACCTGCCCTCAAAGCAATGTTCCAATTCCCTGGGAGTCTCCATCAGTCTAACGGGTAGTTAATGGAACCACTTTGTTTTTTTCCAAAGGTGAGGGATGAATACCGGAAACTGCTCCCATGCTGCTTAAAACCCATCCTGTACTCCGATATCATCCAGACGTCCAGTGTCCCAATGATCAGCCTGCAGTTGAGGAATGGCTCGACATACAGGTTTGCTTCTCCATTGCCATCTCTCTTTTCTGTGTCTGTACAATAGCGCCTCCCACTGAGTGTGGATGTGACCAACTGTTAACACTGGTCATGTCTGCAGTGATGCTGGGTTTGCCTCAGAAAGGCAGCCAACATCATCAAAGACACTTCCGACCCCAGTTATAATCTCTTCCAACCTCTTCTGCTGGGTAGAAGATACAGAAGCTTGAACATTCACACCAACAGTTTCAAGAACAGCTTCTTCCCCTCTATTGTTAGATTTCTGAATGGACCTCTCAAATTTTAAATCTTATGTTGATCTCACTCAGTGTGCACCTTCTCTACAGCTGTAACACTCTCTCTGTTCTATTACCCTAATGCACTTTGTGTGGTATGATCTGCCTGTACTGTAGGCAAAACAAAACTTTTCCCTGTATCTAGGTGCATGCATTAGGGATGGGAACCAAAATTGTAGTTCAACTATAGAAAAGGTTGAGAGTAGGGTGGTCCGAAATAAAGTTTCAGGGAAGCAAGATGGCACCGGCAAGCAAGAAGTTGGTTTGAAGTGTGTCTACTTCAACGCCAGGAGCGTCCGGAATAAGGTGGGTGAACTTGCAGCATGGGTTAGTACCTGGGACTTCGATGTTGTGGCCATTTCAGAGACATGGATAGAGCAGGGACAGGAACGGTTGTTGCAGGTTCCGGGATTTAGATGTTTCAGTAAGAACAGAGAAGATGGTAAAAGTGGGGGAGGTGTGGCATTGTTGGTCAAGGACAGTATTACAGTAGCAGAAAGGATGTTTGGGGACTCATCAACTGAGGTAGTATGGACTGAGGTTAGAAACAGGAAAGGAGGCGTCACCCTGTTGGGAGTTTTCTATAGGCCTCCAAATAGTTCCAGAGATGTAGAGGAAAGGATAGCAAAGATGATTCTCGATAGGAGTGAGAGAGACAGGGTAGTTGTCATGGGGGACTTCAACTTTCCAAATATTGACTGGGAACACTATAGTTCGAGTACTATAGATGGGTCAGTTTTTGCCCAGTGTGTGCGGGAGGGCTTCCTAACACAGTATGTAGATAGGCCAATAAGGGGCGAAGCCACATTAGATTTGGTACTGGGTAATGAGCCCGGCCAGGTGTTAGATTTGGAAGTAGGTGAGCACTTTGGTGATAGCGATCACAATTCTGCTATGTTTACTTTAGTGATGGAAAGGGATAGGTGTATACCACTGGGCAAGAGTTATAGCTGGGGGAAAGGCAATTACGATGAGATTAGGCAAGATTTGGGGAGTATAGGATGGGGAAGGAAATTGCAGGGGCTAGACACATTAGAAATGTGGAGCTTATTCAAGGAAAAGCTCCTGTGTATCCTAGATAAGTACGTACCTGTCAGGCAGGGAGGAAGCTGTAGAGCGCGGGGGCCGTGGTTTACGAAGGAGGTGGAATCTCTGGTCAAGAGGAAGAAGAAGGCTTATGTTAGGATGAGATGTGAAGGCTCAGTTAGGGCACTTGAGGGCTACGAGGTAGCCAGGAAAGACCTAAAGAGAGAGCTCAGAAGAGCCAGGAGGAGACATGAGAAGTTGTTGGCGGATAGGATCAGGGTAAACCCTAAGGCCTTCTATAGGTATTTAAGGAATAAAAGAATGACAAAAGTAAGATTAGGGCCAATCAAGGATAGTAGTGGTAAGTTGTGTGTGGAGTCAGAGGAGATAGGGGAAGCACGAAATGAATATTTTTCAACAGTATTCACTCTAGAAAATGACAATGTTGTCGAGGAGAATACGGAGATACAGGCTACTAGACTAGGTGGGATTGAGGTTCACAAGGAAGAGGTATTAGAAATCCTACAGAGGGTGAAGATAGATAAGTCCCCTGGGCTGGATGGGATTTATCCTAGGATCCTCTGGGAAGCCAGGGAGGAGATTGCCGAGCCTTTGGCATTGATCAGGAATAGTGCCAGACGACTGGAGAATAGCAAATGTGGTTCCCCTGTTCAAGAAGGGGAGTAGAGACAACCCTGGTAATTATAGACCAGTGAGCCTTACCTCAGTTGTTCGTAAAGTGTGGGAAAAGGTTATAAGGGATAGGATTTATAATCATCTAGAAAAGAATAAATTGATTAGGGATGGTCAGCACGGTTTTGTGAAGGGTAGGTCGTGCCTCACAAACCTTATTGAGTTCTTTGAGAAGGTGACCAAACAGGTAGATGAGAGCAAACCGGTTGATGTGGTGTATATGGATTTCAGCAAGGCATTCGATAAGGTTCCCCACAATAGGCTATTGTACAAAATGCGGAGGAATGGAATTGTGGGAGATATAGCAGTTTGGATCGGAAGTTGGCTTGCTGAAAGAAGACAGAGGGTGGTAGTTGATGGGAAATGTTCATCCTGGAGACCAGTTACTATTGGTGTACTGCAAGGGTCGGTGTTGGGTCCACTGCTGTTTGTCATTTTTATAAATGACCTGGATGAGGGCGTAGAAGGATGGGTAAGTAAATTTGCAGACGACACTAAGGTCGGTGGAGTTGTGGATAGTGACGAAGGATGCTGTAGGTTGCAGAGAGACATAGATAAGCTGCAGAGCTGGGCTGTGAGGTGGCAAATGGAGTTTAATGCAGACAAGTGTGAGGTGATGCACTTTGGTAGGAGTAACCAGAAGGCAAAGTACTGGGCTAATGGTAAGAATCTTAGTAGTGTAGATGAGCAAAGAGATCTCGGTGTCCATGTACACAGATCATTGAAAGTTGCCACCCAGGTTGACAGGACTGTTAAGAAGGCATACAGTGTTTTAGCTTTTATTAATAGAGGGATCGAGTTCCGGAACCAAGAGGTTATGGTGAAGCTGTACAAAACTCTGGTGCGGCCGCACTTTGAGTATTGTGTATAGTTCTGATCACCGCATTATAAGAAGGATGTGGAAGCTTTGGAAAGGGTGCAGAGGAGATTTACTAGGATGTTGCCTGGTAAGGAGGAAAGGTCTTACGAGGAAAGGCTGAGGGACTTGAGGCTGTTTTCATTAGAGAGAAGAAGGTTGAGAGGCGACTTAATTGAAACATATAAAATAATCAGAGGGTTAGATAGGGTAGATAGGGAGAACCTTTTTCCTAGGATAGTGATGGCGAGCACGAGGGGGCATAGCTTTAAATTGAGGGGTGAAAGATACAGGACAGATGTCAGAGGTAGTTTCTTTACTCAGAGAGTAGTAAGGGAATGTGACGCTTTGCCTGCAACGGTTGTAGCTTTACCAACTTTAGGTACATTTAAGTCGTCATTGGATGAGCAAATGGATGTACACGGAATAGTGTAGGTTAGATGGGCTTCAAATCAGTATGACAGGTCGGCACAACATCCAGGGCCAAAGGGCCTGTAGTGTGCTGTAATGTTCTATGTTCTATGTTCTATGTGATAACAATAAATCAAACCAAACCAAAAAGTCCTTAACTACCTTATCACTGCCTCGGATCAGTTGGTGGTCCCTTTTTTTCTCAGAGGCAGCCAGATGGAGATGTAAGCCCTATTGCAGAGAGCCATACTTAAACTGACAGGGCAGTACAGCCCTGCGGGAGTGCTGCATTATCAGTTACCATTCTGTTCCTTCTCAACTCACCAATTCTGCTCTTCCCAGGCAGGGGGGATACGTCCAATAGCGTCATTTCAAACGAGTCGAAGTGTTGTCCTCAGCCATCGAACATAATTGACTGTGTTGCCAATACGGGAGCTTGCTGTGTACACATTGTCCACTGCAGTTCCTCTACTTCACTTCAGAAGCGCGTTGCATGCAGTATGGAACTTTGGGACGTCCTGAGAGGTGCTACATAAATACGGATTCTCCAGAAAAACCGGACGCAGGGCCATATTTTTTGTGTGCAGGAAAACCTGATTCTGCCTGCCAGTCAATGACCCCTTCCTCAGCGCTTGGCTGAGCCTGATTACAGCAGGAAAGGAGGCCATTTGGCACTTCATCTCTCTGCTTCCTATCTCTCTCTCTCTCTCATTCTGTCAGTTAGTCCCATCTCCCTGTCTTCTCTCTGTTTCACTGCAAATAGTCTCTCATCTGGGTAACATTAGTTTTGAAAGCCAGGAGCATACTTGTCTCCACCACAGTCTCAGGCAACGCATTCCTGGATCCTAACCACATGTGATCAAGTCTACTTTTCATTTTGCTACCTTTGGTTCTTAAAGCATTCACCTTCAATTTTTGAACCATCTGACGATGAGAACGGTTTCTCTCTGTCTGCCCTGTCTAGCTCCCTCATGGTTTCGGGCTCTATGAATTCCCTACCCAACATTGTCTTGTCTAAGGAGCTCAAGTCCTGCTCTGCTAGTCCTTCTTACATTGTCAATGCTTTGGTCGAACCAAGCCATCTCCACGGAGGGCGCCCTACTGAGGGAGTAGACTGTCCTGCGACACATCTTTTACAATTCCATTGTTGGATGTACGTCATGAAAGTGAGGAATACTTTTCCCCAGGGCAGGGCTGACCGAAACTAGAGGGGCATGGGTTTAAGGTTAGAGGGGAAAGATTTAAAAGGGACCTAAGGGGCAACTTTTTCACACAGAGGGTGGTGTGTGCATGGAACAAGCTGCCAGAGGAAGTGGTGGAGGCTGATACAATTACAACATTTAAAATGCATCTGGATGGGCATATGAATAGGAAGGGTTTAGGGGGATATGTGCCAAGTGCTGGCAAATGGGACTCAATTAATTTAAAATATCTGGTCAGCATGGATGAGTTGGACTGAAGGGTCTGTTTCCGAGCTGTGTTCCGAGTGATATCCTAAGGATACATCATGCCCCCGAGAGCTCTTGTGGAGCAGTGATGGCATCCCTACCTCTGGGTTAGAAGACCCAGTTTCATATCCTTCCTGTTCCAGAGATCATAGAGTTAGGCTAGCCCTTCAGCCCATTGAGTATGCACTAACCTAGCTACACAAAACCCAATTCCCAGGACTTCGCCATAGCCTAAATGTTGCTACATCTAAAGACTGTGAGCCTCAGAATGTGGTCAGCATTGGCTACCTGGACTGAAGAGACTGTTTCCATGCTGTGTGACACAATAACTCAGCTACCCTCCCAGGCAGTGCATTCCAAACCCCCACCACCCACTGGGCGTAAAGAGTTTTTCTCAAAGTCCCTTTAAACCTCCTGCTCTTTGTCTTAAACTTATGGCCCTTCATGATTGACCCTTCAAGCAATGGGAACAGATGCTATCTATCCACCTGGCCTACGTTCCTCATAATCTTATACACCTCTATCAGGCTCTGCACCCCTTCTCAACTTTCTCTGCGCCAAAGAAAACAACCTGAACTTATCTGGCCTAAATTCATGGGTATATCTGAACAGGTTGGTTAAAAACGGTCAGGCTGACTAGCAGGGTGGCTCAGTGGTTAGCAGTGTTGCCCTGTAGCACCAGGCACCCAAGTTCAATTCCAGCTTCAGGTCACTGCCTGTCTGGGGTTTGCATGTCTGTGTGGATCCTCTCTGGTTTCCTCCCACAGCCCAGAGATGTGTATGGTGGCCATGCCAGATTGCCCGGTAGTGTGCAGGCTAGATGGGTTAACCGTGGCAGGTGTGGGGTCACAGGGAGAGTGTGGGTCTGGGTGGGATGTTCTTCAGAGGGTCAATGGGCCAAATGGCCAGCTTCTACACCAAAAAGATTCTATGAGGTCAGAAATGAGTCGATCTCCAGCACGTCAATGACATCTACTGGCCGCACAGTAATACTGTTTAGAGTTCCCTCGGCTCCTCCCTCATGATCAATCTTAAAGTGATCATTGGGGCCATTCTATTATTCTACTGAGATGTCTGCAATGTCGCATGGGGGAGCGTAAAGGTACACAAGTGGTGCCAGGCGAGGTGGATGAGATCAGTTGAGAATTCCGCGCGTGCAAGATGCCAGATGGATTGGAACCAGACAGTCAGTGAAGCAGTAATATTTAACACTGGCTGTGACATAGTGAATGGGGAGAGAGCAGGAGGGTGGTGTTGAGACAAGTGAGCAGACTGAACAGAGGAGCAGGCTCGGGTAGCCATACAGCCCACCCTCGCTCCTGGTTTCTGACGCTTCTTCGAGAAGATAAGCAATACCAAAGTTCTCACTCTATCTTCCTCAAGTTGTCAGTTCTGCCCCTCCCCAGGCAGAGGTGGAAAACATACAATGGCATTGTTCCACGGAGCTGGCCTTAGCTGCTCAGAAACAACAAGACTGTGTTGCCACTTTTGGGAAGTGGCTGTCAACAAACTGGCCACAAACTGACCCAAAACGTCAGCTTTCCCGCTCCTCTGATGCTGCTTGGCCTGCTGTGTTCGTCCAGCTCTACGCCTTGTTATCCCAGATTCTCCAGCATCTGTAGTTCCTACTGTCTCAATTTGCTGGTCAGCACTTTGGGATATGCTGAAAGGCGCTGTGTAAATGCAGTGGGATGCTGGGCCAGTTTTTTATTTCGCCTGGGCAAACCTGACTCTGTCTGTCAATCAATGTCCTCTCACCTCTACTATCTATGATGTAGAATTGCGATCTGATTACAACAGGGAAGGAGGCCATTCAGCTCCCCCAGGCCTGCTAGTCAAGTGGTATAATGGGATTACTATCTATCATGTTGATTGAGTACATCATTAGCGAAGCCAAATTATAGCGGATGACTTGTAACTGGGACCCGGGAGAAGGTTCCGCCTCTGTAAATAGTTAGTAAACATTTGCTAGTTACCATCAATGTGGTTTCTAGCTCCCTTCTGTCAAACTGAAGACTCTCACAAGAATGAAACAGACAACGAGATCAAGGCTGACCTAACTTTGGCCCCAACTGTTCTTTCCTGCTTACTGTACAACTGGAATACTGTGAATAGTTCCGGGTCTCCTGATCTCAGGAAATGTGTATGACATTGGAGGCAGTCGAGAGAAGGTTCACTAGATTGATCCTGGGAAAGGCAGTCTTATGAGTAGAATTAGCTAGAATTCATTGAAATTTAGAGGAATGAGAGACCACCTTATTGAAACATCTAAGATTCCGCTCTGGGTAGATGGTTTTTATCCCCTGATGGGAGAGTCTAGAGTAGGGAGGAAGGATATTATTAAGCTGGAGAGGGTTCAGAAGAGATTTACCAGGATGTTGCTGGGAATGGAAGGTTTGAGTTACACGGAGAGGCTGGGTGGGCTGGGACTTTTTCACTGGAAAGTAGGAGTTTGAGGGGTGACCTTATAAAGGTTTATAAAACCATGAGGGGTACAAATAAGGTGAATAACAGATGTCTTTTCCCCAGGACTTCAAGACAGGGGGGGATATTTTTGAAGGTAACAGGAGAAGGAGTTAACAAAAACATGAGGGACAATTTTTTTTAGACAGAGAGAGGTTCGTGGGTGGAATACACTGCTAGACTAAGTGGTGGATGAGGGTACAGTTACAATGTTTAAAAAACATTTGGATAAGAGCATGAATAAGAAATGTTTGGAGCGATATGGGCCAAATACAGACAGGTGGGATTAGTTTAGTTTGGGATTATGATTGGCATGGACTGGTTGGACCGAAAGGTCTGTTTCTGTGCTGTATGACTCTATGACTCTAGTTTATCGAACGAGCATAATCAGATAGGGTTAGGATTAAGATTAGGGTTAGGGTTGGAGTCATTGTTAATCCTACCACAAACCCATTTAACAAAGAGATGAGGAGGAATTTCTTCTCTCAGTGAGGAATGAATTTGTGAAATTCTTTACAACAGAGTGGTATCAAGCCTGGATCATTAAGTACATTTAAGGCTGAGATAGATGGATTTTAATCAATAAGGGAGTTGAGAGTTATGGGGGGAACAGCAGATAAGCAGAGTTGCAGATTATCAGATCTGCCACGATCTCATTAAATGACAGGGCCGATATGCTCCAATATTTTATGGGTTTATTTGAGATCACAGGTAACTGGAACCTGAGGGAAGATGGATCTGATAGGGTGCTGCTAGTACTAGCCTGTCTAAATAATAAATAGTCGCTCATTTTCAACTCCCTTAGTAATGGCACCCAAATCATCGAATTACACAGTACAGAAGAGACTCTTCAGCCCATTGAAACTGTACTGCCAAAGTCCAATCATAATACTGATATAGCCAATGAGGCCAAAGTGAGCCTGATTTTGGCCTTCACTTCCTGCATGTGTTCTCTATAGCTCTCGATTCTCTTGTCAATCAAAAATATGTCCAACTCAGTCTTGAAGTTTGCCAGGGAAGAGAATTACAAATGCTAGAGATCCCACGAAAGAAAACCTATCTCCACACCTCAGCCTTAAATAGGAGACCCTAAATTTTTAAACTGTGCTTCCAGACTGCCCCTCAAATATCATCTCAGTATTCAGCGCACAGATGCCTTTCAGGATCTCATATGTTTTGAAAAGGTTGCCTTGCATTCTTCTAAATTCCAATGAGGAAGGGGCCCCAACTGCCTTCATAAACTAACTCTTTCATCAACAGCATTATATTATAGAGTCATGTAGTGTTGTATAGTATGGAAACGGGCCCTTCGGTCCAACTCATCCATGCTGACCAGATATCCCGAATTCATCTAGTCCCATTTGCCAACATTTGGCCATATTCCTCTAAACCCTTCCTATTCATGTACCCACCCAGATGCCTTTTAAATGCTGTAACTGTACAAGCCTCCACCACTTCCTCTGGCAGCTCGTTCCATATACGCACCACCCTCTGTGTGAAAAAAGTTGCCCCTTGGGTCCCTTTTAAATCTTTTCCCTCTCACCTTAAACCTATACCCTCTAGTTTTAGATTCCCCCACCCTGGGGAAAAGGCCTTGGCTATCCAGGACCCTCATGATTTTATAAACCTCTATTACGTCAGCCTCTAACACTCCAGCGGAAAATAGCCCCGGCCTACTCCCTACATCTGAAACCTTCCAATAGCAGCAACATCTTAGTAAATCTTTTCTGCTCCCTTTCAAATTTCACAACATCTTTCCTATAGCAGGGAGACCATAACTGAGCTCAGTATTCCAGAAGTAGCCTCACCAGTGTCCCGTACAGCTGCAACATGACCTCCCACTGACTCACTGCACTGACCAATAAAGAAAAGCATGGCAATTCCTTCCTTCACTACATATTTCCTCACAGCAGCACACAATTTTGAAGTTCAGCAAAACAAGTGGATCACTCTAAGTATTCCTAAACTTAACTCTCAAACACCCTTGAATGGAATGCAAACTCCACATTCTGTCTCCGCAAATACTGCCACAGCTGCTGAGCTTTCCCATTGATTTCTGCTCTTTTTTCTGACTTCCAGCATCTGCAGTTTTCATCCTTTTCTTTTTCCTCTCAAGGAGCGTTTCCCAATGAGTTTTACTTGGAGTCAGGGTTTAATTCATTTTCTAACCTTCAAGGAGTCACTGTTCGGGGGGTGGGGCACATATTCAGTTTCAGTGCCGTGCAAGCCAGCTCCTGGGGGCCATAATCGTGACCTTCAGGGGAAAAGGAAGACCCTGTTTTGGAGCAGGATCTAACCCTGTTTCTCTCGGTTGCTCCAGAACAGAGACCACCAGCTGTCACAACGCAGCATGAACAACCTCTCCCCATCGTTACACCCGGAGATGGGATTACCATGCACTTTGTTGCCAGGAATTTGCTGGGCTGTACCTTCGCAGGGAATACCGTGCGGATCTTCCACTGGGATGCTGTTTCTGAACATTCCCTAACAATGGGCTGAATGATTTGTAGACTGACAGCAGCCACTCCATGAACGAATGATAAGAATTGAAATGAACCTGCGTCCCAGCGTAAGAAGATCCATGTTTGAGATGTCAACATCAATGAAGTCTTTCAGTGGGATGCCTCTTTCTGTAATGTGCTGGGAGTATTTTGCATTGTACAGTAAGCTATGGAAACTCCATGTCCAATGTGTTTTTTTGAAATGTCCTAAATGGTTCCAAAGGAACACACCTGATGGCTGGTTTGAGTTCTGTGCTGCCATGCTTTATTATCCTGACATTTTAAGTTATATTTTTTGCCAGCACTTTTGTAAATAAATGTGTAGAAATCTAATGGAGGTGAACTTCTGAACTGATCGCCATTATTTCCATCGGGCGATAGTGCTGTCGGGTAATGTCACTCACACAGAGAGCTGGGTTAATATTCAGGAGTTAAAATCCCGCTATAACAGTGGGTTGAATTTAAAATTTGATGAATAAATCTGGAATTGAAAAATATTCACAGTAATGGTGACCATGACTTACCATCTGTTATTAACCTATCACTATGCTGTTGTCAGGGGAGGCAATGGTCATGTGGTTTTATTGCTAGGCTATCAACCCAGGAATTCAGCTGGGGATCTGGGTTCAAATCCTACCACAGCTGGTGGTGGAACTTTAATTTAGTTTTTTTTTAAACTATCTGGAATTAAGAATCCATTACAAATTGTTGGAAAAAAAACTATTTAGTTCACTAATGTCCTTTAGGGAAGGAAACTGCCATCCTTACCTGATCTGGCCTACATGTGACTCCAGACCCACAGCAGTGTGGTTGATTCTTAACTGCCCTCTGAACTGGTATAATAAGCTGTTCAGCTCAAGGGCGGCCTGAGATGGGCAATAAATGCTGGCCCAGCTAGCGATGCTCATGTCCCACAACCTTCGCAGGGAATACCGTGTGGATCTTCCACTGGGATGCTGTTTCTGAACATTCCCTAACAATGGGCTGAGTGATTTGTAGACCGATAGCAGCCACTCCATGGTTCATCTGGTTCATGACTGTCTTTGCAAGAAGAGAAATCTGCCACCCTTATCTGGCCTGCCCCACATGTGACTCCAGACTCACTGTAATCTATCTCACTCTTAGCTGCCCTCTGAAATCGCACAACAGGGTCTTCGATTCAGGAGTAATTAGTGACAGGTAATAAAAGCTGGCCTTGCTAGAAATGCCAATGTCCCTATTAAAGGATTTTCCTTCAAAATGGCAATAATCCAAAGTTGGCCAGGGGCATGTGTTCCTGGCTTCCAATCTCTGAACCCTGCTGGAGGCTTGGTTCACCTGACAAAGCTAAACCCTCTGGGTAGCTCCTATCATTCCAGTGCTGCTCAAATAGAGGGCTATTTCACATCATTGCACGCACACTGAAATGTCATACAGTCGTAGAGACATGCAGCATGGAAACAGACCCTTTGGTCCAACTCGTTCATGCCAACCAGATATCCTAAGCTAATCAAGTCCCATTTGCAAGCAATTGGCCCATTTCCCCTAAACCCTCCCCATTCATATATCCGTCCAGCTGTCTTTTAAATGTTGTAACTGTACCAGCTTCCACCACCTCCTCTGGCAGCTCATTCCATACACGCACCACCCTCTGTGTGAAAAAGTTTCCCCTCTCACCTTAAACCATTTTCTGAAGAAGGGTCCAGACCTGAAACGTCAGCTTTCCTGCTCCTCTGATGCTGCTTGGCCTGCTGTGTTCATCCAGCTCTACACCTTGTTATCTCTTAAATCTATGCCTTCTAGTTTTGGACTCCCCTATCCTGGGGAAAAGACCCTTGGTTATTAACCTTATCCAGGCCCCTCATGATTTTAGAAACCTCTATTAGGTCACCCCCGCAGCCTCCGACGCTCCAGCGAAAATAGCCCTAGCATATTCAACCTCCCCCTACAGATCAAAACTTCAAACCCCGGCAATATTTTTGTAAATCTTTTCCGAACCCTTTCAAGAAATAACATCTTTCCTCTAGCAGGGAGACCAGAACTGGGCACAGTATTCCAAAAGTGGCCTAACCAATGTCCTGTACAGCCACAACATGACCCTCCCAAAACCCTGTATGCAATGCATAGACAAAAAAAACTATAACTTTATTCCATACAGATCCTGTAATTAAAGAGAGCTCCAGTTTGTGCTTCAGGGCCTGGACCATCAACAAAACCTTTTACAGGTTGAGATGGCATGGAGTTAATATAAATCAAATTGATTAATTTTAAGCTTTATAAAGCATTTTTTTGTTTCATAAGATATGGGCATTGCTGGCTGGGCCGGCGTGCATTGCCTGTCCCTAATTGCCCGGAGAATGCGGTGTTGAGCTGTCTCCTTGAACCGTTTGCTGTAGCTACACACATATGCAATGTTAATGAAGGGAGTCCCATGACTTCTACTCAAAACACTGACAGAATACACGATAGCAACATGACTTCTAATTATAATCTGATCAATGTCCTAAATGTGCCCTGTGGTTTAACTGTGGAACTGTTCATCTCAAGCTGTCCTGGGTTTCAATCCCTGGTCTATTAATGAATTGTGTCCAGGTTTGTAACAGCTGCACTGAAACTGACCTGGAACAGAAAGAGAGCTATGTCGAGTTTTCAGCTACGTATAGGTTCAGGCTTGTTTGCTGCTGTGATGTGTCTTGCAGCTTTAGATACTTTTAAGAAACATGGTGTAATCACTGCATTGTAGTTTGTGACTTGGTGGTACAAAGCTCTCTGTCTCCACCTTACTGGGGCCACTTGCAGCATGGCACACAGAGAATCAAGCAAACATTTATAACTCAGTTGCTCAGTCCTAGCCCAGACACCAGTATCTGTGACTGTAATGTATTAGTGGCCATAATAAACATATATCGAATCTTACAGCACTATGTGGCTCCTGTCTAGTTCTTAATTTGTGGATAGCTCTTATGTTAGAGGAGCTTATGTAGGTGTTGCCTCATCCGGTAGAATATCCTGCTACCGTTGAAAGTTCTATGACTGCATATAGGGCAGATCGTGAGGGCAAATCAGATCATTGGTGAGGTATGTCACGGTTGACTAACCAAAGTCATTCATTGCCCTGGTTTATCGGTGATTTCACTCCTTGGCAAGTTTCTTGCAGGCTCTTCCAGGCTCTGCTGATACCCTCTTCTCGTGTAGGATAAATTGTTGTTCCCTTTGACAGTTAGCATTCTTGCCAGTCTGTCTTGATGAGTATTCGACTCTGTGTCTTTATTTCTTAGTGATTTGACTGCGAGCTGAGGTGAAAGGCTTAGTCCCTGAGTGTGGGGCAATAGGGCAGAAAGGAGGTGATTTAGAATGTAGTCCCAGAAGCCTGCAACTTATATGAGCATAAGAATTAGAAGCAGAATATATACAGATATACTCCTCCAGCTTTTAATAAAATCATGGTTTATCTGATTGTAATCTTATCTCTACCTTCCTTTCATGATTCTCCCACAGTTCAAAATTTTGTCCCAGTGTAGGCAGTGATCCATTTCCAGATTTCTGACAATTTCAAATATTTGTAACCTTCTCAGGGAGAGAATACCTCCTGAGCCCCATCTTAAAGTAGATTATGGTGTGTGTACGTGTGTAAATAAATATCTGGATGGATTGAGCGATTGAAGTGTGCACTGTACAACAACTGTTCTGTGAAGATCGGAAACTGGAATAGAAATTGGAACAGTCATTTTAACAATGAACACATTGGGAGAAGTGAGCTGTTGTGGGAAGTGTCTTTGCTTGTGTAGATACCTGTCCTATGTAGTGGGTTAATTAGCGGAGTTCGGATAGTGATGTAAAAGTACACACACATGCAGAAACACGTGCGCACACACACACACAGAAACACGTGCACGTGCGCGTGCGCACACACACACACACACATAGAAACACGCGCGCGCACACACAGAAACACGTGCACGTGCGCATGCACACACACCCACTCTCACACACATACACACACACACAGAAACACGCGCACACACACACACAAACACGTGCGCACACACGCACAGAAACACATGTACACACACAGACACACAGAAACACACACACAGAAACACGCATACACACACACAGAAACGCGCGCACACACACACACAGAAACGCACGTGCGCACACACACACACACACAGAAATGCGCGCACACACACAGAGAAACGCACACGTGCACACAGAAACACGCGCACACATACACACACAGAAACATACGCACGCACACACACACAGAAACACGCGTGCGCATACACACACACAGAAACACGTGCGCGCGCGCACACACTCTCACACACACACAGAAACACGCACGCACACACACAGAAACATGCGCGCGCGCACACACAGAAACACGTGCACGTACGCGCGCACGCACACACACAGAAACATGCACGCACACTCACACAGAAAGACGTGCGCACACACACACAGAAACACATGCACACACGCGCGCACACACACACAAACACGTGCACACACACACGCAGAAACCCATGCACACACACAGACACACAGAAACACACACACACAGAAACATGCACACACACACAGAGAAATGCGCGCACGCACACACACAGAGAAACGCACACGCGCACACACACAGAAACGCGCACACACACAGAAACGCGCACGCGCACACACACAGACACATGCACACACGCACGCACACACACACAAACACGTGCACACACACAGAGAAACACAGAAACACACACAGACACACAGAAACACAGACACACAGAAACACGCACACACACACACACACACAGAAATGCGCGCGCGCACACACATGCACACACAGAAACACGTGTGCGCACACACACAGAAACACATGCGCACACACACACAAACACGTGCACACACACACAGAAGCACATGCACACACACAGACACACAGAAACACACACACAGAAACACCCACACACACACAGAAATGCGTGCGCACACACACACACACACACACACACACACACAGAAATGTGCACACACACACACACAGAAATGCATGCACTCACACACACAGAAGCGCGCACGCGCACACACACACAGAAAAATGCGCACACATACACACACTACACTCAGAAACATGCACGCATGCGCGCATGCACACACACACAGAAACACGCGCGCGTGCACACACACACAGAAACAACTGCACGCGTGCACAAACACACTCTCTGTCACACACGCACAGAAACAGGCGCGCGCGCGCACACACACACAAACATGTGCGCACACAAACACAGAAACACATGCACACACACACACACACACACACACACACACACACACACACACACAGAAACACATGCACACACACAGACACAAAAAACACACATGCACAGAAACACGCACGCACACACAGAAATGCGCGCACGCACACATACACAGAAACGCGCGCACACACACACAGAAACGCGCACACACACAGAAACGCGCACGTGCACACACACAAACACGCGCACACACACACACACACAAAAACACGCGCGCGCACACACACACAGAAACACACACATGCACGCACACACACTCTATCACACACACACAGAAACACGCGCGCGCTCACACACAGAAACACGCGTGCGCGCACCCACGCATACACAGAAACACGCGCGCGCACACACAGAAACACGTGCACATGCGCATGCACACACACACACTCTCTCACACACATACGCACACACACACAGAAACACGTGCACGCACACACACAGAAACACATGCACACATGCGCGCACACACACAGAAACACGCGCACACATACACACACACAGAAACACGCTTACGCACATGCACACACACAGAAACACACGCGCGCACAAACACACAGAAACACGCGCATACATGCACACACACACAGAAACATGCGTGCGCATACACATGCAGAAACACGTGCGCGCGCACACACACACTCTCTCACACACACAGAAACACGCGCACGCACACACACACAGAGAAACACGCGTGCACACACACACAGAAACACGTGCACGTGCGCGTGCACACACCCAGAAACATGCGCGCATACACACACAGAAACACGTGCACACACACACAGAAACACATGCACACACACACAGAAACATGCACACACACAGACAGAAACACGCGCTCACACACACAGAAATGTGCACACACACACACGCACAGAAATGCGTGCACACACACACAGAAACACGCGCACACATACACACACACACAGAAACACGCATGCGCACACACACACAGAAACATGCGCGTGCGCGCACACACACACACACTCTCACACACACACAAAGAAACACATACGCGAACACACAGAAACACGTGTACGTGTGTGTGTGCACACACACACACACACACTCTCTCTCACACACACACCGACACATGCACACACGCACGCACGCACACACAAACACGTGCACATACACACACACAGAAACACGCGCGCGCACACACACACAGAAACACGTGCATGTGCGCGTGCACACACACACAGAAACATGCGCGCATACACACACAGAAACACGTGCACACACACACAGAAACACATGCACACACACACACACAAACACGTGCACACACACACAGAAACACATGCACACACACAGACACACAGAAACACATGCACACACACAGAAACATGTACACACACATACAGAAACACGCGCTCACACACACAGAAACGTGCACACACACACACGCACAGGAATGCGTGCACACACACAGAAACATGCGCACACATACACACACACAGAAACACGCATGTGCACACACACACAGAAACATGCGCGTGCGCGCGCACACACACACACACACAAAGAAACACATACGCGCACACACAGAAACATGTGTACGTGTGTGTGTGCACACACACACTCTCTCACACACACACCGACACATGCACACACGCACGCACACACACACAAACACTCTCACACACACACACACAGAAACACGTGCACGCACGCACACAGACACAGAAACATGTGCGCGCACACACAGAAACACATGCACACACGTGCGCGCACACACACAAACACGTGCACACACACACACAGGAGCACATGCACACACACTGACACACAGAAGCACATGCACACACACAGAAGCACGCACACACAGAAACACACACACACATGCAGAAACACGTGCGCGCGCACACATACATGCGCACATGCACACACACAGAAACACGCACTCACACACACAGAAACGTGCACACACACACGCACAGGAATGCGTGCACACACACACAGAAACATGCGCACACATACACACACACAGAAACACGCATGTGCACACACACACAGAAACATGCGCGTGCGCGCGCACACACACACAAAGAAACACATACGCGCACACACAGAAACACGTGTACGTGTGTGTGTGCACACACACACACTCTCTCACACACACACCGACACATGCACACACGCACGCACACACACACAAACACTCTCACACACACACACACAGAAACACGTGCACGCACGCACACAGACACAGAAACATGTGCGCGCACACAGAGAAACACATGCACACACGTGCGCGCACACACAGAAACACGTGCACACACACAAACACATGCACACACACACACAGGAGCACATGCACACACACTGACACACAGAAGCACATGCACACACACAGAAGCACGCACACACAGAAACACACACACACATGCAGAAACACGTGCGCGCGCACACATACATGCGCACATGCACACACACAGAAACACGTGCACACACATGTGCACACACTCACACAATCACACAGAAACACGCCCAGAAACACGCACACAAACACACCTCCCAAATCACAGGCACGTACACACAAACACACACACAGAAACACACACACACACCCACACACAGAAACAAGTGCGCGCGCACACACACACACACACACACACACACACACACACACACACACAGAAACACGTGCGCACACACACACAGAAATTCGTGTGCGTGTGCACACACACATACACACACTCTCTCACACGCACAGAAACACGCGTGCACACACACACACACACACTCTCTCACACACACACACGGAAACATGTGCGCGCACACACACACACAGAAACACGCGCGCACACACACACGCACACAGAAACACGTGCGCACACATGCACAGAAACACATGTACACACACAGACACACAGAAACACACACACAGAAACGCACGCACACACACAGAAACGCACGCACACACACAGAAACGCGCTCACGCACACAGAAACACGCGCACACATACACACACACACAGAAACACATGCGCGCACGCACACACACAGAAACATGCGCGCGCGCACACACAGAAACACGTGCACGTGCATATGCACACACACATTCTCACACACACACACAGAAACACGCGCGCACACACACACAGAAACACGTGTGCATACACGCACAGAAACACGTGTACACACACAGACACACAGAAACACGCACACAGAAACATGCACACACACAGAAAGGCGCACACACACACAGAAACGCACGCACACACACACACAGAAATGCGCTCGAGCATACATAAACACGCGCGCACACACACATACACACACAGCAACAAACGCACGCACACACACACACAGAAACACGCGTGCGCACACACACACAGAAACACGTGCGCATACACGCACAGAAACACGTGTACACACACAGACACACAGAAACACGCACACACACATAGAAACGCATGCACACACACACAGAAACGCGCTCGAGCATACCCAAACATGCGCACACACACACATACACACACAGAAACAAACATGCGCACGCACACACACAGAAACACGCGTGCGCACACACACACAGAAACACGTGCGCGCGCGCACACACAGAAACACGCATGCGCGCACACAGAGAAACACGTGCGCGTGCACACACATACACACAGAAACACGCGCTCACACACACAGAAACGTGCACACACACACGCACAGGAATGCGTGCACACACACACAGAAACATGCGCACACATACACACACACAGAAACACGCATGTGCACACACACACAGAAACATGCGCGTGCGCGCGCACACACACACACAAAGAAACACATACGCGCACACACAGAAACATGTGTACGTGTGTGTGTGCACACACACACTCTCTCACACACACACCGACACATGCACACACGCACGCACACACACACAAACACTCTCACACACACACACACACAGAAACACGTGCACGCACGCACACAGACACAGAAACATGTGCGCGCACACACAGAAACACATGCACACACGTGCGCGCACACACACAAACACGTGCACACACACACACAGGAGCACATGCACACACACTGACACACAGAAGCACATGCACACACACAGAAGCACGCACACACAGAAACACACACACACATGCAGAAACACGTGCGCGCGCACACATACATGCGCACATACACACACACAGAAACACGCATGTGCACACACACACAGAAACATTCGCGTGCGCGCGCACACACACACACACAAAGAAACACATACGCGCACACACAGAAACATGTGTACGTGTGTGTGTGCACACACACACTCTCTCACACACACACCGACACATGCACACACGCACGCACACACACACAAACACTCTCACACACACACACAGAAACACGTGCACGCACGCACACAGACACAGAAACGCGCTCGAGCATACCCAAACATGCGCACACACACATACACACACAGAAACAAACATGCGCACGCACACACACACAGAAACATGCGTGCGCACACACACACAGAAACACGTGCGCGCGCACACACACAGAAACACGCATGCGCGCACACAGAGAAACACGTGCACGTGCGCGTGCACACACATACACACAGAAACACGCGCTCACACACACAGAAACGTGCACACACACACGCACAGGAATGCGTGCACACACACACAGAAACATGCGCACACATACACACACACAGAAACACGCATGTGCACACACACACAGAAACATGCGCGTGCGCGCGCACACACACACACACAAAGAAACACATACGCGCACACACAGAAACATGTGTACGTGTGTGTGTGCACACACACACTCTCTCACACACACACCGACACATGCACACATGCACGCACACACACACAAACACTCTCACACACACACACACAGAAACACGTGCACGCACGCACACAGACACAGAAACATGTGCGCGCACACACAGAAACACATGCACACACGTGCGCGCACACACACAAACACGTGCACACACACACACAGGAGCACATGCACACACACTGACACACAGAAGCACATGCACACACACAGAAGCACGCACACACAGAAACACACACACACATGCAGAAACACGTGCGCGCGCACACATACATGCGCACATGCACACACACAGAAACACGCACTCACACACACAGAAATGTGCACACACACACGCACAGGAATGCATGCACACACACACAGAAACATGCGCACACATACACACACACAGAAACACGCATGTGCACACACACACAGAAACATGCGCGTGCGCGCGCGCACACACACACACACACAAAGAAACACATACGCGCACACACAGAAACACGTGTACGTGTGTGTGTGCACACACACACACTCTCTCACACACACACCGACACATGCACACACGCACGCACACACACACAAACACTCTCACACACACACACAGAAACACGTGCACGCACGCACACAGACACAGAAACATGTGCGCGCACACACAGAAACACATGCACACACGTGCGCGCACACACACAAACACGTGCACACACACACACAGGAGCACATGCACACACACTGACACACAGAAGCACATGCACACACACAGAAGCACGCACACACAGAAACACACACACACATGCAGAAACACGTGCGCGCGCACACATACATGCGCACATGCACACACACAGAAACACGTGCACACACATGTGCACACACTCACACAATCACACAGAAACACGCCCAGAAACACGCACACAAACACACCTCCCGAATCACAGGCACGTACACACAAACACACACACAGAAACACACACACACACCCACACACAGAAACAAGTGCGCACACACACACACACACACACACACACACACACACAGAAACACGTGCGCACACACACACAGAAACACGTGTGCGCGTGCACACACACATACACACACTCTCTCACACGCACAGAAACACGCGCGCACACACACACGCACAGAAACATGTGCATGCACGCACACAGAAACACATGCATGCACACACACAGAAACACGTGCACATGTGCGTGCACACTCACACACACACACACAGAAACATGTGCGCACACACACAGAAACACATGCACACACGTGCGCGCACACACACAAACACGTGCACACACACACACAGAAACACATGCACACACACAGACACACAGAGGCACATGCACACACACAGAAGCACGCACACACAGAAACACACACACACACATGCAGAAACACGTGCGCACGCACACACACATGCGCACACGCACACACACAGAAACACGGGCACACTCGCATGCACACACTCACACAATAACACAGAAACACGCCCAGAAACATGCACACAAACACACCTCCCGAAACACGGGCACGTACACACAAACACACACACAGAAACACACACACACACCCACACACAGAAACAAGTGCGCGCACACACACACACAGAGAAACGCGCACACACACACAGAAACACATGCGCACACACACACAGAAACACGTGTGCGCGTGCACACACACATACACACACTCTCTCACACGCACAGAAACACGCGCGCACACACACACACAGAAACACGTGCATGCACACACACAGAAACACGTGCGCGTGCACACACACACACACACACACTCTCTCTCTCTCACATACACACAGAAACATGCGTGCGTACACACACACACAGAAACGCGTGCGCACACACATACGCACACAGAAACACGTGCGCACACACGCACAGAAACACATGTACACACATAGACACACAGAAACACACACACAGAAACGCGCGCACACACACAGAAACGCACGCACACACACAGAAACGCGCTCGCGCACACAGAAACACGCGCACACATACACACACACAGAAACACATGCGCGCACGCACACACACACAGAAACATGCGCACACACACACACAGAAACACGTGCACGTGCACATGAACACACACACACAGAAACACGCGCGCACACACACAGAAACACATGTGCATACACGCACAGAAACACGTGTACACACACAGACACACAGAAACACGCACACAGAAACACACACACACACAGAAACGCACACACACACACAGAAACGCACGCACACGCACACACAGAAATGCGCTTGAGCATATATAAACACGCGCGCACGCACACACATACACACACAGAAACAAACGCGCGCACGCACACACACACACAGAAACACGCGTGCGCACACACACACACAGAAACACGTGCGCGCGCACACACACAGAAACAAGCGCGCGCGCACACAGAGAAACACGTGTACGTGCGCGTGCACACACATACACACAGAAACACGCGCGCACACACACACAGAAACACATGCACACACACACAGAAACACATGCACGCACACACACACAAACACGTGCACACACACTCACAGAAACACATGCACACACTCAGAAACACGCACACACAGAAACATGCACACACAGAAATGTGCGTGCACACACACACAGAAACGCGCACGCGCACACACTCACAGAAACACGCGCACACATAGACACACACAGAAACACGCATTCGCGCGGGCACACACACACGTACACTCTCACACACACACAAAGAAACACGTGTGCACACACACACAGAAATACATGCGCGCGCACACAGAAACACGTGTACGTGCGCGTGTGCACACACACACACTCTCACACACAGAAACACGCGCAAGCACACGCACACAGAAACTTGCATGCGCACACGCACACACACAGATGCATGCACACACGCACGCACACACACACAAACACGTGCACACACACACAGAAACACACATGCACACACACAGACACACACACACACACACACACACACAGAAACACACACACACACAGAGAAATGTGCGCGCACACAGACACACACAGAAATGTGCACACACACACAGAAATGCATGCACACACACACAGACGCGCACATGCACACACAGAAGCACACGCACACATACACACACACAGAAACACGCGCACGCAGACACACACAGAAACACGTGTGCGCGCACACACACACACTCCTCACACACACACAGAAACACGCGCACACACACACAGAAGCATGCGCGCGCACACCCACACAGAAACACGTGCGCGCGTACACACACACACTCCCTCACACACACAGAAACGCGCGCACGCACACACACAGAAACACGTGCGCATACACGCACAGAAACACATGTACACACACAGACACACAGAAACACGCGCTCACACACACAGAAACGTGCACACACACACGCACAGGAATGCGTGCACACACACACAGAAACATGCGCACACATACACACACACAGAAACACGCATGTGCACACACACACAGAAACATGCGCGTGCGCGCGCACACACACACACACAAAGAAACACATACGCGCACACACAGAAACATGTGTACGTGTGTGTGTGCACACACACACTCTCTCACACACACACCGACACATGCACACACGCACGCACACACACACAAACACTCTCACACACACACACACACAGAAACACGTGCACGCACGCACACAGACACAGAAACATGTGCGCGCACACACAGAAACACATGCACACACGTGCGCGCACACACACAAACACGTGCACACACACACACAGGAGCACATGCACACACACTGACACACAGAAGCACATGCACACACACAGAAGCACGCACACACAGAAACACACACACACATGCAGAAACACGTGCGCGCGCACACATACATGCGCACATACACACACACAGAAACACGCATGTGCACACACACACAGAAACATTCGCGTGCGCGCGCACGCACACACACACACAAAGAAACACATACGCGCACACACAGAAACATGTGTACGTGTGTGTGTGCACACACACACTCTCTCACACACACACCGACACATGCACACACGCACGCACACACACACAAACACTCTCACACACACACACACACAGAAACACGTGCACGCACGCACACAGACACAGAAACGCGCTCGAGCATACCCAAACATGCGCACACACACATACACACACAGAAACAAACATGCGCACGCACACACACACAGAAACATGCGTGCGCACACACACACAGAAACACGTGCGCGCGCACACACACAGAAACACGCATGCGCGCACACAGAGAAACACGTGCACGTGCGCGTGCACACACATACACACAGAAACACGCGCTCACACACACAGAAACGTGCACACACACACGCACAGGAATGCGTGCACACACACACAGAAACATGCGCACACATACACACACACAGAAACACGCATGTGCACACACACACAGAAACATGCGCGTGCGCGCGCACACACACACACAAAGAAACACATACGCGCACACACAGAAACATGTGTACGTGTGTGTGTGCACACACACACTCTCTCACACACACACCGACACATGCACACATGCACGCACACACACACAAACACTCTCACACACACACACACAGAAACACGTGCACGCACGCACACAGACACAGAAACATGTGCGCGCACACAGAGAAACACATGCACACACGTGCGCGCACACACACAAACACGTGCACACACACACACAGGAGCACATGCACACACACTGACACACAGAAGCACATGCACACACACAGAAGCACGCACACACAGAAACACACACACACATGCAGAAACACGTGCGCGCGCACACATACATGCGCACATGCACACACACAGAAACACGCACTCACACACACAGAAATGTGCACACACACACGCACAGGAATGCATGCACACACACACAGAAACATGCGCACACATACACACACACAGAAACACGCATGTGCACACACACACAGAAACATGCGCGTGCGCGCGCGCACACACACACACACACACACACAAAGAAACACATACGCGCACACACAGAAACACGTGTACGTGTGTGTGTGCACACACACACACTCTCTCACACACACACCGACACATGCACACACGCACGCACACACACACAAACACTCTCACACACACACACAGAAACACGTGCACGCACGCACACAGACACAGAAACATGTGCGCGCACACACAGAAACACATGCACACACGTGCGCGCACACACACAAACACGTGCACACACACACACAGGAGCACATGCACACACACTGACACACAGAAGCACATGCACACACACAGAAGCACGCACACACAGAAACACACACACACATGCAGAAACACGTGCGCGCGCACACATACATGCGCACATGCACACACACAGAAACACGTGCGCACACATGTGCACACACTCACACAATCACACAGAAACACGCCCAGAAACACGCACACAAACACACCTCCCGAATCACAGGCACGTACACACAAACACACACACAGAAACACACACACACACCCACACACAGAAACAAGTGCGCACACACACACACACACACACACACACACACACACAGAAACACGTGCGCACACACACACAGAAACACGTGTGCGCGTGCACACACACATACACACACTCTCTCACACGCACAGAAACACGCGCGCACACACACACGCACAGAAACATGTGCATGCACGCACACAGAAACACATGCATGCACACACACAGAAACACGTGCACATGTGCGTGCACACTCACACACACACACACAGAAACATGTGCGCACACACACAGAAACACATGCACACACGTGCGCGCACACACACAAACACGTGCACACACACACACAGAAACACATGCACACACACAGACACACAGAGGCACATGCACACACACAGAAGCACGTACACACAGAAACACACACACACACATGCAGAAACACGTGCGCACGCACACACACATGCGCACACGCACACACACAGAAACACGGGCACACTCGCATGCACACACTCACACAATAACACAGAAACACGCCCAGAAACATGCACACAAACACACCTCCCGAAACACGGGCACGTACACACAAACACACACACAGAAACACACACACACACCCACACACAGAAACAAGTGCGCGCACACACACACACAGAGAAACGCGCACACACACACAGAAACACATGCGCACACACACACAGAAACACGTGTGCGCGTGCACACACACATACACACACTCTCTCACACGCACAGAAACACGCGCGCACACACACACACAGAAACACGTGCATGCACACACACAGAAACACGTGCGCGTGCACACACACACACACACACACTCTCTCTCTCTCACATACACACAGAAACATGCGTGCGTACACACACACACAGAAACGCGTGCGCACACACATACGCACACAGAAACACGTGCGCACACACGCACAGAAACACATGTACACACATAGACACACAGAAACACACACACAGAAACGCGCGCACACACACAGAAACGCACGCACACACACAGAAACGCGCTCGCGCACACAGAAACACGCGCACACATACACACACACAGAAACACATGCGCGCACGCACACACACACAGAAACATGCGCACACACACACACAGAAACACGTGCACGTGCACATGAACACACACACACAGAAACACGCGCGCACACACACAGAAACACATGTGCATACACGCACAGAAACACGTGTACACACACAGACACACAGAAACACGCACACAGAAACACACACACACACAGAAACGCACACACACACACAGAAACGCACGCACACGCACACACAGAAATGCGCTTGAGCATATATAAACACGCGCGCACGCACACACATACACACACAGAAACAAACGCGCGCACGCACACACACACACAGAAACACGCGTGCGCACACACACACACAGAAACACGTGCGCGCGCACACACACAGAAACACGCGCGCGCGCACACAGAGAAACACGTGTACGTGCGCGTGCACACACATACACACAGAAACACGCGCGCACACACACACAGAAACACATGCACACACACACAGAAACACATGCACGCACACACACACAAACACGTGCACACACACTCACAGAAACACATGCACACACTCAGAAACACGCACACACAGAAACATGCACACACAGAAATGCGCGTGCACACACACACAGAAACGCGCACGCGCACACACTCACAGAAACACGCGCACACATAGACACACACAGAAACACGCATTCGCGCGGGCACACACACACGTACACTCTCACACACACACAAAGAAACACGTGTGCACACACACACAGAAATACATGCGCGCGCACACAGAAACACGTGTACGTGCGCGTGTGCACACACACACACTCTCACACACAGAAACACGCGCAAGCACACGCACACAGAAACTTGCATGCGCACACGCACACACACAGATGCATGCACACACGCACGCACACACACACAAACACGTGCACACACACACAGAAACACACATGCACACACACAGATACACACACACACACACACACACACACACAGAAACACACACACACACAGAGAAATGTGCGCGCACACAGACACACACAGAAATGTGCACACACACACAGAAATGCATGCACACACACACAGACGCGCACATGCACACACAGAAGCACACGCACACATACACACACACAGAAACACGCGCACGCAGACACACACAGAAACACGTGTGCGCGCACACACACACACTCCTCACACACACACAGAAACACGCGCACACACACACAGAAGCATGCGCGCGCACACCCACACAGAAACACGTGCGCGCGTACACACACACACTCCCTCACACACACAGAAACGCGCGCACGCACACACACAGAAACACGTGCGCATACACGCACAGAAACACATGTACACACACAGACACACAGAAACACACACACAGAAACACGCACACACACACACACACACACACACAGAAACGCACACACACACACACACACACACACAGAAACGCACGCACACACACACACAGAAACGCGCTCGAGCATACATAAACACGCGCACACGTACACACACAGAAACAAACGCGCGCACGCACACACACACAGTAACACGTGCGAGCGCCCACACAGAGAAACACGCGCGCGCACACACAGAGAAACATGTGCATGTGCGCGTGCACACACATACACACAGGAACACGCGCGCACACACACACAGAAACACGTGCACACACACACAGAAACACATGCACACACGCACACACACACACACAAACACGTGCACACACACACTCACAGAAACACATGCACACACACAGAAACATGCACACACAGAAACATGCACACACAGAAATGCACGCATGCACACACACACACAGAAATGCGCGCGCGCACACACACAGAAACACGCACGCGCACACACTCACAGAAACACGCGCACACATACACACACAAAGAAACACGCATTCGCGCACGCACACACACACAGAAACAGGCGCGTCCCCACATGTATGCTCTCACACACACACAAAGAAACACGTGTGCCCACACACACAGAAATACATGCGCGCACACACACAGAAACACGTGTACGTACGTGTGTGCACACACACACACTCTCTCTCACACACACACAGAAACACGCGCATGCACACGCACACAGAAACACGCATGCGCACACACACACACAGACACATGCACACACACACAAACACGTGCATACACACACAGAAACACACACACACACACACACACACACAGAAATGCGCACACACAGACACACACAGAAATGTGCGCACACACACACACACACACACACACAGAAATGCATGCACACACACACAGACGCGCACACGCACACACAGAAACACACGCACACATACACACACACAGAAACGCGCACATGCACACGCACAGAAGCACACGCGTGCACACACATACAGAAACACGTGCGCACGCACACACACACACTCCCTCACACACACACAGAAACATGCGCACACACACACACAGAAACACGTGCGCGTGTACACACACACACTCCTTCACACACACACAGAAACGCGTGCACGCACACACAGAAACACGTGCACATGCACGTGCACACACACACTCATTCACACACATACACACACACACACACACACACACAGAAACACGCGCACACACACACACAGAAACATGTGCACACACACGCACAGAAACACATGTACACACACAGACTCAAAGAAACACACACACACACAGAAACACGCGCGCGCACACACACACACACAGAAACGCACGCACACACACACAGAAACGCACGCACACACACAGAAATACACACGCGCACACAGAAACACGTGCGCACACGCGCGCACTCACACAGAAACAATGCACACACAGACCCACAGAAACACACACACACAGAAACACACACACACACACAGAAATGCGCACACGCACACACACACACACACACACACACACAGAAACGCGCACACACACACAGAAACACGCACACACATACACACACACAGAAACACGCATGCGTGCACGCACACACAGAAACACGCACACACACAGAAACGCACACGCGCACACAGAAACACGCGTACACACACGCGCACTCACACAGGAACACATGCACACACAGACACACACACGCATACACAGAGAAATGCGCGCACACACACAAACACACACACAGAAACGCACACACACAGAATTGTGCACGCGCACACACACATAGAAACACGCGCACACATACACACACACAGAAACACGCACACACACAGAGAAATGCGCGCACACACACAAACACACACACACAGAAATGCGCGCACGCACACACACACACACAGAAACGCGCACACACACACAGAAACACGCACACACATACACACACACAGAAACACGCATGCGTGCACGCACACACAGAAACACGCACACACACAGAAACGCACACGCGCACACAGAAACACGCGTACACACACGCGCACTCACACAGGAACACATGCACACACAGACACACACACGCATACACAGAGAAATGCGCGCACACACACAAACACACACACAGAAACGTGCACACACAGAATTGTGCACGCGCACACACACACAGAAACACGCGCACACATACACACACACAGAAACACGCATGCGCGCACGCACGCACAGAAACACGTGTGCGCGCACACACACAGAAACACATGCACGTGCACACACACAGAAACACGTGCATGTGCAGACACACAGAGACACACACACACACACACACACACACACACACACACACACACACACACACACACACACACACACACACACACATATACACAGAAACACATTCAAACAGCCCATAACGTTGAATGTTATGACACTTCAAGTACTCATCAAGTACTTTTTAAAGGTTAGATTTCCGGCCTCAGCTACCCTCTCAGGCCATGCATTGCAGACCTTCTTTCACCACCTTCTGGGTGAAAAGGCCTTTCCTTGAATCCCTTGAAACCACCTGCTTTCAACCTTCACATTATGCCTGTCCTTGTTAATGGCACTTCAACTAAGGAAAACAGGAACTTCTTACCGCTCCCTGTCTATGCCCCTAAGAAGTATCTTTCTAGTGTGTAGCTGGTATGTGGCTTTACTATCTCAGCACAGCTTTGTAGAGAGTGCATTTTGTTCAAGAAAAGACTTTGAGCAGGAACAAGAAGTTGTGAAAACACAATCGGGCCAGACATTAAATCTCAAGTCTACTGAGTTTCTGTCTGTGACATATGGGGATTCTGCGGTTTCCCCGTAACCACAGAACTAATAAGGGCCTTTTTAGAAATACACTGAGGCCAGTCATCATATTGGACTATTACAAGTAATGTGACACATCGCTAAACACTTCAAATATACAGCTCACCAGCAGCAAGGGCCAGCTTGCTGTAAGGCCATGATCCTGAAGGGGTTAACATTAAGAACACTAACTCCTCCCATTCTACTAAGGTCACACACAGTCTGTGAATGGAGGTGACGAATTCTATTCCATCTGTCAGAGGGAACAGCTGTATTTTTAGTGGGACCTCTTTTGTCCCCAGTTAGGGTCAGCCTATCATTGGAAGGATATTATTAACCTGGAGAGGGTTCGGAAGAGATTTACCAGAATGTGGTGGGGAAAGGAGCGTCTGAGTTATAATGACGGGCTGGGATGTTTCTTTTACACAGAGCCCCAGGAGTGGTGACCGGATAAAAGTCTACAAAATCATGAGTGGTATGGATAGATTTAATAGCAGGTGACTTTTCTCCCCCCTAGGGTGAGTTCTTTCAAGACCAGAGGATATAATTTTTAAGGTGAGAGGAGAAAGATTTGAAAAAGGCACGAGGTGCAGTTTTCTTTTTATGCAGAGAGTGATTCATGTGTGGAATGAACTTCCTGAGGAAGTGGTGGATGTGGGCACAGCTACAATGTTCAAAAGACATTTGGATAATTACTTGAATAGGAAAGGTTTGGAGGGGTACAGTCCAAGCACAGGCAGGTGGGACTAGTTGAGTTTGGGATTATGATCGGCATGGACTGGTTGGACGGAAGGGTCTGTGTCTGTACAGTGTGACTCTATGTGACTTTGGCTATCTGTACCAGTTCCTAAATGTCCTAGTCATTAAAACTGACCAAATATTGATTTAATAAACCTCATTGTTGTCTAAAATAACAAACAGTTGGCATATCCTCTACCAATCATCATTAAATAGACCCAAGACAGAGGAGGATTGGTGGCCATAAACAGTACCATGCACACTGACAGACGTGGCAAATACCGCAGTAATGGTCATCTGGAAAAATGCCACTCCTGCTACTCAGAACAGCATTTAAAATAAGGGACACTTCTAAGGGGCAAGCATGAGACACAATAGCAATATTATGCATTTAAACAGCACCTTCCCTGCTAGAGCATGTCCCAGCAAAGGCTACCTCATCAGAACAATATCAACTAGCATTTGACACTGTGGCACCTTCCAATGTGTTCGGGCCAGTTACCAAAAACCTGGTGAAAGAATTAGGTTTGCAGGAGCATCTGGAAGAAGGAGAGAAAGGAAGGCTTTTTTTTCAGGAGGCAATTTCTTAGGGCCTTGGGCGCTAGTGGTGGGGCTGACAAAAGTAGCAAGAGGCCAGAATTAGCAAGAGGGCAGGAGTTATATCAAGGCAGGAGAAGGTAATGAAGAGAGAAGAGCAGACACTAAGAAGGTGTTTCAACAGCAGCATCAGAATTTGAAGATTCAGAATGTGGGAGAGCAAAGTGTGTCAGTGCGTACAACGGGGTGGGGGTGAAGGAGACTGATGTGGTGTTTTGAACCTGACCCACAGAGCAGGGTGGTTAGCACTTCTGCCTCACAGTGTCAGGGACCTGGGTTCGATTCCAGCCTCGGGGTGACTGTCTGTGTGGAGTTTGCACGTTCTCTCCTTGTTGGCACGGATTTCCTCCGGGTGCTCCCGCATTCAAAACAGGCACTGGTTAGGGTGGATTAGCCGTGGGAAATTGCCCCATTGTGTCCAGGGATTTCCAGGCCAGGAGGGTAAGCCATGGGGAAATGCAGGGTTACAGGGTGGATTAGCCACGGGGAAATGCAGGGTTACAGGGTGGATTAGCCACAGGGAATTGCAGGGTTACAGGGTGGATTAGCCATGGGGAAGTGCAGGTTTACAGGGTGAGCTAGCCACGGGGAAATGCAGGGTCATAGTGTGGGATGACCTTTGGAGGGTTGGCACACCCTTGATGGGCCGAATGTGCTCTTGCAGGCATTCTGTGAGTTCTAGAACTCAAGTTCATGGACCGTGGGAGCTGGGAGCGTAGTCAAGAGGCGTTTAAAATAGTTGAGTCTAAATGTGGAAGATTAGAGTGTGTAGGTTGTCTCGTAGAGCTTTTGCAGGTTAAAATTTCCTGTCACGACATTTCCTGCCTGTTCCAATGAGGTTACAATCAGTTAAACCAAGGCTGGGTGTCTCAGGCTTTGAGCTGTTGCTTCCAAGCGCTCTCAACCACAGCCTGAGCCCCTCCTGCCCCCACTGCAGGTGCGACGGTGAGTGTGGGAGACAAAACACATCACACGTGCTGCCCCCCACCTCCTTCAGTTAGATCACCCAAGCTTCTCACCACAGCCGCAGCTGTCTGTAACTGCTGTCTCTGGGAAGAGATTAAACAACAGGCAGTTTTGCTCAAACCTCACCCAATTTCCAGGTAATCGAGGATCAAGTTGGTGTGTAAAGCAGACATCAAGCCGCACCAGTGAATGTGTAGATCAGAGCAGTCCTCGCTCTCCAGAAACGAAGTATTCGGACTACTATGTCGAGGGATTAAATCACGAATCGAAGCACTGCCATTGGAGTGGGGATTGAGTTAGAGGGGGTAGAAAGGTAAGATTAGACTGAGCTCTGATCCGAGTTTGCTGAGGGTCAGTTGCAGATCGCACAGGTCAGTTGCGCTCTCGGATATCACAAACTCAAACAGACGACGAGTGATTTCAAGCAACGCTCAGGTTCGATTCCACCCTCGGGCGACCCTCCTGTGTGGAGTTTGCATACTCTCCCTGCATCAGTGTGGGTTTCCTCCGGGTGCTCTGGTTTCCTCCCACAGTCCAAAGATGTGAAGCCTAGGTGGATTGGCTGTGATATAATTGCCCCATTGTGTCCAGGGCTGTGTAGATTAGGTGGGTTATAGAGCGATGGACCTGGGTGGGATGTTCTGAGGATCAGTGTGGACTTGTTGGGCCAAAGTGCCTATTTCCACACCGCAGGGATTCCATAATTCTATGATCAGTGCCGCACAAATGCTAAGCTGTGACCATCACCAGTAAGAGGCAATCTAAACACTACTCTTTGACATTCAATGGTGTTACCATCATTGAATCCCCCACTATCAACATCCTGCAGGTTACCATTGACCAGCAACTCACTTGGACTGGGGGCATTCTGGCGAAGTTTGCCGATGGTACGAAGATAGGTGGATAGGCAGGTAGTACTGAAGAGGTGGGGAAGCTGCAGAAAGATTTAGACAGTTTAGGAGAGTGGTCCAGGAAATGGCTGATGAAATTCAATGTGAGTAAATGTGAGGTCTTGCACTTTGGAAAAAAGAATACAGGCAGGGACTATTTTCTAAATGGTGAGAAAATTTGCAAATCAGAAGTGCAAAGGGATCTGGGAGTGTTGGTCCAGGATTCTCTAAAGGTTAACTTGCAGGTAGAGTCCGTGATTAAGAAAGCGAATGTAATGTTCTCGTTTATCTCAAGAGGGTTGGAATATAAAAGCAGCAATGTGCTTCTGAGGCTTTATAAGGCTCTAGTTAGACCCCATTTAGAATACTGTGTCCAATTTTGGGCCCCACACCTCAGGAAGGACATAGTAGCCCCGGAGCATGTCCAGCGGAGATTCACACGGATGATCCCTGGAATGGTAGGTTTAATGTATGATGAATGGCTAAGGATCCTGGGATTGTACTCATTAGAGTTTAAAAGGTTGACGGGAGATCTAATAGAAACTTACAAGATAATATATGGCTTAGAAGGGGTGGATGCTGGGAAGTTGTTTCCGTTAGGCAGGGAGACTAGGACCCGTGGGCACAGCCTTAAAATTAGAGGGGATAAATTTAAAACTGAAATGAGACGACATTTCTTCAGCCAGAGAGTGGTGGGCTTGTGGAATTCATTGCCACGGACTGCAGTGGAGGCCGGGACGTTGGATGCCTTCAAGGCAGAGATCAACAAATTCTTGATCTCAAAAGGAATCAAGGGCTACGGGGAGAGTGCAGGGAAGTGGAGTTGAAATGCCCATCAGCCATGATTTAAATGGCGGAGTGGACTTGATGGGCCGAATGGCCTTACTTCTACTCCTATGTCTTATGGTCTTATGGACTTATGGACTTGCAGCATAAACACAGTGGCTACAACAGCAGATCAGAATCTACAAATACTGTGGAGAGTAACACATCTCCTGACTCTCTGAAGCCCGTCCAGCATCTACAAAGCACAAGCCAGGAGTGTGATGGAACACTCCCCACTTGCCTGGATGGGTGCAGCTCAAACAACACACTAGAAGCTTGACACCATCCAGGACAAAGCAGCCGCTTGATTGGCACCACATCCACAAGCACCCACTCCCTCCTCCACCGACGCTCAGTAGCAGCAGTGTGTACCACCTACAAGATGCACCGCAGAAATTCACCAAAAATCCTTTGCATTTTCCAGACTCTCAAACACTTCCATCTAGAAGGACAAGGGCAGCAGATATATGGGAACACCACGCCCTGCACGTTCCCCTCCAAGCCACGCACCATCCTGACTTAGAAATATATCACCGTTCCTTCATTGTCTCTGGGTCCCCCGGGGCATTGTGGGTCAACCCACAACAGGCGAACAGTAATGATTGAGGAAGGCAGCTCACCATGAGGGATGGCCAATGAATGCTGGTCCAGTCTGTGATGCCCACATCCCACAGTGTAAGGCCTCAAATGGGGTTGATAGCAGTCCCTCCCCTATTATCCCTTTTGGAGTGTTGTAGTAATTCATCGTGGTACGATACTGTATCCTCGCCACCTTATCTGTCTTTCATCCTCCCTCCCTCACTTCTCTGTACTGTTTGTTATCTCCTCAACATCCTGCTTCATTGTTTCTCACCACATTGTCATCTCTCTCAATAATCCAATGTTTCAGAAGATAAGTCATCTTCATCTCTATCTTCTTCCAACTTCTCTCAATGTGTCTATACTACTTACCTTGCATCCTATTTTGTGTTGGACTCTCCATCTACTTTCTGTTATTCTTGAACACTCTTCCACACTCAGTCTCTCCACTCTTTACCACCTCAATCCTTATCTCCATTCTTTCTGCTTCTATTGCCATTCTCTAGCACAGATTCACAGGAGTGGTATCTGAAATGTCCAGCTCCACGGGTCACAGTCTAAGGATATGGGATAGAGTCACAGAGTCATAGAGCACAGAAACAGACCCTTCGGCCCAACCGGTCCATGCCAACCATAATTCCAAACTAAACTAGACCCATCTGCCAGTGCTTGGCCCCTAACCCTCCAAACCTTTCCTATTCATGTACATAACCAAATGTCTTTTAAACATTGTAACAGCATCCACATTTACTATTTACACACACAAACACTCTCTATGTAAAACAAAATTGCCCCTCATATCTTTTATAAATCTTTCTCCTCTCACCTGAAAAATATACCCCCCAATCTTGAAATCCTAGTCTCGAGGGAAAGGACGCCTGCCATTTGCCTTATTTATAGCTCTCATGATTTTATAAACCCCTATAAGCTCACCCCTCAAATTCCTACACCCCAGAAGAAAAAATTCCCACCTGATCTGGCCTTTACTTACAAAGCAAACCTTCTATTTCCAGCAACATCCTGGTAAATCTCTTCTAAACCCTCTCCAGTTTAATAATATTCTTCCTATAACAGGGAGACCAGAACTGCGTAGAGTATTCCAGAAGAGGCCTCCCCAATGTCCTGTATAAGCTCAACATGACGTCCCAACTCCTATACTCAAAGTCTGAGCAGTGAAAACAAGCGGACTAAACACCTCCTTAACCATCTTGTCTACCTGTGATGCATAAGTTTCAAAGATTCATGACCCTAAACCCTTCGGTCTTTCTTTGGATTGAAGTATGAAGAAATTTCTTCGCCCAGAGAGTGGGACCCTGTGGAATTCTCTGTAACAAAAAATAGTTGAGGCCAAAACATTGAATTCCTTCAAGAAGGAGTTCGATATTGTTCTGAGGGCTGAAGAGACAAAGGGTATAGGAAGAGAAAGCAGAAATGGATACTAATTGGGTGATCAGCCATGATCATATTGAATGGTGAAGCATGTTCAATGGGCTGAATAGCCTTCTCCTGCTCCTGTGTTGAAACATTTACTCTCTGCCACCCATCCACATGTCTGTCCTCACCCCTAATTCTTTCTCCTTCCCCATCCTCTTGTCACATTCCCTCTCTCCATCTCCACACCTCTGCTGCCCACCCACACTGTGTATGCGGATTTGCCCATCTTTTGTGACTTTTCTTGAGTCTTTGCATTACCAGTCACTGTCTCAAGACAAATTAAGAACTCCAGAACTGCACTATCCTGGGTTCTACCTGCCAGACTGTCTCTTTGGGGAGGTTAATCTGACATCACATGTGATACCGAGATCGCGGAAACAGGCAATTTTCCTCGACATGGAACTGCTAGGAAACCACAAGGTGCTGTTTTGAAGAACTGCAAATGCAATTGAAGACATCCAAAAAAAATTATCCAGAAAACTACAGTGACATTGTTACCACAAAAAATCGTCGACATTGAACGAGTTGGGAAAGGTTTGTCAATTATTCAGCCATTGACTGGTGGAAAATGCAGGAGAAAATACTTACAAATAGAGTCATAGGATGTTCCTACACAGAAAGAGGCTCTTTGGCCCATCAAGGTCCGTGTTGCTCATTGACACTAATTGCATTTCCCAGCATTTGGACCATAGTCTAGAGAGTCAGAGGATAAGGTCTGGGATTTTGGTGAGGTGGGAGACTGGTCGCTGATGCTTTTCGTCAGACACTCATCAGGACACATGCGAGAATACCAAATTTCAAATGATCACAACCATTTATACAGCAGGGGAAAAAGGGTGAAGATTGCTTAGAAACACAATTCTAATTGGCTGAGGCTGTACTATGGAGAAAGTAGTTGGAATATAGAAGATTGAAAGGCAACCTTATTGAAACATATAGGATTCTTAAGGGATTTGACAAGGTAATTGCAGAAAAGTTGTTTCTCCTTGCAGGGGGATGTCTAGGCCCAGAGGGCATAGTCTCAGAATAAGAGGTCTCCCATTTAAGGCAGGGATAAGGAGGAATATCTTCTCTTAGAGGTTAGGGAATCTGTGGAATTCTTTACCGTAGAGAGATGTGGAAGCTGGGTCATCGAGTCTATTCAAGCTTGAGATAGCTATGTTTTTAAAGAAGGGAATTGAGGGGTCATGGGGATAAGGCAAGAATGTGGAATTATTGGATCAGCCGTGACCTCATTGAATGGCAGAGCAGACATGATGGGCTGAATGGCCTACTTCTTCTCCTGTATCTTATGGTCTAAGAGCTTGGTAAGCTCCCAGGCAATTCAAAATAAAAGACAAGAGCCTCAAACATATTCCTCTAGTTTTTGGAGAATGGCTGCTGTCTGTGAATGTATGCCACTTCTAGCAGAAGTAAATGAGCTGACTCTCTTAAATTGGTTGATAGTGCAACAACCTGCTCACTCATCAATAGGGAGTCTCGGGGGTTCCTCAAAATTTCAGTGGATGTGACACCAAGAAAGACAGATGTTGAGTGAAAATCCCCCTTTCACTGCAGGATCTCCTAAAACCCTTTCCAGACGAGAACAGCCTTTTACACATGGAGTCTATATTTGCAATGTTGGAAGGCACAAGGTGAGTGCAGGGCGTTGGAGAGAAGGTGGTCCTTGATCTTTTTCCCCACAGTGCTAGGATAGCTGAATGAGCTTTAAACCAGGTGCCAACTTTAGCCCAGGTTGGCATGGTATGGCTTCATTGACTACACAGCTGGCTAAGTCCCTTCCTCAAAGATGGGACAGTACATCAGTGCAAAAGATAAGGCTGAAGCTTTCACAGCAGCCTACAGCCAGAAGTGCCAAGTGGGTGATCCATCATGGCCTCCTCCAGTGGTCCCCAGTATTACAGATACCAGTCGTCAGCCAATTCGATTCACTCCACGTGATATCAAGAAACATTTAGAGACACTGGACACTGCAAAGATCACAGGCCCTGACAACATTCCAGCAATAGCCCTGAAGATTTAAGCTCCAGAACTTTCCGCTCCCCTAGCCAAGCTCTTCCAGTACGTCAGTTGCCATTCACCCAACAAGTGCCCAGGTGTGTCCTGCACATAAAATGCAGAATAAATCCAATCCAGCCAATTACCGCCTCATCAGTCTCCTCTCGATCATCAGTAACGCAATGGAGGGTGTCACTAACAGTGATATCAGGCAGCACCTGCTCAGCAATAACCTGCTCAATGATGCCCAGTTTGGGCTCTGCCAGGGCCACTCAGCTCCTGACCTCATTACCGCCTTGGTTCAAACATGGACAAAAGAGCTGAATTCCACAGGTGAGGTGAGAGTGACAGCCCTTGACATCAAGGCTGCATTTAACTGAGTGTGGCACCAAGGAGCCGGAACAAAAGTGGAATCAGTGGGTATCAGGGGGCAAACTCTCCATTGGTTGGAGTCATACCAAGCATGGAGCAAGATTGTTGTGTTTGATGAAGGTCAGTCATCTCAGCTCCAGAACATCTCTGCAGGAGTTCCTCAGGGCAGTGTCCTAGGCCCAACCATCTTCAGCTGCTTCATCAATGACCTTCCCTCCATCATAAGGTCAGAAGTGGGGGTGTTCGCCGATGAGTCCTGACACCATCCAGGACAAAGCAGCCCGTTTGATTGGCTCCACATCCTCAAGAATCACCTCCACCACAGACACTTTATAGCAGCAGTGTGTACCGTCTACACGATGTACTTCACAAATTCACCAAGGGGCCTCGAACAGCACCTTCTAAACCCATGACCATTTCCATCTAGAAGGATTAGGGCAACAGATACATGGGAATGCCACTATCTGCAAGTACCCCTTCCAGCCACTCACCATCCTGATTTGGAAATATAGTGCTGTTCCTTCAGTTTCACTAGGTCAAAACACTGGAATTCCCTCCTTAACCTACAGCACATGGACTGCAGCAGGTTCAAGAGGGCAGCCCACCACCATCTTCTCAAGGGGGCGACTAGGGACAGGTCATAAATGCTGGGCCCAGCCAGTGACATCCACGACCTACGAAAGAATATGATTCAAATGCTGCTCAAATCAAAAAATAATTCAACTCATCGATTCGAGTTGTCTGTCTATTTTCTGTTACCCAGAGCTCAGAAGGTGGAACTCAATGTGCAGTGAAGGCAGAATTAATCAACAGATTGAAGAAAGAAATCTATGCATTCCTCTGTACCCAAGTACGTCGGCCTTTTTATCAGAGCTGTGAAGATCTCTTCAACAGGGCAAAATGGAGGGCACGACGAAAAGGGAGTGGCAGTTGGATGAGAGATGTCACAGAGTGTTGAAAGACAAAACATAGAGGATGCACGTACAAGGCTGGCTAGTATGGCATACACTGAAAGGGGAGCTCACAGCAGGGATAGCTGCAACCAGCAGTGAGACATGTACCAGGGACTGCTTTATACAGCATTTACAGAGAGTGGTGCGCTAGATACATTAGGTGTGAAGCATTAACTGCTGCAGACCAGTGTTGCTATCCCATGTCGACCTGGCAAAAGAAACCTGTTGAGTTGCACCCACCTGGAGAAATAATGCCCCCTTGGGGTTTCTGAATTGAACATATCACTCAACTTCTTTTTGGTTTAATAGTAGGTCTCCGTATTCCTGTGGATCTGAATTATCTGCAATCGTAATCTACATTTTTGGGTCTGGGAGAAGAGATGAATTTTCATTTTGTCTGTCTTGTCAGTAAAAAGAGGTCCTAACGCATTAGGGAATATCACAAGGGCAGGACTTACACAATTAACGGTAGGGCCCTGGGGAGTATTGTCAAACAGAGGGACATAGGGGCACAGATACATAGTTCCTCAAAAGTGGGGTGGCAGGTAGACAGGGTGGTGAAGAAGGCATTTGGCATGCTTGCCTTCATTGACCAGTGCATTGAGTATAGAAGTGGGGACATCATGTTGCGGTTGTACCAGATATTGGTGAGGCCACTTTAGAAATACTGTGTTCAATTCTGGTCTCCCCATTGTAAGAAGGATTTTGATAAATTGGAGACAGGGCAGAAAAGCTATATAAGGATTGGAGGGTCTGGGTTATAGGGAGAGGCTGAATAGTTTGGGGCTATTTTCCCTGGAGTGTAGAGGTTGAGGGGGTGACCTTTGAGATGTTTATAAACTCATGAGGGGCATAGATAAAGTGAACAGCAAAGGTCTTTTCCCTTGAGTAGGGGAGTTCAAAACTAGAGGGCATCATTTTAAGGTGAGAGGAGGAAGATTTAAAAGGGACCCAGGGGCTACTTTTCTGTACAGAGTGGTGCATTCGTGGAATGAAATGCCAGAGAAAATAATAGATGCAGATACAGTTACAACTTTTGGACATGTATGTGAATAGGAAAGGCTTACAGGGATACAGACCAAACACAGACCAATGAGACTAGTTTAGTTTGGAAAACCTATTCAGCATGGAGAAGTTGGACAGAAGGATCTCCATGGCTCCATGGCTCGGTAACTGCTCCCCTGTAATGATACACATTGCCCCTCAGATGTCAGCCTTCACTTTAAGTGACCTTTAGATTCTCAAGTCAGGGACAAGTCCTTTTCATCTACCCTGATCATTGTCTCAACATTGTGACTGCCCCCAAGCATTCGTCAACCCTGCAATGTAATACACCCTCCCATAATATCAGCCTTAAATGGAATTTTCAATGATATCCATTTTTACCCATTGACTCTACTGCCTTCATGGGCCCCTGAAATCAATTTGGTCTGGTTGACAAACAAGGCTTTGTTGTAGCCACCCATGACCCATGAGCTGTGAAAACTACGCTGAAGAATCAAAAAGTTTTTGAGCCATTTGTAAAGAGTGTGCTGAGACCTAGGGTTTTTGAAGGCGAGTTTGAGGGAGTGGGAGGAATATCTGTCAAATGTCAGATCACACTGCCACTTCCCAGTTGTGTCCATGGATACACCTTGTCCAGTCCTTGCCTCATTAACTTCAAATACTGAGAGTTTGTCCAGTATCTCCTGCTCCTCAGTTTTGAACATTTCTCTTACCTGAATCTCCTCCTCTGCACCATGGTCATGGATGGTAAAGGTAGATGTAGATTTTTCCTTTAATAATTCAACCATGACACTGCATCCATTTGCAAATCCCTTTTCGCTCAATAATTGGCCCTATTCCTCATCTCATCATGTTTTACCTATTTACAAGCCAGGAGAAGACTTTGGAATTTCTTTTTATTTGAGCTATCAAATTGTTTCTCAGATGTGGTTTCCTCACTTCATTTCTGTGCCATCTTTATTTCAGTTCAGTTCTGAACTGTATTTCCTGCCTAACACAAGCACACTTTCTCTTACTTATCTTAATTTCCATCTCCTTTCTCAGAACAGAGCTATGCCTTAACTTCCTCTACCTTCCCCATTTGAGGGAATGTACTTCTTGGTTGCACTTAAACCATCTTACCTTCGAGGGTAGCTCTTTATCCAGCTGCTAGATCATCTGACTGAGCTCCATCCATTCTTGGCCCAAGTTAATATTCTTGGATTCCTTACACTTGGCTCAATCAAGCCAGCCCTAACCCTCCAGAGAGCATCCCCCATCCTCCTAACCTTGCATGTCCCATGGCTAATCCACCCTAACCTGCATGTCTTTGGACTATGGGAGGAAACCAGAGCACCCAGGGGGGATTATGCAGACACGGGGAGAGTGCACAAACTCCACACACACAGTCACCCGGGGGTGGGTTTGAACCCAGGGCCCTGGCACTGAGCCATTCTCCCCATGCCAGGTGCTCTGGTTTCTCCCGCAGTTCAAAGATGTGCAGGTTAGGGTGGAAAAGCCATGCTAAATAGTAGCTTACATAAGGTGGAAGAAGCTAGGGTCAAGTTCAGCTAGAGAGGATTACACGCAGGCAAGGAAGGAGCTCAAAAATGGACTGAGGTGAGCCAGGACGAGGCACGAGAAAGGCTTGGCAGAACGAATTAGGGAGAACACAAAGGCATTTTACACTTATGTGAGGAATAACAGAATGGTCAAAGAAAGAGTAGGGCCGATCAGGGATAGCATAGGGAACTTGTGTGTGGAGTCTGAGGAGGTAGGGGAAGCCCTAAAAGAGTTTTTTGCTTCTGTCTTTATGAAAGAAACGAACTTTGTAGTGAATGAAACCTTTGAAGAGCAGGTGTGCATGCTGGAATGGATAGAGATAGAGGAAGCTGATGTGCTGAAAATTTTGTCAAACATTAAAATTGACAAGTCGCCAGGCCTGGACCAGATTTGTCCTCGGCTGCTTTGGGAAGCGAGAAATGCAATTGCTTCGCCACTTGCGAGGATCTTTGCATCCTCGCTCTCCACTGGAGTCGTACCTGAGGACTGGAGAGAGGCAAATGTAATTCCTCTCTTCAAGAAAGGAAATAGGGAAATTCCCGGCAATTACAGACCAGTAAGTCTCACGTCTGTCGTCTGCAAGGTGTTAGAAAGGATTCTGAGGGATAGGATTTATGACCATCTGGAAGAGCATGGCTTGATCAAATGCAGTCAACACAGCTTTGTGGGGGCAGGTCATGCCTCACAAACCTTATCGAGTTCTTTGAGGATGTGACTAGAAAATTTGATGAGGGTCGAGCTGTGGATGTGGTGTATATGGACTTCAGTAAGACATTTGATAAGGTTCCCCATGGTAGGCTCATTCAGAAGGTCAGGAGGAATGGGATACAGGGGAACTTAGCTGTCTGGATACAGAATTGGCTGGCCAACAGAAGGCAGCAAGTGATAGTAGAAGGAAAATATTCTGCCTGGAAGTCAGTGGTGAGTGGTGTTCCACAGGGCTCTGTCTTTGGGCCTCTACTGTTTGTAATTTTTATTAATGACTTGGATGAGGGGATTGAAGGATGGGTCAGCAAGTTTGCAGATGACACAAAGGTTGGAGGTGTCGTTGACAGTATAGAGGGCTGTTGTAGGCTGCAGCGGGACATTGACAGGATGCAGAGATGGGCTGAGAGGTGGCAGATGGAGTTCAACCTGGATAAATGCGAGGTGATGCATTTTGGAAGGTCAAATTTGAAAGCTGAATACAGGATTAAGGATAGGATTCTTGGCAGTGTGGAGGAACAGAGGGATCTTGGTGTGCAGATACATAGGTACCTTAAAATGGCCACCCAAGTGGACAGGGTTGTTAAGAAAGCATATGGTGTTTTGGCTTTCATTAACAGGGGGATTGAGTTTAAGAGTCGTGAGATCTTGATGCAGCTCTATAAAACTTTGGTTAGACCGTACTTGGAATACTGCGTCCAGTTCTGGTCACTCTATTATAGGAAAGATGTGGATGCTTTGGAGAGGGTTCAGAGGAGGTTTACCAGGATGCTGCCTGGACTGGAGGGCTTATCTTATGAAGAGAGGTTGACTGAGCTCGGACTTTTGTCATTGGAGAAAAGGAGGAGGAGAGGGGACCTAATTGAGGTATACAAGATAATGAGAGGCATAGACAGAGTTGATAGCCAGAGACTATTTCCCAGGGCAGAAATGGCTAACACGAGGGGTCATAGTTTTAAGCTGGTTGGAGGAAAGTATAGAGGGGATGTCAGAGGCGGGTTCTTTGCACAGAGAGTTGTGAGAGCATGGAATGCGTTGCCAGCAGCAGTTGTGGAAGCAAGGTCATTGGGGTCATTTAAGAGACTGCTGGACATGCATATGGTCACAGAAATTTGAGGGTGCATACATGAGGATCAATGGTCGGCACAACATCGTGGGCTGAAGGGTCTGTTCTGTGCTGTACTGTTCTATGTTCTATATTCTATGTTCTAAATTGTCCATAGTGTCCAAAGGATGTATTTTTTTCAAATTCATTCATAGCTAGGCAGCATTTATTGCCCATCCCTAATTGCCCAGAAGCCAGTTATAAGTCAACCACATTGCTGTGGGTCTGGAGTCACATGTAGGCCAGGCCAGGTAAGGATGGCAGTTTCCTCCCCTAAAGGACATTAGTGAACCATGTGGGTTTTTCCCAACAATCAGCATGGATTCATGGTCATTATTGGACTCATTTCCAGATATTTATTGAGTGCAAATTCCACCATCTGCCTCAGTGGGATTTGAAACCTGGGTCCCCAGAACATTGTCTAGACTTCTATCTTAGCAGTCCAGCGGTAACACCACTAGGCCATCGCCTCCCCATATAAGTGTAAGTTGTTGGTAAATGTGGGGATACAAGAGTGGGGTGGGTCTGAGTGGGATGCTCTTTGGAGGGTTAATGCAGACTCAACGGGCCAAATGGCCTACTTCCACACGGTCGGGATTCTATGTTTTGGTATAAACACACATGCTTCTGGGCACGTTAGTTCTGATGGCGAATCTCCACGAAAACTCTCTTTCTCCAACAAATCAGACTCATGCAGTTGGAAATAGACCATTCAGTCCAACCAGTCCGTGCCGACCTTTAATCCCAAACTAAACTCAACTCACCTTGGCCCATATTCCTCCAAATCTTTCCTATTCATGTACTTATCCAAATGTCTTTTAAACATTATAACTGTGTCCACAACCACTCCTTCCTCTGAACATTCATTCCACTCACTAACCACGCTATGTGTAAAAAAGTTGCTTCGCATGTCATTTCTAAGTCTTTCTTCTGTGACCTTAAAAGTATGTCCCCTAGGATCTTAGAATCGCACACCCTTGGGAAAAGGCAGCCACCATTCTCTTCATCTATGACCCTCATGATTTTATAAACCTCTATGAGATCAGCCCTCAACCTCCTACGCTCCAGTGAATAAAGTCCCAGCCTATCTGGTCTCTCCTTATAACTCAAACTCTCCATTCTTGGTAACATCTCGGTCAATCCTTTCTGAACAGTTTAGTAATATCCTTCCTATAACAAGGATTAAAATCTGAAACCCCTTCTCCAAGACTTGTTCTTTACATTAATTGACATTAAATTCCAATGGTTGCCACTTGAACTCATGCCTCTGTATCTTTTAACCAGGGCATGAGCTCACCAGCTAAAGTGGGAATACCACTGTATTATCATTTCAATGAATTTAACTGGGTCAAACTCCAGTCCACTACAATAGACCAGCCTTGAAATCTGCCTCCTGAGAAGGCACAGTGTGGAGCTGCAGGAACACAGCAGGCCAGGCACCAGCAGAGGAGCAGGAAAACTGTTGTTTCGGGTCGGGGCCCTACAAACCCTATCAGCTCTTGTCCGAGCAGAATGGGAGTAGAAATTTGGAAGCGCCTGCCCCCAATGTTGTGAAAGCTGGTGGTGGGAGAGAAGCCGTGATTGAAATTTCTAAGGTTGAGGTTGTTTTTTTTTCGGTTTTCAGGGTTTTAAGAGATACGACAACTGTTTTTGTTTATGTAGAACCCTTTGGCAATTTCAGGATGACATTGAGTCTGTTATATTGAATTAAACACTATTTTTTGAAATAAACTCGAGAGCAACCTGAGGGGTGCAACTCACGAGTGTCAGTTGAGGTTCCTCAGTCTGACCTGTGAGTCCCAAGGTACTGGGTTAAGCTCCTGCCCCAAGAGTACAGTGTGTCTCTTCAGAAGAAGGGAATAAAGGCAAGGCTCATGTTGCAGAGGAGATGGAGCCCGGCACTGTCAGAGATGAGACGTCAGACCGAGATCTCCTTCAGCCTGCTCGGATGGAATCTCGATGTTCCTGTGGGATGATTTCAAAGGATCCGAGTGGATCCCATCCAAAGCTTTCCCTTCAATCACTATCACGAAAGAAGACACTTCCCAGTCTTTGTAGTATCACTAGCTGCATCCGTTGTATTGGCGAAATACAACAATTAGTTTGTATTATTGGCCGAACCCGTGGATGGTTTTGTGACGTTCGTTGAGCAGTAAATATTTGGAGGTCTCTTTTTCACAATAGGATCCATCCACCAGACAGGTGACAATGGGACCTTTCTTTGACTCAGTGCCTGGCAGTGTAGCACTCCTTCAGCATGGTCCAGCAAGGATCCTTGCATTCGGGTCTTCGGGTGGGGCTTGAACAACAGATCTGACTCTGAATCATGTTACCCCTTGAGCCACACTCGACACCTCGCAAAATGGAAACGATGAGCGCGTGGATCTGACTGACCAACACTACAGGCTGAGGGTAACCACTGCCTGTCCCTGCTGCCTACCTGAAGAGCGGGGGAAACTAGTTTTATCTGGTCCCGTCCTCTCGAGAGCGGGCCTCATCCCTCAGGACTTTTTCTGTTAACACTTAAACTAGGCCTCAATGCCAAGAGAATGTTTCCATTGCCTGATTTGAACCTCTTCACCATCAAAGGTTAGCTAAGAATTCTGAGGTTGTTGACTTGCTCGCCGAGCCGGCATGTTTTCATTCAGACGTTTTGTCACTGTGCAAGGTAACATCATCAGTGGAGCCTCTGATGAAGCGCTTGTCTAAGTGTACTGATTTTAACAAACTTACCACACAGCCCTACATCAGAAACATATCGAAACTGTCAACTAGAGCCCTAAGACCAGTAGGAATCATGGCCCACAAGCCCACAGCCACATTATGACAAACACTCACAAGGATTAAAGACCCCATTCCCACAACACTCAGAACCAATGTGGTTTACAAAATACCATGCAACAACTCCCACAAACATTACATCAGACAGACAGGAAGGAAACAAGCCATCAGAATACATGAACATCAACTAGCAGCAAAACGGCATGACAAACTCTCCTTGAGACCAATGCACTCAGACAATGAAGGCCATCAGTTTAACTGGGACCGTGTAACTGTAGTAGCCCAAGCCAACCACAGACACGCACGGGAATTCCTAGAGGCATGGTTCTCAACCCATACTGCAATCAACAAACACGTAGAATTGGACCCCATATACAAAACTATAACAGATCAAAACCGGAAATCACAGTACTCACCATAAAGGACCGGACAGTATAAATTCCAAGCAGAGTAGAATATCATCGCTTTACCAGAGGCTCCACTGATGTTACCTAGCATGGTAACGAAGCGTCTGAACAAGAACAAGCCAGCTCAGTGAAAAAGTCAACAAACCCACACACAACCCAAGCTTCAGATCTTTGCCAAAACTTTAAAAGTTAATAATTCTGCTTATCTGTAGTAGCGAGAATTCTTATAAAACGGTGACATTCCATTACCTAATCAGTTCAAATTATTCCATCAGGCTCTCACTTTCTTTAGACATTGTCACAGTTGCCCTGACCGAATCCAACTTAGCCTGGGAGCTCAAGGATGTCCTTACAGTGTGGTAACCTCAGTCCTTTTGTAGACAACACAAAGCTGGGTGGGAGGGTGAACTGTGAGGAGGAAGCAGAGATGTTTCAGTGTGATTTGGACACTTTCAGTGAGTGGGCAAATGGAAGATGCTGCACACTGTGGATAAAGGAGAGGTTATCCCCTTTTGTAGCGAGAACAGGAAGGTAGATTATTATCTGAATGTCGATAGATTGGGAAATGGGGAGACGCAACAGGACCTTGCACACCAGTCCCTGAAGGTAAGCATACAGGTGCAGCAGGCAGTAGGTAAATGGGATTTCAGCCTTCATAGCAAGAAGGTTCGAGTACAGGAGCAGGGGATGTCTTGCTTCAATTGTACAGGTCTTTGGTGAGACCACACCTGGAGTGTTGTCTAAGTTTAAGTCTCCGTATCTGAGGAAGGATGTTCTGTGATGGAGTGAGTGCAAAAAGATTCCTGGAATGGCAGGACTGATGCCAGAGGAGAGATTGGATCAGTTACCACAATATTCACTGGAGTTTGGACGAATGAGGTGAGCTCATAGAAACCCATAACATTCTAACAGGACTAAACAGGATAAGCATGCTCAGTACCAGGGGTCACTCTCTGAGGGGATAGGGTAGGCCATTTCAGACTGAGATAAGGAGAAATATCTTCACCAGGAGAGTGGGGACCCTGTGGAATTCTCTGCCTCAAAAAGCTGTTGAGGCCAAAGCATTGAATCTTTTCAAGAAGGTGTTCAACAAAGGGTTAAAGGATCAAAGAGTATGTATCAAAGAGTATGGGGGAAGAAAGCAGGAGCAGGGGCCTGAGTTGGATGATGAACCACGTTCATATTGAATGACAGAGCAGACTCGAAGGGGCGAAGGGCCTGCTCCTATTTTCTATAGTTTTGTTCTAAAGTCACATATGTACGCTTACACTGTCTTCTGAACTTTAGAAAAGGGGGCTATGATTGAAATCCACTGCACTTAAGGCTTCCCATGTCAGTGATAATCTATTTTGATGTTCCTCTACCTTAAAGAATCTACAATTCCTGTGAGGTGCAAATTAATATTAGTGATGGGTAATTAGTGACAGTAGTACCACTCAGTTTGATGGTTTAAAGTCTCGATCAAAATAGCAAAGAGAGAAATATTGTCCCCCTGACCATGATTGGCTTCATTCACTTGACAGGTAGGTTGAGTTGGCATATCTCCACAGATCTTTCTCTAAGAATTGAGCCCCTTCCAGTGCAAGTCTTGCTCTAGGAAGAAACAAGGGCAGAATGGAATCCCTACAGTGCAGAAAGCAGGCCATTCATTCAGCTAGTCCACCCACTGAAGAGCATGCTTCCCTGCCCTATTCCTGTAACCCTGCATTTCCCATGGCTAACCCACCTAGCTGGCACATCCCTGGGCACTATGGGTAATTTAGCATAGCCAACTCACCCTAACCTGCACACCTTTAGACTCTAGCAGGAAACTCGAGCACCCAGAGGAAACCCACACAGACACTGGGAGAACAGGCAAACTCCCCAAAGACAGTTGCCCGAGAGTGGAATTGAACCCGGGTCCCTGACATTGTGAGGCAGCAGTGCTAGCCACTGAGCCACCGTGCTGCCCACAGAGAGGCAGGCTCAGTAAAGTTTTTGAAATCACAAGGATGTTGGACACAGGGAGAAACAGCTCCCCCCTGAAAAGAGCACAGAAGCAGAGGGCACGAATTTAACACGGCCTGCGTAAGGAACAAACCTGAGGTGAGTGAGAAAGCTTCCTCATGCAGTGAGTGGTTTGGGTCTGGAGCACGCTGTCTGGATGTGTGGAGCAGGTATATTCAGTCGAAGGGTTCAGGAGGGTGTTGGATGGGCAGCATGACACAGAAATTGGCAGGAGAGTGCCAGCAGGTCATAATGTTCATTCGAAGAGCCAGTACAGACATGGTGAGCCAAACAATAAAAAAATCTTTGTTTCTGAGTCAGGCCTAAATGCCCTAAACCACATCAAGAGTCCCCAGGGGGAAGCCAAGTGCCAAAACAGCTTGGTTGAGGGGCCCACATGAGCTACCAGGGGCTTTATCCTGGTAGTCTGTTGTTTTGTTTCTGGGTGGGAAGTTGGTGAACATTGCAGGAGATCAATTAAACAGCAACTCATTATACAAGATAACAAAGTGTGGAGCCGGATGAACACAGCAGGCCAAGCAGCATCTAAGGAGCACAAACTGATGTTTCGGGCGTAGACCCTTCATCAGAGAGGCCAAAACGTCAGCTTTTGTGCTCCTGAGATGCTGCTGGGCCTGCTGTGTTCATCCAGCTTCACACTTTGTTATCTCAGATTCTCCAGCATCTGCAGTTCCCATTATCTCTAAACTCATTATGCAAATTCAGTTGTCACTAACTATGCACAAGTCACCAGCCTCAGTGCTGACCTGAGGCAGCCAGACAGAATCAGCTCCTGATAGTTAAATGACCTTGCAATCATACCCCAATGATAAGATTTTAACAAATTCTTCCTTGGGATATAGATAGCTGGTGGTTGCTGCTACCAACTTGCCCCTTGACCTGAGTGGCTCACTCTACCGTTTTAGACGTCAGTTATTGCTGGGGGTCTGCTATCACATATAGACCACATTTCCATCCCCTAAAGGACATGTTTTCCTCTGATAGTCAATGTGGTCACAAAGTCACACAGCACAGAAAGAGACTCTTTGGTCCAACTCATCCCTGCTGACCAGATATCCTAAAATAATCTAGTCCCATGTGCCAGCATTTGGCCCATATCCCTCTAAACCCATCCTATTCGTGTCCCCATCCAGATGCCTTTTAAATGTTGTAATTGTACCAGCCTCCACCACTTCCTCTGGCAGCTCGTTCCATACATGCACCACCCTCTGTGTGAAAATGTTGCCCCTTAGGTCCCTTTTAAATCTTTACCCTCTCACCTTAAACCAATGCCCTCTACCTTTGGACTCCCCTATGCTGGGGAGAAAAGGGCAATGGCTACACACCTTATCTGTGCCCCTCATGATTTTATAAACCTCTATAAGGTCACCCCTCAGTCTCTGACGCTCCAGGGAAAATAGCCCCAGGCTTTTCAGCCTCTCCCTATAGCTCAAACCCTCCAAACCTGGCTACATCCTCGTAAATCTTTTCTGAACCCTTTCAAGTCCCGCAACATCGTTCCTATAGCAGGGAGAATAGAATTGAATGCAGTATTCCAAAAGTGACCTCACTAACGTTCTGACATCCAGATTCCATCTTCTAATTCCAGTTCTTTTTTTTAAATTGAACTCAAATTTCCCCATCTACTGATTTGCACCCTGTCCCATAATCTGGAGCTTGGGCTTCCAATACGTAATCTTTATCAATTTCATCCAGTGAGAAACATTCGCGCACACAATGAGAGGAAGTAACGATATCACATCTGCGTTTGGACAGGTTAAAAGCAGACTGCTGTGACAGTATGAAACCACAAGATTTAACTCTCATTTCCTCCTCAATCAGCTTCCAAGAAGCATGTGCCTTGTGGTAGCGCCTCAATCACTGGTTTCCTCAGAAGCTGTGGGAATCCATTTGCTCTTCATTCACAAACACAAACCTCATGATAAACATGAAGCATGAGCCAAGGCTCAGAGGCAGCACATAGCTCCATCCATTCCTTGCCCTGGGTTGTATCCAGAGTTGTGAAGGTTGGCTGATGAGGAAGATTGAGTAGTCTGGGGCTAGGCTCATTGGAATTTAGAAGAATGAGGGAGGATCTTGTAGAAACATATAAAATTATGAAGGGATTCGATAAGATTGAAGCAGGGAGGCTGTTCCCACTGGAGGGTGAAACTAGAACGAGGGGGCATCGCCTCAAAATAAGGGGGGGGGGGGGGGCAGATTTAGGACTGACTTGAAAAGAAACTCCTTCACTCGAAGGGTTGCATGAATCTGTGGAATTCCCTGCCCAGTGAAGCAGTTGAGGCTGATTCATTGAATCTTAAGACGAAGATAGATAGATTTTTGAACAGTAAAGGAATTCAGATTTATGGTGAGCTGGTGGATAGGTGGAGCTGAGTCCATGAAAGGATCAGCCGTGATCTTATTGAATGGTGGAGCAGGCTCGAGGGACCAGATGGCCCACTCCTGCTCCTGGTCCTTATAGTCTTTTGCTCCTTCGATCAACTCCATCAGATGACTGCTGACCTGCGCTTCTGAATTGGAACTACTCTGTACTTCCTCTGTGTCCTTCAGCCAGCAAACACCTACCAGTCTCAGTCTTGGCAAAGTCGAGAAATGTCAAGTACTTGAAATGTCAATGGAATGAGCCAAGACCTGGACAGTGGGATCAATTTAAATAGGTCGGTGAAGACTCGATGGGCTGAAGGGTCTCTTCTGTCCTTTATCTTTACTCAGAGAGTAGTAAGAGTGTGGAATGCCCTGCCTGCAACAGTAGCAGACACAGCAACTTTAAGGGCATTTAAATGGTCATTGGATAAACATATGGATGATAATAGAATAGTGTAGGTTAGATGGGCTTCAGTTTGGCTTCACAGGTGAGCGCAATATCGAGGGCCAAAGGGCCTGTGCTGCACTGTAGTGTTCTATGTTCTATGTCTGATGTTCTGTGACTCTCTGTCCAAATATTCATAGCCTGTTGCGACAGCGAGTTCCAGGAGGACCGGCATTCTGAAAAGTGCTTCCTGATTTCAATGCTAAATGAATGTTGACATTCTTAGATCAGGATTCCTCAGCATGGGGTTCCTTCATATCTAACGGGTTCTTTACAGTGTTGGAAAGACTTTCACTCTGAGCATGCGCCAATTCCCAAAATATATGTCACCTGCTCTCACAACTTAGAGAGCCAAGGCCAGCTCAAGAGATTGAGTGGGACACGTATTCACCAGGAATTCCGCAATCCATGGTTGTTTAGGTCTGAATGGCTTCCCAATGGCTATTCTCCCACTGCTTCTTCCCTGTATGGTGTCTCACAATTTAGTTTTAATTCTTCTTCAATTTTTAAAAAAAATTTAATCTTTTGAAATATTTTAATTTAGATGTAGTTTGCAAAACTCCATCGGTCCCTCGCTGAGGAGGGTTGATAGCCTAGTGGTATTAGAATGAGCCTAATTCGTCAGGTCTATTTACTTGGCTTTATCTGGACTTGAGTGATTTGTACCTGGGGTCACATTTGGCCTCCGGTGAATCCAATTTTTTAAAAATTCATCCATGGTTTGAGTGCATCACTGGCTAGAACAGCATTTATTACCCATCTCTAATTGGCCAGAGGGCAGTTAAAAATGAACCACATTGCTGTGGGTTAACAAGGTGTAGAGCTCGATTGACACAGCAGGCCAAGCAGCATCATAGGAGCAGGAAGCCTGACATTTCAGGACTAGACCCTTCCTACTATCTCTGAAACAACTTTAATCCCAACATATTGCTGTGGGTCCAGAGTCATATGTAGGCCAGACCAGGTAAGGATGGCAGTTTCCTTCCCTAAAGGCCAGATGTTTCTTTTTATCCCCAACAGTCACCAGTAGATTCTTAATTCCAGGCATGTTTTGAATTGAATTGCATTGGTAACATTTGAACCCGCGCACCCAGAACATTAGTTTTAACACAGCAGGCCAGGCAGCATTACAGCAGCAGGAAAGTTTCTGAAGAAGGGCCCCAACCTGAAACATCAACTTTCCCGCTCCTCTGACGCTGCCCGGCCTGCTGTGTTCCCCCAGTTCCACACTGTGGTATCTCAGACTCCAGCATCAGCAGTTCTTACTATCTCCCCAGAACATTAGCTGAGTTTATGGATTAATGGTCCAGCGATATTATTTTTATATTCTTTCATGGGATGAGGGCATGGCTAACCGGGTAACATTTATTGCCCATCCCTAATTGCTCAGCGGAACGTTAAGAGTGGTTGGATCTGGAGTCACATGTAGGCCAGACCAGGTGAGGATGGCAGTTTCCTTCCCTAAAGGGCATTAGTGAACCAGATGCAATTTTCCCCTGACAATTGACAATGGTTTCATGGTCATTAGATTGCTATTTCCAGGTTTTTTTTAATTCAAATTCCAACCACCTGTACTTAATTTAATAGTGCATTTAACTACTCTCCTCTGTATAATTGATACTGTTTTCTATTTGCTTTTTATTTCTTGTCATATACTTACCCTTTTATATTTAATACACACAGAGATTCTTTTGTCCCTGAAACGCCCATCTACTGCCTTCTTCACTTCATGTTCCCTGAATAAATCCAGTGTCAGAACCAGCAACTGGGAGAATGATTCAAACCACCAAATATCAGCAAATTACTGATTGCAAACCAGGAGCCCTACAATGTAGACAGACAGATAGACAGACAGACAGATAGAGAGAGATATAGATAGGCAGATAGACAGAGAGATAGATAGATAGATAGATAGACAGACAGACAGATAGAGAGAGATATAGATAGGCAGATAGACAGAGAGATAGATAGATAGATAGATAGACAGACAGACAGATAGATAGGCAGATAGATAGAGAGACAGTCAAATAGACAGATAGATAGATAGATAGATGGTCAGTCAAATAGATAGATAGATAGATAGATAGGCAGATAGACAGACATAGATAGATAGGTAGATCGACAGACAGATAGATAGGTAGACAGATAGATAGATCAACAGATAGATAGATAGGCAGATAGATAGATAGATAGATAGATAGATAGATAGATAGATAGATAGATAGGTAGATAGAAATTTATTGTTATTTATATTTGTGTAACCCCTGTAAAATGTGGAAAAATGTAAAATAAAACTGCTGCCAGGAGTCCCCTGCTCTGGGCACCAGCACTGCCACAGTCAATGATCTATGGCCAGTAAAAGAGCCCAGGCTCTGGGCCTACCACAACCAGGAGTCCCCCACTCCACCGTCGCTGCAGCTGATGGACCCGACACCACTCCAGGAGACCCCGCACCAAGCATACAAAACCAGGAGACGCTGTTGACACCGCTCCAGCCTCCCCACAAATCCAGGAAGATGAAGAATAAAGCAAAGTAGATGAAAAGGAGAGGGAGAGAAAAAGGATACGGCTGGCCTGGGCTGGGTAAGCGCAGCCCAAACTAGCACTTCACCCACTGAGAGGACCCAGGCTCGGCTGGAGCCATTTTTGGCACATCCTGATGTTGCCATTGCCAGAGATCTCCTCCTTCAACCACCGCTCTCCAGGCTTTGAAGAAAAGAAAAACAAAGAAATAAAAATGAAGGGGCAAAAGTAAAAAGAATAAAATAAAGCAGGCAGCAGCGGATGAGGCCTGGGTTCAGCCCCTGCTACTCCATCGCCATCTTGATCCACCCAGTCAGTCAGTGAATGGCTTGTTTTTTTATTCATTCAGGGGCTGAGGGTGTCACTGACCAGGCCAGCATTTATTGCCCATCCCTAGGGCAGTTGAGAGTCAACCACATTGCTGTGGGCCTGGAGTCACATATAGGCCATGCCAGGTAAGGATGGCAATTGCCTTCCCTAAAGGATATAAGTGAACCAGATGGGTTTTTCTAACAATCAACACCGGATTCATGGTCATCATTAGATTCTTAATTCCTGATATTTTACTGAATTCACATTCCACCATCTGTCTTGGTGGGATTCGAACCTGGTTTCCCAGAATGTTACCTAGGTCTCTGGATTAACAATCTGGCGATATTCCACTAGGCCCATCGCCTCTCCAAAGGCCTTGTTGAAGCTAGGCCTAGCTGGTCTAGGCTATAACCATTTCAGAGAACAGTTAAGAGTCCATCACACGGCTGAGGGGATCAGGGGTCCCAAGTACGCCAACAGATTTCCTTCCCTAATTGGGATTACCTTTTGCAACAGTCATAATTAGATTAATTTACTTCATTCCATTGTCTCTGAACTGAAGGTTCACCATCTGCTAGAGAATGGTTTGAACTCATGCCTTCTGAGTGTTAGGCTGGGTTCTGGATGTCTAAACCATTGACATTACCGCCGTGTCTCACTTTCAGATACAATCACTGACTCAAGAGAAATTAATTGGACCTGTTTTTAAAGATTCAATATGTGGGATAATCATTCCCCATTAGATAGATATGTTCTGGAGAAATAGAAGGTGATTAACCCTTTAGTTTGTGTTCAGATCCCTAGGAGTTTCTTTCAAGATATTATCAAACCAACTTGCTCAGAGATGTTAGATAACAAGGTGTAGAGCTGGATGAACACAGCAGGCCAAACAGCATCATAGGTTTGGGCCTGCTGTGTTTATCCAGCTCTATACCTTGTTATCTCAGATTCTCCAGCATCTGCATTTCCTACTATCGCTGCTCAGAGATGCTATTGCTCATCCCTGGAGAAGGTGGGACTTGAATCCAGGCCTCCTGGTTCAGAGGTAGTGATATTATCACTGACATCACATGGTGTTTCACCCAACAACACTGATCGTGATAAACCATTAGCTGTTCTTATCTCTACGTGGAAGCTGCTCCAGTTCCAACCTTCCAGCAGAGCCCCATCACATGACGACTGTAGTCACAATTACAGCAAAGTATATAACAGGGGGAGGTGATGGCCTAGTGGCATTATTGGTGGACTGTTAACCCAGTGCCTCAGATAATGTTCTGGGGACTCAAGTTCAAATCCAACTGACGGTGGAATTTGAGTTCAATAAAAATGTGGAATGAATGAGCCTAATGATGACCATGAATCTGCTGCTGATTCTTGGTGGGGATGGGAACCCATCTGGTTGACTAACATCCTTTAGGGAAGGAAACAGCCATCCTGCATGGGTCTCTGGTGTGGCCTACGTGTGACTCCAGGCCCACAGCAATGTGGTTGACTCTGAACCCTGATGGGTAATAAATGCTGACCTCGACAGTGGCACCTCATCCTGTGAATGAATAAAGGGGGAAAAATAAACCTCAGAAGCCAATCTGTACATTCATTGAACCTCTATCGCTATGCTTAACATGAGAATCTGGTTGCCCATCCCAATCTCTGGAGCAAAGACCCGGCTCCTACCACAGAGAAAGTCTGGGACAGACCGGACACAGGGCGCTTCCACGGAGCGGCCAGAGAGCAGGGACACAGTCACCGGCTTCGGTGGAAGAAGGACAAATGGAGAGCCTGTTTCAGTGGTGATGGCGTTGTGGTCTATTCGTTGTGGTGGTGATCTGCTCAGTCCTGTGGAGTGGTGGTCCACTTCGGTGGCATCCTGGCGTGGCCTAGGGTTCCAGGGTTCCAGCGTGTTGGTCTGATTCAATGGCATGGTGGGCTCAGCCTGGGATTCCAACGATGGCTTCAATGTCGGTTTTCTGTATCAGTGGAAAATGTGACTCTTGCCTTTGCCTGAACCCTGGGAAACCACGAGCCCTGATATGAGCAAAGGTCGACCTAGTCTCAATTTTTAAAATATTTTATCTCTATTATTAATATAGGCGCCACAGTATGGTAACTTAAATGCTTTTCACTTCTAATTTTAGTAAAGTTGAAGCTGAGGGAGAGAGACAGCTACAAGGAGAGAATGGGGCTCATGTAAAGACTTTTGCAGAATGTCTAATGAAGTCTTATGGACAACATTCTGGCCTTAAAGTCACAAATTGTGCGGTCAAAGGCAAGTTAGTTTTAGTTCATTCAAAGGATGAGGGTGTCACTGACTGGGCCAGCATTTATTGCCCATCCCAAATTGCCCAGAGGGCAGTAAAGAGTCCACCACATTGCTGAGGGTCTGGAGTCACATGTAGGTCAGACCAGGTAAGGATGGCAGTTTCCTTCCCTAAATGACATGCGTGAACCTGATGGGTTTTCCCACAAACAATTCATTGTTATCACTTAGACCCTTAATTCCAGATTTTTCATGGAATTCAAGTCCCATCAGGGCAGGATTCCAACTCAGGTTCCCGGAACATTACCTGGGTCTCTGGCGTAACAGTCCGCCAATAACACCACTAGGTCATCTCCTCCCCTGGCTATCTTCATCCAAACATCTTCGCCCAAAATCAAGGCTAATGCTCCCACTTAGGGAATGCTGGACTGTCCAACTGGTGGGACATACATCCTTCTCAGGTTGAAGCTAAAGCTTGCAAGGTTTCTTTTCTTCCAGTGTGACAATCTCTTTGAGGGACATCTATTCTTCAACCAGCCTCCCATGTTTAATCATAACCGCATTGCCATGTTTTCATGAGCAGCAACTACAAATAGGGAACCGTCAATTATCTGGCACGGAGAATCCAAAGAGCCAGATCCAACACGATGGAGCGAATGGCCTTCCCTACAGCAAATGCCAATCAAAGCTCCATGGCAAGGGGGTTGCTTTAGATCAACCAGGGCAGCGTGGCATCGGACTTGTCGTCTCAAAGATTTGTTCCTGTTTTCAGTCTCTCGTGCTGGCTGAGTAGGAGTGGCAAATAACCTTTCGAACAAGTATAGAGAATACTATAAGATCAAAGTTTCAGGTTGAATCATGTGTTAATTGTGTGGTTTCTCGTAACCATAGAGTTGCCTCTTATAGACTGGGGGGGTTTTAGTGACTCAATATAGATCCATTGAAGTCAATCAGCTGAGACAAAAGAGAGAGATGCATGGAGTTTCACTCTGTGTTGCTGCAGGTTTTTGTCTGTCTGTAGAAAGGTGAGCTTCCAAATGTGTAACAACAACACAGAAACAATGAAGAAATGAAGAGCAAATAAGGACCAAAAATATTTAATTAAAACAGTCTTCTTGCCATCACAATATTTCACTCTTGAGATGTGACGTGGTTGTAGAGTCAGAAACACTGCCATCAATTTGCCCAAAGCATGCTGTCGACAAGCTGCATGGTGGGAAATGATCACACATTCCGCTGCAGGGATGGGAGAATTTTGGGATAAATATTGGTTGGACACCAGGAAGAATTACCCTGCTGTTTTTCACAATAACGCTAATGGTTTTCTTACATCTTCCTAAGAAGGCAGATGGAGACACGGTTTGAAATCTCATCTAAAGAATAGCCCCTACAACAATACAACTCTCCCTCAGCACTGACCCCCCGACAGTGAGACACTCCCTCAGCACTGACCCCCCCAACAGTGAGACACTCCCTCAGCACTGACCCTCTGCCAGTGCGGCGCTCCCTCAGCACTGACCCTTCGACACTGAGACATTCCCTCAGTACTGACTGACTGATAGTGCAGCACTCCCTTAGCACTCACCCTCCGACAGTGTGGGGCTCCCTCCGCACTGACCCTCCGACAGTGCGGCGCTCCCTCAGCACTGACCCTCCGACAGTGCAACACTCCCTCAGCACTGACCCCCCGAGAGTGAGACACTCCCTCAGCACTGACCCTCCAATAATGCGACACTCCCTCAGCACTGACTCTCCAACAGTGCTCCTTCAGCACTGACCATCTGACAGTGCGGCGTTCCCTCAGCACTGACCCTCTGACAGTGCAGTGCTCCCTCAGCACTGACTCTCGAAAAGTGCGGCTCTCCCTCAGCACTGACCCTCCGACAGTGCCCACTCCCTCAGCACTGACCCTCTGACAGTGCGGCACTCCCTCAGCACTGGCCCTCTGACAGTGCGGCACTCCCTCAGCACTGACCATCTGACCATGCTGCACTCCCTCAGCACTGACCCTCTGAGAGTGCAACACTCACTCAGCACTGCGCCTCCGACAGTGCAGTGCTCCCTCAGCACTGACTCTCCAACAGTGCTCCTTCAGCACTGACCATCTGACAGTGCGGCGTTCCCTCAGCACTGACCCTCTGACAGTGCAGTGCTCCCTCAGCACTGACTCTCGAAAAGTGCGGCTCTCCCTCAGCACTGACCCTCCGACAGTGCCCACTCCCTCAGCACTGACCCTCTGACAGTGCGGCACTCCCTCAGCACTGGCCCTCTGACAGTGCGGCACTCCCTCAGCACTGACCATCTGACCATGCTGCACTCCCTCAGCACTGACCCTCTGAGAGTGCAACACTCACTCAGCACTGCGCCTCCGACAGTGCAGTGCTCCCTCAGCACTGACCCTCCCACAGTGCCCACTCCCTCAGCACTGGCCCTCTGACAGTGCGGCACTCCCTCAGCATTGCCCCTCTGACAGTGCAGTGCTCCCCCAGCACTGCCCCTCTGACAGTGCAGTGCTCCCCCAGCACTGGCCCTCTGACAGTACGGCACTCCCTCAGCACTGACCCTCCCACAGTGTGGCGCTCCTTCAGTACTAACCCTCTGACAGTGCAGTGCTCCCCCAGCACTGACCTCTGATAGTGCAGTGCTCCCTCAGCACTGTCCCTCTGACAGTGCAGCGCTCCCTCAGCACTGTCCCTCTGACAGTGTGGCACTCCCTCTGTACCGCAGCGCGTTGTCAGTCCGGATTTGATTTAATGTCTTCAAGAAGCAACTAATCTCAGCCAGTCCAATTGATATCTCACCAAATGAGGTTGGTCCTGACCAAACAGCCAAGCATTTCTTAAAAGAACAGTGGTCTTAAGGTAGTAACCCCTTCATCCACAAAACATTATTTCTACTTTTTTTTCCGAATTTCTGGATTTCTTCATCGTATGGTGTGTTGAGATCCAAACAGCGATGTGGTACAATGTTGTAAGTGGAAAGCAACCTATGGTTCAGCATTATCTAAATACACCGAGAATCACTGGTGACTGAGAGTGCTGTGTTATTTGCCACTAGTCCTTCGATCTGTGCCAGTCTAAGGGGCTCTTCAGTAGCCTGTGTTGAAGGATGGGCTATGAATATGTTCCCAGCAGAAATGGCACAGTGTGGAAAAGACCATTCAGCCCAACTGAGTCCACACTGACCCTCAGAAGATCATCCTACCCACACTCACTCCCCAAGCCAACCCCTGTAACCCTTCATTTTCCATAACTAATCTATCGAACCTACACATCCCTGGACAATTTAGCACAGCCAATTCACCTAGCCTGCACATCTTTGGGCTGTGGGAGGAGCACCCGGAGGAAACCCACACAGGCACGAGGAGAATGTGCAAACTCCACACAGATAGTCGCCCGAGGTTGGAATCGAACCGGGTCCCTGGCGCTGTGAGGCAGCAGGGCTAGCCACTGAGCCAGCATAAAATAACTGGGACTTGCAGACCTTCTGTGAATTAAACGGTGCATTTACATCCTTCCTTCAACATTCACCGAGCTTGCAACACACACATTCTTTATGCAAATAGTAAAAAAAAACCTCGAAATACTATCTTCAGCACATGGGTCAGAGCGGTTCAAGACGGCACTGCACTGTCAGAGGGGCAATGCTGAGGGAGTGCCATTTCTGGGAGGAACACATTCAATTATTTAATTCAGTAGTTGCAACACTAAAAAAGAGACAGTGGATCGGTAAGGTGCTTTTCGTCTTTCATAGATCAGGACACAGCAAGAGAATGGAAAATACCAAAGCGCTACAGTAATTTATGATTTCTAACGAACCTATTCAGAGATGTTATTACATGCTTCAGGGGCAGGTGGGACTTGAACCCAAGCCTCTGGTCCAGAGGCACTACCATGGTACTACAAGAGCCCAATTTATGCTACAAGAGGATAGAGCATTGATTGGACAATCACAGTTAGCTGGCCAATCAGTCCGCAGTTGATTGTTTGATGTGTTGCCATGGAGAATGCCACAGAGAGTTATTGTTCAATTGAAAGAGTTAAAGTACCTGGATAAATTTTCACTTTACCTGCAGAGGAGGTCATAAAACCATAGAAAATAGAAGCAGGAACACTTAGCCTATTGTAAATAAAAGTGTTACGTTATTCATTAACAGTGACTGTCTCAGGCACTCCACTGCATCTACTTATGTCATACAATCATACAGCTCAGAAACTGACCCTTCAGCCCAAACAGTCCTGCTAACCATAATCCCAACCTAAACAAGTTCTGAGGAAGGGTCACTGGACCCGAAATGTTAACTCTGATTGTTTCTGATGAAGGGTCTAGGCCCAAAACGTCGGCCTTCCTGCTCCTCTGATGCTGCTTGGCCTGCTGTGTTCATCCAGCTCCACACCTTGTAATCTCACATTGTTTCCTCAATGACAGACCTGCTGCGCTTTTCCAGCAAATTCTGTTTTCATTTCCTGATCTGCAGCTCTTTCGGTTTTTATTCAATTCTAACTGCCTGCGCTTGGCCCATATCCCTCTAAATATTTCTTATTCAATTACTTATCTAAATGTCTTTTAAACGTTGTAACTGTACCCACATCCACCACTCCCTCTGAAAGTTCATTCCACACGTGAACCAGTCTCTGTGTAAAAAAAGTTGCATGTCATGTCTTTGTTAAATCATTCTCCTCTCACCTTAAAAAATGCCCTCTAGTCTTGAAATCTCCCACTCTTGAGAAAATGCACCTGCCATTCACTTTAGGGCTTAATAAACCCCTAAAAGGTCACCCCTCAACCTCCTAAGTTCCAGTGAAAAAAGCCACAACCTCTCCCCAAAATGCAAAGCCTCCATTTTCGACAACATCCTGGTAAATCTTTTCTGAGCTCTCTCCAATTTAATAATACCCTTCCTATAACAGGGAGACCAGAACTGTACAAAATACTCCAGAAGAGGCCTCATCAACATCCTCCACAACCTCAACATGACATCTCAACTCCTATACTCAAAGGTCTGAGCAATGAAGGCAAGTGTGCTAAACACCTTCTTAACCAGCCTGTCTACATCTGACACAAATTTTAAAGAATTCTGCATCTAAACGCCTAGGTCACTCTGTTCTAAAATGCTACCTAAGGACCTACTTTTACGTGTTTAAAGTTCTACTCTTGTTTATTTTACCAAAATGGAATACCTTCATTTATCCTAATTAACCTCCTTAACCCATTGATCCAATTGATCAAATCTCTTTGTAATCTTAGAAAACCTCCTTTGCTGTCCACTATATCATCAGTTTTGGCGCCATCCGCAACTTACTAGCTACTCCTTCTATATTTTTATCAAAATCATTTATATAAAGGGCAAACAAAAGTGCACTGATCCCGGAGGAACACTGCTGACAACAGGCCTCCAAAACGAGAAACAACACTCCACCACTACCCTCTGTCTGCTGTCATGAAGGCTGTTTTGTATCCAAATGGTAAGCTCTCCCTGAAGCCCATGTGACCTAACTTTACGAATATAGCCTACCATAGGGAACCTTGTCAAAGACTTCACTAAAGTTCAAGTAAATAACAATTTGTGGAACTGGTGCATTTAGGCTTCTGTTCCAAATGGGCTTTCTGACCATTTTTGAAACAAATAATACCATGCACATAACTGCCATTATGACTGTGCTGAACACATCTCAACTAATGATCATGTTTAGATGAAGTGTTCCCTCTGGAGAAGGGTTGGTGAGGTGGGATCTATGCCATTCAGGATGGTTTGTGCCATCTCTTCTTCACTCTGAAGGTTTCTGGTGGCTTCCACTAGAAAATAGAGAGGTGCATCACAGATGTGAAAAAGACACATTTACGGTATCTTTCATGAACCCAGGTTTCCCCAAAGATTGAAAATATTTCTGATGTGCAGTCACTTTTCACAATATGGTAAACACTGCAGCCAATCTGCAAACAGCAAGCTCCCACAAACTGGAAGGTGACAATCGTCCGGTTATTTCCATTTTGCTCAAAAGGCTGTCACTGTAGAATTCTCTCCTGAAGAGACTGTGGCCTCTTTCATCTCCTCCTGAAAGGGTAGACAGAGCCCCTTTACGTGAAAAGGAAGATAATTTCTGCTGGTTTATGTCTGCCCTCCAGACCCCCTCCAGAAAGCGCCGAGCCCACACAGATCCCATCCCTACAATCTGCCTTCACTCGAACACCAGGAACTTCCTTGCTCCGTCCAATCAACAATTAATCGTTTTGCCTCCTTGCTTTAATTGGGCTATCTCTGTTTAAAAACACAATCTGACCTAATTAGTGAGAATTAAAAATCACATAATATGATGAGATTGAATATGATGTGTCTTTTTTTGTAAAACAAAAACCTCTTCCTCTGTCCTACTTAATCACTAGTAACAATCTATGGTTTCACAGTTCATTGCTCTGCAAAATGATTTTTTTTGTTAATTCAACACCATCGCCTCAGTGTTACTCAAATGTATGTGATCATAGATCTCTGTAGTTGATCTGTATCTCACGCACTTCACTGTTTGAAAGTTAAAAATACAGTGAAACCAGAACTCTGGTGTTACCTTAGCTCCACCACGAACCAACATATCGATACACTCCGGATCTAACAATCAGATTTAATCACATAAAACACAGAATTTATGGGATGCCAGCAGAAAGCCAGAAATTCAAGATGAAAATGATTGCGTGGAAGGGGTCACAGGATAACTGATGTGGTGCCAGAATATCCCATGGCTCAGAGGACAACAGATGATGTTGAACTCTGCCTGGGGTGAAAGGATGATGAGTGGTGCCATATTCCTCCAGGGGTTAAAGGGTAAAGGAGGAGGAATGCGGTGGCCCAGTAGCATTATCACTGTACTGTTACTCCGGAGACCCAGGTAATGTTCTGGGGACCTGCACTCAAATCCTGCCAAGGCAGATGTTGGAATTCCAATTCAATAAAGGGATCTGGAATTTAGAGCCCAATCATGACCATGGATCCATTGTCAATTGTTGGGAAAAACCCATCTGGTCATTAATGTCCTTTAGGGAAGGAAACTGCCATCCTTATCCATTCTGGCCTACATGTGGCTCCAGGCCCACAGTAAAGTGCTTGCCTCTTAACTACCCTCTGGGCAATTAGGGATGGACAATAAATGCTGGCCTGGTCAGCAACACCTGCACCCCGTGAATTACTAAAAAAAAACGGTGCCATACCCCACCAAGAATCAAAGGCTAATGGATCGCACCATATTCTATCAGGGGTCACAAAGTAATGCACAATGCCATATTTTACCAGGGGTCAAAGGCTAACAGATAATGACAAACTGTACCAGGCACAGTACCGAAATATACTAAGGAATGAAAAGGTAATAGGTAGTACCTCTGCTCTAAGCCACATTCCAAAGGGTAATGACCAGTGACTAAGTGGTTAGTAGGAACTGACGGTGCTGGAGAATCTGAGATAACAGGGTGTAGAGCTGGATGAACACAGCAGGCCAAACAGCATCAGAGGAGCAGGAATGTCGACATTTCGGGTCAAGCCCCTTTTTCCAAAGAAGGGTCTCAAACTGAAGCGTCAACTTTCCTGCTCCTCTGATGCTGCTTGGCCTGCTGTGTTCATCCAGCTTCACACCGTGTTATCTCAGTGACCACGTGGTAATGGATTGTGAAGTAACTGCACTGAGGCTGGTACCCTGTCACCAAGTCACCCTTTATTTACACTTGGTGATCCTTGACACTGATCCAGCTCCTGCACAGCCAGCTCTCAGAGTGAGCAGAACTTCTGACCCTGTCAAGCTTTAGAGAAGGTGAGTAGCTTGGGTTGTGAATGAGGTTGTAGATGTCTGGTTGCAGATGTTTCCTCACCCTGCCAGGTAACACTGTCAGTGTGCTTCTGGTGAAGCATCGGTGTTCTGTCCCACTTGTTATTTATATGCCTCGGTTTGCTGGGGCGGTTGAGATTACTTCTGGTTCTGTTTCTCAGTGGTTTGTTATATCAGGTCCAGTTCAATGTGTTTGTTGATGGAGTTCCAGTTGGAATACCAGGCCTCCAGGAATTCCCTGGTGTGTTTCTGTTAGGCTTGTGCTATTATCAATGTGTTGTTCCAGTCAAATTTGTGTAGCTCATTGTCCATGTGTAGTGAAACCAGTGAGAATTGGTCATGTCTCTGGTGGTGTATCCATATTGTCAGTTTTCTTCCAGTTTGGCCTATGTCATGTTTCTCCCAGCCCTTGCATGGTGTTTTGTATATTACACCAGTTTTGCTGCGCTTTTTTGCTGCATAATCATATTCAGCAAACTTGAAGGGCTGAATGGCCTCCTCCTGCTCCTATTTTCTGTTGGCTGCAAGACATTTTTGTGCCAAATGTAACCACAAACAAGGGGAGGTGATGGCCTGGTGGTGATATGGCTGGACTTTTAATACGGAGACCCAGGTTTGAATCCTGCACATTGCAGAATTGGAATTCAATGCAAGTCCAGAATTAAGAGTCTAATGATAACCTTGAATCAATTGTCCGGAAACAAAACCCATCTGGATCACTAATGCCCTTTAGGGAAGGAGACTGCCATGCTTACCTAGTCAGGCCTACATGTGACTCCAGACCCACAGCAATGTGGATGAATCTTAACTGCCCCCTGGGCAATAAATGCCAGCCTAGCCAGTGATGTCCACATCATGCGAATGAATAAAAAAAGAAATAATGTAAGTGAAAGATTTTCCTTTCTTTGCTTTCTTTAAAGCACATCTTTCCAACCAAGTTCCTGGTCTCCCATATTAATGCGTCTGTTGATCAGGTAAGGGTCCAGTCCTAAGATGGCATGACAGCTATAACCAGCTGCAATAATTTCTCAGGCTTCGCTCCTCCGAAACCTGCGGGAAAATGCCATCATGTCAAAATGGCTGCACAGAATTACATTTCTTTTTGTTGTGGTTTTGTTTTGTTGGTTGCCATTCATTGTGGAAGAGAAAATAACTGTTGCAATGTAGCCCAGTCACGGATGTGGTCTACAAAATGAAACCAGCTGGCTTCAGTCTTGTAGGCTGAAGCAAAGCCACTCAGTGTCCAAAGGACAAGGTGAGTAGGCCGCTCGGCAATGAAGTCATAAAGTGAACAATGTTCGTGAAGAGTCATGAGAGGGTAACCAATCAGAAGATTTCTTCTGGGAGGATGTCGGGGCTGCGGGTAGGATGTCATTGGTTGATAAGGAATATGCGTAATTTCAGCTAATTATATGACGATAAAGGACTGAGATCAGGATAAATGTATTCATTCAGAGAGTGGTGACCCCTCTGTCACGGAATGCCTTTGAAGCCAATACATTGAATGCTTAGATGTAAAGGGTAAAGAGATTAAACAGTACGAGGGAGAAAGCAGGAACAGGGGACTAACTTGGATGATCAGCCAAGATCATAATGGGAAGCAGAGCAAGCTTGAAGGGCTGAATGACCTACTCCTGCTTGTATTCTCTGTTTCTGTACCAAAAGAACCGATAGTGTAGCATAGACAGGGGGATAATTTGATGATTCATGCTACTCTGATCTGAAATGTTCTGTTTGAATAGACAGTAGGTATAATGACAAATTTCAAAACAGAATTGCATAGTGCTTACGATGGAAGAATACTCAGAGAGGAAGGAGAGCCAGAGATCAAAGCCCATGAAAGGACAGAATAGCATTGAAGCCAGTGATGAGGAATTCATTCTCTCAGAATGGAGTGAACTTGTAGAATTCTTTACCACAGAAGGCTCTTGAGGCTGGGTCATTAAGTGTATTCAAGGTTGAGACAGATTTTTTTATCAGGAGGGGAATCAAGAATTTCAAGGAAGAGGCAGGAACGTGGATCTGAGGATTGATTTTGATGTGGTTTGACTTATTGTAGTTACTTGCACCTAAGCACAGTGAAAAGTTTTGTTTTGTGAGCAGTACAGGCAAACCATAGCAAACAAACACGTACAGATCAATAGGGTGCTTACACAGAGTGAGGCATACAGGTTACACTGCACAGGAAGTGCACAGAACAATGTCAACATTACTTGAAGTTAGAGAGATCCATTCAGTAGTCCAGTAACAGGGGCCTTTAACCTGTTGGTGAGAGGTAGTAGGAACTGCAGATGCTGGGGAATCTGAGATAACAAGGTGTAGAGCTGGATGAACACAGCAGGTCAGGCAGCATCTGAAGGGTCTAGGCCCAAAATGACAGCCTTCCTGCTCCGAAGATGCTGCTTGACCTGCTGTGTTCATCCAGCTCTACACCTTGTTATCTCTTGAACCTGTTGGTGCCTGTTTTCAAGCTTCTGTATCTTCTGCCTGTCAGAAGAGGTCACAGGAGATCACTATCACATCAGCCATGACCTCAGTGAATGGTGAAGCAGACTCAATGGGCTGAATGGTCTACTGCTCCTACGTATGATGGTCTTGTGATAAATTTATAAATTGATATTTTAGGCAGGCAGAGGGTGCAGAAGAGGAGGAGGGGTCAGGTGAAGGGCAGAGCCTCCATTTGAACAAATACGGGATCCCCCCCACCCCCGCGTTGTGGGAGGGGTGTGGGGAAGAGGGGTGAGGAACATTTCTGTGCCCAGCTATTGCACCAGGAGGGGAGGGGTGTGAGCTGTGAATGGGCAGTCATTCAATGGGATTGACATGCAGGGTCCTGCTTTAGCTGGTACAGTGGCAAATCACTGACCAATCAGGATGAAAGGTGGGCTCTCAAAGTTGGAGATCTAACCAGAGGCCATTGTATGAGGCAGTACAAACTGCAGATGCTGGAGAATCTGAGATAACAAGGTGTAGAGCTGGATGAGCACAGCAGGCCAAGCAGCATCAGCGGAACAGGAAAGCTGACGTTTCGGGTCCGGACCCTTCTTCAGAAAGACGCCATGGCATACAAGGTTATGGTTTAAGGGCTGGAAAATGGAATTAGAATAATTAGCGGGCTACTTTTGACTGGCGTGATGGGCCAAAAGGCCTTTTTCTGTGATGTAGACTGCGCTGATCCTGTTTTATAAAGAGAGAAGCAAGCCCTCCCTCTCCAAGTTACAAAGCTCAACTTCAAAACACATAGTGCAGTTCAGGCCCCACAGCGCAAGCTGGAGTAGGGGGTAAAGACCTTCACCCGAACTGGCAAAAGGCCCAAGGCCTTTCCTGACAATGTCCAGCCCTCCCATACTAACTCCCTTATCCTTTCTCTTACCCCCACCCACTCCGCACCGAAATGGCAGGCAAGTGCCAGGTGGACAAAGGAAGCATTTCAGGGATACCCTCACAGTCTCACTGTCGAAGCGTGGCATTCCCACAGATACCTAGGAATCACTGGCCCAGCGGAGGAGGAGCATCTGGGAAGGCATCAAGCCATTGGATAAAAAGAGGAAGATGGGCGAAACGAGTGCACCGACACACCAATGCCCCACCCACCCTTTCCAGTGACCAACTTCTGTCCTGAGTGTAACAGAGCTTACAGTAGCCGCATCGGTCTGTACAGCACCTAGAGACTCACTCTGAGGGTGGAAGAGAGCCATCCTTATCTGCAAGGGATCGCCAATGATGATGATGTCCCACATGTTGGAGCCACACTATATCTTTCTCTCTCTCTGTCTCTCTCACTCTCCACTATTCATCACAGTGTAAGCTATTACTGACTCCATTCCAGAAATTAGCCCTTCTAAACCCTGAGATCCCACCTCCTCCAACATGCCCGATACTGGGTTACGGTTTCCGCAATCTGGGACACCCACAGGAGATTCTTTCATCTGGGCTCCATTTTTGCTCCCATTCCCCACATTCCCCTCTTGACAAAAGCCCAGCCTCGAAAGTGAGTGAGGGATATTTGCGTAGAGTTAGGCCGGAGAGTTTCCAAATTGCATTCAGAGATAGGACACAAAGAGAGCCTGAGGTGAATAATCTGAACGTTTCACTATGAGCCTAGCAGGGAGGATAACTTCAGCGCTTCACTCACTTTTTAATCTCATTCACAGAATGGAATGCACTTGAGGAAAAATCATAATAAGTCAAACAGGGCGAAAAGAGCATCTGACTCAATTTAGTGTCAAAGTCAGAGAGACATGAGCAATTGATACAGGAAATGCAAGTGTGATAGTTATCACCCGAAGAGGAGAGACTGGTCAACATTTCTCACGAAGCAATCAGATGTGTCACTAAATAGAAAAGCGGGCCCAGTTTTACTGCTCTGATGCTCAGCCAGATTAGTAAAGGGTCCTCAGCTCCCAGTTCTGAAGATCACTGTCATCAGACTTGAAATGTCAACTCTGTTTCTCTCTCCATGGATGTTACCAAACCTGCTGGGTTTCTCCAGCATTCTTGCTCATAGAGTCATAGAGAAACAGACCCATCTGTCCAACCAGTCCATGCTGACCATAGTCCAAACTAAACTAGTCCCACCTGTCTGCTCCTGGCCCATATCCCTACCAAGCTAGTACTTATCCAAATGTCTTTTAAACATCATAACTGCACCCACATCCACCACTTCCTCCGGAAGTTCATCCCACACGTGAACCACTCTCCATGTAAAGAAGTTGCCTCCTGGGTCCTTTATAAATTTTTCTCCTCTCATCTTAAAAATATGCCCCCTAGTTTTTAAGTCTCCCACCCTAGAGAAAAGAACCTTGCGATTCACCTTATTCCCCTCATGATTTTATAAACCTCTATAAGGTCAGCCCTCAACCTCCTATGCTCCAGTGATAACAGTCCCAGCCTTTCTAATCTAATTTATATCTCTAACTCACCATTCCTAGCAACATGCTTGTAAATCTTTTCTGAGCCCTCTCCAGTTTAATAATATCTTTCCTATAACAGGGAGACCAGAACTGGACACAATGCTCCAGAAGAGGCCTCCCCAATGTCCTGTACAACCTCAACATGACATCCCAACTCCTGTACTCAAAGGTCTGAGCAATGAAGGTGTGTGCTGAATGCCTTTTTAACCATCCTGTCCACATGTGATGCAAATGTCAACGAATTCTGCACCTGATCCCCCCCAGTCTCTCTGTTTTACAACACTACCCAGAGCCCTACCATTAACTGTATATGCCCTGCCCTTGTTTGTATTACGAGCTCACATTTATCCAAATTAAATTCCATTTGCCATTTCTCAGCCCATTGGCCCACTTGATCAAGATCACTTTGTAATCTCAGAAAACTTTCTTCACTGTCCACTATACTATCAATTTGGGCATCACCTGCAAACAATGCCTCCTACATTCTCATCCAAATCATTTGTGTAAATGACAAACAAAATTGGACCCAGTACTGGCCCTTCTGGAACATTAGTAATCAAGGGCCCCCAGTCCAAAACACAATCTTCACCAAAACCATCTGTCTCCTGTTGTTAAGCCAATGAGGTATCCAATTGGTAAGCTCACCCTGAATCCCATGTCATCTAACTTTACTAATCAGTCTCTCCATGTGGAACCTTATCAAAGGCTTCACTAAAATTCAAGCAAACAACGTCTACCACTCTGCGCTCATCAATTTATTCAGTTACTTCACTGAAAGAACTCAAATCAAGTTTGCAAGATACAATTTTCCTCACACAAAGACACGCTGACTATCCCCTAATCAGTCTTTGCCTCTCCAAATGCAGGCAAACCCTACCTGGGAGAATCACCTCCAGCAACACCCCCAACGCAGAAGTCACACTCACTGGCGTATAGTTCCCAGGCTTCTCCTCATAGCCTTTCTTAAACAATAGCACAACCCAGAACTACACAAAGCAGAACAGGAGCATCTATAGAGAGTCTTGACACCCAAAAAGCACAATCCGCAGTTACCTCCGAGACAGACCACAACAGCAAGACACAACACAGCCAGGCTCACTAGACACCCTACTGTACATCAGGGATGTATCAGAGATAACTACAAGGCCGCTCAGACCCCTAGGTATCAGGGCAACCCACAAACCAACAACTACCCTGCGACAGCTACTGACGAACATAAAGGATCCCATACCCAAAACCAATAAAACCAGCATAATACACAAAATACCATGCAAGGACTGTGAGAAACGCTACATAGGCCAAACTGGAAGGAAATTGACAATAAGGACACATGAACACCAACTAGTCACCAAAAGACACAACCAATTCTCACTGGTCCCGCTAAACACCGACAGCGAGGGACATGAATTTGACTGGAACAACACATCCATAATCGCACAAGCCAAACAGACACACCAGGGAATTCCTGGAGGCCTGGCATTCCAACCAAAACTCTATCAACAAACACATTGAATTAGACCCTGTGTACAAACCACTGAGAAACAGAACTGGAAGTAATCCCAACCACCCCAGCAAACTGAGACACCGAATTAACTAGTGGGACAGAACACCAATGCTTCACTGGAGGCGCACTGATGGCGCTACCTAGCAAGGTGACAAAATGTTTGCAACCAAACCCACCAGCTCAGCGAGCATGTCTACAAACTCACCCAAACCCGAGCTACACAACTTCTCAAAAGCAAATATTTCTGCTAGGGGCTCTGCAATTTCTTTCCTAACCTCCCACAACATCCTGGGATATACTCGATTAGGTCCTGGAGATTTATTGATCTTTATGTTTTCAAAGACCTCCAGTGCTTTCTTTTCAAAGTTACCCGATTCCAAACATCATTATTTATTTTCCCGAGTTTTGTAACCTCCATTTCTTTCTTCACAATAAAAACTGATGAAAAATATTAATTTACCATCTCTCCCATCTCCTGAGATTCAACACAAAGATGATCTTGTTGATCTTTAAAGTGTCCTATTCTCTCTCTAGTTGGTCTCTTTCTCTTAACGTGCTTGTCGAGCCTCTTTTTCATCGTCTTTAACCTTATTTGCCGAGGCCATCTCAATTCTTCTCTCTGCCTTCCTGACCTCCCTCTTCAGAATGCCCCAACACTATTTATATTCAAGAGATTCAGTTGATCCCAATTGTCGACATTTAGTCTGTGAGATTTTTTCTTTATTCTTGAGTAGAACTTCAGTATCTTTATTTATCCACTGTTCCCTAATCTCACTGTCTGTCTCGGATTTGCAGCAGTCTGAAGGGTATTGATTTTATATCGAGAGACTACAATAACTGACCGTATGCAACTTTGTGGGATGTTTCCCCTTATAGGAGAGATTGGAACCAGGGCACATTGTTTCAAAGCAAAACACCTCCTATGGCCTATAGAGAGGAGGAGAGTTTTTTTTCCTCAGAGAGTGGTGGGTCTGTGAATTTCTCTTCTCCACAGAGCTGGGGAAGCAAGAATCATGGAATATTTTTCAGGCAGAGTTCAATAGATTCTTGGCTGACAAAGAAGTCAAGACATAGAGGAAGTCAGAGAGAAAATCGGAACCCACAGTCAGATCAGCCGCGATATTATCTTTATTATTGTGGTGCAAGTCTCAGAAGAGGATGGAGACTTTACGCTATTCAAGAGAATTTGTTGCACCCTTTCAGAGCCAAGTTTCCCCAACATTCCATGAACCATCTCCACTCTTAGGATTGAGTACAGTAGCATCTTTCTTCAGAGTCTGTCCATCATGTGACATTAAATAGCCACTGACCGTGAGGAATAGCTTTGCTATTTATGTCTTCAAGTATTAACCCTCTGCTTGGGGCGGCACGGTGACTCAGTGGTTAGCACTGCAGCCTCACAGCGCCAGGGACCCGGGTTCGATTCCAGACTCGGGCAACTGTCTGTGTGGAGTTTGCACATTCTACCTGTGTCTGCGTGGGATTCCTTCGGGTGCTCCGGTTTCCTCTCACAGTCCAAAGATGTGCAGGCTAGGTGGGTTGGCCATGCTAAATTGCCCGTAGTGTTCAGGGGTGTGTGGGTTATAGGGGGATGGGTCTGGGTCTGGGTGGCATGTTTCAAGGGGCAGTGTGGACTTGTTGGGCCGAAGGGCCTGCTTCCACACTGTAGGGAATCTAATGTAATATAATCTACTCTGCAACTGTTCCCAAGTCATTCGTGTTTAGAAGAATGAGTGGGGTCTTATGGAAGTATGTAAGATTCTTCTGGGGAATGACAGGGTTAGATGCCAAGAAGTTGTTTCCTTTTGTGGGAAAGTCCAAGACCAGAGGGCATAGTCTCAGAGTAAAGGGTCACCCACCTAAGATGGAAAATGAGGATATATTCTTCTCTCAGAGTGAATTTGTGAAATTCTTTATCAGAGAAAGCTGTGGTGGCTGAATCATTAAGTATATTCAAGGCTGAGTTAGACAGATTTTTAACCAGTGAGGGAATCATGGGGGAAATGGCCGAAAGTGGAGTTGACAGTTATTAGATCAGTGGACTCGATGTGCTGAATAACCATGTTCTGTTCCTACATCCTATAGTACTTTGTCATTACACAATATATAATCCTCCTATATTGCGTATGCCCCCCTCAACCATTACCAGCAAGCCAGGGATCAACCCTGGTTCAATGGACAGTGCAGGAGGGCATGCCAGGAGCAGCACCAGGCATACCTGAGGATGAGGGGTCAATCTGGTGAAGCCACCAAACAGGACTAGAGTGATAGAGTCATACAGCATGGAAATAGGCCCTTCGTCCAACCAGTCCATGCCAAATATAATCCCAAACTAAATTGGTCCCATCTGCCTGTTTCCGGCCCATCTCCAAACCGTTCCTATTCATATCCTTACCTAAATGTCTTTTAAACATTAGAACTGTACCCACATCCACCACTTCCTTTGGAAGTTCATTCCTCACACGAACCACCCTCTGTGTAAAAAAAATTGCCCTCGTGTCTTTTTTTAAATCTTTCTGCTCTCAACTTAAAAATATGACCCCTACTTTTGAAACCCCCCCATCGTAGGGAAAACCCCTCATGATTTTATAAATCTCTATAAGGCCACCTCAACATCCTATGCTCCAGTGAAAAAGGGCCCTGTCTTTCTAGTCTAATTTATATCTCTAATTCTCCATTCCCAGCTACATCCTGGTAAATCTTTTCTGAACCCTCTCCTGTTTAATAATATCTGTCCTATAACAGGGCGACCAGAACTGGACACCGTACTCCAGAAGAGACCTCACTAATGTCCTGTACAACCACAACATGAGGTCCCAAATCCTATTCTCAAAGATCTGAGCAATTAAGGCAAGTGTGCTAAATGCCTTCTTAACCACCCTGTCTATATGTGATGCAAACATTAAAAAATTCTGCACCGAAACCCCTAGGTCTCTCTGTTCTACAATACTACAGAGCCCTAGCATTAATTGCATACGTCCTGCGCTTATTTATATTACTGTGATGCAATACCTCACGTTTATCCAAATTAAACTCCATTTGCCATTCTTCAGCCCATTGACCCAATTGATCAAGATCTCTTTGTAATCTTGGATGAACTTCTTCGCTGTCATCACAAATTTTGGTGTCATTTGCGGACTTACTAACCATGCTTCCCGTACTCTCATACAAATCATTTATATAAACAGCAAACAAAAGTGGAGCCTGTGCTGATCCTTCCGGAATGCCGCTGCTCACTGACCTGCAGTCCGATAAACAATCTTCTGCCATCACCTCTGTCTCCTGCCATTCAGCCAATTTTGTATCAAATTGGTAAGCTCTGAGTCCCACGTGATCTAATTTTACTGATTCGTCTGCCATGAGGAACCTTGTCAAAGACCTTACTGAAGTCCACTGAACAATGGGTTATCGCTGAGCTCTCATCAATCTTCTTTGTTATCTCCTCAAAAACCTCAATCAAGTTTGTAAGACACGATTTTCCTTGCACAAAAACCATGCTGACTACCTCTAATCATTCCTGGCCTCTCTGAATGCATATAAATGCCAGCTTTTAGAATCTCTTCCAATAATGCACCCACCAACAAAGTCAGACTCATAGATCTATAGTTCACAGGCTTCCCGTTACATCCCTTCTTGAACAAAGGCACAACATTACTTGTACACCAAACAGCAAAAGCAGCAAGTGATAGACAGAATTAAACAATCCCACAACCAATGGATCAGATCTAAGATCTGCAGTCCTGCCACATCCAGTCATGAGCAGTGACGGACAATTAAACAACTCACTGGAAGAGGAGGGTCCACAGATATCCCCAACCTCAATGATGAAAGAGCCCAGCACATCAGTATAAAATCTTCAGCCAGAAGTGCCAAGTGAATGATCCATCTTGGCCTCCTCGAATGGTCCCCAGCATCACAGATACCAGTCTTCAGGGAATTTGATTCACTTCATGTGATATTAAGAAACAGCTGGAGACAATGAATACTGTAAAGACTGTGGGACTCAACAACATTCCACAATTGTATTGAGAGCTATGCTCCAGAACTTGCTGCACCCTTAGCAAAGCTGTTCCAGTACAGTTACTACACTGGTATCTACCTGACAATGTGGTATATTGCCCAAGTATGTCCTGTAAATAAAATGCAGGACAAATCCAATCTGGCCCATTACTGCTTCATCAGTCTCCTCTCGATCATCAGTAATGTGATGGACGGTGTCACTAACAGTGCTATCAGGCAGCACCTGCTCAGCAATAACCTGGTCAGTGACACCCAGTTTGGGTTCTGCCAGGACCACTCAGCTCCTGAACTCATTACAGCCTTGGTTCAAACATGGACAATAGAGCTGAATTCCTCGGGTGAGGTGAGAGTGATAGTCCTTGATATCAAGGCTGCATTCGACAGAGCGTGGCATCGAGGAGCTCCAGCAAAACTGGAATCAATGGGTATCAGGGTTCAAACTCTCCATTGGTTGGAGTCACATCTGACACTTGGGAAGATGGTAATAATTATAGAATCAATGCTGGAGGTCAGTCTCTCAGATCCAGGACATCTCTGCAGGTGTTCCTCAGGGTAGTGTCCTCAGCCCAACTATCTTCAGCTGGTTCACCTTCCCTCCATCATAAGGTCAGAATTTGGGATGTTCACCAATGATTGCACAATGGTCAGCACCATTCAGAACTCCTCAGATACTGAAGCAGCCCGTGTTCAAAGGACCTGGCTAATATACAGGTTTGGACTATCAAGTGGCAAGTAACATTTGTGCTGCACGAGTGGCAAGCAATGACCATCTCTTTAAGAGACAATCTAACCAACACCCCTTGACTTTCTTTAGTGTTACTATCTTTGAATTCCTCCTCAATCAACATGCTACTATTAACCAGAAACTCAACTGAACTCACCACATAAACACAGTGGCTACAACAGCAGGCTAGAAGCTCAGAACACTACAGTGAGTAACTCACCTCCTGACTCCTCAAACCCTGTCCAGCATCTACAAGACACAAGTCAGGAGTGTGATGGAATACTCCCCACTTGCCTGGAGGGGTGCAGCCCCAACAACATCAACAAACATGACACCATCCAGGACAAAGAAACCCATTTGATTGGTGCTACATCCATAAACATTCAGTTCCCCCACCACTGACAATCAGTAGCAGCAATGCATACTATCTATAAGATGCATTTTAGAAATTCACCAAAGACCTTTATGCAGCATCTTCCCAACCAGGCCCACATGCCATAAGAGAATTAAAATGAAATTACTTAAGGTAAGGGATAGAGCACTATTGAGTCTAAACATAAGGGGTTACTTGTCTTACTTACCAAGGTTGGGTTATTCAATGATCGCAATGAATACAGCAGATGTGACTAATCTATCACTAACTATTTTTGGGAGTTATACAGAATCCAACTGCTACCTTCAGATTCTCAGGTAGAATACAATTGTCTCCTCCCAAAAGATTATGTGTCATCATCATTCGCTCGTGGAACACATACATTGGTGACTGGCCCAGTATTTATTGCTTGTCCCTACTTGCCCCTTGAGAGGGTCAGGGTGAGCTGCCTTCTTGAACCACTGCAGTCTACCTGCTGTGAGTTGATCCGCAATGCCCTTAGGGAGGCAATTCCAGGATTTTGACCCAGAAACAGCAATATATTTCCAAGTCAAAGGTTGGAGTAGAGCTAATGCATCTTTTATTTTAACTCTTTCAGAACCATGACCGCATGGAGCCAGTGTGTGCTGATCATCCCTATGTCAGGGTGTTGCTGGAACAGGAGCAGAGGGAGCATGTTCAGAAAGCCCAATAGTGGAGCATTAAGCAGGTGAACTATGAGCTGCAAGCCTGTGGTAAACATCAAAATCAAATCAATCTAATCTCTGTCAAGAAACTTCCTGCAAAATCTCAGCAGACTGTCTCTGATTCCTTTGATTATCTGACAAACTATCTTAGACTGAAACTATCCTCCTCAGCTGGCAAGCTAGACGCTTGAAGGAGTTTATAGGTCAGTTATAAAAATGACCTCCCTCAAAATAAATGCAGGCAATACAATCAGGTTTTGGAAGCTGCAAGCTATCAGTTATCTACAACTGTATTTCTACTCCCCTTAACCTACATATCTTCTTTGCATCTTATGAAACAGGATAATAGTCAGATTTTGGTAAAACCAATAAGGGCAGGATTTACTCAGTTAAAAGTGGGGCCCTGGGTGGTGTTGTAGAACAGAGAGAGTCAGGGGTTCAGACATATAATTCTTTGAAGTTTATATCACACGCGAACAGGCTGGTTAAGAAGGTGTTTAGCACGCTTGTCTTCATTGGTCAGACCATTGAGTAGAGGAGTTGAGACGTCACGTTGAGGTTGTACAGGGCCTTGGTGAGGCCTCTTCTGGAGTACTGTGTCCAGTTCTGGTCGCCCTGTTATAGGAAGGATATTATTAAGCTGGAGGGGGTTCAGAAGAGATTTACCAGGGTTGGAGGGTTTGAGTTATAAGGAGAGTCTGGATAGACCGCTCTTTTTTTCACTGGAGCCTAGGAGGTCGACGGGTGATCTTATAGAGGCTTATAAAATCATGAGGGATATGGGGAAGGCAAATGACTGGTGCCTTTACCCTAGGGTGGGGAATTTCAAGACAAAGGGGCCTATTTTTAAGCTAAGAGGAGACAGATTTATAAAAGATATGAGGGGCAACTTTTTTTGCATCAAATATACATCGAGCGTGGAATGGACTTCCAGAGGAAGTGGTGGATGTGGGTACAGTGACAAAGTTTAAAAGACATTTAGATAAGTACATGAAAAGGAAGTGATTGGAGGAATATGGGCCAGGCTCAGGCAGGTGGGACTAGTTTGGTTTGGGTTTATATTCGGCGTGAATTATAGGTTGGGCAGAAGGCTGTGTTTCTGTTCTGTATGACTCTATGACTCTATATCAGTTTAAATGCATTTCTCTAACCTCCCTTTCTCTCTCATGCACCTTGTTCCAAGCCCAATTATGAAATAATCCAATTCATGTAAATGTATTGCTGTTGACCTTTATGTTCAGTTCCTACTGTGTGCCTAAGCTGTAGCCTCCCTTTGGCCTTGCCAAACATTCACCAAGTTAGTGTGGGATCTCCACAAAGTCCATCAATATGGTATTCAAAACTGTGCCAAAGGTGAGTGGAAGCACATCTGACCCTTTCTCACTGGGATGAGGACCAGAACAAACTATAGTTTATTCAAATATCGAAAAACCCCAAAGGGAAAAAAAGACAATAACACTTGGAAATGAGCCTCGCTGAGCACTGTTCAGAGATACACAAGGCTAGCTAGAACACTACGTATCATTTCCACATTTCGTTGGTTTTTCTATCCGGGTTTTCTCTGCTTTTGAGTGATATTCTCCCCTGGAGTTATCTGTTGCCTTGGTGCTACGAACATGAAATGGCAGCCATCTTGAATTTCAACTAAAGCTTTATCGACGTTCTCCTCCAAATTAAAGAAAGAATCCTCACTCAAGGATGTCACCTGTATTTTTGTTTTATTCATTTACAGAACGAATGCTACTGTCTCGGCCAACATTTATTGCCCAGAGGGCAGTCAAGAGTCAACTACATTTCTGTGGCTCTGGAGCCACGTGTAGGCCTGACCAGGATGGGAATTTCCTAAAAGGCATTAGTGAACTAGATGGATTTTTCTGACAATCAGGTATGGAATGGTGGTCATCCTTAGACTCTTAATCCCAGATGTTTTGAGTGCATTCAATTTCCACAACCTGCCCTGTTGGATTTAAAATCTGGATTTCCAGAATGTTACCTTGATTTCTGGAGTAATAGGCCGGTGATAATAGCACTACGCCATTGCTTCTCCACATACTAAAGGACTTTGTTATCTTATGTGTTATTAATCATTCAGAAGTAGCAAGAACTGCAAATGCTAGGGTCAGAGATAACAAGGTGTGGAGCTGGATGAACACAGCAGGCCAAGCAGCATCAGAGGAGCAGGAAAGCTGACGCTTTGGATCAGGACCCTTCTTCAGAAATGGGGAGGGGGAAGGACATTGGGAAATGAACAGAGAGAAGAGGGTAGGTGGGATGGCAATAGGTCAGTGCCGGTAGGCAGTGGTGGGGATTGGTCAGTGAGGTGGAAGGGATAGATAGATGGGAGAGAGGACGGACAAGTTGTGTCAGGTCAAGGAGGTAAGGGTGAGAGGGAGGGTTGGCCATAGGATGAGGCCAGAGGTGGAGAGATTTTAAAACTAGTGAATTCCATGTTGAGGCTATCGGGCTGTAGGAAATTATGGTATGGTTGTACAGGACATTGGTGAGCCCTATTCTGGAGTACTGTGTGCAGTTCTGGCCACCCTGTTGATAGAAGGATATTATTAAACTGGATTCAGAACAGATTTACCAGGATGTTGCTGGGAATGGAGGGCTTAGATTATAAGGAGAGGCTGGATAGATTAGATTAGATTAGATTCCCTACAGTGTGGCCCTTCGGCCCAACAAGTCCACACTGCCCCTTGAAGTAACCCACCCAGACCAATCCCCCTATAACCCACACACCCCTGAACACTATGGGCAATTTAGCATGGCCGATCCACCTAGCCTGCGCATCTTTGGACTGTGGGAGGAAACCGGAGCACCCGAAGGAAACCCACGCAGACACGGGGAGAATGTGCAAACTCCACACAGGCAGTCACCCGAGGGTGGAATTGAACCCAGGTCCCTGGCGCTGTGAGGCTGCAGTGCTAACCACTGAGCCACCGTGCCACCTAAAGGCTGGGACTTTTCTCATTGGAGCCTAGGAGGTAGACAGGTGACCTTATAGAGGTTTATAAAATCATGAGGGATATAGGGAAGGCAAATGACCGATGTTTTTTTTCTGTAGGGTGGGGAATTTCAAGACAAGAGGGCCTATTTTTAAGTTAAAAGGAGAAAGATTTATACAAGATATGAGGGGCAACCTTTCTTTCACAGAGTGTAGTTCAAGTGTGGAATGAACTTCCAGAGGAAGTGGTGGATGTGACAACATTTAACAGGCATTTAGAGAAGTATGTGAATAAGAAATGGTTGGAGGAATATGGGCCAGGCTCAGACAGCAGTTTTAAAACTAGTGAATTCCATGTTTAGGCCATCGGGATGTAGCCTCCTGAGGCAGAATATGAGGTGCTGCTCCTCCAGTTTGCGGGTGTGTCATTGCGACACTGGAGGAGGCCCAGGATGGACATGTCACCCAGGGAGTGGGAGGGTGAGTCGAAATGGTTCTCGACTGGAAGGTGTTGTTGTTTGTTGCATACAGAGCGTGGATGTTCTACAAAAGTGTACTACAAAAAAGAAATAGATGCCAGTTTCAAGGCGGCCACCAGAGATGGAGACAGAGAAGTCCGAGAAGGAAAGAGAGGTATCAGACGTGGTCCAGGTAAATTTGAAGTTGGGGTAAAAGGTGTTAGTAGAGTTGGTACACTGTTCAAGCTCCTCATGTTCTAGTTCAACAACAGTGCCAAGAGCCTGCATTAGTCTTGCACTTTGCATGTAGCAAAACATCATAACAAGTCTTACAGGAGCATGACCAGAACCAATTTGACATCCAGGAACCAACAATGCCAAGGTCGAGTCTCCATTTGCCAAAAGCTGCCAGCCAATCGAAGACATTGACAAAATACCAAAGTTCATAAGACAGCACCTTCTAAACCCACAACCACTTCTACCTCGAAGGACAAGGGCAGCAGAGACATGGGAACACCACCCTCTGCAAGTTCCCCTCCAAGCCAATCACCATCCTGACTTGGAAATATGTCTCCTTTCCTTCAATGTCGCTGGATTACAATCCTGGAATTCCCTCCCTAAGGGCATTGTGGGTCAACCCACAACAAGTGGACTGCAGTGGTTCAAGAAGGCAGCTCACCACCACCTTCTGAAGGGAAATAGTCAATAAATATTGGCCTTGCCTTTAACAGGAATATCTTCTGAATGAATAAGGAAAACCTCTCCTGTACTCAGTAGTGTTACCAGGGAAATTGCGGTTGTCATGTGCAGTACAACCAATCACCAATCACCAAGGGTCAGTCATGCCAGGAGAATGAGGGGGGGTTGGGTAGGGGTGCTGGATTTGCGAGGAATAGCAGTGTGGATAACAGATAAGATGGGCTGAGGGGGTGTATTGGAAACAGAGGTAAAGGGTGTCTTTCAGGAGGAATACCTTCCCTGATGCTGGTTCCTTCAACAAGACTCAAAATTGCCACTGAATGAGTGACTGACCCACTCCCTGTATGCTCCGCAGAGCCCGCCAGCAGGAAAGCTTGACTCAAATATCGCAGGGAAGTAATGGGGGAGGGGTGGCGGTGATTGGGACCATGTAGAAATCTATAAAATTCTAACAGGATAGACAGAGAAAGGATGTTCTTGATGTCTGGGAAGTTCAGAACCTAGGGTCGCAGTCTAAGGAAACAATGTAGGCCTTTTAGGTCTGCAATGAGGAGAAATCAATGAAAGATTTCAGGAAGGGGTTACAGATAGTTTTTTTTAGGGTGAAAGGCATATAAGGGTAAAGCAGAAACCCTTACTGCTTTAAGGGTTCTGAGTTGGTTGATCAGCCATGATCACCTTAAATGTCAGAGCAGTGCTGAGGGGCTGAATGGTCTACACATCCTCTATTTTTGATGTTTCTGTGTTTACCAATACATCATCCTCCCTCCTGATTAAAAGCCTCCCCACAACCGAACCCACAATGGGGAGGACTCAAGATTCTGCCCCTTCCTACTGCTCTCTCTCTCTCTCTCTCTCTCTCAGTAAATGCTGGCTGACCTGTTGAGTATTTCCACTGTTTTCGAATTTAGAGCAGGCTTACTACCTCAGCTGGCACCAAAACCCATCGACAAGGCTCACACATGGCACATGGGTGACATGCCACGGAACTGCAGTACAAGTTCGAGTTTCCATCTTTACATTAGCGCTGGGAGTAGCGCAGCAAACATTCACTCAAATTGGTTCCTTCAAAGTGTGGGTTGTTCAAGGATAGAAATCAATTAAATTAAACATTCAGTCTCAGGAGAAGAATGAGAGGTTTTCCCAAAGAAACATTCAGGGCTTTTTTTAAAATTTATTCATTCATGGGATGTGGGTGTCACTGGCTGGTCCAGCATTTATTGCCCTATCCCTAGTTGCCCCTTGAGAAGGTGGTGAGCTGACGTCTTCAACTGCTGTAGGTTGACCTACAATCCTATTAGGGAGGAAATATCAGGACTCAGCAACAATAAAGAAATGACGATAAATTTTCAAGTCAGGATGGTGAGTAGCTTAGAGGGGAACTTGAAGGTGGTGGTGTTCCCATGTGTCTGCTGCCCTTGTCCTTCTAGATGGAAGTGTTTGTGTGTTCAGAAGGTGCTGCCTGTGGACCCCTGGTGAACTTCTGCAGTGCTTCTTGTAGATGGCATACACTGCTGCTGCCGAGCGTTGGGGATGGAGGGAGTGGATATACCATAGAAAACATCCTTTCTGCTTGCATGCCTGTTTGGTACAGCAACTGCACTGCCCAAGGCCGCATGAAACTACAGACAGTTGTGAATACTGCCCAGTCCATCACACAAACCAGCCTTCCATCCATTGACTCCATCTACACTCCCCACAGCCTTGGGAAAGCAACCAACATCATCAAAGACCCGTCCCACCCTGGTTATACTCTCTTCCACCCCTCTTCCATCAGACAGAAGATATAGAAGTTTGAAAACATGTACCAACAGATTTAAGGACAGCTCCTCCCCTGCTGTTATCAGACTTAGAACAAACCTCTCATTGGGTCACCGGACCTGAAACATCAATTCGGACTTTTTTTCTTCACAGACTCATTTATTAGATTTGATCTTTCTCTGTAGCAGTAACACTATATTCTGCATTCTGTTCCATTACCCTGATGTGCTAATGTAAGGTATGATTGTCTGGTAAGCAAGCAACACAATGCTTTTCAGCGTATCTCAGTACTTGTGACAATAATAAATCAAATGAAATCAACCTGGAAAACATGGCAGTCAGTTTTGCTTCATCGCAAAGCCAATGATGGATTCCGCAAATTGAGATACCAGTCTGGAGTACATATGGACAGTGAGTGTCTGCACATAATGGTGCTTGGTTCTTATCTCAGAGTAAGTATGTTCAAATTTTAATCATAGAATCCCTGCACTGTTTAAGCAGGCCATTCTGCCTTCCAATTCCACACTGGCCCTTCAAAATGCATTCCACCTAGAAGCTCACCCTATCCCTGTAACTCTACATTTCCCATGGCCAATCCAGCTACTCTCTACATTGTTGGGCTGTGGGAGGAAGCTCACACAGACACAGGGAGAATGTGCAAACTCCACACTGTTGCCCTAGGATGGGATGGAACCCAGCTCGCTGGGGCTATGAGACAGCAGTGCTAACTCCTGAAGCACATGCCACCCCAGTGCGTTTAAGTATTTAACAGAATACAGTGCATAATATGTTACCATATACAGCTTTCTGTTGCAATTTCTAGATGAGGCAGAAGCAGGAGGCAGGTGCAATGAGACCTGGCTAACCTTGAACACCGAGATAACAAAGTGTGAAGCTGGATGAACACGGAAGGCCAAGCAGCATCTTAGGAGCACAAAAGCTGACTAAAATGCTGCTTGGCCTGCTATGTTCATCCAGCTTCACACTTTGTTATCTCGGATTCTCCGGCATCTGCAGTTCCCATTATCTCTGATCACAATTTTAACCTTGAACACCATTCGCTGAAGGCTGTGGGAGTAGCAAAGGTGTTTGTTTGTAATTCGGTTAATGATCGCTGTTCAACTCCTGTGGTCACCGTGGGCTGTTTAATTCTCGTGCGACAGTGCTGCAGAGAGCAGAAGTTTCCACTTCAGGCAACTGGTGTCAGCGCTTGCTACTCGTGAGTCACGCACAGAGCAGACATCTGCAAAGTAAAGCCCCCTCTACACCCCAGTACCTCTTACTGCGCAGCTGAAGAAAATATGCAGGTGAAGCTCCCATCAAAACCTCTCATCAAGGAGCAATAACAAAGAGCTGCCTTTGTACAGTGGCTTTTGTTGACCTCAGGATACGCCAGAGTGCCTTTCAAGAAATTAGTCTTTACATTGTAGTCGTTGTTGTCAGTAGGAAACACATAGCATGTTAGATAGACATGAGAGATAGCTGGCTGGCGTACATTTGGGGTTTGTAAAAATTTACTATGTGCATATTGGCTCCTAAATGTATTGCAAAGTCATACCGCCCAGTTAGAGACCCTTCAGCCCATTGTGTCTATCTCACCAAATATATATTACAACCTATACTAGTCCCCTTGTGGATCTAGTGCGCAAAAGCGAGAGTAATATAGGTCATAGTTGACTTTTAGTATAGGCTTATAGGGCCAAAGGGTCTCTATCTGGCTGTACTTTTCTGTGATGCTTTGGGCATAGGAGTTGGGACGTCATGTTGAGGTTGTAGAGGTCGTTGGTGAGGCCTCTTCTGAAGCACTGTAAGGTGTTCTGGTCTCCCTGTTACAGGAAAGATATTATAAAGCTGGAGAGGAGTAGGAAGAGATTTACCAGTATGTTACCGGGAATGGAAGATTTAAGTTATAAGGAGAGGCTGGATAGGCTGGGAATTTTTTCACTGGAGACTAGGAGGTTGAGGGGTAACTTTATAGAAGTTTGTAAAATCATGAGGGGTATAGGCAAGGTGAATGGCAGGGGTCTTTTCCCTGGGATGGGGGATTTCAAGACGAGGGGGGCATATGTTTAAGGTGAGAGGAGAGAGATTTAAATAAGACATGGAGACTTTTTTTTTACACAGAGAGTGGTTCGTGCGTGGAATGAACTTCCTGAGGAAGTGGTGGATATGGGTACAATTACAACTTTTAAAAGACATTCGGATAAGTACATGGATAGGAAAGGTTTGGGGGGATATGGGCCAGAAGCAGGCAGGTGGGACCAGTTCAATTTGGGATTATGGTTGGCATGGATTGGTTGGACCCAAGGGTCTGTTTCCGTCTTGTGTGACTGTAGGACCATAAGACCATGAAACATAGGAGCAGAAATTATGCCATTCAGCACACCAAGTCTGCTCCACCACTCAATCATGGCTGATAAGTTCCTCAACCCCATTCTCCTGCTTTCTCCCCGTAACCCTTGATCTCCTTGATAATCAAGAACCTACCTATCTGAGTCTTAAATGTACTCAATAACCTGGCCTCCACAGCCTTCTGTGGCAGTGAATTCCATAGATTCACCACTCTCTGGCTGAAGATGTTTCTCCTCACCTCCGATCTAAAAGATCTTCCCTTTAATCTAAGGCTGTGCCCTCGGGTCCTAGTCTCTCCTATCAATGGGAACATCTCCCCAGCATCCACTCTGTCCAGGCCATTCAGTATTCTGTAAGTTTCCATTAGATCCCCCCTCATCCGTCTAAACTCCAATGATTATAGTACCAGAGTCTCAAACATTCCTCATATGTTAAGCTTTCCATTCTTGGGCCATTCTCATGAACCTCCTCTGAAACTGCTCCAGGGCCAGTACATCTTTCCTGAGATATGGGGCCCAAAACTACACACAATACTCCAAATGTGGCCTGACCAGAGCCTTATAAAGCCTCAGAAGTACATCCCTGCTTTTATATTCAAGTCCTCTCAAAATAAATGCCAACATTGCATTTGCCTTCCTAACTACTGACTCGACCTGCAAGTTTACCTTGAGAGAACCCCGGAAGAGAACTCCCCCAAGTCTCTTTGCACTTCAGACTTCTGAAATTTCTCCCCATTTGGAAAATAGTCCATGCTTTTAGTCTTCTTACCAAGGTGGATGACCTCACATATTCCCACGCTGTATTCCATTTGCCACTTCTTTACCCGTTCTCCTAACCTGGCCAAGTCCTTCTGCAGCCTCGCCACCACCTCAATACTACCTGTCCCTCCACCTATCTTTATATTGTCAGCAAACTTAGCCAGAATGCCCACAGTTCCTTCATCTCGATCATTAATGTACAAAGTGGAAAAGTTGTCGTCCCCACACTGACACTTGCGAGACTCCACATGTCACCAGCTGCCATCCTGAAAAAGACCCCTTTATCCCTACTCTCTGTTTTCTGCCAAACAACCAATCTTTTATCCATGCTAGCACCTTGCCTCTAACATCATGGGCCCTTATCTTACTCAGCAGCTTCCTGTGTGGCACCTTATCAAAGGCCTTCTTGAAGTCCAGTTAGATAACATCCATTGGCTCTCCTTGGTCTACCCTGTTCATTACTTGCTCAAAGAATTCTAACAGATTTGTCAGGCATGACCTCCCCTTGATGAAACCATGCTGACTTTGCCATATTTTATAGTACACTTCCAAATAATCACCACTCTCACCCTTTACAATGAACTCCAAAATCTTACACTCTATGACTCTATTCGGGAATTATTTTGCACCTAGCAAGCTCCCACGAACAGCAAAGAGATAAAATCCAGCTGCTTAAAAGTTGTAGAGCTGGATGAACGTGGCAGGCCAAGCAGCACCAGAGGACCAGAAAGGCTGACGTTTCGGCCGAGACCGTTCTTCTTCGTTCATCCAGCTCTACGCCTTGTTATCTCAGATTCTCCAGCATCTGCAGTTCCTGTTATCTCCAGAACTAGCTGTTTCCCCAGTTTGCCTCAGCAGTGGCATGTGAAGTCTATAGCCAGTTTAGAAAGTAGGCAGGCCTGTAATAGTAATGTCACATCTGAAACGCAGCACCTCTAAAAGCTGCCTGCCATTCACCCCTAACCATGTCGCGCATGATTTTCTAAACCTGTTTCAGGCCACTGCTCAGCCTCTAACGCTCCAGCGAATAAAGCCCCAGCCTTTCCAGCTTCTCCTTATTACTCACACCGTCCATTCCTGGAACACCCTGCAGTTTAATAACACCTCCACTGGACTGAAGGCCGAAGCCAGGTTTTGCATTTCAATGCCTGGGGCAGGAATTGAATCTAAGACCCTAGGACTCGGACAAGCAAACGCTTTTCCCCCCTAAATTGGGCCAGCTAGATCCTTCATCCCAACGAAAAGCCCCATGGCGTTTCACACAGAGTCAGAGCCGCATGCAGCTGAGCCACACAAAATGGGGTGGAGAAAGACAGAACGCCCTGCATTTGCCTAGCGCCTTTTGTCTTGCTGTGGCAGGCTTTGAACTGCACTCCACCAGCCCAGCTGAGAGCGATCCACGACAAACAGGTTCAGAATTAGTTGGGTCTCAGTGCAGTCAATATCGGGGACTCAGCAGTACCCCTTATTCAGTTGTGGAGAGATACAAATGGTGAGGTAGGTTTGAGAGGTGTATCCCCTCCACAGATTGAGTGGAGGACTCGTTACCAAAATCTCAAAGGTTGGTCGGAAGAATTTGCGTTTGCCAACCGTAGACAATATTCCCCTCCCGCTGAAGAAGGGTCCTGACCCAAAACATCAGCTTTCCTGATCCTCTGATGCTGCCTGGCCTGTTGTGTTCTTCCAGCTCCACACTGTGTTATCTATTCCCCTCTTTGGGTGTTTTTGCAGGTGTGACCACTGCTCAATGAGAGGAAACATTGCTGCCAATTTTAATATGGCAATCTTAGACAAACTGTAATGTATCAGTCATCAGATCGACAGATCAGTTAAAGGGAAGTTGTTTACATTGAGGGATAATTTGAAAGCCCTCTGGGACACAGTGCCTGCTCTCATGCAAGGCATTGCCATGAGATCTTTCCTATCCACCTACAACTGCTGGGATGATATCAACTGATATGACCTTAGAGAACGGCTGAAACATGATGGATTGGGTGGACATGCGAAGGTTATATTAATGAAGGGCTGATTAGGTTTGAATTGGTTGCATAAACATGGCGGGGGCAGTTAATCAGTTGGGTTTGTTTTATGACGTGTGTCTAATGGAAATAAACTTCTCAGAAAGGGTAGTATGATATCTCAGTTGTTTGAAGGCTCAGTGGTTAGCACTGCTGCCGCATAACACCAGGGGCAGAGGTTCAATTCCACCCTCTGGTGACTGTCTGTGCTGAGTTTGCATGTTCTCCCTGCGTCTGTGTGATTTTTCTCCCACAGTCCAAAGATGTGCAGGTCAGGGTGGATTGGCCATGCTATAGTGCCCAGGGATGTGTGGGTTAGCCATGGGAAATTCAGGGTCTGGTTGGAATGCTCTTTAGAGAGTTGGTGTGGATTCAATGTTCTGCTTCTACACTGTAGGGATTCTATAGCTATGTGGGCTGGAGTTCAGTTTAAACCAGTCGTTTTTTTGATGTGAATGCCCCAACAGAATGACAGCATGTACAACTGTACAATCCGTTTGGAGTGTGAAATGCCAAAATCTCTGGTCTCCATGCCACAACCTCATTACTGAGAGTCAGGCACCGTTGTTTTAGCGTGCCAAAGTGAATTTCAAGACGAATCTTCGCGGAGTATGGGGAGGTGAAGGCAGGGCAGGCCAATGTTTAAAAGCTTGCTGGTTGTAAAGGTGACCACCAACTTAAAGATGAAGGAGGTGGGCAGAACACAAAAGGGCAGAAATAGTGGAACACCATCAATTCCTTTAGGTTTGTAAAGCTAGGGGAGGGTACAGAGAGGTTGGAGGACTTAAACAGAGTGCAAGGATAGTCAGTTCTACAGGACTGAAGAAAGGTGTGGAGACAGTGAGAGTGAGATGAAAATACAGAGATAATGAGGGTTGTAGGGCTGGAGGAGGGTACTGAGATAGTGAGGATGGTAGAGCTGGAAGAAGATAGAGATAAGGAGTGGTGGTGGGTTGAAGGAGGATAGAGAGATCGGGAGGGTTATAGGAGGAAGTTACAGAGATAGGGAGGGGTGTAGTGCTGGAGGAGGATACAGAGATAGGGAGGGGCGTAGAGCTGAGAAAGATAGCAAATCTATTTATTTAATTCATGAAAGGAATGGAGTCAGGAAAAGGAAATTATAAGCCATTCAATCTAACATCTGTTACACAGAAGATATTAGATTCGAATGCAGATTGGAGAAGGATGTTGAGGAAAAAACAATGTGATCAGGCAGAGTTAATATGGTTTTGTGAAAGGGTAATTATACTGCATTAATCCATTCGAGTTTTTTGCTAACGGTAGCAGCAGACAGAGGGTGGACGTTGGGTACTTAGGTTTCCAAAGGCTTTGATAAGGTGTCATGTCAGAGGTTGCAACACAAGGTAAAAGTGCTTGTTGCAAGGATTAATGGGTCATCAGGCCGAACAGACTGGTTGCCCAACAGGAAACAGTGTGGGTGGGTGGACTGTATCAGACTGGGGAAGCTATAATTAGTGGAGAGCCACTGCGAACAAATACTCGAGTCCTCATGTATTTACAATCTGTGTCAATGATTTGGATAAGGCGGCCAAATGTATGGTAGCTCCATTTGTTGATGACTCTGAGACAGATAGGAATGTGAAGGGGAGGTAGAGCGTCTGCAAAGGAATAGAGACAGGTCAAGGGACTGGGCAAAGTGCGGCTTCTCCATTCTGGCGAAGAAAATGGAAAAACATTGTTCAACTGGAGACCTAATGGTACAGAGGGATCTGCATGCTTCAGTCATGTAAATCTTAAAGTTAATACGCAGATACAGCAAGTCATTAGGAATGTCATTGTTACTGCAAAGGAGTGAAACACTACCATTAGAATGTAAGAACCAGGAGCAGGACTGGTCCCTTGAGCCTGCTCCACCATTCAATAAGATCATGGCTGATCTTTTCATGGACTCAGCTCCACTTACCCACCCACTCCACTCACCATAATCCATAATTCCTTTACTATTCAAAAATCTGTCTATCTTTGCCTTAAAAACATTCAATGAGGAAGCCTCAACCACTTCACTGGGCAGGGAATTCCACAGGTTCACAACCCTTTGGGAGAAGAAGTTTCTCCACAACTCAGTCCCAGATCTGTTCCCCTTATTTTGAGGCTATGCCCCCTTGTTCCGGTTTCACCCGCCAGTGGAAACACCCTCCCTGCTTCTATCTTATCTATTCCCTTCATAATTTTATATCCTTCCATAAGATCCCATCTTCATTCTTCTAAATTCCAATGCATCTAGACCCATTCTACTCAATCGCTCCTCATAAGCCAATGCTCTCAACTCCAGAATCCACTGAGTGAACCTCCTTTGTACCCCCTCCAGTGCCAGTCCATCCTTTCTCAAGTAAGGAGGCCAACACTGTACACAGTACTCCAGGTGTGACCTCATCAGCGCCCATCACCTCCCTGCTTTTAAACTGCATCCCAACTTTCTAGTATGCAACTTAGAGACAATTGAGCAACTTCAACATAATAAAATGTGAGGCTGGATGAACACAGCAGGCCAAGCAGCATCTCAGGAGCACAAAAGCTGACGTTTCGCGCCTAGACCCTTCATCAGAGAGGGGGATGGGGGGAGGGAACTGGAATAAATAGGGAGAGAGGGGGAGGCGGACCGAAGGTGGAGAGTAAAGAAGATAGGTGGAGAGAGTGTAGGTGGGGAGGTAGGGAGGGGATAGGTCAGTCCAGGGAAGACGGACAGGTCAAGGAGGTGGGATGAGGTTAGTAGGTAGCGGGGGGTGCGGCTTGGGGTGGGAGGAAGGGATGGGTGAGAGGAAGAACCGGTTAGGGAGGCAGAGACAGGTTGGACTGGTTTTGGGATGCAGTGGGTGGGGGGGAAGAGCTGGGCTGGTTGTGTGGTGCAGTGGGGGGAGGGGATGAACTGGGCTGGTTTAGGGATGCAGTAGGGGAAGGGGAGATTTTGAAACTGGTGAAGTCCACATTGATACCATATGGCTGCAGGGTTCCCAGGCGGAATACGAGTTGCTGTTCCTGCAACCTTCGGGTGGCATCATTGTGGCAGTGCAGGAGGCCCATGATGGACATGTCATCAAGAGAATGGGAGGGGGAGTGGAAATGGTTTGCGACTGGGAGGTGCAGTTGTTTGTTGCGAACTGAGCGGAGGTGTTCTGCAAAGCGGTCCCCAAGCCTCCGCTTGGTTTCCCCAAGGTAGAGGAAGCCGCACCGGGTACGGTGGATGCAGTATACCACATTGGCAGATGTGCAGGTGAACCTCTGCTTGATGTGGAATGTCATCTTGGGGCCTGGGATGGGGGTGAGGGAGGAGGTGTGGGGACAAGTGTAGCATTTCCTGCGGTTGCAGGGGAAGGTGCCGGGTGTGGTGGGGTTGGAGGGCAGTGTGGAGCGAACAAGGGAGTCACGGAGAGAGTGGTCTCTCCGGAAAGCAGACAGGGGAGGGGATGGAAAAATGTCTTGGGTGGTGGGGATAGGTCAGTCCAGGGAAGCACACAACCAGCCCAGCTCTTACCCCCCACCCACTGCATCCCAAAACCAGTCCAACCCGTCTCTGCCTCCCTAACCGGTTCTTCCTCTCACCCATCCCTTCCTCCCACCCCAAGCCGCACCCCCCGCTACCTACTAACCTCATCCCACCTCCTTGACCTGTCCGTCTTCCCTGGACTGACCTATCCCCTCCCTACCTCCCCACCTACACTCTCTCCACCTATCTTCTTTACTCTCCATCTTCGGTCCGCCTCCCCCTCTCTCCCTATTTATTCCAGTTCCCTCCCCCCATTCCCCTCTCTGATGAAGGGTCTAGGCCCGAAACGTCAGCTTTTGTGCTCCTGAGATGCTGCTTGGCCTGCTGTGTTCATCCAGCCTCACATTTTATTATCTTGGAATCTCCAGCATCTGCAGTTCCCATTATCTCTGAGCAACTTCAACACACTGGTTTACACCTACCAGGAACACTCCTTTAGATACTGATGGGCAGAGCTTATTTCCTAAGGTCAGCAAATTCTTTCAAGCATTGTCTTTTACAACAATAGAGACAGACCTGCCATTAGACTGCACCGTTAATCTCACAAAATTCAAATACACTTTACAATGCAAAACTATGCGATAGTGACCGGTTAATGAAGGACAATAGGATGTAAGGAGATTGTACCTGCAGCAGCTGTGCCCAGTTTTAGCGAGACCACTCAAATAAAAGCAAAAGACTACGGACCCTGGAATTCTGCAACAAGCAGAGAGAAAGTCAGCAGGCCTGGCAGCATCTGTGGACAGAGAAACACAGTTAGTGATTTGAGTCCAACATGACACTTTAGTCCTTGAGCCCTGAACTAAGCTACATTCATTGAAGTTGTGAAGAAGAATCACATCGGACTTGAGGCATTAATTTTGCTTTGGCTCGACAAATGCTGCCAGGCTTGCTGAATTTCTCCGGCATTTACTGTGCTTGTTGGTGAGACCCAGCAGGAGCACAGTGTAGCTTCATTGTAGCAATGAAGAGAAACTTCACTGACTCAATCATTGGATAAAGGGCATATCCTGGAAAGAAAGCACAAAGAGGATTAGACCTCTACCCATGGGAGTGTTAATGAATGTCAGCTGACCATATTGAAACATAGAGTCATAGAGTCCTACAGCATGGAAATAGACCCTTCGGTCCATCAGTCCGTGCTGACCATAATCCCAAACTAAACTAGTCCCACCTCTCTGCTCCTGGCCCGTATCCCTCAAAACCTTTCCCATTCATAAACTTATCCAAATGTTTTTTAAACATTGTCACTGGACCCACATCCATCACTTCCTCTGGAGGTTCATCCCACATGTGAACTATTCTCTGGTTAAAAAGAATTGAAAACTATGCTTCCTTGACTTGAAATCCCCCGCCTTAGGGAAAATATACTTGCCCTTCATTTTATCCATGCCCCTCATGACCTTACAAATCTCTTTAGGTCAACCCTCAACCTTTTATGTTCCTACAGACGTTCAGCGCAAGTGTGATGAACCAAAAGACCACACTCTGTATTGTAAAGCTTCTACGTTTTAACTGTTCCTAGATAACAGTAGACTTAAGGAATGTGCTGTCAGCTGGTGTGGAGGGCACTGGCTCTCTGTGTGTTGTTGGTGTGAACTAGTTCTTAGCTGTGTCTGAGAGTGAGTCGGAGTGAGGTCAGAGGTGACACTTCATCTCCTCAACCGGTTTCAATAGCCTGTAGACATCAGACAGGAATTTTCTAGGATATCTTCCCTCGTCGGGCCTGTGCTTGTTATATTTTCACCTGACAATAGTGACAGCAATAGTAATCAGGAAGAGTATCACAAATGAGGGAGAGAGGATAAGGCTGAAAAAGGAAGGCTAAGAGGAAGCATGAGGAAAGGATGGCAGACTGCGCCGAAACAAAGAGCAAAATGTTCTTCAGACATATTAACAGGACAAGATTAGTGAAGAACAGAGGAGTGCCAGTAAGGAACAAGCAGGGTATGATACCCACTCAAGCAAAGGGTAAGCAAAAGTACTGAATAAGTAGAGTGTGGAGCTGGATGAACACAGCAGGCCAAGCAGCATCAGAGGAGCAGGGAAGCTTGGAGTTTCTGAAGAAGGTTCCTGACCCGAAACGTCAAGCTTCCCTGCTCTTCTGATGCTGCTTGGCCTGCTGTGTTCATCCAGTTTCGCACTGTATTATCTCAGATTCTCCAACATCGGCAGTTCCTACTATCTCTATTGAATAAGTACTTTGCCTTGTCTTGACCAAATTACAAAATAGTGACAATGACCCAGTTTGAGCAACTGAACAGCCTACTGATAAACTTTTAAAAAAGGCTGGTGGTACTCCAGGTAGTGAAGTCACGAGTCCAGGATGGGACGCGTCCTTAGATTGTTGAGAGAGGCAAGTGAGCAAATTGCAGAACCGTTGCCAAAAATTTTCCAGGCGCCTCTGAACACAGGACTTGTCCCAGGGGGCGGGAGGATTGCAAATGTGACACTGCTGTCTAAGAGAGGGATGCAGGAAGCTACAGAATCATCTTCAATAATGGGAAAACTGATGGAGCCATAATGCGGGATAAGGTAAACACACACTTAGAGAAAAATAAGTCAAAGCTGGACAGTCAACATGGCTTCGTTGTGGGCAGGTCATGTCGGAGATAGCAAGAACTGCAGACGCTGGACTGAGAATCAACCCAGTGCAGCGTTGGATGAACACAGCAGATCAGGCAGCATCAAAGGAGCAGGCAAGCTGACGTTTCGGGTGATCCAAAACAGCGCCTCTACTGTTCCTCGGGTCGTGTCTGAGTTTGTTGACAGGGAGACACAGGCTAAAGATCCCAGTGGGATTTTCAGGGGTCAGAAAGTGTAGGACAGTAAAACAGTGTTGAGCATTGAGGCTGCGGACATGGTGGGCTGTGGGGACAGGCTCAATTCGGTATTCATGTGGCCGTCATGTCCTATGAAATGGAGACGTGCTCCATTCTGCATACTCAGGTTTGTCATCTTGATGACTACAGGGATTTGTGACCAAAGCAAACTGAACCGGAAACTTGAACAAGTGGCTCAGGAACGCAAGCTACAAAATGATCTGAGGTGAATGTTGTGCAAAAAAGAAAGCCACCCACATTGTAACCTCAAGTTTCAACATTCTGCAGTGTTAGGCATTGTTACATAGCTTTGTGGTGCATTTTTAATGATTCTCCAACCCACATTATCTGCATTTTCTGACTTCTGTCCCTCTTTTAAGATCTTCCTACCAGAGTTTTGTGGTCTGTGAACGGAGGCTATAAAAGTTGAACAAATGCTATGGGGCAGGTGACATAAAAACCAGGGTAAATTTGCTTGCAGTGAGAAATGTTCGTGTCACAGAGGAGCCCCACATCTGTCAAAGTACATCAAAAATCTACATTTCCAAATATTCTAAACAAGCCAAAGAATATCTGGAAAAAGATGAGTGAGAAGCAAAAAGAGAAACCAGGAATGCGGAAATGAAAACGGAACAATGGTTTCCGACTAGAAACATAAACCATTCTCAAACATCCAAGTCTAATTCTGCGTCCTCCCAACATTTCCTGTCTTAGTGAGTAACAGGTTCCTTCTTTTTTTTAAAGAAGAGAACAGGGCTAAATGCTTAATTTCCCAAATTATAAGGTTTTCAGGAGGAATGAGGTGAGTAAAAACAGAGGATATGTAGCAGTGTTGATCAAAGATAGTAGCATAGCCCTTGATGAAGATGCAGTCTATTGGATTAGAACCCGTATGGTTGGAGATAGGAAACAGGAAGTGGGAAGTGTCCTTGTTTATTTATTACAGACCTCCAAATCAAGGACACGAAATAGAAGAGAGCATTTGGAGGCAGATTATGGAAATCTGCAGGCCAAATTAGGGTTGTGATAATTGGTGGTTTCAATTACTCTACTCAGACAGGGAGTAAGGTAAAGTATGAGATACAGACAGGGAGAAATTCCAGCATTGTGAGCAGAACAACTTTCTGGAACAGTGCACTTCCAGTCCTGTCAGGGAGGGAGTTATGTTGGATATGGCCCTAGGAAATGAGGCAGACCAAGTGGAGAACATCAGAGTTGGGGGAGCGTTTGGGAAATAGTGATCATAATATAAAGTAAACAAAGTTGGAAAAGGATTAAAAAGGAAGTAAAGGATCGCTGACTGGAAAAAGGCAGATTTTAAGAGTGTAGAAGTTGAACTGGAGCATATTGATTGGAAATACATTTTAGTCGATTAAACAGTGAATGAAAAATAGAAAACTTTCAAAAGAGAGATGGTAGGGACAGTAGGAACTGCAGATGCTGGAGAATCTGAGATATCAAGATGTAGAGCTGGATGAACACAGCAGGCCAAGCAGCATCAGAGGAATTTTCTGAAGAAGGGTGTAGGCCTAAAACGTCAGCTTTCCTGCTCCTGGGTTGCTGCTTGGCCTGCTGTGTTCATCCAGCTCTACACCTTGCTATCTCAGAGATGAATAGGGTACAGGTAAGGAACATAAATGAATATAGGATATCCAATGCTTGAGTATCTTGGATAATTAAGGATATTCATGAGAACGTAAAAAGAAAAACAAGGCATATCGGAATAATAACAGCAGTAGAAATTGGGAACAGTATTTCAAATGTGGGAGAGAGGCTAAGGCTGGGATAAGGAAGGTTAAGAGAAAGTATGAGGAAAGGTTGGCAGGTTGTGATAAAGGCAAAATGTTCATCAAACATATTAATAGCAAAAGATTAGTGAAGGACAGAGTGGAGCCTGTAAGGAAGAAGCAGAATACGTTGCAAAAAGGGTAAGGCCGAGGAACTAAATGAATTATTTGCTTTGTTTTGACCAAATTAGAAAATGGTGTCATTGACCCAGTTTAAAATATGCGTCTCAGCAGCATACTGATAAATTTTTTAAAATGACTGGCAGTATTCTGGGTAGAGAAGTCACAAGGCCAAGATGGGACGCACTCTAGTTTGCACATTCTCCTCGTGTCTGTGTTGATTTGCTCCAGTTACCTCCCACGGTCCCAAGTTTTGTAGGCTAAGTGCATTGGCCATGCTAAATTATCCCGTGGTGTTCAGGGCTGTATAGATTAGTTGGGTTATCGGGTTATAGGGGGATGGGTTTGAGTGGGATGCTCTGAGAATCGGTGTGTCTGTGTTGGGCCGAAGGGCCTGTTTCCACACTGTAGGGATTCTAAGACTGAGCCAGTATCAATGACTATTGTAAAAGGAAGACCTTATTCTTACATACAATCAGTGCGTAGAAGTGTCTGTAACTTCACTCCTGAAAGGTCTGACTCTAATTTCGAAGGCTATGACTGTGGCCTCTAATCTCACAAATCAGCAGAAATAGTTTCTGTCTAGCTAATCTGACTGTGCCCCATTAGTTATGTTGAAAGCCAATCACCTCTTGATGCTCTGACGTTCTAATATTCCATTCCAAATATCATTTCACCAACATTAACTGTGTGGCCATCTAGGTTGATCATTCTAACGATGCCAACCCAAAATTTCCACTTTCCTTTTCTTTGCCAAATCAACTTTATCTCCATTCCTTCACTGCCGCTAACTAGGCCTCTGGGACTCTCTCACTAACAGCATTGTGGGTAAACCCCCACAACCACATAACCCGCAACAGTTCAAGATGGCAGCTCACCACTGCCTCCTCAAGAGATGGTCAGTAAATGCTAGTCCAGCCAGTGAAAACCACCTCCCAAGAAGATTTGGCAGAAACCTCATCAGTCCTCTTTGTGAATGCTTCAAGTACACATTGATCCTGTAACTCATGGGTCTGTTCAATATACAAGTTGAGCGGCAGTTAAGAAAGTATGCAGGACTGATGGTTTTAAAAATAGACGCACACCAATGAACGTATGCTAAACCCTTAATAAAACCATTGGCAAATTCTCGGATAAAATTTTTGTGTCTCGTTCTATGCATCACACTTGAACACGCTTTTCCAAAACTATCAAAATCTACACGTGTTATTTTCCCTCACTGGGCCCTTTGCCTTGAGCATTTTTCAATTAGGTTTATTATCACAAGTACTGAAGTACAGGAGTACAATGAAAAGTTTACAGTGTAACCCCATCTTAGGTACAAAGTAACAAGGCACAAATCTTATGCAAAATAGAGAGATAAAGAAATATAAGTTATAATACCCAGTAGTGACTCATAGTAAAAGTTAGAAAAATAAGAAGTTAGAAAGGTAAATACTACAGTCTTTCTATAAGGGGCCTGCAGTAGATCAATGCAAAGGGCATCCATTCAAGTACATTTTAATGGCAGTGTGATTAAGTGATTAATTTGAGATGAATGCTGTTATGATTTTGTTCCTCCTTTCCCCACCTTGACAAAATTGCCCGCATCGACAGGGCAAATACGTTAAGTAAAACACATTAAAATCGCCAAATTGTCGCAGTGGTTTAAACAAAGAGCTGAGATGCGGCTTTATCTTTCTTCTCTGTCTCTACATCACGACCAATTTCTCTCTCCTTTGCTTTCAGTGGTTACAAAAATGTGCACAGTAGCAGAACTCTGAAATTGTTAGCGGACATCATCACTCAAGATGAAGACCGTAAGCTGTGGTTTGCCATGCCTGTGCCCATGCAGTTATCTAGCTCAGCAATCCCTCAGCAGACTGCAGTCTTGCTTCGGAAAGCTGTGGTTCAAATCCCACACCAGACGTGTGACCGCAACACCAGCCTGAAGATGCACAGTTGGGTGCATTCTTCCAAGTGATCATGACTTTGTCTTCTATCACTGCCGGACATGTAATATCCAAAGAAGGGCTGGATCACTGTCCCTTGTGCCCTGGACAATATCTATCTCAGCCAACATTGCTGAAATGATCATCCCAATCTTAGGACGTTCCTTTGCTCAGATGGGCTGCCATGTTTCATATATCACAACACTCCTTCAAAAAATACAGCATTTCAATGATTGAAAAGTGCACTTTGAGGTTGTGAAAAACAAAAAGGACAAGTTGTGTCATGGGATCAGAGATAGTAGGAACTGCAGATGCTAGAGAATCCGAGATAACAAGGTGTAGAACTGGATGAACACTCCAGGCCAAGCAGCATCTTAGAACATCGCAGGCAAGGCCAGCATTTAGTGTCCATCCCTAATTACCCTTGAACTGAGTGGGCTTGGAGGGCAATTGAGAATCAACCACATTGCCGTGGGTCTGGAGTCACATGTAGGCCAGACCAGGTAAGGATGGCAGATTTCCATTGCTAGAGGACACTGGTGAGCCAGGTGGGATTTTTTATGTCAATCACTCATAGCCACCTTTACTGAGGCTAGTTCTTAATTCCAGATTTTCTTCATCACCCGTCTGTTTTCGTTGAAAATTTCTCCCTCATTTCCTGAAGGTGTTAGCTGTCCTTGATTTTCAGTCAGACTCTGATGCCTAGTACCTTGCTGAAGAGACCACTCCTCAGGTGTGAGGCTTACTCTCAGAATGTCGGCAGTTACATAGCAGCAGAGTATCCTATCTTCTCTGGGCACCGCATGTTTTCAGAAAGTGCTGTTGGCTGTCGGCTGCCACAGACCGGCATTGTCTAGTCTCTCCATTAAATAATTTAGTTGGCCCTGACCAGAATGTTATGAATGAATTTGCCAAGGTGTTCCACAATGCCAGAGCAGTGAAATCAATATAAACTCAGGCCAGTACCAATGCAAAACAGTAACAAAGTTACAACAATCTTTAATACCAAACATACTATCTCTAATCTTATCCAGCCCCTTGAGTTACAATGATTCCCTGTTGTCTTGTAGATTTGCACAGACTCTCTCTCTCTCTGTCTGTCCCTCTCTCTCTCTCTCTCTCTGTATATCTCGCTCTCTCTCTGTCTATTTCTCTCTCTGTCTCCCTATCTCTCTCTTTCTGTCTCTCTCTCTCACACACACACACGCGCACACACACACGCACACGCGCACACACACGCGCACACACACAGGCGCACACGCACACACACACACGCACACACACACGCGCACACACACACAAACACACACACGCACGCACACACACGCACGCACACACATGCACACACACACGCGCACACACACACGTGCACACACACACACAAACACACACACGCACACACGCGCACACATACACACACACACAGTGTTTCTCTGTCTCTCTCTCTCTGCCTATCTCCTTCTCTCTCTCTCTCTCTCTCTCTCTGTCTATCTCTCTCTCTCTCTCTGGCTATCTATCTCTCTCTCTCTCTCTCTCTCTCTCTCTCTCTCTCTCTCTGTCTATCTCTCTCTCTCTCTGGCTATCTATCTCTCTCTCTGTCTCTCTCTGTCTATCTCTCTCTGTGTCTCTCTCTCTCTCTCTGTCTCTCTCTTTCACTGTCTCTCCCTCTCTCTCTGGCTCTGGGTCTGTGTCTGCAAAGTTGTTGCCTCCCTCTCTCCTTCCGATGGTCACCTGATCCTTACCTCTTGCCATGCTGGTCTCCTGAGAAGGCTTCAGACGATTCCGAGAGAGACCTCTGAGGGTGAACCCTGTTTTTATATCTTTTAGACGGTTTTCTCACACTGTCCATAGTCCTAGCCAATCAGGGAGATACACTTAATAGTTTGAAACAGTGCCAATCATTTAGGTGGCTTGCTACTATTAGTTTCTTTGTGTGGCAGGACCCAGTGCCTTTCTTGCCTGGATCCTCCTATGTTTAGTGGATAAGTTGTTTGGCGTACGTTGCCTTTTACATTATGCTAAAGTCATTAGTACCTTGTTACTGTGTGGGCTTTGTGATTTCAGAGTTTTACTTGGCCAATGTACCCAGCATCCCTTGCTGTTTAGCCAGGTTAGCAACCTATCTGTCTTTTAACAGCTGGGAGGCCATCAATGCTGCTGGAAAAAAACTGACTGAGCGCACGATTACATTTGCTCAGGTGCTGAAAGAGTGGCAGAAGTTGCAGTCATACAGGACCTTACCACAACCTCAGGGCTGAATGAAGTCCTGAATAGCCATATGTGACATGTGGTCACCATTGAGGCTGGCCACTTTGCAACAGACTGCAATGTCCCACAGACAGCAGCATGACCTCAGCCGTGGCCACCTACACACTCAGCGAGGACTGTACTTGGGGATCTGGAATTAAACATCATCCTCATGCTATAAGCCCCAGAATGCTACACTGGAATGCCACAACAACTTGGCATGAGGGGGTAAAAGTCACAATGAGGGAGCTTCCCTGTTCATGACACAGTCTGGCAAAAAATCCAAGGTATTTTCCTTTTAACTCCTCATTTCCCTAGTTTTCCTTTGGCTTTTCCACTGCAATGGACATCAATCCCACCTGAGATCCAGCTGTATCATTTCTGAACGAACAGTACTTGTGGAATAGACACTCTTTTTGTTACTGCCATTATCACTTTCCCATTCTTGACTGGACTTTCCAGCTTTATCTTACACAGGGAAAGCATTAATTCTCTCTCCATCTATACCACTGATTATCACTCTCTAGGGCAACATTTAAGAAGGAGTGCAAATACTTTCATCTCTTACTATTAGAGGCTTACCAGCTTCCATATCTTTCAATGTGTTAACTTTTTTACCCAATCCCCCATTCTACCTGAATAAACCTTACGCACACAGGTGAAATCTTTGAAAAGATCGGATGCTATGTTGCTATCCGGCCCGTGACTGAGCTGTGCGCTCTCCAATGGCAACTCCACTTCTCTTGGGATTTCCTTTGCTACCTTAACTAATCCCACTGGCTTAGCCTTTTTTACCACATCCTACTTACCAGTACCTCTCTTCAACCACCAGATACAAAAATAGCTTCTGCCCTGAGATGCTGCTTGGCCGACTGTGTTCATCCAGCCTCACATTTTATTATCTTGGAATTCTCCAGCATCTGCAGTTCCCATTATCCCTGCCCAGTTGTTACTCAACTTATGAACAGGCCTCTCAATTTTTAAATCTAATGCTGATCTCGCTCTTTGTGCACCTTCTCTGCAGCCATAACATTGTAATCCTCGCTCTGCTCCAATATCTTAATGCACTTTGTATGATATGGTCTGCCTGTGCTGCAGGCAAAACTAAACTTTTCACTGTGTCTAGGTACGTGTGATAATAATCAATCAAATCAAATAAAGTGCCTCCAAACACACCAGGGGGAGCAGCCCTTGGGAACACCCGATCAGACAAGAAATTAAGAAGAACAAAAGGAAGGAAGAGATACAACAGGATTACAAAAAGAGTGTGGAAATAACAACCGCACCCCCCCCCCCACCCCGTACTGCCTGGTGGTCAAACATTTCATAACCAGCCTCAGTATTCTCCAGCACAACCCCTCCCATTCACTAACAATTCCACATGATAAGCACTGATGTGGTTATCCTAGTTGAATGAGGGCAAGCCAAGAGATGTGAGCATTTGCCATGCATGAACAGGAGATTAAGCACATCGGTGTTTGGGTTGAGCATTGACTGGTGGACATTGTCTATAACTGGGTGATATGGGTACAGAACACAGAGCAATACTTGACAGGCTAATAAATTTGCAGATGGACTTCTTCACCCTGACAGCTTCTGTACAAATTGGCACCAGCCAGAAATCTGCGCAGTTGTTTCATTAGGAGCCTCACATCTTCAATATGTTTTGATTGCTTTAGCTCTTTCTCTGTTCAGCATTAACCCAGATGAATACAAGTTACAATACAGTAGTAAGTGGTCGATCACCTGAAATGATTTGATCTGGTTGGTAGGCTTGGTCCATGTGCCAAACTATCTCCACCAATCAGAGATAGTAAGAACTGCAGATGCTGGAGTCAGAGATAGCACAGTGTTGAGCTGGAGGAGCATCAGAGGAGCAGGAACATTGGCCCGACCCAAAACGTCAGCTTTCCTGCTCCTCTGATGCTGCTTGGCCTGCTGCATTCATCCAGCTCCACACCTTGTTATGTCCACCAGTAATTGTTCCCACAGCTTCCCGATATTATCAAAGAACATGAATATAAAGGGAATATAGGGACATGGGACAACAGTGAATCAAATCAAATAATGTGTCTACAAACACACTAGAAGTAACAGCCTTTGGGATCTCCCTATCAGACAAGAAACGGAGAAACGCAAAAACAAGGAAAATATACAACAGGGCCTGTAAGTGAAGGCATTTTTAGTATGGTAGGGCTTGGACACTCTGTTCCTATGCTGCATTGTTCTTCGTTCTTTGTACTTGTTCTCTTCCCCTTCCCTCCCACAACTTTCCCCCTTCACCTTCAGCATAAACACCACTATTTCACGAGCTGCTAACAGTTCTGACGAAGAGTCGCCAATCTTGAAATGTTAGCCCTGCTTTCTACAGAGGTTGCCAGACCTGCTGAGTTTCTCCAGCAATTTCTGTTTTTGTTTCGGGCCTCCAGCGTCCGCAGTCCTTTGTTTCATTTTTCTGACCTTATATCTGGAAAATCGTCCACACACCGATGGATACAGGATGTCTGATTTTCTCCCAACACTTGCCTCAAGACCTCCAGTACTATATTGTCAGAAAAGTCGGGTATTGGTTCAAAATGTCACAGCCTGGGACTGACATCTGGAGACATTCCGAGAAGACATAATGCACCTCGCTTTTAAGAGTTGTTGTCGATCTTTAAAAAGCATTGACCAGTTGCAAATTTAGACACATGTTGATGCAATTTTTTTATTTATTCGCAGGGTGCGAGCACTGGCTAGGCAGCATTTATTGCCCATCGACAGTTTAAAGTCACCCACATTGCTGTGGGTCTGGAGTCACATATAGGCCAGAACAGGTAAGGATGGCACTTTCCTTCCCTAAAAGGCATTAGTGAAACAGTTGGGGTTTTCCCCAACAACAGATTCATGGCCATCATTAGATTCTTAATTCCAGATATTTATTGAATTCAAATTCCACCATCTGCTGTGGCAGGATTTGAACCCAAGTCCTCAGAACATTAGCTGGGTCTCTGGATTGACAGTCCAGCGATAAAATCACTCGGCCATTGCCTTCCTGCTGCAAATGATGAACAGAGCAGGGAGTGCTGATCGCACATTGAAATAATTCAAAAGAATGGACAAGGCAAGTTTAATCTACTGGTTCCAATCCTAGAAGTGGATGCCGATTATTCACACACTAACATAATGCCATGCATACATACATAGCAAATAGGAACAGGAGCAGGGAGCATCAAAGGAGCAGGAAACCCAACATTTCGGGTCTGGACCCTCCTTCAGAAAATTTTCATGAAATATTCTGAAGAAGGGTCAAGACCTGAAACGTCAGCCTTCCTGCTCCTCTGACGCTGCTTGGCCTGCTGTGTTCATCCAGCTCTACACCTTGTTATCTCGGATTCTCCAGCATCTGCAGTTCCTACTATCTCTGAAACAGGAGCAGGTTGTGTATTAGAGCTAGGAACCTACATTGTAGATGAATGGAGTGTTTCAGGACGGACAACGTTCAAAGCTGCACTCGAATAAGCATTGCGTGAGAGACTAAGACATGGTCCGGTGCTGTCGACTCAGCTGGAGGCCTGCAGAATTAAACAGATCGTATTTAGCTTACTATCAGCTTCATTCAAACCACACAGAACCCATAGCATTGAGGCAGCACAGCGGCTCAGTGGTTAGCCCTGCTGCCTAACAGTGCTAGGGACCTGGGTTCAAAACAAGCCTCGGGGGGTTTTTGTGTGGAGTTTGCACATTCTCCCCGTGTTTGTGTGGATTTCCTCCCACAGTCCAAAGATGTGCAGGTTCGGTGGATTGGCCGTGCTAAGCTGCTCGTCGTGCGTGGGGTAGGTGGGTTCGCCAGGGAAATGTAGGCGAGGGGGCTTTAGGTTTGAGCTGACTCAGTAGGCCAAACGGTCTCTCACACATGGTCTATGATATTAAGGTTAGCAAATGTTGTGCCCTTATTCACGAAGGGCTGCAAAGGGCGAAAATCCAGGCAACTATAGACCATCAAGCCAAACACTTATGGCAGGTAATTTACTTAAAAATATTCTAAAGGATGAAATACACATGTATTTGGAAAGGTACGAATTGATTAGGAGTAGTCAGCATGGCTTTGTACGTGGGAGATCATACCTCACAAATTTGTTAGTGTTCTTTCATGAAGTGATTGAGAAGGTTGTTGGGGGCAAGAGGCTCCCCCTCCCATTCCTTAGATGACATGTCCATCCTGGACCTCTTGTAATGCCATAATGACGCCACCCCAAGGTTGCAGGAACAGCAACTCATATTCCACTTGGGAACCCTGCAGCCCGATGGTATCAATGTGGATTTCACCAGCTTCAAAATCTCCCCAGTCCCCATTGCATCCCAAAACCAGCCCAGCTCGTCCACGCCTACCTAACCTGTTCTTCCTCTCACCCATCCCCTCCTCCCACCTCAAGCCGCACCTCCATTACCTACCTACTAACCTTATCCTGCCCCCTTGACCTGTCCATCCTCCCCGGACTGACCTATCCCCTCCCTACCTCCCCACCCACACTCTCCTCTCCACCTATCTTCTCCTCTATCCATCTTCGGTCCACTTCCCCCTCTCTCCCTATTTATTTCAGAACCCTCTCCCCATCACCCTTTTCTGATGAAGGGTCTAGGCCCAAAACGTCAGCTTTTGTGCTCCTGAGATGCTGCTTGGCCTGCTATGTTCATCCAGCCCCACACTTTGCTATCCCTAAGAGACATTGTCTATATGGATTTCAGTAAGACCTTTGATAAGGTTTCATATGGTAGGTAGCTCTCCAGGGAGAGCTGCCAAATTGGACGCGCAATTGGCTTGAGGGTAAGAAGCAGAGAGTAATAGTGGAAGGATGCTTGTCGGACTGGAGGCCTGTGACGAGCGGACTGCCTCAGGGGTCAGTGCTGGGCCTATTGCTGTTTGTTATCTATATCAATGTTGTGGATGTGAGTGTACAAGGCGTGACTAGAAGGTTGAGAATGACACTAACAGAGGCGGTATGTGGACAGTGAGGATGGTTATCAGAAATTGCAACAAGATCTTAATCAGCTGGGGACGTGGGCTGAGAAATAGCAAATATAGATAAGTGTGAGGTGTTGCATTTCGGAAAGTCGAATGAAGGTAGGAGTTTCATTGTGAATGATATGGCTGTAAGGAGTGTAGTGAAACAGAGGGAGCTTGGAGTTCAGGTGCACAGTTCTCTGAAGGTGGAGTCATAGGTAGACAGGGCATTGAAGAAGGCTTTGGTACATTGGCCTTCATCCGTCAGGGTATCGAGTACAGAAGTTGGGAAGTAATGCTGCAATTGTACAGGATATTGGTGAGGCCGCACTTGGAGTATTGAGTTCAGTTTTAGTCACTTTGCTATCGGAAGGGTGTCATTAAGCAGGAAAGAGTGCAGAAGAAATTTACAAGGGTATTGCCAGGACTCGAGGCACTGAGTTACAGGGAGAGGTTGGACAAGCTGGGACTTTTCTGTGTCAAGTGCAGGGAAATGGGGTTAGCATGGATAGGCATTTTGGTCAGCATGGACTAGTTTGGGCCGAAGGGCCTGTCTCCATGCTGTAGGACTCTATGACTCTCAAACCTATCACTCAACATATCTTTTTCTGGGGCTATCAAATTTCTCCCCAGCTTCCTCCAATTCTGAAACGTTCCCAACTGGTTACTTTCATCCATTCTGGAATTCCCTCCCAAAAGATCTCTGCCTCTCCACTTCTGTCTCTCAGCCCCCGTTAAGCCATTCCTCACTTGGCCACATTTTGGTCACAGGACCACGTGGGAAATACATCTTTATAGGGGTAAAGGACAGAAGCAATGCCCAGCATGTAAACAGAGCTAAATCAGGGTGAGATTCTGGTTGGCTGTAAGCTAACTGAATGGCTAAGCAAACTCAAGGAGATGGATAGCCTGCTACAGTCTCTACGTGTAGTGTTCCAAAATTACCCTTTGGTCGAAAGTGCTGCAAGTTTGCAGAGAGGCAGCAGAGGGCAGGATTGCTAACTGTTAGAGTCAGACATCAGCAATTATCTCTGTTTGACAGCACTAAGTATTAAGAAGCTCTTTATATACTGTTGTGCCAGCTTTAATGTTGATAAACCTGAAAAATATCAACTCAGAATGCAAACTTGGCCAATTCAACAAATTCCTAAAGAATATTACTTTAAAAAAAGTTCAAAAATAACATCTCTGCAGTGGGATGAGTAGGAACTGCAGATGCTGGAGAATCTGAGATAACACGGTGTGAAGCTGGATGAACACAGCAGGCCAAGCAGCATCAGAGGAGCAGGAAAGCTGACAGTTCGGGCCTGGACAGGGTCCAGGAGGGTTTAGACCTGAAACGTCAGCTTTCCTGCTCCTCTGATGCTGCTTGGCCTGCTGTGTTCATCCAGCTCTACACCTTGTTATCTCAGATTCTCCAGCATCTGCAGTTCCTACTATCTCAGGGGTTTGGTTATGTTGTTGGAACAATATCAGAAACAGAACACTTGGGGAAAACAGCGTCATTTCTAATCCCCTGTCCTGGGAGTGTTTGATGGGGACAGTGTAGAGGGAGTTTTACTCTGTGTCTAACCCTGTGCTGTCCCTGCCCTGGGAGTGTTTGATGGGGACAGCGTAGTGAGAACTTTACTCTGTATCTAACACTGTGCTTTTCCTGTTCTCAGAGTGTTTGATTGGGACAGTGTAGAGAGAGCTTCATTCTGTATCTCACCCTGTGCTCTCCCTGTCCTGGGATTATGTAATGGAGAGAGTGTAGAAAGAGCTTTACTCTGTATGTAACCCTGTGCTCTCTCTGTCCCGGGAATGTTTGATAAGGACTGTGTTGAGGGAGTTTTACTCTGTATCTAACAACATGCTGTAGCTGCTTCAGCAATGATCTGTGCTGATAGGGGAAAGTGAGAGGTAGAGGTTGCTATGAATGTTATTCTCCATCTCTTCGTCACCACCTCCTCACCTTCTGAGGTTGACCAGAATATGCCGTTCAGCAAATATCAAAAGAAGAGATTTACTTTGCTCCAGGATAAAATGTACTTCGCACTTTGCGATGCAAATAAGCTTTTTTGTGACAATGATACTGTGAGAAACGAGACCCTCTGTGGCGTGGCTTTCCCTACCCGCCCCCCCCCCCACAATGCAGTGAAACATGCTTCACACTCCATTCGCTAACCATCAATGCCATCATCTCCATGGCAACAGCCAGTGATTAACCCAAACTCTTTCCACCCTGTGTGTCACGTTTGATTTTGGGATCAGCTGCAAAATTTACCCCGTCACAGAGACACTGATTCTGCTGCCCCAAAATCTCCCGATTCCTCCCTAGGGGCGGCACGGTGGCTCAATGGTTAGCACTGCTGCCTCACAGCGCCAGGAACCTGGGTTCGATCCCACCCTCGGGCGACTGTCTGTGTGGCATTTGCACATCCTCCCCTTGTCTGCGTGGGTTTCCTCCGGGTGCTCCAGTTTCCTCCCACACAAAGATGTGCAGGTTAGGGTGGATTGGCCATACTAGATTACCTGTAGTGTTCAGGGATGTGTAGGTTTGGTGGGCTATAGGGGAAGGGTCTGGGTGGGATGCTCTGAGGATCGGTGTGGACTTATTGGGCCACAGGGCCTGTTTCCACCCGATAGGGATTCTATGATTCATTATACCTCCCCGGCCTCAGCTCATCTGCCACAGAAGCCTTCAATGGCTCCTTCTAAGCTTGATGGTTCCTCACCCTCCTCACTGTTTCTACATTCTCAGATCTCAGGTACACCCCCAACTCTGCTGCTTGGTCTTTCAGAGAATCCCTATAGTGTGGGAAAAGGCCAGTCGGCCCCTTGAGCCTACGCCTGCCTTTTGAAGGGCAACCTGCCCATCCTTGTAACCCTGCATTTCCCATGGCTAACCCACCCAAGCCTGCACGTCCCTGGTCCCTACGGGCTATTCCACCTCACTTGCACATCTCTGGACAGTGGGAAGAAACCCACACAGACACGGGGAGAGAGCATGCAAACTCCACACCGACAGCTGCCCGAGGGTGGAATCGAACCCGGGTCCCCAGTGCTGTGAGGCAGCAGTGCTAACCGCTGAGCCCTTATGTAACCACAAAGAGTCATAATTCGGAGTAAATCCCCTTCTCACCTCTCTGCTCAATGGCCAACATGGGCTCGTGCTGAAGTGGCATCTTGAGTCTAAGGTTTTGGAGTAGATCTGTAGCTCAGGGTGTGGGTGTTGAGGTTGGGTGGCTCAATGAGCTGGTTTGTTGTTCCGCAGACATTTCATTACCGTGCTGGGTAACAGCCTCAGTGCAGCCTCCGATGAAGCGTCGGTGTGTTTTCCTGCCTGGTTTTTAAACTCTGGGGTCCGTTGCTGTGGACAGCCTCACTTCTGGGTTTCCTCCATGGTGGAATGTATATGGGGTCAAGTTCAATGTGTTTATTAGTAGCCTGCTTCGTGGAGTGCAATGCTTTCAGGAATTCTTGTGCTTGTCTCTGCCTAGCCTGTCCCAGGATTTTGGTGTTGTCCCAGTCGAAGTGGTGGCTCTCCTTGTCCATGTGGATTGAGATGAGTGAGTATTAGTCGTCTTTTTGTGGCCAGTTGGTGTTCACGTAACTCTTGTTGTTAGTTTCCTTCCTGTTTGTCTGATGTAGTGTTTCTCGCAGTCTCTGTAGGGGATCTTGTAGATCTCGACCCTATATACGTTCCACTACGGAGGAAACCCGGAAGTGAGGCAATCCATTACAACGGACCCCAGAGTTTAAAAACCAGGCAGGAAAACACACCGATGCTTCATCAGAGGCTGCACTGAGGAAGCACGGTAACAAAACGCCGGCGAAACAACAAACCAGCCTGGCATCTTGATTGGAGATTGCAGAGCTGGCTGTGGAGGGAGACACGTTGGCAGAAGGTTAGTATCCTCAGGCTGGGAGCGCCAGCTTTGTTTTGTGAGGGTGTGGGTTCAAGCCCCAGCACTGCTGGAAATTAAATCCAAATGGTACGCCTGGAATGGAAAGCTGGCCTCAGTGATGGTGACTGTGGAACTATATCAATTGTTGTAAAAACCCTCCTGGCTCACGCATGTGTGATAGGGAGGGATATCAGTGACAGTCGACATCATTAGAAAATGAGGCAGAGATGTGAGAGATAAAATGCATAAACAGATGAGGGAAGTCTGGAATTAAGAGCTAGTCTCAGTAATGGTGGCCATAAGGCCATCACTGATTGTCATTAAAATCCACCTGACTCATTAATGTCCTTTAGGGAAGGGAAATCTGCCATCTTTGCCCAGGCTGGTCTGCATGTGACTCCAGACCCACAGCAACATGGTCAAATCTTAACTGCCCTCTGAAGTGGCCCACCAGGTTTCTCAGTTCCAGGGAAAGTAGGGATGAGCAACCTCATTAAAAACTAAAGGTATCAGTTGGTTCTTCATCAACAGGTCATGAAGGAAGGTCAGAAGAAAATGAGCCAAATTCTTTTAAACTCCAGAGGATCCCATGGCTGGTTGAGTGCACATTCTGTGTTGATGATGAAGTTCAAAGGGGTCCCAGGTTCAAACCCTACACTCTGCTCCTCACTCACTTGCTTCACAAAGTCAAAACTCGACCAATCCCTTTCCCTGATCACATCCCCTTCCAGAAACAGGGAACGTAGGTGTCGAGAGAGGGTGTAATCAGCAGCAGCTTACGTTTATGCTGCGCCTGAACATATGAAAACACCCTCCATGGGTGTAATCAGGCAAAATGAGACTCAGAACCATGCAATGATGTGAGAGCAGATGAGTAAAACTTGGTCAAATAGCTGAGAGTATCTTAAATAAAGTCAAGATGTCAGACTGCCTCAAAGAAGTTCAAAGATCCAAGAGTGTCTTACATGAGGTCAAAGGTTGTAGGGCTGCCTGTAAGGAGACCAGAGAGCTAGGAGTATCTTAAAAAGAGGAAGGAGAGAAAGCGAGAGAGTGAGAGAAAGAAAGGGAGCTGAAGAGCTTTGTTAAGGGAATTCTAGGGGCTAGTGCCAAGACAGCTGAAGGCAGTCAGAGATGTCTGAAATAAACAAAGAACTTCGGATGCTGGAGACATGTGTTGGGGAGAAAATCAGATACCCTCTATCTGTAGGTGTGTGGGAGACTCTCCGCATATAAAGTCAGAAAAATAAAACAAGGGACTGCGGATGCTGGAGACCCGAAACAAAAACAGAAATTGCTGGAGAAACTCAGCAGGTCTGGCAGCATCAGAAGAAAGCAGGGCTAATGTTTCAAGTCTGGTGATTCTTCATCAGAACTGTTAGCAGCCAGTGAGAGGAAAAACATTTTAAAAACGCGTGAGGGGTAATTGTTTTGTACAGAGACTAGTTTGAGTGAACTTCCAGAGGGTGTGGTGGATGTGGGTACAGTTACAATGTTTAAAAGATATTTGGATAAGTACATGGATAGGAAAGGTTTGGAACGATACGGTCCAGGAACAGGCAGGTGGGATTAGTTTAGTTTGGGATTATGGTTGGCATGTCCTGGTTGGACCGAAAGGCCTGTTTCTGTGCTGTATAGCTCTACGTCTATAAATAGTGGCTTTGAGTGATCAATTCTAAATGTGGAACAGTGAGAAACTGCTGTAGCTTCAAGAAGGGTGTATTAAGTGTCAAAGGCAAAAATAAATATGCAATAATGGTAACAAAGTGTAGAGCCGGATGAGCACAGCAAGCCAAGCAGCATCAGAGGAGCAGGAAGGCTGACATTTCCAGCCTAAACCCTCTTTGAAGAAAGGTCTAGGCCTGAAGTGTCAGCCTTCCTGCTCATCTGATGCTGCTTGGCCTGCTGTGTTCATCCAGCTCTACACCTTGTTATCTTGATAGTGACATTTTGATTTTGTTTAAAATTAATTTTCTCACTTTTCTGTTGCTTATTTTGCCAATTAGAAACCCGAGCAAACCCACGCAGAGATGGGGAGAACGTGGAAACTTCACACAGAGAGTCGCACAAGGGTGGAATTGAACATGGCATTGTGAGGCAGCAGTGCTAGCCACTGAGCCAGGGTGCCGTCCATGGACCAAGGAACAGGCACCGTACAGAGAACTGGCCATGGGTATCCGGGGCAAACTCTCCTGTGATTGGTGTCATACCTGACGCATAGGAAGGTGGTCGTGTTTATTACAGGTCAGTCATCTTAGCTCCTGGATATCTCTGCAGGAGTTCCTCAGGCTAGTGTCGTTGGCCCAACCCATCGTCAGCTGCTTTACCTTCCCTTCCTCATAAGGTCAGAGGTGGGGATGATCGCCAAAGACTGTACAATGTTCAGCATCACTTGTGGCTCCGCAGATGCTGAAGCAGTTCATGTTGACAAGCAACAAGATCTGGGCACTATCCAGGCTTGGGCCTGACAAGTGGCAATTGACATTCACACCATGCAAATGCCAGGCTACGACCATCACCAATAAGAGACAATCTAACCACCTTGACATTCAATGGTGTTACCATCACTGAATAGCAACTCCCCTCCCTCCCCGCCCCCAAACTATCAACATCCTGGGTTTCTAACAGTCCAGAAACTCAGTGAGACTCACTACATAAACACAGGGGCTACATGAGGAAGCCAGAAGCTAGGACTACTGTAATGAGTAACTGATCTCCTGACCTCCCAGAGACCTTGTCCACCATCTACAAGGCACAAGTCAGGAGTGCGATGGAATACTCCCCACTTTCCTGGATGAGTGCAGCCTCAACAACACTCAAGAAACTCAAAATCATCCAGGACAATGCAGCCCGTTTGATTGGCACCACATCCACAAGCATCTACACACTACACCACCGACGCTCAGTAGCAGCAGTGTGTACCATCTGCAAAATGCACTGCAGAAATTCACCAAAGATCCTCAGACAGCACCTTCCAAACCCACACCCACTTCCAGCTAGAAGGACAAGGGCAGCAGATACATGGGAACACCACACCTGTATCATCCTGACTTGGAATTTTATCGCCATTCCTTCACTGTCACTGGGTCAAAATCCTGGAATTCCCTCCCTAAGGTCAACCCACAGCAGGAGGGCTGCAGCAGTTCAAGAAGGCAGCTCACCACCACCTTCTCTGGGGGCAATTAGGGATGGGCAATGGCCTGGACAGTAATGCCCCCATCCCATGAGTAGACAAACTTCAAAAATCTTTTGTCAGGATGTCAGCATCAATGGGAATGCCAGCGTTTGTTACCCATCCACTGATCTTGAAGTGAGAACAGTTTGTTGTGGCCCTGGGAGGCCACTGGGGAAAGACAGCAGATTCCCTTCCCTGAAGAACAGGAGATGGATTTTCGTTAACAATTTGTTAGGGCCCAAAAATAAAGAATGCTGGCTGAGAGAGAAATAGTTAACATTTCAAGTTCAGCATTGGTCTTCTTTAGAACATATTGTTAGGAATACCATTGCTATGATCAACTTCGTACGCTGTATTTATGAATTGAAATTCCACCAGCTGATATAGTGGGATTTGAACCCCTGGCCCCAGATCACCAGTTTTTGGAGGACTAAATGCAAGGACATTACTAAACTTCAACATCTGTCCTCATGTAGTCTACATTGGGAGAGTGGTAACATTCCAAAAGTACTTCATTGGTAGTAAAAAGCAATTAGGTATTCTGCGGTCAATAAGCACCCCAGTACAATTCCTATCCTACACCCCCACCAAGATTAAAACGGAAATCTGAGACAAAAGCAGAAATTGCTAGAGAAACTCAGTAGGTCTGGCACCATCCGTAGAGAGAAAGCAGAGTTAACATTTTGGACCCAGTGACCCTTCTACAGAAATTGATGGAAATTGCATTACAAATTCACAGTGAGGAAGAAGATTAGGTTACAGGAGGGCATAGAGTGATTGGTCAGATGGGCAGATCAGTGGTAGATAGAATTTAATCCTGAAAAGTGTTGGGCGTTGGAAGAAGAAGAAAGGTAAGGCAAGGGAGAATTAACAAATGGCAAGATCCCAGGAAGATCAGCGGAACAGTGGGATCTTGGGGTACCTGTCCACAGATCCCTGAAGGTGGCAGCTCAGGTTAATGGGAAGATTAAGAAGGCATACGGGAAACCTGTCTTTATAAGATGTGGTATAAATTATAAGCGCAGTGAGGACACCGTTGGAGCTGTACAGGACCAAGGTTAGGCCACAGCTGGAGCACCTCTGGAGCCCACCCTCTAGGAAGGATCTGATGGCACTGGAGGGGGTACAGAGGAGATTCACCAGGATGTTGCCTGGGACAGAACATTCCAGCGATAAAGAGAGATTGGATAAGCTCGGATCGCTTCCTTGGAGCGGAGAAGGTTGAGGCGGGGTACCTTTTAGAGGTGTGTAAGATTGTATGGGGCGTGGACAGGGTGAGATAGGAAGCAACAGTACCCCTTATTCTAAGGGTAAATAATAACAGGGTCAGCATTGTAAGGGGAAGGGCAGGATGTTTAGAGGGGGATTTGAGGCAAAATGTTTTCATCTCGAGGGTGGTGGGGATCTGAAATGCATGGCCTGGGAGGGTAGTTTCAGCAGGAAACCTCAAATTCTTTAAAAAGTGCTTAGATGGGCACTTGAAGTGTCATAACATTCAGAGCTATGGATCTAGTGTTGGAACTAGCGAAGAGTTAGAAAAGCTTTTCATCAGCTCAGACGCAACAGGCCAAGTGGCCTTCCCTGCTTCTCAGATGCTGCTTGACCTGCTGTGCTTTACCAGCTCCACATTTATTGACAGCAGATTCCAACATCTTCCTATCTCCTGTTCTTTTCTGTCCTGAATGATTGTCTACCTGTGCCTCTGCAAATGTAAACACCAAGGAAAGATGGACAATTTGTCGCCCTGAGTTTGATTTCTCAACACAGACTTCAGAAAGGGGACAGAGAAGGTGAGGGAGTAGGAAAAAAAAAGTAAGAAGTTCACACTCTGTTTAGCATCAGCCTCTGCATTGGAAACTGATTGCAAACTGCAGAGAGTAGATGTGGAAGGGTGTTTTCCTAACACCCACATTGTACACAGGCTGACTTTGCATGAGAGTTTTATTTCACGTCCCTGAGAGAATTGAAAGGGCTGTTGAAACTTTGCAAAACTGCAAAGTGTGAACGATGTTTCTTCGTCTTTTACAGTTCAACCCTGTGCAGCACAGCTCCAGCCACCAAACATGCTTCTTCAACGGAAATGCAGCAGGGAGCAAACAGTAAAAGTGTTAGGCAGCTGATTGCACATTATGTATTCTCTTGTTTAACTGTTTAAAGGAGCTTACAGAGAGTACTGTCAAAGGTAGAACAGGTGGTCATATAGCATGGTAGGAACTTCGTGGAAGCGATAGGCACTAGGTGGGTGGTCGCTGAAGGAGTTCCAAGTACCAGAGGGATAAATTTGAAGGGTTTTAGAAGGATGGATATAGTTAGGGTATAAAGGAGGTAAGCTATGGGAGAGATTTGGAGCAGCAGCAGAATGGATATTCTGGAAGTTAGTAGACCAGGAGAACGGATTTTTAAAATTCATCCACAAGATGAGGGCATTACTGGACAGGTCAGCATTTATTGCCCATCCCTAATTGCCCAGAGAGCAGTTAAGAGTCAATGACATTGCTGTGGGTCTTGATCACATGTGGTCCAGATCAAGTAAGAACAATATTTTCCTTCCCTAGAGGGCATCTGTGACAGGGTTGACAGCTGGGTCCCTAGAACATTACCTGAGTCTTTGGATTAACACCACCAAGCCAACGCCTCCCCATGATATTGTGGAAGTTATGATAGATTGTGAAAGTGTCAGGATACTAGGGAATTGATATTGTAGAAGGGATGAGCTCTATTGCACTGTACTTACAATGAGAAAAATGGTAGCTCAAAGAAAATAGTTCCAAGAATAGTCTTTGAGATGATTACAGAATTTCTGAAAGTGATGGTTATAGGTGGGAAAGCTGAGGCTGTGGTTTCTTAGCTACACGTTCCCCTGGTCAAGTTCATTTTCAAGAATCTGGCCAGTTTCTGCACAGACACAGCACAGTCACTTCTCCATCATTCTCCTGAAGCATGTTACCTCAGTCACACAGCTCCTTCAGGCACTGACCTTTGGGTTGACATTCCACAGCCAGATAAAATGGAGTCTAATGTCCCCTTATCCAAGTAAAGGGATGAGATATTCTTCCAAGGGATAAACAGTGACCTGAGTTCAGGGACAATAGGAAGGTAGAAAAGGAACAGGGTATTTTGGACATTGACTATTGAAAAGCAATTTGGATGGGAGGACATAACTGAATCAGTGAGAATAGACATAGGATACCCATAAGACCATAAGACATAGGAGCAGAAATCAGCCCATTTGGCCCATCAAGTCTGCTCCACCACTCAATCATGGCTGATAAGTTCCTCAACCCCATTCTCCTGCTTTCTCCCTGTAACCCTTGATCCCCCGATAACCAAGAACTTGTCTATCTCAGTCTTAAATATACTCAATGACCTGGCCTCCACAGCCTTCAGTGGCAATGAATTCCATAAAATTCACCACTCTCTGGCTGAAGAAGTTTCTCCTAATCTCCATTCTAAAAGATCTTCCCTTTACTCTAAGGCTGTGCCCTAGGGTCCTAGTCTCTCCTACCAATGGAAGCATCTTCTCAGCATCCACACTGCCCAGGCCAGTCAGTATTCTCTAAATTTCGATTAGATCCCCCCTCATCCTCCTAAACTCCAATGATTATAATCCCAGAGTCTCAAACGTTCCTCATATGTTAAGCTTCTCATTCTTGGGGCCAATCTCTTGAACCTCCTCTGAACCTGCTGCAGGGCCAGTACATCCTTCTTGAGAAATGGGTGCTGACATTCCCAATGACATTTCACAATAAACTATACAAGAATATATTAAATATACCGTATATAGTACATACTAAAATATACTCAGAAAAGATTAACTTGGATGCTACCTGGACTGGAATGTTTGTGTTATAAGGAGAGGTTGAATAGGCTGGGACATTTTTCCGTGGAGCATAGGAGACTGAGGGGTGACTTTATAGAGGTTTATAAAATCGTGAGAGGCATGGATAGGGTAGGGCAGTCTAAAACAAGAGGGCATGGGTTTAAGGTGAGAGGGGAGAGATAGAAAAGGTTTCAGAGGAACAATTTCTTTTCACACAGATGGTAGTGAGTGTCTGGAATGGGCTGCCCGAAGCAGAGGTGGAAGTGAATACAATTTTGTCATTTAGGAAACATTTGGGCAGGTACATGGATGGACTGGGTACGGAGGGATGTGGACCAAACACAGGCAAATGGGGCTAGCTTAATTGTGAAAACTGGGCAATATGGACAAGTTGGACAGAAGGACCTGTTTCCATTCTGTTAAACTTCTACAATTCTATAATTAGCAGGCGTTTCTAAAAAAAGCACAAGAGAAGGGAAAAAGAGATTTCTTTTCAGTGTTTCTACACTGAGTTAAAAACCACAACTGCCTAACAGTGAGAAAGAGATGATTAGTGCAGTCCATATTCTGCCCCTCAGATTCAAGACCAGTCAAACTTTCACCTCTCACATAGTCTATTGTACCTATTCTGCGCTATATTTCAACTGGAGCCTCTCAAAAAACACACTTCAAACATTAAAAATAAAACATTTGTGACCTTTAAAGTAATCTGTTGCTCCTTAGCTGGATTGCATGCTAAGTGTGAATCATGGAATCCCTATGGTGTGGAAACAGGCCACTCAGCCCAACAAGTCCACACTGCCCCTCCAAAGACCATCCCATCCCACTTACCGCTGCATTTCCCCACATCTAATACACCTGATCTAAAGACCTCTGGACACTATGGGGCAATTTAGCAGGGGCAATCCACCTAACCTGTACATCTGTGGATGGTGGGAGGAAACCCACACAGACATGTGAAGAATGTTCAAACTCCACACAGAGAGTTGCCCAAGGAGGGGATTGAACCTGGGTCCCTAGTGCTGTGAGGCAGCAGTGTTAACCACTGAGCCACTGTACCACCCCATGTGTGGAACTGCTTTCTTGATCCTATGGACCAGAGTATGATGGAAGCCAATCCACCCTCTCTTGAGGTCTTTGCACTTATAATACGTGGAAAAGCTCCGTGGAAATATTTCTTGATCATTAAAGAAATTTCCAGAATTCCACCCTGTCTGATGGCCCCCAAATGGTAAACTCATTGATCTCATGATCCCAGCAAATATTCCTAATGGATGGAAGAATGAGTCAAAGGTAAAGGTTGTTCTTTGTTCTCTCAGATAGTAGGAAAGCTGAGTAATTCTTTTCTGCACAGGGCTCTTCAGGCTTGGCCATTAAGTATTTCTAAGTCTGAGACTAATAGGTTTTTAATTAAGGAGGAATTGAAGGCTTTTGGGGTAAAAAAAAGAGCAGAAAAGTGGGGTTGAGGATTACCAGGTCTCATTGAGTGGCAGAACAGGTTGGACTCCTGCTTATGGTCTAATGATACAAGGAAATGCATCAATTCCTGTCCAAAATCTTTTGTCAGCAGTCAACAGACAAACCATAGTAGTTTACAGTTAATTGACCTACCGTGCAGTTGCTGGTATAATGTAGGAGACATGATGACCAATTAGCACAGAGCAAGCTCTCTCAGATGTGGTAATATCCAGATCATGTTTTGTTTGCGATGTTGACTGAGAGATAGATGTTGGCCTGCACCACAGGATAAATCCCCTGCTATTCTTTGGGTCATGTCTTGGAAGCTTCCACATTTACCTGGGAGTGCTCTGCCTAATGCCTCATTTGAGGCATATGCCCTTAAGTGGACAGTAACTCCCTCAGGGCTGCACCAGAATTTTCAATGTAAAACACTGTGCTCATGGCTTGAAGCACGAATCGAGTCCACAACCTTCTGATTGAGAGACCAAAGTGATACTGTCTTGGTGATCTGTGCGGATGAGGAGCGTCCCATGGAGGCATTGCGCTCTCCCTTACGCAAGACAGAGCTTTAAAAGAAAAAAGAAATTTGCACCTGTACAGGACTCTTCACAGCATCAGTGTTTACGAAGCATCTTACAGCCAAAGGGTCAAAAACAGAAGTTGCTGGAAAAGCTCAGCAGGTCTGGCAGCGTCTGTGCAGAGAAATCAGAGTGAACGTTTCGGGTTGAGTGACTCTTCCTCAGAATTGAGACAATGATCTTTGTCTTAATGCCCCAAGCTTAGGACAGCACCCCTGACAAAGCAGCACTCTCTCAAGTTACTCCCGTGGAAGTGCCACCTTAAGCCTGTGTGGGTCTTTAATACATACCTTTACGAGTCAAGGGACAACAGTGATATTCTCTAGCAAAAATAAAACCTCCCACCCAATTTCACCCAGGCCACGTCAGGATGGCTGAGCTTGCTTGCTGGCACCAGAACACCAAGTCCGTTTCTTAAACAATAATAGCCTGCATTGACATAGCACCCACAGCCAGGTAAACCATCTCGAAAGCACGGGCTTAGACGATGAGCTGCATGAGGGGACTATTAAGCAGGTAGACAAAAAGCTCAGTCAATAAGTTTTAAAGAAGATCGGGAAAGAAGAAAGTGAAAAGTGAAGAGGTCGTGGGACGATTTTCAGAGTCTTAGGGTCCAACCCATTGAAGTCATGAACATCATGGATGTAGATTATTAAAATCTACATTGTGCAACGGCCTGAGGTGGAGGAACTTAGAGAATTCACGGTCACTGCTGGGAACTGACTGCCTTGATCCTTCCATAGACAGTGAGATCTGATGGCACAGAACTTGGGTTTTCGAAATGTTTCATCTTGACCTTATTAGGACCTTATGTGCAAGAATACCAATGCAAAGGGATACAACATTTTTATACTGTATTAGAGTACCGATTGGCTGGCAAGTAGACTCTGAACAGCAGAAGCGTTGACATGGGAAAATGCAAATGTCCTGATGTGGGATGGATATTAAGTTTTGAATTGAAATGATGATCTGAATTAACCAAGATATCATAACTCACAGCATAGTAATGGACCATCCCTTAATATTGAAATAAGGCCTACAATGATCAAAACATTTCACAACCATTGAAACACATCACAAACCATTGGGCTCATTTATTTACAGGATGACAATTTGTCTCCTGTCCTTGGAATTTGGTACTAATCCACAGATCGTACATAGTTGGATAAAGTTAATCAAATTTATTCCTTCAGGAGATGCTGGCATCACTGACAGGGTCAGGATTAATTGTCCACCCTTAATAGCCATTGAGAAGGTGGTGGTGGTCCACCCATAGTATCACTAGGTGGGCAGTTCCGGCAAACATCTCTGTACAATTTACAAGATCAATAAAGTAGGGGATTAGGCTGGTGAATCATCTATGCATTATCAATCTTGTTTGCAGACTCTTGTCTCATTTGCTTAATCCCAATGCACATTTCCCTTTCTTGTGATTGAGGTCAGAGATTAGAGACTTTGAGAGAAGTTCAGCCCAGTGCTTCACCCTGGGAGCGCACATACAGTTCTGTAAGCAGCTCAAGCACATTGTTGGGCACAAGTCACAATCTGAAGATCAAGGGGATTTCCCATGACAAACAATCACAAGACTGGCAGTCGGAAGTTACTCAACTAGAGGTTTTCCTCATCCTGAACTCCCAGAGGGGAACAACAAAAAAACCCAGAAGGGGGTTACAACATGGTTAGTTTCAAGGTGGCCTAATGCTGTGCTTGGATCTCTCAGGGTGGGGTTCAGCGCCAGAAGTGTCACCAATAAATAGAGGAACAGAAATTAAGAAGGAACACGATCGAGCTGAAGCTGAAATACACAATTATTAGACAGCATTATCTCCTCACCCACGCCAACAACATTGGCCAAACACTCAATCTCCCCCTTTCCTTCCGGGCAGCGATAATTCCACCACAGCGATAAATGTCATTTGAAATCAATTTGCTAAAAGCTGCAGTTGCCAGGATCTCATGGTGTCCATACTTCTGAGCCTGGAGTCTTAGGTTCAAGTCCCACTTGTTCCAGAGGTAATAGCATCCAGGTGCAATAACATCGCTGAGCAGGTTGGTTGGAATGGGGTATTTATTCCCTTGCCTCTAAAAGATTCTTGTGGAGCAGCGTCATAATATCTTTGAGCAGGTTGATTAGAATAGTGGGAATTTTTTTAACAATCTGTGCTTGAAGACTAGAGCCGTTGATGGCGACCATGAAACTATCATTGATTTTCGGCAAACCACATCTGGTTCACTAATGCCCTTTAGGGAAGGAAACTTGTCATCCTCACCCTTAATGTGACTCCAGACACATAGAAGCATAGAAAATAGGAGCAGGAGTAGGCCATTCAGCCCTTCAAGCCTGGTCCACAAATCAGATATGATCATGGCTGATCAACCCTGTTCCCACTATTGTCGCCATACCTTTAGACTCTTTCAGCCCTCGCAATGTGTTTGATTGTTAACTGCCCTCTGACATGAGTGTGCAGCCACGCAGACTGAGAGCATTTAAGGACAGGGCAACACATCTCATGAAAGAATAAAGGAAAAATATGAGATATGTGACCAGCTTGATGACAAATCTTTTTGCAAGCACTTGATAAATGCAGTCGTAATAGATCGAAATGCTGATTCATCACCATCCATTTTATACCATTACGAAAATCCAAGATCTATCTGAGAGGTAGCAGTCTGATTGTTGACATATGTCATTTTTTCACTTTATGTTTCTATTTCTTGGTTATCTGCATAATTTTGAAAGTCATTCATTTGACATGTCTATCTCTGGGGGTCTCCCAATGTTGGATTGTAGGCTTCCTCCAAGCCTAGCCCATTCCCAAGCCTTTCTCCCAATCCCCCCATCAGCTCAGAGTTTGCAGGCTGTCACGCCAACATCCAGTCATGGCTTGAGAAGAAATCTGCTCAAATGAAATATTGGGAAGTCTGAAGTTATCCTGTTTGCTTTCTGCCCAATGACTCGACACATCGCTCTGTTGACTGTCTGAAGCAGCACCAGATCATTCATACCTTTGGCACTGGATTTTGCTTTGAGCTGAGCTTCAGGCTGTATGTCAACCACATCGCCAAAATTGCCCTTTGCCACTCTCATAATTCTGTCTCCTGTCTCAATCATTTAGAAATGTGGAAACATCAGAGCAGGAGTAGGCCATTCAGCACTTTGATCCTGCTCCACCATTCAATCTGATCATGGCTGAACATCCAAATCAGTCCCCTGTTCCTGCTTTCTCCCCCACCCCCAAAACCGTTTGACCCCTTCGGCCCTAAGGACTTTACCTAACTCTTCCTTGAAAATATCGAATGCTTTGGCCTCAACCACTTTCTGTGGTAGAGAATTCCACAGTGTCCCCGCTCTCTGGGTGAAAACATTTCTCATCATCTCAGTCCTAACTGGTCTAACCCATATCCTGAAACAGCGACTCTTGGATCTGGACTTACTAGCCATCAGGAATATCCTTTGTGTTTAACCCTGTCAAGTTCTCTGATAATGTCATAGGTTTCAGGAGATTTCCCCTCATTATTTGAAACTCTAGCAAATATAATCCTAACTGACTGGATCTCTACTCATAAATCAGTCCTGACATACCAGGAATCAGTCTGGTAAAATGCTGTTTCGCTCCCTCCAGCGGTAGAACATCTCCAATAAGGAGACCAGAACTGCTCACAGTACACCGGGTGTGGAATATTTCTGTACTCAACACACCGCCCCCCCTCGCTATGGAGGCCGACATACCATTTGCCTTCTCCACCACCCGCTACAACTGTATGCTCACTGGTATACAAGGGCACCCAGGTCTCATTACAATTCCCATTTCTATTTGTCAATGAGACCCTTGTCCATGTCGTTACTGCCTCTAGATACAATCCTTCTCCGCCCTCACATCTAGGATCCTCTGTCAGTCCAAGTTCATCCAAAATGCCTCTGCCTGCCTCCTCGCTCACACCAGGTCCTGCTCGTCTGTCACACTTACTTGACTCACTATTTGCTCCCAGTTAAAGTCGAATCGTAACTTTAAGATTCTTACCCCTACTTCCAAACCCCTCTGTGGCTCGCTCCCTTCCCTATCTCCACAGTCTCCTTCTTCCTCATACCCCTCTGCAATCTCTGCATTCGTCCAATTCTGGGGCTTCCTTGAACCCAGATGTATTACTGTTGCTGGTTGAGGTCTCACCTGCAAAGGCCCTGAACTCTGAGGTTCCCTGCCCAAGGCTCGCAACCTCCCTCTACCCTCTAAAACCCACCTTTTATCACCAACCTTTTGGCCACACATTTTCATGTCTCCGCATGTTTGTGGCCTGTTATAGATTTGAAGGCCATTTGGTGACACAGTTGTTGAATAAATAAGGGCCACGATTTACAAAACTTTTCATCAGGGCACTTCCACAAGAATACCAATTCAAGGGGAAGCACCAACATTCATACGGCGTGAGAGGAGGGAATTGTTTGGTTGGCAATTTGGCTCTGATTGGTCGAGGCATTGCCATAAAGAATGCACCCTTTAATGCTAATTGACAGTTAACTGCCAATTTTTTTTAAATCAGGTAGGTTGATACTAACTACTCCGGATAATTTGTTTTAATTCATGAGTGGGATGCCAGCATCGCTGGCTGGCCAGAATTAGTTGCTCATCCCTAGATGCCCTGGAGCTGCCTGTGGTACTCAGAGAATTGATACCGTGTATTTTGTCAAGTTAAAACAGGTGCAGTGCACATATATGCTATTTCTGCCCACAAAGAGCTGGGTGCTCTCTATTAATACACACACAATGAGCCTATCGGACAATCTGAAATTGGCAGCATAACTCTTGGCACACTCATGGTTACCCAGCAAATGCTGTCCAAGTGACCCTAATGGCTGCATCCTGTACTGAAATTCATGATTGAAATAGAATAGTCAAACGAACACCCTTTTTCTTGATGTTCTTGTTGAGGCCAAGATGCACTCAATTACCATTGACTGCAAACCTCCCATCACTAGTCAGTATACAAGTTCGGATGCCAACAATTCCAGGCACTATAAGATCAGTTTTATTGGCAACTTTGTAAATAGGTGTGCGGGCTTTTGATCACGTCACATGCTTAAGGCATCCTGCACCATGATGGCTAACCCAATCACAAGGTTTCTCACCGTATCTTCCGAAAGGCCCCACGGTGGTCACTACTGGTCCCGAAAAGTACGCAGTCAATCTCAGATTGCTCTGGGATGGTTTACATCTCAAATGTCTGAACTACACTCGAAGCTAACTAGTTCTCGCCGCTACTATGGAGTAGTAATGTGAATGAACTTCACCACTAACAGAACATTGCCATCAAACTGAAAAGATGTTCTGCCCCTCACGTTAAACGAGTGATGTGGTATACGAGTTTCAGGGATGGTCTGATGCTGGGGGCCTGAAGATTGGTAGATTGTCACAGCTGCATAATCTTTTGGCTTTTCGTAACAAGCAAGGCACTGACCTTAGAGCAACAAATCTGTTCTTGCAAAACCCCCACCACAGTGTCCAGTGACCACTAGATAGGGTTCCGGAAATTTACAGCATTTGCTGCAGAGCATTAAGTGTGCAAAGAGTAACGCTAGTGATCAAATCTGCATTGTCAGTTAAGCCCACGGACTAACACACTCACATCTACTGAAAGCCGCCAATATTAAAATACAGGACCCTGGTCTTTTGAGTTAGAAAGAACATATTTACAATGTACCTTTTCCAACTCACCAACGGAGGTGACAGCCATTTTGATGATTTGTTTATCTATGCTATGCCCTGACCAATCAAAGCCAACATCCCTGGTTTAAAATTTCAACAAAACATGGTAGTTAACTGAGATAACAAGGTGTAGAGTTGGATGAACACAGCAGGCCAAGTAGCATCAGAGGAGCAGGAAGGCCGAGACCCTTAGGCCCGAAACGTCAGCTTTCCTGCTCCTCTAATGCTGCTTGGCCTGCTGTGTTCATCCAGCTCTACACCTTGTTATCTCAGTTAACTGCCACATTTTGTTTAAATTTGCATCTGCAGTTCCTGCTATCTCTGCGGCAGTTAACTGTCAAGCAGCATTAATGGATGCATTCTCCAGGACAACAGCTCTGCCAATCAGAATCGACCTTTCACTCACTCAGCACAATCTTCTCGCGCTGCATAAATGGTGTTTTTTTCTCCCCTTGAATTAGTACTCTTGCAAATTGTCCTGATGAGCGCAAGATAAAAAGCTTCAACAAAATGTGACATTTTCTCAGCAATATTTTAAGTCTATAAATACTGCTTTTATCAATCAGCATTTCCAGGTTTCCATCACTTTACTGTTTGTGGCTGTGGACAATTGTTGAAACCAAACAGGAACTCTGGAGGAGAAGGTTCTTGCTCAACACACTGTGAATATTCTCTCAGCGGAGGAGAGTTCTCTCTTTCTGGTTCAAAATTGCTGTATTCAGACCGATGATTTCCTCTTCTTAGATAAGGGAGCACAAGTGAGTTGCATGTCAGCTTTCTCTGTTCCTTTTACAAGCTCTCTCTGAACAGGAACGCATGGAAGTTTCACACCTTTTAAAAATGCTCTGCTTTTCAATTCTTAACACCCATGTAAGCAACATCACAATTGCTCAGGTTATGCTGCACTCGAATATTCTGCCTTGTTGCCTACTCAGTCAGCTCATTTGCACCCTCCTTGAGAGCTCCTCATAGCCTGCGTAACCTCTTGGTTCTGCTTTTTCAACAAATTCAGATCTATTACTCTCACTGTCTTTGTTTAAGTCAACTGTAAATATCAAATCTTACTAGGTAACACTCGCCTTTGAGTTGGAAAGTTATCATTTCAGGTTCCACTCCAGATACCTGCTAACATGAAATGTTTTATGGTCAGTACACCTTTAAGGGATATGCTAATGTCAACATCAATGTATTGTAGAGATAGTAAGAACTGCCGATGCTGGAGTCAGAGATAACATAGTGTGGAGCTGGAGGAACACAGCAGGCCAAGCAGCATCAGAGGAGCAGGAAAGCTGGCGTTTCAGGCCAAAGGGTCTAAGCCCAAAATGTCAGCCTTCCTGCTCCACTGATGCTGCCTGGCCTGTTGTGTTCCTCCGGCTCCACACTGTGTTATCGTAGTATTGCATACTGTGACCTAAGGATATAAAGGTCTCAGATTGCATCCTAACTGAGGCCACATGAAACATGGCACCCTATTCAAACCGTACTGTTCTGTACATCCAAATAGCCTCAGACCAGCCATGACACTTATGTGTCTGTAAATATGATATATGTATGTGTCATTGAATTGTAACGAATGTTCTCATAGAATCCCCATAATGCAGATAGAGGCCATTTGGCCCATCGAGGCCTCACCAGCCCTATGAAGAGCATCCCTGTAACCCCACATTTACTACGGCTTGCCAACACATCCCTGAACACTACGGGCAATTTAGCACAACTAATCCACCTAGCCTGCACAGCTTTAGACTGTGGGAGGAAACTGGAGTACCCGGAGGAAACCCACGCAGAGACAGGGAGGAAGAGCAAACTCCACGCAGACAGTCGCCCGAGGCCGGAATCGAACCCAGGTCCTGTGAGTTAGTGGCGCTAACCACTGAGCCACCATGCAAGCCTTCTCCTGCTGAAATAAACAACACCACATTACCCACGTCTAGGTTTTATTTTTCAAGGGATGAGTTAGGCATTGCTGCATCAGACGCCCAACATCATATGCTGACTCTCTCATGTAGCACAGTGGGAGCACTGAAGTGCCAGGAGTGCTGCCTCTGGGTGAGACTTTAAACTGCCCCTCAGGTCGGTGATTGTGGAGTAAATTGGATCAGTTTACCTCAGAATGAACATCTACCCAGCAACTAACCCCAAGGTTATCTGGTCACTGGCACATTGCTAGTTGCTTGTCCAAATTTGACAGTGACATTTCCTGCATAACAGTGTGGTAAAACAGTGGCTTTAAAATGATTCAGAAGGAGACCCTGAAAGATGATATGTAAATGCAAATTTTACAATTACTTCTCAAATAAGCAAGCTCAATTAACTCCAACGCAAATTTACTTACTTTGACAATTCGGGTGTAAAAGATCACTGACACGAGAATTTTGGCACATTGTATTTAGTCAAAAATAAAACGGTTGGTTTGCCGAGTTTAGCTTTGGTTTAAAATAGTTCTGCCCACTGGGACAGTGGCAAGGTCGTGTGGTGTGCTAATCCCCAATCATTGTGTCATTGTATGTATTCCGCCCACGTGAGACTTGACTCATGTGTAGTGCAGGCTGAGGTTACAATACAAAAAGATAACATTGCTCAGTTCATTTGCAAAGCGGCTAGGAACCTCTGCTGGATGACAGTTCATAAATGTGTAAATACATTCTGGACTGTCTTCTCCTCGAAGCTAGAGAATGGAAACATCAAAATAATACAAGTGTCAACGACACACTAAGGCACTCACATGAGATTAGGGTTTCATTTTATACCTAACCCTGTGCTGTCCCTGTCCTGGCAGTGTTTGATGGGGGACAGTGTAGAGAGAGCTTTACTCTGTATCTAACCCTATGCTGTCCCTGCCCTGGGTGTGTTTGATGGGGACAGTGTAGAGGGAGCTTTACTCTGTATCTAACCCCGAGCTGTTCCTGTTCCAGTAGTGTTTGATGGGGACAATGTGGAGCGAACTTTACTATCAGTTTAAGAGGAAAGGAAGGTTATGTTTTGTATCTAGCCCTCTGTGTTAGCCCTTTACTACATGCTTGGCTCTGGGGGACAGGAGCAGGAACCTTGGACCCTGGCGCCAGTCTTTTTCCCTGAGAATTCCTTGCACACTGAGTGTAAATTCCTTCCTCCATTTTTAACCCTGTGATATCACAAGCTTTCGATATTTCCTCATCAGCCTGTTCAGAAATGTTATGACACACTCCTGTTTCGGTCCGGTTTCCTCCCCTGGTCCAAAGATGTGCAGGTTAGGGTGGATTGGCAGTGCTAAATTGCCCCATAGTGTGCAGTGATGAGTAGGCTAGTGCAGGGCTACAGGGATAGGGTAGGGGAGTGAATCTGGGTGGATGCTGTTTGGAGAGTCGGTTAGGACTAGTTGGGCCGAATGGCCTGTTTCCACACTGGAGGGATTCTGTGAGGGTGGACTTGAACCTGGGCCTTCTGCCTTACAGCTAAGGACACAAGCACTGTTCCACATGAAAGTCCAGCAGCAGGAATCCTGGTTGAATTGTCTTGAGTCTCACTGACAGTGATGAGGCCAATTGTAACTGCATTAACTACTCGGTTCAAGTCGAAATTTCCCAGACCAGTGCAGGCGGCGATCAGTAGGGCACAGGGTTGTACTGAGTGGGTTTTGAGGTCCTGTTGCTTTGCCTGTGCTTCGTCTAGCACTGTGTCTGATCCTGGTTAACGCAACCAACCAAATCCAATCAGAAAGGGCAGCAATGCAGAGCTTGTATGATGGTCAGAAACATCCTGCTTCCTGGAGCTGCAGATTCCCACACATATGGAGGGACATAGAAACTGCCTCCTCATTGGCAGTGACCTACCGTCATGTGGGCTGCAGCGGTTCAAGAAGGCAGCTCACCCCCACCTTCTCATGGGGCAACTAGAGGCAGGTAATAAATAGGTAGCCCAGCCAGCAACACCTATGTCCCATTAAGGCAAACCATTTTACGATCAATACTTTTGAAGTGTGAGACTGAGCCATCGTCCATCGGAACGAATGGGCTTGGTGTCAAGTTTGGGTTAAAGTGCAAACATGTCTGGACCGTGATGTGGAGATGCCACAGGGTTGGATGAGGTCAAAAATTGCACAACACCGGGTTACAGTTTGACAGGTTTATTTGAAAACACAAGCTCCCGGAGCTCATCTCCATCCTCAGGCATATTGTGAGAGAGAATTGCTTTTAACAGAATCAATAGAATTGATAAGCAGAAAGGTAACAAAGCCAAAACTGGCCACCTCTTGTTGCATCTTTCATCAGTTAGGAAGGAGACCACTGGCTAAGTTGCAAAATCCAGGTTCATTTCCATTCAACAAAGCGCTGATCAGAGGCTAATAGCCAAGTTCCATACCCATGAGAACAGCCTCAGTTGTGATCTTGGGTTCATGTCACACTACAGGTGACCCAACACATGCTATACTGGATGTGAGTTTGCTCGCTGAGCTGGAAGGTTAGTTTTCAGACGTTTCGTCACCATTCTAGGTAACATCATCAGTGAGCCTCCGATGTTACCTAGAATGGTGACGAAACATCTGAAAACGAACTTTCCAGCTCAGCGAGCAAACTCACATCCAGAACCTCAACCTGAGCTACAAATCTTCTCAAAACTCGCTAACATGCTATACTCCCACACACACACACACACACACACACACACACACACACACACACACACACACACACACTCTGACATGGACAGATGAAATATTTCATCCAAGATGTTTGTGTATTTACAAGTGCATTCTGTTTTCCTCAAAAAAAACCCTAACCCTGGTTTTAAACATAGATTGATTCTAAGCAAGACCTCACACCTAGAATGCATTGTCTGACCTGAGATGTCACCTCTTGTACACACTGATAAAATTTTTAATTATGTCAGGACAATGACTTGAGAGGAATCTAGATTTTGCACTTTAACCAGTGGTCTCCTTCCTAACTGATGAAAAGTACAACAAGGGGTGGCCAGTTTTAGGGTTGTTACCTTTCTACTTATAAATTCTGCGTCTTATACCCTCTCTCTCATACCACTCCTGAGGAAGGAACTGAGTTCCAACAGCTTGCATTTTCAAATAAACCTGTCGGACTGTAATCTGGTGTCGTGTGGTTTCTGACCTTGTCTGGACCAGGAAGTGAATCTATATCTTTCCACATAGGAACCCAGAGAATGTGACCAAGCAGCTCACAAAACTATCAAAGATTATGAAGTGACGAGAGAGAATGGATAGTCAGAGTACTTTCCCCAGGGTGGAAATGTCAATGACTAGGGGGCATCAGCTTAATGTAAAAGGGGGTAAGTTTAAAGGAGATTTCGGAGGAGGATTTTTTTTACGCAGAGGGTGGTGAGTGCCTGGAGGAGGTGGTGGAAGCAGATACAATAGCAATGTTTAAGAGGCACATTGACAGATACATGAATAGGCAGGGAATAGAGGGATATGGACTACATTAGGCAAAAGGGAACATGTGTTGGTGCAGACTCGGTGGGCCGAAGGGGCTGTTCCTGTGCTATATTGTTCTTTGCTCTTCTTTGATCATTTAACTTTTGCAATGAGGCTGTGATCCCATTTATCAGTTTTTTTTAAAATTGATCACCATAGTGGCTTAGGCCTGAAACACCGTAGGGCCCAGAAGAAACAGAGAAATGGAGGAGGGCAAATTCACAGTATTTCATGCGGAGCAAGGGAAGCAGAATTATAACTGTCATTACAATTATAAGCATAGCTTCTTGCCTCCCAAATAATGCTGAACCGTATGCATCCCTCGCCCCACCCCACCAACCCTGGTACGATCTCCTCACTACTGCACACCATCATCACTTCTGCGCCAACCCTCACACACCTACCTGTTTTTGTATGGCTCGGCCTATGAAACAGGCCTCAGGCCCCCGTGGGTCTTCCCAGCTCATATACTGGACAGGACTTTGACTTAAAATAGTACCAGAGTGCATGGCACCTGGGTCAGTCAGGGTTTCCCAATGTAACTGAGCATCCACTTTACCTTCTCCCTCCCCCGTCTCTGAATTCACCAGGCGTACTTTCCCACAGTAGGCACAAAGGGTTTGTCAAGCCGCTTGTGGGTGTTATTGCTGGTTCCTTTTTCTTTTCTCGTCGAGAGGAAGGAGGTAATTCTCAGCACAGCCTGATGAAGCAAGGCCCAGGGCACATGTCGTCTGCTGTCCTATTACTGGTTGATGTGACTGGCAAACCGCTGAATTCTTTTACACGCAAACCACTTCCCTCCCACAGGCCCAGGCCATAGTTGTAACAGGTTGGAGAATCTTCAGGCAAATTGGCTCTTTCTCTGGGCTTGAAGCCACTGACCCCACCCCAAGAACGCACCGCCCACCCCCCAACATAGTACAAGATGCCACAGAAATTATTTATTTTGACTTGCTGACAAACAATGATACTTGAATCCTGAGGAGCTGGGCTCATCTCTTGTTGAGCTTCAGCTGATTATCTCTGGAGTTTGTGCTTTAACTGGGGCACTGATGGCATCCTAAAACTGATTTCATTTCTTATAAACCATGTGTTCATTGCTGTACCACTTCCGTGACTGTTGCGGAATGGTCCTAGTCACATGTCACTCAGGAGTTGAGACACTGAAAATTTCCCAATTATTCAATCCTGATTAATTCCAACCTGACACAGAAAACACTGTTATTGTTACTCTCCATCACACAAATACACTCACACAAATCTAAATACGGCAGACACAAACAAACAGACAATGAAACACAATCATAATACGCACTGATAATCACAAAAGTACACACACACAAACATAACTGCTTGCAGATAAACACACACACACACACACACACACACACACACGAACACAGACACACACACACGTACACAGACACACACACACACACACACACACACAGACACACACAAACACGCACAAACAGACACATATACACACAAACTCACACGCAAACACATACACACACGCATACAGACACACACAAAGACACAAACTCGCACGCTCACACATATAACACACGCACACAGACACACACACTCACACACACACACAAACACACACACACACACACACACTCACACACACACAGACACACACAAACACGCACAAACAGACACATATACACACAAACTCACACGCAAACACATACACACACGCATACAGACACACACAAACACACACAAAGACACAAACTCGCACGCTCACACATATAACACATGCACACAGACACACAGACACACACACTCACACACACACACAAACACACACACACACACACACACACACACACACACACACATATTTACAGTTTAACTCCTTTTCTCCCCCCCAGCTAACTTTGTCCCTCCCCAGTTTCACACATTCAGGTTCTCAAATTCAAGCCCTGAGCAGAAATGATTCTAAAGATCCTGCTAGCTGTTTCGGGACAAAAGCAGCAACAGAGTGAACATGAAATTATGTGATGGATTCCTGCTGTAACACACGGCTTGACTCGGAGCATCAATAAATGGAACATCAGGGTTGATATGAGGTTGCTTTTTCCAGTGGGCTGTCTGCAATGTTGTTTGGGAAAACTAACCTCTTTTATTACCATTTACACCAGGTACGAGAGTGGCTAAAGTAGCACATTTCTTCTGCATTCAGTTCCCAGTTTCATATGATAATTCAGTCAACCTTCCAGCATAGATAACAAACTGTGGAGCTGGATGAACACAGCAGGCCAAGCAGCATCTCAGGAGCACAAAAGCACCAGAGATGAAGGGTCTAGGCCCAAAACGTCAGCTTTTGTGCTCCTGAGATGCTGCTTGGCCTGCTGTGTACATCCAGCTCCACATTTTGTTATCTTGGATTCTCCAGCATCTGCAGTTCCCATTATCACTGAAACAACCTTCCGGCATATCTCTTTTAATACAAATATCAGCAGCAGGAGCAGGCCATTCCACTCTCAAGCCTATCCCATTGTCCAAATCAATCATGGTTAACCTTTTAGTGACTTGAGTTCCACACGCCCCATTAACCTTCAATCCCTTTGCCAAACACCATCTATCCAACTGGAAACAGGCTCTTAAAAATATTCAACCAACTTGCCTCTACTGTTAGAGGTTTTCCAGGCCGCTAGATGCGCCAGAGGGGAATTAAATTGTCCTGAAAGGGATTCCATTAATTTGGGAACAGCTGCCCCGAGTTCTGGGCTCAACAACCAGGGGAAGCATACTTTCCACAGGCACCTTGCATGTTGACCTTGTAACCCCACAAACGTAAGGCTTAAAACAAAAGACCTCGGTAACCATCTTTACAATTCTGGGAGAAGCCTCCCTCCAGAAACACAAGGTGCCTGCCTGATTCTTGTAAAACCCCCTCTTTAACCTGGCTGTTCAGGCTCCTACGACTGAGGTAGCTGGTTTGAAGCCTGCCTCCTGTTCAATCTCGGCATTTCCATTGGCGATGATGCTCACCGAAAGTGAGTCTTAACTTATTTTAGCAATCGTTGAAGATGTCGCAACTGCCACCCCTGGATTTCCCCCTATGCGATCACGGCCCCTCCCCCATCATATTCTTGCCCTCAGAGGTGACTAACTTGGGCCACTTCCTCTTCACCAAATTTCAGTATCACAAGAGCATAGGATGGCCAGCAGTCAGGAGCCTTTTGTTACTGAAGTTTTGTGTTTTATTTGTTCATTCTTGTGGGATGTGGGCATCATTGGCTGGGCCCAGCATTTCATGCCCATCCCTAGTTGCCCCTTGAGAAGGTGGCGGTGAGCTGCCTTCTTGAACTGCTGCAGTCCTCCTGCTGTGGGTTGACCCACAATGCCCTCAGGGAGGGAAATCCAGAATTGTGACCCAGTGACAGTGAAGGAATAAAAATATATTTCCAAGTCAGGATGGCGAAGGGCTTGGAGGGGAACTTGAAGGTGTTGGTGTTCGTATAGATCTGATGCCCTTGTCCTTCTAGATGGACGTGGTCATGAGTATAGAAGGTGCTGTCTGAGGCTCTTTGGTGAATTTCTGCATTGCATCTTGTAGATGGTACACACTGCTGCTGCTGAGCATTGGTAACCTGACCCTATTGCAGGTGGCGGGAGTGGGATGCTTGTGGACGTGGTGCCAATCAAGAGGGCTGCATTGTCCTGGAGCGTGTCAAGCTTCCTGAGTGTTGTTGGAGCTACACACATCCAGGCAAGTGGGGAGCATTCCATCACACTCCTGACTTGTGCATTGTAGATGGTGAACGGGTATTGAGGAGTCAGGAAGTGAGTTACTCGCCGTAGTATTCCTAGCCTCTGGCCTGTTCTTGTAGCCACTGTATTTATATGGTGAGTCCAGTTGAGTTTCTGGTCCGTGATAACCCCCAGGATGTTGATAGTGGGGGGTTCAATGATGGTAATGCCATTGAATGTCAAAGGATGGTGGTTAGATCGTCTCTTATTGGTGATGGTCATAGCCTGGCATTTGTGAGGCAGGAATGTCACTTGCCACTTGTCAGCCCCAAGCCTGGATGTTGCCTAGATCTTGTTGCATTTGAACACGGACTGCTTCAGTACCTGAGGAGCCATGAATGGTGCTGAACATTGTGCAATCATCGGCGAACACCCCCACTTCTGACCTTATGATGGAGGGAAGGTCATTGATGAAACAGCTGAAGATGGTTGGGCCAAGGATATTACCCTGAGGAACTCCTGCAGAGATGTCCTGGAGCTGAGATGATTGACCTCCCACAACCATGACCATCTTCCTGTGTGTCAGGTATGACTCCAACCACAGGAGACTTTGCCCCCTGATATCTACCTGATCCCTGTTTTTCTAGGACTCCTTGATGCCACAATCGTTCAAGTGCAGCCTTGATGTCAAGGGCTATCACTCTAACCTCACCTCTGGAATTCAGCTCTTTTGGCCATGTTTGAACCAAGGCTGTAATGAGGTCAGGAGCTGAGTGGCCCTGGCAGAACCCAAATGGTGCGTCACTGAGCAGGTAAATTGCTGAGCAGGCGCAGCTGAGACCTCTGACTTAGTGCGTCGTGGGTGAACTCCAGGAACCTGACCACAACTGCATTAGCCAAAATCCCCAGTATAGTACCTGGGGAGTGCTATAGTGTTGGTGGTGCCATTTTTCAGATAAGCTGTTAAACCAAAGGTCCACCTTTCCAGCTTGGGGCGATTCAAGGGATTCTATCACACAAAGGAAATGGGATTTTCCCAGATTTCTTGGGCAATATTTGTCCCATATCAACATCACTGACAGGCTGTTATGAGGTAATGGTGTATAGAAACAGGTCGTGCTGAAGAAATTCTGCAGGTCTGGAAGAATCCACATGGAGAGAAACAGATTTAACGTTTCGAGTATGATATGGCTCTTCTTCAGAAATGTAATGGTTACTTTTCTGGCCTAGTATTCTAAATGCCGGAACTCAGGCTTAAGGCATGTGGAATCAAATCTCAGGACAGAAGGATTAGAATCATTCGGTGTAGAACTGGATGAATGCAGCAGGCCAGGCAGCTTCAGAGGAGCAGCAAAGTTGACAGGTCCTACCCAGAAACATCAGCTTTCCTGCTCCTCTGATGCTGCCTGGCCAGCTGTGTCCATCCGGCTCTACACTGTGTTATCTCTGACTCCAGCATCTGCAGTTCCTACTGTCTCTTAGAATTGTTTGGTATCTTGCCAGCAGGACATGACCAACCTTTTTTCTGTGCCGTAGATCACTGTGACAGTCTGTAAGCTGGAAAACTCAAATTTGGCTAATTATATATAGATCTGCAATTTTTTAAAAAGTAACCAGTCTTTTTAATTTTGACCGTGTAACAACTGCGAAAACCCCACATATCTCACTCACGCTACTCAGAGGAAGGAAATCTGCCATCTCTAGCCGATCTGACCGACACGTGACTCCAGGTGCACAGCAATGTGGTTGACTTTTAATTGGCCTCTGTAGTGGTCTAACTGCCACTAGATGGCCACTAGATTCATAGTTCAGTGAAATGTCTCATCACCATCTTGCCAAGACAAGTTGGCCATGACATATCAATGACAACTGGGCTCTAATGCCCACATCCATAGAGTCATACATCCAACCAGTCCATGCCAACAGTAATCCCAATCTAATCGCACCTGCCTGCTCTTGGCCCATATCCCTCCACACATTTCTTATTCATGTATTTATCCAAATGTCTTTTAAACATTGTAATTGTACCCACATCCACCACTTCCTCTGGAAGTTCATACCACACATGAGCCACTTTCTACGTAAAACGAAGTTGGACCTCATAAATTTTTAAATTCTTCATTCTACCTCTTTTAAAATACGTCCCTTAGCCTTGAAATCCCTCCTCCTAGCGAAACACACACCTTATCCATGCCGCTCATGATTTTGTAAACCTCTATAAGGTCACCCATCAATCTCCTACACTCCAGTGGGAGAAGCCTCTCCTTAGAACTCAATCCCTCCAATCCTGGCGAATCTCTTCTGAACCCCCACCAGCTTAATAATATCCTTACTATAACAGGGCAACCAGAACTGCACACATTACTCCAGAAGAGGCCTCACCAACATCCCATACAAACTCAACATGATGTCTCAACTCCGATACTCAAAGGACGGAGCAATGAAGGCAAGCGTGCCATTTGCCTTCTTAACCACTCTGTCTACCTGTAATGGAAACTTCAAAGAATTGTGTACCCGAGCCCCTCGATCCCTCTGTTCTACGGCACTACCCAAGGCCCGACTTTTAATTGTGTAAGTCCTGCCCTTGTTTGTTTTACTAAAATGCAATACCACTACCAATCCTACCGTTAATTTTTTTCCTGCCAAGTTGATTACCAACTCTCTGAAGCCAGAATGAGGGATCACATGATGCCACAAAGTAGGGATGAGGTAAGAACGAAGTTGGAATGCCTCATTGAGAGTTTTGTGCAGTTGGGAATCACACATGGCAGGAGATTCATTGGGTCCCATAACTAGGCCTGAGGCTCCTCAGGGCCCACTGTGCTGGGGTAGAGGGCCTGGAGGCCAGGGGCAAGTATCAGGAGTGGCACTGGGGACCACAACCTCCCTGCAAGTGGGAATTCAATGCAAAAGGAGCAGACAATGCTGTTTGTTTTTTAATGTTTCTTTTTGTTTCAGCTTCATAAAGTCAGTGATTGCTCAGAGCCGTGTGCGGCTGTCAAGTGAGTTTTTAAGATTTTATCCCGCTAAACAAGTGTTAATCATAATTTAAACCAATCAGTATGACTGCGGATACTGAACAAATGCTTTTTCTAACCTTCAAGCCTCATTTGCTAAATGAAAAACTGTAAAAATAGCAGGGGAGGTGAGGCGTTGCAACTGTAGCATATGGGAATTGTTGGATACCATATAATCCTTAATAATAGCATTTGCAATAAAAGTGTGCAGCCCAGGGAATTTTCTCTCCAGTTTGCTTGCATGGTCTCTATTTTTCCTAAACACTGTCAAAAAATGCCAAAGTATCTCCACTAACTCAATTGGGATGAGCTATAATTTTGCAGCACTGCTCGCTGAGCAGTGAAGGTGAGTATCTTTATGGAAACTTATAATGGATAGAATGGACATGTAAAGTGGTAGTGTACTCTAGGAGTCTCCTTTCAGGCTGCCAATATTTCAAATTCTCTTTCCTGGTAGATAGTGTAAGCTGGCTTATTGAATAGGTTCTAGACTGAGTGAAGCACACTTTTGGTGGGTTCAGGGAAGGAGACAGTGGTGCACTGGAAATGTCACTGGCTAGTAACCATTTCAGTCATGGGTTCAAACCTCACTGCAGTCCAAGGTGAAGACGGAATTTAACTTGTGAAAAGCTAATGGGACATCAAAGCCTAATGTACTGGTGACCACACTGCTGATTATTGTTAAAAGCCTAGCTGACTCCTGCAAACTGGAGGAGCAGCTCCTCATATCCTGCCTTTGGAGCTTATGGGCCACTGGTCTAAATGTGGGTTTTATCAGTTTCAAAATCTCTCGACCCCCCCGCCTCATCCCATGACCAACAACCCTCCCTCTCGTCCCCGCCTCCTTGACCTGACACAACCTGTCTATCTTCTCTCCTGCCTCACCGACCAACCCCACGACTGCACTCACCTATCACCATCCCTCCAACCTTCCCCAGCCTCACCCCTCCTCTCTCTATTTATTTGGGAGCTCTCTTCCCCCTCCCCCATTTCTGAAGAAGGGTCCCAACCCGAAACATCGGCTTTCCTGCTCCTATGATGCTGCCCGGCCTGCTGTGTTCCTCCAGCTCCACACAGTGTTATCTCTGACTCCAGCATCGGCAGTTCCTACTATCCCTATCTGACTCACTGTGGACTTTTAGGAAAGTAAATCTGCTGTTTGTACTCAGGGCAGCCTACACGTGACTCCATACCTATAGCCAAAGGGGTGGTGTTTAAGTGGGGATTGACATTAAAAAACACAAGGAACGAGTATCAGGGGTTATGAGGATGGGGGCCTACCACAGACACAATAGCTGTGATCTCACTAAATGGTGAGCCACTCTGGTGGGGCTGAATGGCCTCCTCCATACATTGCCATCTGTTTGCATGGGGCCTATTTTTGCAGTTGTAATCCTATGTTAGCTGCATTTCAAATTTAAGTCATTGGTCCATGAAGCACTTCCAGATATCATAGCATCGCAGAGCTGTACAGCTCAGAAGCAGGCCCTTCGATCCAACTCATCCACTCTGACCAGGTATCCTAAATTAATCCAGTCCCCTTTGCCTGCATTTGGCCCATATCCCTCTAAACCCTTCCTATTCATGCACCCATCCAGATGCCTTTTAAATGTTGTAATTGTACCAGCTTCCACCACTTCCTCTGGCAGCTCATTCCATACACACACCACCCTCTGTGTGAAAAAGCTGTCCCTTAGGTCCCTTTTAAGTCTTCCCCCACGCTCCTTAAACTTATGCCCCTCTAGTGTTGGGTTCCCTCTACCCTAGGGAATAGAACCTTGGCTATTCCCCCTATCTATGCCCCTCATCATTTTACAAATCTCTGTAAGGTCACCCCTCAGCCTCTGACGCTCCAGGGGAATATAGCCCCAGCCTATTCAGCCTCTCCCTGTAGCTCAAACCCTCCAACCCTTGCTACATCCTTGTGAGCCATTCGTCATGAAGCTTGTGAAGTTAAAATGCAAGTCTTGTTTTCATTCGAATCATAGATGTTCTCTCTGTGGAAGTCATAGCCACTGCGGGAGACTGAGCTAATTGTTGGACTTTGAATGCAATGCATTTCTTCAATGGAGTTCCCAGCTCGTTGGTTTCTTTATTGGTCATTTTCCAACTCAGTCGAACAGAGGAGCCTTTTCCTAGTTGGCTTGCCGTCCCTTCACATCGAGCGGAGTTTGCAAACTGAATGAGCAGAAATACAAACTGCTGGCCGTGCCTGTCAGTAAAATCTGATTGGGCCCCCCCCACTTAACACTTTGATCAAGCATCGTCACCCAGGCCCCCTTCTTGCGATACATGTATCCCAGCTACCTCCCTTTGATGAGCTACATTGGCCATAGTCATTCAATGCTATTTCTTTATCTCGTCAGCCTTTGGTAAGCAGCCAATTTGCAGGGCCACTAATTTGCAGCAAATCCAGAGCTAACAAGAGCAGATTCTTTGGAATTTTCAATAGCACTTAGGCGGAGCAAATTCTTTGTTTGAAATTGTTTGAATTTACAGACAAGTCTTTTCAAGCTTGTTACTCCTTCTTTTCAGTTAAACTAAGCTTGCAGAGCCCTAGCTGATGTAATCCTGCACCATGTGCGAATAGAGATAGCAGGAGCTGCAGATGCTGGAGAATCTGAGATAACAAGGTGTAGAGCTGGATGAACACGACAGGCCAAGCAGCATCAGAGGAGCAGGAGGGCTGACGCTTTGGGCCTAGGCCATATTAAATTTCAACTAGACCACAAACACATTCGGAAAGCAGGGACAGGCATGCAAAGACTGCCCCTTTGGTTCTCCAGGCTTCACCACTCCAGCCATGGAGATTCCCAATGTGGGGGCAGGATGGAGGAGGGTGGGTGCAGTGAGGGGGAGATGGGGGTAAAGGAGAAGCGGGCAGAGGCTGGTGGAAGTGAGGTCCTTCTGATGATTGACCGCATGCCTCCGTTTGAAGGCAGGGGGTGGCGCCAGTCCCGCGTAAGGAGAGACATGTCAGGAGTGCATTTGGGTAGCGACTTCCATGACTGTCGAGGTGCCTCAGAGTTTAGCAGCTTATCTGAAAGGCATGATCTCAGTCAGCGCCACACCCCCTCAGCAGCACCTTGCGGTGTCAGTCTAGCCTCCAGAGTTCAGGTCCATAAGACCATAAGACATAGGAGTGGAAGTAAGGCCATTCGGCCCATCAAGTCCACTCCGCCATTTAAATCATGGCTGGTGGGCATTTCAACACCACTTCCCTGCACTCTCCCCATAGCCCTTGATTCCTTCTGAGATCAAGAATTTGTCGATCTCTGCCTTGAAGGCATCCAACGTTCCGGCCTCCACTGCACTCTGTGACAATGAATTCCACAAGCCCACCACTCTCTGGCTGAAGAAACATCTCCTCATTTCAGTTTTAAATTTACCCCCTCTAATTCTAAGGCTGTGCCCATGAGTCCTGGTCTCCCTGCCTAACGGAAACAACTTCCCAGCATCCACTCTTTCTAAGCCATACATTATCTTGTAAGTTTCTATTAGATCTTCCCTCAACCTTCTAAACTCTAATGAGTACAATCCCAGGATCCTTAGCTGTTCATCATACGTTAAACGTACCATTCCAGGGATCATCCGTATGAATCTCCGCTGGACATGCTCCAGGACTAGTATGTCCTTCCTGAGGTGTGGGGCCCAAAATTGGACACAGTATTCTAAATGGGCCCTAACTAGAGCTTTATAAAGCCTCAGAAGCACATCACTGCTTTTATATTCCAACCCTCCTGAGATAAACGACAGGTCCTGGCAGATAGTCACCAGGTTGTCCCTTAGAGCTGGACATTGTCAACCAACTGTGTTGTGATATAACTGTGGTACACTGGGGGAATTTTAACCTTGAGCTGGTCTGTAAAATGAAGGATGTTGAGGGGTTCATTGAAGTCACTTGGTTTGAAACTGGGGAGGATGTAAAAAGCGTGGTGGATCCAATTTCTCCCATGCTTTCGTGCAATATAAGCCCTAAGTCAAAATTATCACCATGTTGTAAGTGTTGGTTCCTTGTGGTAGACTGGTCAGAAAGGTTAGATCACATGGGATTCAGGATGTGCTTCCCAATTGGATTCATAGTTGGGTCAATGTTAGGAGACAGAGTGTGGTGGTTAAAGGTTGGCTTTTGGACTGGAGGTCTGAGACCAGAGGCATCCCACAATGGTTCGGGCTGGCCCCCCTGTCGTTATTTACATGAACAATCTGGATGAGAACATTGGAGATATGGTTCGGAAGTTTGCAGGTGATCCCAAAATTGGTGGCATAGTGGACAGTGAAGAAAGTTGTCAAAGATTACAAAGCAATCTTGATCAATTGGGCCAATGGGCGGAGGGCTGCCAGATGGAATTTAGTTTAGATAAATGAAAGGTATTGCATTTTGATAAGACAATCCATGGCTGGACTTCCACAGTTAAATGTAGGAACCTGGGGAGTCTAGTAGAAAACAGAGGTCTAGGGGGTTGAAGTACATAGTTATTTGAAAATTGCATTGCAGGTAGACAAGGTTTAAGAAGGTGTTTAGTGCGCTTTGCTTCATTGCTCAGACCATCGAGTACAAGAGTTGGGATATTGTCTCGAGGGTGTACATGATGCATTTCTGTTCCCCTGTTATCTGAAGGATATTATTAAACTGGAGGGGGTTCGGAAGAGATTTACCAGATGTTGCCAGAAATGGAGGGTTTGCATTTTAAACAGAGGCTGGATAGGCTGGGACATTATACACTGGAGCGTAGGAGTTTGAAGGGTGACCTTATGGAGGTTTTTCAAATCATGAGGGACATAGATAAGATGAAAGCAAAGGTCTTTTCTTTAGGATAGGGAAGTTCAAAACTCGGGGCAATAATTTTGAGGTGAGAGGAGTAAGATTTAGAAGGGATTTGAGGGGCAACTTTTTCACACAGAGGGTAGTGAAATGAACTGCCAGAGGTAGATGCTGATACAGTTACAACATTTAAAAGGCGTTCGGACAGGTGCTTGAATGGGAGAGGTTGAGAGGGATATGGGCCAAATTCAGGTAAATGGGATTAGTTCATTTGGGAAACTTGGTCAGCATGGACGTGTTGGATCAAGGGATCTGTTTTCGTGCTGTATGACTCTATGACTGTGTAACTACATCATTAGAATATGGAAGACAGTTAGCACTTAGCTCTCTCATCCCTGATCTACAGTACAAAGGGCTCTTGTTTTCACATCACAGCTTGAGTGCATTAAAGGGGCATGAGTTACTGAGGGAGTGCAGCACTGTTGGAGGGTGCTGGTATTTGAGGTGAGGGGAATGCCCAAGCTGGGGAGTTCTTGTTGGTGTCATGCCTAACACAGTGAATATCAGGGTGTGATCATGTCTCTAGATATTAGTGGAATTATCTGTGATGTCCATCAATAATAATGTCCCTCCCAGCCACCTAGTCCTCTGTGTCTGCACTGATTCCTTGCAGAAGCTTATACAATTCTCTTCTGTGAACCACGACATTTTCCCCTCACACTGGCTTCTGTCCTCTTCCCAAAGCCTTTTTAAATCCATACACAATGCACAGTCAGAACTGCAGGCACCGATTCCGAATGGCCGAGAGGGGCGCTTGCAAATCAGGTGGGAACTGAGCAGGTTTGGCGCGGGATGCACATTGCACCAGAATACTGTACTTTCCAGACACTGTTCAGGGAATCCCTGCATAAGGTGCGACCAAAAATAAACAGTGACTCACTACTGATCGCTAATAGCTGCAGACGGCCGCTTGTGTGTGCAAGCCAGGCACTTCCCCCCCCCCCCCCCATAGCTTTCCGTTTGTCATTGGTTAGGAGCGAGGGGGTAGAGGGAGCTAGAGTCACATTGGCAAGGCGCTGTACAATAAAGCATAATCAGTCTGGGCAGATGTATGCAAGGTAGTGACGGCAAGGCTTTTATGGGGAGTGTACAAAAGCTGTGAGAGAGACCAGCAGCTCAGACACTGCGTGAGTAGAGAGAGAGAGAGCGTGTTTACTGCTGTCCAGGAACATTCCACGGGTTTAAAAAGAAGACTGGGCAACGACATTCATTCATGGCACCCAGTAGGTTCTTTTCCCTGGGTAAGTTACAAGCTTACGTTATATTTAATACAAAGTCTAACTATCAGATACTGCTCTTTATCTCCCATTGCCGCTCCCCCCAACCCCCAGCCCTTACCCATTCTCCTGTCTCTCGCATTTGCTTTTCTTGATGAATTATTCTTTTTGTTGGCACTCATTCATTGGGTGCAGTGACAGGGTTCAGAGAGCCCAGGTTTGATGTGTTAATGCAATAGTCCGTGTTCTTGCATTGGCTTTATTTGCCTCTGCTATTCATGGAAGGTAAGGCTGGGGGCTTACTGTACCAACAGGCATCATTAGGTATGAGGGAGAACAGTCATGGGTTTTCCAACTGGATGGTTGGAATTGGTCAGCGTACACCCTGCACGTTTCATCAGGGAGTTTTTTGAGGTCATGTTAGTCATTTTCTCGTAATGAGCAAATAAATTTCCAGAGAAAGGGCTGGCATTTCTAAGCACCTTTCTTAACCATTGGCTTTACTGTCAAATGAGATACCTGCGTCTAACACAGAGCAACAACCTCAGTCTTGTGCTGGGTTTTCAGCCTGGAATTGTGAGCGCCACTCCAGGGAATCTTTGACTTTGTGAATCTAATGAGCCGCAGCCAATAAACACTCAAAGGCACACACATACACAGATACATACATACACACACATACACACACACACACACAAACACACACATACACACACACACACATACACACACACATTCATACACACAGACACACACACAAACACACATTCATTCACACAGACACACACACACAGACACAAACACACACATACACACACACACATGTATACACGGACAAACACATACACACACATAAACAAACACATATACACAAACATAGAGTTAGTAAGAACTGCCAATGGTGGAGTCTGAGATAACACAATGTGGACCTGGAGGAACACAAACACACACATATATAGACATACACAGATGTAAACACACACATACAAACATACACTCACACAGACAAAACACACAAGTGCAAACACACACAGATACACACACACACGTACACACAGATACACATACAATCAGTACACAAACCCTGTGCAAGGCATAGACAGACATACACACACAAACAACACACGCATATTACCTACACACACCTACAAGGGGCATACCTACACAGACACAGTCTCACACACACACACCCACGCACGCACACACCTGACAGTGGCATATCATGAAGCAAGATTGTTAAGACAAAGGACAAAGGTTTAAGGCAAACATAGTATGAGATAAAGAGGCAAGACAAACAGGAGAGAGTGAGTGAAGGCAGATTGAAGTGAAACAATGTAGGGATAGCAGAGAGTATGAGGAAAGAGTGGACAAAGGGAAAAGGGAAAGGATGAAAGAGGGGAAAGCAGATCCAGAACATAAGGAGAGAGGGATGGTGAGAACAATAAAGCAAGAAAAGAAAGAATAGATCAGAGGGAGGATGCAAGAGAGCAGATGGCGGTGAACAGACTGAAAATGATTGGGGAAAAGAGCAGTGATCAGCCAGAAGACAACTGTGTTGCTGCATGAGGCATTAAAAGATAATCCAGAGCAGGAAAGTGTGGAACATTACGTTCTCTCCTCGATGTGGATTCAGAAACTATTCAGGGAAGTAGTCAGGAAATTCATGAATAGTACAGGAAGAGGAATAAGGCAGGCAGCCCGTGCTGATACGGGACCACAAGAAATGATCCTGCATTGTAGAATGCATGGAAGCCGTGATATAATCTTCCAGGTTCCTGTTCTATATTAGTGACACTTGGCACAATCCACTCATGCAGCTACCAGTCTGACTCAACTGATCGACAAAGACCTAGCGAAATTTTCTGGTAATGAGTCAAGACATCAAATATATCAAACACTTGATACCAGGTAACCACATCAGAGATTCATGCTGTTTTATTTTAGTTGAATTCTGCTGTAAGGGCATTTTGTGTGAAAGTACCCATGTCAGTCACAAGCATAATTTTGGTGGTCTGTCATAATGACTGTTAACCCTCCACTTGAACACCTTGCATGTTCAGGCTAACACTTTGCAATGGGGTTCGACCAGATCTGATTTCTCAACCTCCTTGCCTTGATCCCATTATTGTCTTCCTTCTGTTTCATCTTCCTCCATATGACCCCAGTGTACACTTGTCACATCAACCTACATGATACCCAGGGTTGGTTTATCACTGGGATGTGGCATCACCATGGCTTTTCTGAGGCATCTTTGGCTCTTGCCCCTCAACTGGTTGGGGACAAGGTCTTCTCCTTGGAGCAGTCTGTTCCCCATGTTATCAAGGAAATAGTCCTGGGATTTGGAACTAGTGATGTTGAAGGAATAGCGATATATTATCAAGTCAGTATGGCATGTGGTTTCAAAGGGAACATTGAGATTAAAAGGTGATTATGTTTCCATGCCTCCAGGAGCTACTGTTGAATAAGTCTTGGCACTTTGATCCCATCCATTTCTCAGATGGTACTTCTGTTAACTAATGATGGGAGTCAATTTGTAAAGGTACAGTAGAGCTGGGATGAAATGGGTGTCCTTTTCTTGGGTGGTGTTGAGTTTAAATGTTGCTAGAGTTGCACCGAGAGACAGCTTTCTGGAGTGTGTTCCGTCTTACCCCTGGCTTATGCCGTGTAAATGGTTCTGACTTTAGCAGAGCCCTGCAGAATTCCCAGCCCCCGACCTTCAGGCGTTGCAGAAGGTGCTTAGAATCTGTATTGCCGGAGATGGCCATTGCTTGTGTCGAGTGAAACTTATTTGACTTTTATCCATCATTGTCCAGGTCTTGCTGCATTCAGAAATTGATCATTCAGGGAGGAACGCGAGCGTGAGGGGTATCAGATCAGCCATGAAAGGTGGAACAGTCTCAAGGGGCTGAATGGCCTGTTTCAGTTCCTATTTCTTATGATCTTATCATCAAACATCCCACATCTAACCTTATAACAGAGACAATACTGTTGATGAACTGTTGAATATTAGAATAGATAGGTGGTTGTTTCTGACTATCACAGACTCGATGGGGTGAAGGGCTGAGCTGTAGGCCTCCACAATTGTAAGAATATTCCAAATCTTTTATCAATTGAAACTTCAAGCTGTCCATTTCTGAACAGGTATTACTGATAGTGATTGCTCTTAGAGACTCAGGTTAAAATCAGAGCCCGTTTGCACCACCTCCTCTATCCCAAGGTCAGTCGAGGTAATGCAGATTTTAAATTTGTGAAGGAGCTTGATGTTGGGGGGTGGAGAGAGGGGAGACACCAAATCTTGGCATGACCTATAAACAAAGGACAGTCACCAATGAAGCCAATGAAGAACTCAGGTTGGCCGGAGACTGGTGATTGAAGATTGTGCCAGCTCAGGGAGTGGGTGAGGAGAATTTATGGACGTAATTCAGGATAATCTAGAACAAAATGAAAGAGGGGAAAGAGTTGCAGTTAGAATGAGGCAGACCGTGTGCAGCATATGCATTTCTCATGCTGATCTGAGTGGGTTGATTGTAGTCTTCAAGGATGTACGCAGGGGGACCGAGATGAACTAGGGCTGATATGAATGCCTTTGTAGTGTGGTGCCAGGTGTAGCAGAATATAAAGAAACCACACACTCATTCTGAAACAGCGACATGAAGTTTAGCAATGTGATCATTGGAACATTCCGCATGCACTTTTCAACACGCAGTCCTTTCAGATCTCGATCAGAAGTTCCACGTGCATTCTGAAATGGCACTCGGAAAGATGGAAACTTTCTACAGAGAGCTCTGAGAGGTGATAAATATCTAAGTAATGACATTTTCTGCTCTAAGATTAATCAGCTTCGTGTCAAACCAGAGTACGCAGCAATCTGCCAGGAGACATTAATAGCCTTATTTGACTGGGTTTTCTGTTTGATGGGAGGTGGGCATCAGTGGCTGGCCCACCATTTATTGCCCATCCTTAACTGTCCCTTCAGAATGTGATGGTGAGCTACCTCCTTGAACTACAGCAGCCCATTTTGTGTTGGTTGACCCACAATGCCATTAGGAAGGGACTCGCAAGATTTTGACCCAGCAACGGTGAAGGAACAGCGATATATTTCCAAGTCAGGATGGTGAGTGGCTGGGCAGGGAACTTGCAGGGGGTGGTGTTCTCATGTATCTGCTGCCCTTGTCCTTTGAGGGGGGGGGGCGTGGTTAGGGAAGGTGCCGTTGAAGGGAGCTCAGTAAGCTACAGCAGTGCATTCTGTAGATGGAATTCACTGCGGCTGCAACCGTGGGTTGTTTGGTGGAGGTAGAAGGTATGTGAGGTGCTGGTTAGGGTGCAGATAGACCAGGCTGCTTTGTGTCGATGGTATTCTGGACCTTCACTCCTCTGGACAAGTGTACCAGCTCACTGGTATGAGCCTAGATGGTACAGGCTTTGGGAAACATAGGAGCTCTGTACTCAATGTCAGAATACCTCCCTCTGACCCACCCTCGTAGCCACAGTATTAACACAGCCGGCCCATTCGCTGCTTTTTGTCGATAGTAACCTGAGGATTCAGTCAGGGTCGAGCAATTAAGGCAGCAATTTCGGTCACAATGCGACAGAACCACTCTTAAGATTTCCAGGAAATGTAACGCAGTTTATTTCTCAAGAAAGCAACAGTAAGCAGTCACGGCCATCACTCCTGTTTCGTTTGCCCCAGCGATTGCCAGGCACAGAGCGGTGACAAACAAGACGAAAGCACTGGGGGCCAGAGACGGGTCTAGCAGTGTCCCAGGAGAGGTACGCGGGCAGTCGGGAGTTTACTCTCTGTTACTACAGGATCGTCTCACCCTCCCTTCCCTCCCTCCCTCCCTCCCTCCGTCTCCCGGATTCCAGCCTATGAAGCGTTGCCAGGAACCTGTTGTTCTGTTCAACACGCTCTGATTGTGTTGCAGCCTGAGGAGGTCAGGCTCAGAATTGCTGAATGCGCATGGGAAGAAGCGAAGGAATGCCAGCCCTGTTGCTACTTTGTGCTGGTAAATATGCCAACCCCCTCTTCCCCCCCACCCTCCCCCCACCACCACCCCCCAGCCCCAAAACTGGGGCAGTGATTAACTTCTGATTGACGTCAAACTCTGCCCGGATCATAGGGGCATCAGAGGCTGAGCAGTGACCTTATAGAGGGTTGTAAATAAGGCAAATGACAAAGGCTTTTTCACTAGGGTGGGGGAGGCAGACTTCAAAACTTAAAGGGGAATGTATTTTTGAGGTGAGGCGGGAAAGATTTCAAAAGGACACGAGGGGCAATTTTTTTACACAGAGCGCGGTTAGTGAGTGGAATGAACTTCCAAAGGAAGTGGTGGATGTGGGTGCAATTACAATGTTTAAAAGACATTTGGATAAATACATGAATAAGAAAGATTCAGGGAGATAGAGGCCAAACACGAACGAGTGGGACTAGTTTAGTTTGGGAATCTTTATTTATGCTTTCATGGGATGAGGGTGTTGCTGACCATGCAACATTTATTGCCCGTTCTTAATTGCCCAGAGGGCAGTTAAGAGTCAACTACATTGGTGTGGGTCTGGAGTCACATGGAAGCCAGATCGGGTAAGGATGGCAATTTCCTTCCCTAAAAGACATTCGTGAGCCAGATGGGATTTTCCCCCAGCAATCAACTTTGGATTCATGGTCATCATTAGATTGTTAATTCCAGATATTTTATTGGATTCAAACTCCGCCATCTATCAAGGCAGGATTTGAGCCCAGGTCCCCAGAACATTAACCGGGTCTACTGGATTAACAATCCAACGATAATATCACTCGGCCATCACCTCCCCCTTATGGCTAGTAACGATGAAACAAACCAAAGGGTCTGTTTTCCTAGCCGTATGACTGTCTGACTCAGGCAGGGGAGCAACGATGATGTTTTTCCAAGCACTCCCCATGACCTTCTGCAGACATTAATGTCTATCAGCTCCACATGCCTTTATTAGAAAGTTGAAATAAAGGCAGAAACAAATAAAGCTGGCTGTCCCAGAGGGGATAAACCAGGAAGGCGAACAAAAAGATTAGCAACTGCAGGTAACAGAGTTCCATTTGGAAGTGTGCCAGGTGATCGGAGCCCAGGGTGTGATCATTGCTGGCAGAGAAATGGACAAGATCATCCAGGCATGATATTTTCCCCAGGGCACATGGGGTAAAGTCCCTCTCGCAGGCTGTTGGAGAGCTGGTGAGAGATGAGTCCTGCCCACCTTCATGCCAATGTGGCAGTGGTGGGACCAGGTGGTAATGACCATGCCACCCTGCCTGGCGACAATTTCCAGTGGTCCAGAAACCGACAGCTCTCGCCCCCGTCAGTGCCACTGAGCAGGCAGCGGCCTTCTGCTTGTACGTCACTGGGGATCACAGACAGCGAAGAGCTGAGGGAGGTGTGTCGCGGGAGTGGGACGTTCGGTCGGTTGATAGGGGGACTGTGGCTACACTTTCTAGGTTTTGAATGGAAGACAGCGTGGTGCCAGGGTCTCAGATGCAAGGTCAGATCTTGTTCTCAGAGCTAAAGTGAACAAAGGGAAATGGCGGGTGAGACAAAGCTGGAGCAGGGGCCTGGGTTAAATGATCAGCCGCGATTGTATCGAAAGGCAGAACATGTTTGAAGGGCCAAATCTACTCCTGTTCCTATTTTCTGTGTCCATCAGCAAGGACCATCTGTCCTACATCCTCCCTCCTTCTCGCATGGACATAGTTTTTTTTTCCCAAGGGCCATTCTGCCTTACCCAGCTGACGTTATGCCTTACTCTCTGGGATCTTGCTGTGCATGAATTTGTTGTATTTCCTTTAATGCTGACTGTATCTCCAAGAGTGCTTCCTCGGTTCTGCTATGATATCTCAGGATGCTATAATGTTGTGAAAGGGACAGTCAGGTCCTTTCCTTAATGTGCCAAGTGATTTACAGACCTTGGGTGAAGGGTTGCTCTGGTGGGGCTGGATTTAGCTACCCTGGCTCACGTCTCCTAAAGTCTGTATCTCGTTGATCATTTTGAGCTGAGCTGGGGGCCGGTTCGAAGAGAAGCGCTGACCAGATTTCCTCGCACTCCTTGAGGAACCTCTGAAACATGGTCCCATCGAATCCCCAACCTTATATTCCAGCTCCTTTCCCGCGATGTGGGAATCTCCGGCACTGACAGCATTCGTTGCCCCACACTCAGCACAGTTCCCCTTTATTGCCCCAGAATACCACTGACTGGGTTACCAGGCCATTTCAGAAGGCAACCAGGTATCGACCTTTCGCTGCAGGACGCACATATTGACTCATGGGTAAAGATGGCATTTCTCCCTTTCATCTAAACTAGATTGGATTTTACAACTGGGTCAACAGTTTAAAGATGTGAAGGTTAGATGGTTTAGCCATGCTAAATTACCCATAGCGTCCAGGCATGTGCAGACTAGGGAGGATTGGCCATGGAAAATATGGGGATATGGGGATTGAGGAGGGGAATTGAGTCTGGAGGCCTTCAGAGGGAAAGTGCAGACTGGATGGGCCAAATGGCCTGTTTCTGCACGTTAGGGATTCTATGAATCTATGAGCTTGCTAATGTTTCATTTCAGATTGATTTAGTTACATGAATTTAAACTCCTGGCCTTTTCTAATGGGATTTGGACTCCAATCACCAAACCTTTAGCCTCATGACAACTCAGTTTCCGTCAAGTAGAATTGGGTAATGCAATTATCAGGGTGGGGGAAGGGGCAGTATTTAGGTGCACAGACATCTTTCTTCTCTCTAGGGACTGATGAAACTTCATCAACCTTAATCACAGCCTCAGTTTAACACCACAGGGCTGTAGTCCATTCACTCTAAGGTGACAAGGGAAACATGCTAATCCCTGTGAATCTGGGCACCAAGTACAATCCAATACAATGCAGTGCAGCAGAGAAACAGGCCTTTTGGCCCATCAATTTGCAACAATTCTTAATCCTTATTTGGACCTACTACTTATTGTCCATGCCCCCTTTCTATTCCTCTGTTTCCCCCCGGTCATGTATCTATCAAGATATGCCTTAAACGTCGCTCATATGCCTGCTTCCACCACCTCCACAGGCAGTGTGTTCCCGGCACCCACCACCCTCTGTGTGAAACATTATCTCTGCACTTCTCCCCCGAACATTTCCCTCTCATCTTGAACCTGTGACCTCTTGTAGGTGACCTTTCCACCCTGGGGAAAAGCCTCTGACTATTCACCCTATCTATGCCTCTCATCATTTTGTGGCCCTCTAACAGTTTGGTCCTTCAGCCTTCAACTTTTCAGTGAAAACAGTCTGAGCGTATCCAATATCTCCTCCCAACTAAAACCATCTCGATCAGGCAGCATCCTGGTAAACTCTCTCTGCAGGCTCTACAAAGCATCCACATCCTCCTGGTAGTGTGGTGGCCAGAACTGTATTCAGTATTCCAAATGTGGCCCTAATTAAAAGTTTTGTACGGCTGTAACATAACTTGCCTATTTTTATAAAAACCGAAAGAACTACGGATGCTATAATTCAAGACCAAAAACAGAAATTGCTGAAAAGGCTCAGCAGGTCTGCCAGCATCCGTGAAGAGAAATCATTATTAGCATTTCCAGCAATTTCTGTTTCTGTTGCCAACTTTAATATTCAATACACTAGTCAATAAAGGCAAGTGTGCTATATGCCTGAGGTAACAAGGTGTGAAGCTGGATGAACACAGCAGGCCAAGCAGCATCAGAGGAGCAGGAAAGTTGACATTTTGGGTTGAGACCCTTCTTCCGAAAATGCTGGGCTGTGTGCCTTCTTGACTACCTTGTTCACCTGGTTTGCCACTTTCAGAGATCCGTGGATCTGTATGACCTCCTCCCTCTGTATGGCAACTTGCACCAAATGACCTTTCACCCATTAACTGGGAATGCCAACCAGCTTTGGTTCAAAGGTTTATATCAGGTTTTCCTTTACTCAGGGATCATGCAGCACAGAAGATCCTTGGGCCCATCATGACATTGATGACTACATGAAATAGCCCATCTATTGTTTTTAACTCATTCATGGGTGTTGTTGACCCAAAATCTAGCCCTAACTCACTTCCTCAAGGTCTATTAAGGAATGATGGTCCAGGTCGTGATATCCATATCATGTGAACTAAATTAAAGTCCCAGACCTCCTGCAATTTCTTTTTCTCTACAAATTAATAAATAATTGGGAGTACAGAACATCTCAAAGGAGATAGGAATTCGAAGCTCTTTATCTTGAATTTATGAGCCACTTGTGGAACACTGTGTTCAATTCTGATCTCCCTTCTATAGGGAGGATGTTGTTAAACTTGAGAGGGTTCGAAAAGATTTTCAACGATGTCGGTGGGATTGTGGCTTTGAGCTGTCGGGAGAGGCTGAATAGGCTGGGGCTTTTTCTCCCCGGAATGTCGGAGATTTAGTGGTGACCTTACAGAGGTTTATAAAATCATGAAGGGCATGGATACGGTGCATAGCCAAGGCCTTTTTCCCAGGGTGGAGGAGTCCAAAACTAGAGGGCAAAGGTTTAAGTTGAGAGGGGAAAGATTTAAAAGGGACCTAAGGGTGGTGTGTGTATGGAATGAGCTGCCAGAGGACGCGATGGAGGCTGGTACAATTACAACATTTAAAAGGCATCTGGATGGGTACATGGGCAGGAAGAATTTAGAAGGATAATGGCCAAATGCTGGCAAATGGGAAAAGCAAGCATCAATGTACCCCGAAGGAAGCCGCTGTATAAATTGTAGCTTGTTGTTTTAATTGGAGTTTCCTTTCTCTCAAATCCAACTCGTTACATTCGGCTCTTGCTGAATGATAGATTAAAATTAAACTTTAACTTTTAGTAATCCTAAATTTCGAATGAATCACCAATTTCCTGAAGAGAGTTATGATTGAAATTGTTTCTGACTCATTTCCAGCACTGCATTCCAGATTGTAACACCTTATTCTGTTAAAATGAACCTCCTTGTCTCTCCATCCTTGCTCCTTTTGCCAATTTTCTTCCATTTGAGCTCTTTGTCACGACGTCCCTCCCCAGGGAGAACAATGCTTCTCTTTCTGCTCTATCAAACTGTTATATCTGCTATAAATTAGTAAAGTGTGGTTATTCAAATCCCATCTGTTCCATTTACAGCACACAGCTGCTTTTTAAGGCACTCCTACCAAGAAGTTCGGAGCCCCATGAGTGACAGCAGTGCCGCTATCACCAGAATTCAGAGGCTGTTCACAATGCACTGAGCTCCCCAGGCAGCACTATCCCCATCTTCCAGTATTGTGCAGTGCTGAGTCCTATCACATCCACCACTGGCCCAACATGAAGCCCTGAGCTCCGCTGATAGAAGGTTTCATTCAGGCAGATAGCAAAGGCTGGCTTCATTGCTCATTGGTCAATCAGCCGTGTCTATCTGAAGCAAACAGAGCAAGGGTTCTTGAGACCGCAGCCACTCTGTTCTCAGTAAGAACGGGCTGACAGGCCTCTCAGGCTAAATGACTGCATCCTGTCATTTCCAAGAAATAAGGGTGTCAACTCTAGCCCACGTTTAAGAGTTGGGTGGGGTCAGGTTAAGGGGGAACATGGTTCCTAGAGAGGCCATTATTTGTGACTCAGTTAATAGCTCTCTCCATTTTGAGTTTCATTGTTTAAAACCCTGCTCCAGGGCTGTAAGTGGAAAAGGTGGACCACAAATGCAGGGCAGTGTCACTGTCGGAGGGTGTCTCTTTAGGTTGTGATGTGAAACTGAGCCAGTCTTTGCCTTTGTGATGACGCAAGGTGGGGTAAAAGATTTGATGATGCTTTGTCGAAGACTTCTCCCTGGGGTCCCAGCTAATCTTTATCCCTCAGTCAACCTCACTAAAAGAGAATGCCTGGTCAACATTGTGTCACTGTTTTGGGGGACCTCGCTGAGAGAGATAAGGATATCTCAGTTCTGACATTGCAACAATCGCAATTATAAAGCACTCTGAGACATCCAATGGTCACACGGGCTGCAGAAATTAACTCAGCTCTTCACAAGAAGAACGACGACTGGACCCAAGACGTTAAATCTGTTTTCTGTCCCCTCAGATACCTCCAGAGTTTCTCCAGAAATTTCTCCTTTTCAGCTCGAGATTTCCAGCAGTTCCATAACTTAACCTGCTGGTTGAGGAGCTGATGGATTTACAAGCTCTTACATCCCATCCTGTTCTACTCTTCGCGTATCAGAGAGCGAGGCAGTGCAGACGGAGCTGTTCAGCCTAGCCTGTCCCTACTGGCTGTTTGAAAATGCTATGAATCCATGGTCTCTGTTCTTTTCTCATGGATTTCCCTGTCAAGCTCTTGTCCAATTTTCCAATAATTGAATCAGCATCCCATATCCAATTGCGGCAATGCATTAAGCAAAAAATTATTTCTTTTGCCAACCCAAGACCATTTGGTTTCCAACACTTTGCCACTGGAAACACTTACTTCTTTCTGACTCTTGAATTCTCGCATGATTTTGAGCCTGTTACCTCCTGCTGAACCTACGGGGCACAGCTCCCTTCATGTTGATAAAGTCTTAAATCGCTGGGAGTACACATGTCAAGTTCCTCCACACTCTCTTGATGCCTTTTCTAAAACCCAAAGGCCTAAATAGGCTAATATCTGCAGTATGTATAAAATGCAGGCTCCCACCCAATCCCAAGGGGTTGGGGGGTGGGGGGAAGCTTGTGGTTCATGTTTGAATTGCTCCATTTGATGCTAAAACATCTCTGGAAACTGCAAAGAGGAACGACTAACCAATAGGAGCACTTATTCAATATATTTCTGCATTTTTGACTGAAAATGCATGCAGCCACAGAAAGAGTGTGCAATGCTTCATGTGTCCTTGATGAGCAAGAGCTCTCTGGATTGAAATGAAACGGACATTTGGTCTTGTGGATCTAAGAGGACACTTTCAATTTGAGGCGCTGTGCTTTTAGAACAGAAATAATGTGAATCGTTTTATCATCTCTGGGAGGGCCACTGTGTGGCTTTGAAACTCTCTGCCTCAGAGAGGGGCGAAGGTTGGTCGTTGGGTATTGATCAGGTGGAAGTAAGTGCATTCTAGCTAGGCAGCGAACTGAAAATTATCGGAGGTCATTGGGAATGTGGAATTCAAAAGAAAAACAAAGAGATCAGACATGAGCAAACGTTATGAATGTTGGAGCAGGCTCAGGAAGTGAAATCTGCTCCTATCATGTACTCTGTCCACTGCCTACACATAGCAGTATTTTGTATTCATAAAGCCCCTACAGTGTGGAAACAGGCCCTTCAGCCCAACAAGACCACACCTATCCTCAGAGCATCCCACCCAGACCCATCCCTTGACACTACAGGCAATTTAGCTTGGCCAATCCACCTAGCTTGCACATCTTTAGATGGTGGAGGAAACCCGCACAGACACAGGGACTACATACAAACTCCACACAGGCAGTCTCCTGAGGCTGGGTTTGAACCCAGGTCCCTAGCACGATCAGGCAGCAATGCTAACCGCTGAGCCACCACGCCATTCTCCTGGGGACAAGCCCAGTCTTTAGATTTCACCCCTATCTGACACATCAAGCAGATCCTCTTGCCTTTTTCCCAGTATCGAACTAACAGCACATTGCGAGATGAGCTGGGTGAGAGGGTTCGAAGCTAGGAATTCTGCAGTAGTTGAAATTGCTGTGCCGAACTTTTACCCTAAACCTAAGGTCTATCTAACCTCCACCCCTACCTTATACTATCATCCATATGCCTATCTAATAGCTGCTTAAATGCCCCTAATGAGGCCGACTCCACTACCCTCTCCAGAAATGCATTCCACACCCCTACCACTCTCTGAGTAAAGAGAATGTCTGATTAAAGAAAGTATCCTGGCTCAAGTCAGTAATGCAAACTTTCAAGTCAAGCCTCTAAAGCGTTTAAAAAGGTAGTCACTTATCATGATTGAAAAGTCAAAAGCATAAAGTCCTCCTGCTAGTTTTAAATTTCCATCCTATGATGAAATGTTCTGTTTTTTGGAGGAAACAGTCTTGCTTCCTCACTAAGGTGCACTGAATGCAAGAGCAAACGTAATAAAAATCACTGAGCTAAATGTGTCATTTATCAATAAATGAAAACATTCACCTCTTTGTACCTCCATCAGAAAGACCTATCCCATTGTTCCAAGCTTCTTTAACTTATCGATGTGGACTAAACCCATCAGAAATGAATCAGGTGCCAATTTCTGCTTAAGTCTCCTGTCACAGAATTGACAATCATAGTCTGATGCCAAAGGGGTTTTTACTAGTGTGGAGTCTCACTCCCTCTACGTTTAATTGTTTTTCAAATGTAATTCAATAGCACTTGTAAAATTTCTCTTTTTTTAGTTCTTACCCCTGATCGAACTTTTACCCTCTCTATTTCATGTTCTGTGCCTGATTTAGCATTGAGCGTGTTAACCTCACAGACTCTTGTAGCCTCTTTAGACTCTGCGCGGCACACTGATCTCTCATGAATCTGGTTGAGATGCGCAGTTGTGTGCCCTGTGCTCTAAACTTCTAGATGCCCCTGTTAGGGCATCAAGCAAGGAGCTGTGCAGAAGCCCTCCATGAGTCTATGATAAGGTGCAACTTTAACATATATCGGCAAGTCATGCAACTTGGAAAAAGACCCTTCGGTCCAACCAGGCCACACCGACCATAATCTCAAACTAAACTAGTCCCAGCTGCCTGAATTTAGCTCACACCTCTCCAAACCTTTCCTATTCATGTACTTACCCAAATGTATTTTAAACGTTGTAACTGTACCCACATTAACCACTTCCTCTGGACTTCTTTTCAACACATGAACCACATTCTGTGAAACAAGGTTGCCCCTCGTGTCATTTTTAAAATCTTTCTCCTCTCACCTTAAAAATATGCCCCTTGGACTTGAACCCCCACCCCCCCCCCTACCCACCCAACCGCGGGGAAAAGGCACCTACTGTTCGCCTTATCTATGCCCCTCCTGATTTTATAAATCTCTAAAAGGTCACCCCTCTTAAGCACTGTGAAAGAAGTCCCAGTCTATCAAGCCTCTCCTTATAACTCTATTCCCAGCAGCATCCTGGGAAATCTTTTCTGAACCCTCCCCAGCTTCATCATATCGTTCATATAACTGGGTGACTGGAACTGGACACAATACTCCAGGAGAGGCCTCTTCAATGCCCTGTACAACCTCAACATGACGCCCCAACTCCTATACTCGAAGGTAATGAAGGCAAGTATGCTAAATGCTTCCTTATCCACCCTGTCTACATGTGACGCAAGCTTCAAAGAATTATGTACCTGAACCTCGAGGTCTCTCTGTTCTACAATACTACCCAGGGCTCTCCAATTAACTTGTTTAAGTCCTGTCTTTCAACCCCCACAGCAGAGATCAGACCATGTAACCTTGACAATTCCAGACAAAGGAAACAGAGAGCTTTATAGTGCATTAAAATTTCTCTACTCTGTGCAAACAAGTAGATTTGTGTGGAAATAGGGAACACTTTCACCCAGAGCCTTATCTGATTGTACACATGGAAACAAGATTGGGTAGCAGCAGTGTCACATGTATTGTTTTACGGTTTGCCTTATCAGCAGTTCCCGATGATATGTTAAGCTCTCATTCTGGTAAACCTTGATCCTGATATGAACTGTTTTGTTCAGATTTGGGTGCAACAGGAAAACATTGAGTGTCTCAGACTCCCGGTGCAATCGAGCTGTACAGTCGACAGACCCCCCCTTCAGAAATCACAGCCCATTCATTGCTGAGTGTCTGACTCATCCAACAGCATTCCAAAATCCATTGTGCGGTGGGGCTGAATAAAGCCACGTCAGTCACAAGCCAGCGTGCAGTGAGTGTCTGATCCATCAACACTGCGAGCCCTTTGTTTTCTGTTTCTCAGCCCTCAGCGATCACAATTCATCGCTGCTCGACTGTCTGAGTAACTCGACAAGAAGGGGCACGCATTTATGCGAATTGAAGAGAGCTTACCCAGCACTTTTCGCGATCTGAGAACGTCGCAAACAATTCAGAGCATTGTTTGAAGCGCAGCCGCTGCTGTGTGGAGTGTAGGAAAAGTAGCCTTCAAATTGTACACAGCAAGCTCCCACAAGCAGCAATGCAATCACCTGTGACTGTGATGTTGTTTGAAGGATAGATAGCACAGCTATGTACCTGAACCTCGAGGTCTCTGTTCTACAATACTACCCAGGGCTCTCCAATTAACTTGTTTAAGTCCTGTCTTTCACCATGGATCAGCCATGACCTTGGGGGAAGTGATGGCCTAGTGGTGTAACACTTGGATTGTTAATCCCAGGTACTGTTGTTGGGACCTGGGTCCAAATCCCACCACGGCAGATGGTGGAATTCAACTCAATGAAAATGAATATCTGGAATTAAGTGTCTAAGATTGTTGGGTAAACCCATCTGGTTCACTAATGCCCCCTTAGGAGAGGAAACTGGTGCTGGAGTCAGAGATAACACAAGAACACAGCAGGCCAGGCAGCATCAGAGAAGCAGGAAAGCTGGAGTTTGGGGTCAGGACTGCCATCCTTACCCTGGTCTGACCTACGTGTGGCTCAAGACCCACAGTAATGCAGTTGACTACCTCTGGGTAATAAATACTGGTTAGTTAGCAACGCCTGCATTCTATGAATAATTAAAAGTAGGAAAAATATTCCATTGAAAACTAGAGCCGTTCTGAAAGGAATATTGAAACTCATGCTCATTGAATTTTCTACATCCACATGCAAGGTGCAGATAGAGCTCAGCTTTAACAACTATTCCAAAAACTGGGACATTTGACAGCACTGCATTGAAAGGACCAGCCTGGATTTTAGGCTCAAGTCTTCAGGAGTGGAGATTGAACCCCAGTCTTTGGACTCGGAGACAAAGAAACTGAACTCTGTGTGAATTAGACCATTTATTGTCAACCTGGTGGTAAATTATCACTCTGAGACGTTACATCATGGAAACCTGACAGGAATTAATTTGATGGAACCTTCCAAAGTTAAATATTTTGTGTGGTAGGAGTCTAAAGATGGTCCTGGCCGAGCTCTCACGTGCCTATTGTGTGTATGTATTAGGTGTGTGTGAGTTTGATGATTGGGCTGAAGACAGGGTTAGCTTTTGTTTCTTATCCCCATTTACAAAGGCTGCACACAGCACCATCAGTGCATTGAACAAGTGACTATCAGGGCTAAGTCCAGAGTCAACCACATTGCTGTGGGTCTGGAGTCACATGTAGGCCAGACCAGGTCAGGATGGCAGTTTCCTTCCCTAAAGGACCATACTGAACCAGATGGGTCTTTCCCCTGGCAATTAATTCATGGTCATCATTAGACTCTTACTTCCAGATATTTATATTGAATTCTCATTCCACCATCTGCCCCGGCAGGATTGGAACCCAGGCCCACCAGAACATTACCCTGGTCTACTCAATTCACAGTTCAGTGAAAATGCCAGTAGGCCGCCAGCTCCTTTAGCATTGTGGCTTTCTATGTTAACATTATTAACAATTAGATGGTCAAAATATTTGAAATCTTTAAAAAAAAGGAAATTGCTGGAAAACCACATCAGGTCTGGCAGCAACTATTGAGAGAAATCAGAATTAATGCTGCTGAACTTCGTCAGTCTGTACCTGAAATGTTAACTCAAATCCCTATCCGTAAATGCTGCCAGTCACTCCAAGTCAGGATGGTGAGTGGGTTGGAGGCGGCGGTGTTCCCATATCTTTAATGCCCTTGTCCTTCTAGATGGAAGTGGTCATGCATTTGGAAGAATCCTGTCCGAGGATCTTTGCGATAGGAGGCTGCCCTGCCTTTCAAGAGGATCATGGATGATCCAACACTCCTAACCCATTTCTTGTCACCCTAAATCCCCTGCTTATCAAGGACCTATTTACCTTGATGGCCTGTTCAACTGCATTAGCAACATAGAGTCCCGACTGTGGGGAAGCAAGTCGTTCAGCCAATCAAGTCCACACTGACCCCTCCGAACAGAGTCCCACCTCCCCAGCCTCTCTCCCTGTAGATCCCACCTAGCCTGCACATCTTTGGACTGTGGGAGGAAAACGGAGCACCTGGAGGAAACCCACATAGACACGGAGAGAATGTGCAAACTCCACACAGACAGTCAGCCAAGGCTGGAGTTGAACTCAGTTCCCTGGCGCTGTGAGGCAGCAATGCGCACCACTGAGCCACCGTGCGACGTTGAGGGACCTGTAGCCCCCAGCTCAACTGGTTCCTGTTCCTCCCCACTAATGTGAAGGGCCATCTAGAGGGTTCATCCACCCCATTCTATTTAGATAGCTCCCAGTTCCAATCATGAGCATTAGAATGTCGTTGCTGTGTGGAAGATCAACATCAAAAGAAACAATTTGATTGCAGGTACAAGTGTCAGATTTTTAATAGCAGGAGGATGTGAGAAAAGTGCAAAACTCCTGAGAAAATACACATATGTGGTTAAATTAGAGATAACAGGAACTGCAGTTGCTGGAGAATCCGAGGCAACAAAGTGCAGAGCTGGATGAACACAGCAGGCCAAGCAGCATCTTAGGAGCACAAAAGCTGACGTTTCTGATGAAGGATCTGGGCCCAAAACGTCAGCTTTTCTGCTCCTGGGATGCTGCTTGGCCTGCTGTGTTCATCCAGCTCTGCACTTTGTTGTATGTGGTTAAATTAGATGATATACAATTGGAGATTTTGTTGGATCTCACTGCAAGTTTAGGATGGATCACCCTATCTCTCCTCTGAACACTTTTCCCCTCTCAACTGTCACTGTCACAAAATCTCTCCCCTACTGCCCCATGCCTAACCTCTGCACACCCTACCTCCCACCCACCCCCCCACCCCTTCAGTGTCAGCCCTGTAGATTCTCTTCCCCTCCTGTGGCTCTCCTCCTCTGCCATCTTTACCAGTTTACCACTGAGCAGAGCCTTCACTGCTTTTCTGTTGTTGTGATTAGGCCTGGTGGAGCGAGATAAACTCAGGAGCGGATCAACACACAGACGTCCAGAGAGCGAGCATCTTTTCTTCTCTTGGTCCTCGGCTCAATCCAACAATGGAGCACATTCCCCTACCCCATCCCCAGGGGTTAGGATGAATGAGGGCACGCCTCATACTGTTGTTCTCGTACAATAACTCAAATTGTAGAGGATATTAGATAACTGGCTCCAAGCGAAAGTAAGGTTGGCAGGAACATCAGTAAAAATATTAAACCCTAGTATTGTTTTGGTGCAGGAGGAGGCTATTTAACATGCTGTGCTTGTACTGTCTCTCTGAACGAAAGTCATGACTTAGTGCCAGTGTCTGACCTTTGCCCTGTAATCTCACACCTTGTTTCTATTCAAGTGACCACCCAGTGCCCCTCTCGATTGACTCAGTTGAATTTTCCTTTGCTACATTTCCAGGCAGTGCCTTCCAGAAACTGCCCAGGGAATTTGAAGCTGAGCCCTACATATTCCTGTAAGAATTGGCAGGTTGTATTGTTGCATGTTAATTTGACCCCTTGCTGATTGCTCTTTTGATAATTGCTATAAACACATGCACTTTGGAACGAGAGTCCCTCTCATCGCTGACTATCAAAGAGTTAATCTAATCTGACCCCTTCCAGATGGCAGCAGTGTTCCTCACATGGAGCTCACTTGCTCTGTCCATTTCCTGTTTTCTTTCTTTCTTTTCATGCTTTATTTTTCACTTGTTTCCCTTTACTTATCTCAAACTGGACTCATACCTCAAGATGAAACCCAGGATGGACTCCCTTCTTTAGCACTTTAGGACTATAATGCTGAACATTTACCTTCATTTCTGTATTTTTCCAATTTATACCTATAATTTTGTACCTCGGTATCTTTGTGTCTAAAAATGGCGTCAGAAATGGCCACTTTGTACACTTTTCTCTGTACTCCTAAACTTGAGTAATGTGACAGTAAAATCTCGTGCTTATTCTAATTCTGGCTCTAATTCTAACGCTAATATAAATTACTGTTGATGCATTATTCTTAACTTTTTCTTGATTTATTGCTGGCAAATGGGGTTCGATTTATCTCAGATATCTGGTAGGCATGTGCGAGTTAGGCAGAAGGGTCTGTTTCCATGCTACACAGCTCCATGACCCTATGAAGCCAATGGAGTCACGCATGGAGCAGACCAGACCAGCAGATTTCCCTTCCTTAAAGGACACGAGTGAACCAGATGGTTTTTTACTTTGATCATCACGAGACTAGCTTTTTATTTATTGAATTCAAATCTCTGCCAAGCTTAGGATTTGAACCCGTTAGCCCGGGGTTCTGGATGATTAGCCCGATGACAATAACATGATCACTGCTTCCCCTGAACAAATTTCTTCTGATCTTGAGATCTTTGTATTTAAGTATTGCTTTTCTGATCTTCAAAACAATTCTGATTCAACACTTTCTGAATGCTTAGCACTTTGATTGATCCTTGCTCTGGACACTGCGTTGAGAGAGAGACCTGATACAATCACAGATAGCTCTGCCAGTATACCAGAAGCTATTTCTGGTGTATGGACTGGCAGAACTGTCACCGCCTTGCTTATACTGACCTAAAGGCACAGCAACTGCACACCTAAACAGAGCCAACTCCCTGAAGTGCTTGTGTAATCCAATCACCTTCAAGGCATAGTGCAAGCAACGATCTTATACAGTCGGTCCTGCTATACTGTGATCGTTCCGTTCCTCTGCAACATCACAGTATAGAAAATCGTGCTATAGAAATAACAGAGCCCATGGGAAAAAGTGGCTGACCACAAAAAGAAATCACTCAAAATCGCTCAAAAATCACTGGAAAGCCAAGCATAAAGGATAGCACAATTTGAATAAATGTTTAATTCATACCTAATAATGAAATAAAAGTAAATCTAACACATTGCCTTGAAATAATGTCAAGATGACTAGATGGGGGTGGAGGTTGTACAGTACCTCGCACAGAAAACACTTCATGACAAAGCACGAGAAGTGATCACAGAATATCCGTACGGGCCCTCTCTCTCTCAGCACTAACGTTGTACATATTCACGGCAAAGACCGTGAGATGATCGTGTGACGTTGACACCTACTCCTCCGCACACCAATGGAATTGCATTATAGCCAACATAAGTTCGTGTTTTAGAAATAGCATGCCCCCATGTCACTCGTGTTACAGCCAATTCGCACTGATAGAGCACGTGTTACAGCAGAACCGACTGTATCTGAATGCAGCAAGTTGTAGCACGCCAGCTGAGGTTACCGTGGAGGACCCTCCTTCTCTACCTCTCCCCTTGTCTGAGGTGTGATAACCCTCAGGTTAATCCACCACCAGCCACCTCTCTCTAATGAGAGGCCAGCCCTACAGTCTGGTTAGACTATGGCATCGTGACTTGGCTGTAGCACTGTTTCCCTGTGTTCGAGTTCCAAATTGGGACTTCATCACCAAGGAAGGTCCTTCCCTAATATGGCTAAGATTGAGTGAGTGTCAACTTTCAAATCCTTCCAACATACTCCACAAATGGACTATAAAAGCTGAAGAGATTCCTTGTCAATTATGTAACGGAGCCTCTAAAATCCATAGCTCCTGGTTACAACATACATGATCAAGCATACATTGCCATGGCAACCTGGTCTCCCCGAGCAAAATAAATTTGTCTGAATATACTTGAAAACAATAAAACATTAGGGCATAACTTACTAATATCTACCAACTCCGGTCCTTTGTCTCAATTTAAGAGATATATATGTAAGTTCGAATGTCATGCTGAGGTTGTATAGGGCATTGTGGTGAGGCCTCTTCGGGAATACTGTATCCAGTTCTAGTCTCCCTGTTATAGGATGGATATTACTAAGGTAGAGAGTGTCTGGAAAAGATTTACAGGATGTAGCCGGGAATGGACGGTTTGAGTTATAAAGAGAGGCTAGGTAGGCTGGGACTTTTTTCATCGGACCTTGCTGAGATTTATAAAATTATGAGGGGTATAGATAAGTAAATGGCAAGTGTCTTTTCCGTAGGCTGGGGGAATTTCAAGACTAGGAGTCATATTTTTATGGTGAGAGGAGAAAGATTTTAAAAAGGGCACGAGGGGCAATTTTGTTCACACAGAGGATGGTTTTCGTGTGTGGAATTGAGTGCCAGAGGAAGTGGTGGGTGTGGGTACAGTTACACCATTTAAAAGACATTTGGATAAGTAGATGAATAGGTGAGGTTTGGAAGGATATGGGCCAAGCGCAGGCAGGGGGGATTAGTTTAGTTTCGGATTATGGTCAGCATGGATTGGTTGGACCGAAGGGTCTGTTTCTGTGTTATATGACTCTGTGACTCTACTCATCTAAGTGCATTTCTACCATCCTTTTCTGATTCACTTTTTTTTTTATTTTTTTCAAGCCATTATCCAATTGCTTTAGCAGTGAGCTACAAGGCCTACAGCAGTGCACTGCTTTGCTCTCCTCTTCCCTTTACACAGTTCCTTATAATCTCTGCCTGTAATCAGGCTGTGGTGAGCCTGCCTTGAGCTGGTGGCTCAGGCTTCTTTCTGGAGGATGTCTACACCTCCAGTACTTTGTGTGTGCGATGCTTTCCACTTATTAATGAGTTGTTGATATACACGATTGCATATCAGAGATAATGGGAACTGCAGATGCTGCAGAATCCGAGATAACAAAGTGTAGAGCTGGATGAACACAGCAGGCCAAGCAGCATAAGAGGAGCAGGAGAGGCTTGACGTTTCAGGCCTAGACCCTTCTTCAGAAATGGGGGAGGGGAAGGGGGTTCCCAAATAAATAGGGAGATGGGGGAGGTGGATAGAAGATGGATAGAGGAGAAGATAGGTGGAGAGGAGACAGACAATTCAAAGAGGCAGGGATGGAGCCAGTCAAGGTGAGTGTGGGTGGGGAGGTGAGCAGGAGATAGGTCGGTCCAGGGAGGACAGATAGGTCAAGGGGGGGCGGGATGAGGTTAGTAGGTAGGAGATGGGGGTGCTGCTTGAGGTGGGAGGAGGGAATAGATGAGCGGAAGAACAGGTTAGGGAGGCAGAGATGAGCTGGACTGGTTTTGGGATGCGGTAGGGGGAGGGGGGAGTTTGAAGCTGGTGAAATCCACATTGATACCATTGGGCTGCAGGGTTCCCAAGCAGAATATGAGTTGCTGTTCCTGCAACCTTCGGGTGGCATCATTGTGGCACTGCAGGAGACCCAGGATGGACATGTCGTCTGAGGAATGGGAGGGGGAGTTGAAATGGTTCACGACTGGGAGGTGCAGTTGTTTATTGCGAACCGAGCGGAGGTGTTCTGCAAAACGATCTCCAAGCCTCCAGTTGGTTTCCCCGATGTAGAGGAGGCCACAACAGGAACAGCGGATGCAGTATACCACATTGGCGGATGTGCAGGTTAACAACTGCTTGATATGGAAGGTCTTCTTGGGGCCTGGGATGGCGGTGAGGGAGGCTACCAGTGTAGGGGCAGGTGTAGCACTTCCTGCGGTTGCAGGGAAAAGTGCCGGGGTGGTAGGACTGGTGGGGAGTGTAAAGTTGATGAGGGAGTCACGGAGAGAGTGATCCCTCCGGAAAGCAGACGAGGGTGGGGATGGAAAAATGTCTTTGGTGGTGGGATCAGATTGCAGATGGCGGAAGTGTCGGAGGACGATGCGTTGGATCCAGAGGTTGGTGGGGTGGTACGTGAGGATGAGGGGGATCCGTCACCCCTCCCTAACCTGTTCTTCGTCTCACCTATCCCCTCCTCCCATCTCAAGCAGAACCCCCCAGTTCCTGCCCCCTTGGCCTCCCTGGACTAACCTATCTCCTCCCTACCTCCCCACCTACACACACCTTTATTGGCTCCATCCCCGCATCTTTGACTTACCTGTCTCCTCTCCACCTATCTTCTCCTCTATCCATTTTCTATCCACCTCCCCCTTTTTCCCTATTTATTTCAGAACCCCCTTCCCCATCCCCATTTCTGAAGAAAGGTCTAGGCCTAAAACGCCAGCTTTCCTGCTCCTCTGATGCTGCTTGGCCTGCTGTGTTCACCCAGCTCCACACCTTGTTACCTCAATTGCATATTGTACTGTTCTTCACAAATCCATCTCTTCCGGAACCACACTGCTCCACCCTTTGTTCACAGTCTGTTGTGCGTGACTGCTGATACTAAAGTTACACCATGACTCGTACAGTGCTGTTCCATGGTCATAAGCAAGGCCAGTCAGCCCTTCAATGAGATCATGGCTGATCTGATAACCCACTTTCCCTGCCTTTTTTCCGAATAACCCTCGATTCCTTTCCTGATTAATAGTCTGTCTGAAGGGTAGAGTTGTCATAATCCTACCAGGCCGTAGCACTGCTGTCTCGTCAGAGAGAGAAAGAGACAGAGGCGACCAGCAGTGGTTTAACGTGAGGGTCACCAGACCTAAGGCGAGGGCAGAGCTTGAGAAGGAGAGTCCTTCGCAATAACCTCTGCTGGTCTGGGGCTTGAACCTACGCTGTTGGCGTCACTCTGCATCACAAACCAACCAACTGAGCTAACCATCTGCCTAGAATACTGTAAACAACCCCCTGTTACTGACCTCCACCTTATTATCTCCTTATGTGACTCAGCATCAACACTTGTGCACTATCGCTTCTCTGGAGCAAATCATGCAACATTAATGGCACTTTATAAATGCATACTGTTATTTTCATACAATCAGAAGAATTTATCCCAACACCTTCTATTTGGCCAGCACCATTTCTCAGTGGTTAGCACTGCAGCCTCACAGCGCCAGAGACCCGGGTTTCAATCCACCCTCGGGCGACTGCCTGTGTACAGTTTGCAAATTCTCCCCGTGTCTGCGTGTGTTTCCTCCAGGTGCTCTGGTTTCCTCCCACAGTCCAAAAGCTAAGTGGGTTAGGGGGGATTGGCCATGCCATGGTGCCCAGGATGTGTGTATTTGCTATGGAAAATGCAGGGTTACAGAAATAAGGTGAACTTCTGGGTCTGGGTCTTTGGGGTTTCAATGAGCTGAATGGCCTCCTTCAGCACTGTAGGGATTCAATGTGAATCTTATAATCAGTACCTGTTCATTGCTTAGGATTGAGACTAAGATGCACTGTTGATAAAGTGTTGGAAATGAGTTTGGACTGCGAAAATGAGCTGAGTACAGTTCCTCATTGATAAAACTGATACAGCTCAGATCTGCAGCAGCTCCAAACACATTCATCCACCACAAAACACCAAAGGGTGATCAGTCATATGCATCTAGCAGAAACCTTTCTGAAGCATGGTTTGCATTCACCACAGTCAGAGCACAATATAAACTATCCAACAGGAAGACTACTACGAACCTGTGACCTCCATTATCCAGCAGGACAAGGATAGGTGCTGTAGAGAAAAGCCATCCCTTCCTAGTCACAAAGTACATATTGACCATATCTTTGCTGTCACTGAACCAAAATCTTGGATTCCCACAAAGGAATCAGATGGGTTCCCACCTTCTTATAGGCAACTAACGATCGACATGCTGGAAACAAACTAAAGAACTGTGGATTTTTTAATTTATTCATTTGTGGGACGTGGGCGTCGCTGACTCGGCCAGCATTTTTTGCCCATCCCTAGTTGTCCTTGAGAAGGTGGTGGCGAGCTGCCTTTTTGAACTGCTGTGGATTGACCCGCAATGCCATTAAGGAAGGGTGCCGTAAATCAGGAACAGAAACAAAGTTTCTGGAAAAGTTCAGCAGGTCTTGCAACATCTGTGAAGGCAAAAACAGAGTTAACGTTTCAGGTCTGGTGACCCTTCCTCAGAACCTTCCTCAGAAGTTCTTACAGTCATGCAAGTTTCTTCCAACAGAATTATCAGTGAAACCAGATGTTTCACTAACTTTCCCTCACCTCACATTATCAACACATTCTTCCGTTTCCACCGCCCTTATGGACATTCCTAGATTCCCAGTAAATACCCCCAGACTACTGACCTCCACCAAGTCAAGTGGAAATAGAACACTTACATTCAAATCATACTCAAAGCAGTTCCTCTTGAAACCCTTATTGGATTTGTCAGTTTTTATCATCATGGGCCCTCATTTTAGACTTCCTCAGAACTGGGAACACTTTCTTTATGTCCGCCCTCGTCAAAAAACCATTAAGGACCCAATCACTCAGTCTCTTCCAGGCCAAAAAAATCCAGATCCAGTGCCAGAGCTACTTCCAATTTGGCATCTCACTCATGAGGGATGCAGGGATTCTGATCTGTGGCGATAGAATTCAGCAGCTGTCATGCCAGGGTGAGATAGGAGTTGGAGTAAGGGCCGAAGTAGCTCCCCATGTGGGAAATAGCCTGCAGCTCTGATATGCTTCGATTGATGAGCAGTTGCAATATGTCATGGGCTGTATGAGCCAACTAGAATGGTTCAAGTGTTATGTTCTAACAGAAGCTCTCTCTCTCTCTCTCTTTCTCTCTCTATGTTTCCAGTGTTGCTCCTCTGCACTCTTGTGGAGCGATGTTCAGCTATCCCAACTCTCTGTGCTCCTGGAGAAACAAACCGGAATGGACGCTGTGGTAGAAATGGTAAGGGAACTATCACTGGCACATGGTCACTGACAATAGCAATCAAACCTCTCATTGAAACTTAGAAAATAGCAACAAAGAGGAGGCCACTCAGCCCTCCCATTCAACATGGTCATGGCTCATCTTCAAACTCAGTCCCCTGTTCCCACTTTCACCCCATATGTTTTGATACCCTAAGAACTATATCTATATAATAGAACGTAGAACAGTCCAGCCAGGGAACAGGACTTTCGACCCACCATAACTGAGCCAACCATGTTGCCTTTCTAAAATAATCCCACCTGCCTTCACATGAGCCATATCCCTCTATTCCCTATCTATTGATATGTCTATGTAAATGTCTTTAAATGTGGCTATTGTATATGTTTTCTTAATTCACTCACATCTTTGGCTAGACATTTATTGCCCAGAGGGCAGTTAAGAGACAACCACGTTGCTGTGGGTCTGGAGTCACATGTAGGCCCAACCAGGCAAGGATGGCAGTTCCCTTCCTTAAAGGACATTGGTGACCCAGACGAGCTTTTGCCAACAATTGGCAAATGATTCACGCTCATTGTTAGGCATTCTGGAATTTTATTATGTGATCTGAATTCAAATTCCACCATCTGTTATCCCAGGACCTCAACCCAGGTCCCCCAGAACATTAGCTGTTTCTGGATGAATAAGCTGGTGATAATACTACGACGACATTGCCCTCCCCTACTTCTAATACCTTCCCTGAACAGGGTGTTCCAGGCACCTACTACCTTCTGTGTAAAAAAAAAACATGCCTTGCACACCTCCTTTGTAATTTTCCCTGTCTCTTCATTCGTTCAGCACGGCTGCTTTCTTTAATTGTGATTGGGTGATGAATCATTCTGAAACTGAAGTGGGATATTTTGTGCAGGGCGAAGTCATGAGAAATTTAAGCTTTTGAAGATCATAAGGCAAGGCTCATGTCTTCCACTAATCTTTACAAACACGATGGGAAATTAAGGTTAAACCAAGACACACAGTATTTATATGGAGTTAAGCCTGTCTTTCTCACCTAGCGAGGAAAGCACGAGCAAAAACAGAAGTGCCTGGAAAAGCTCGGCAAGTCTGGCAGCATCTGTGAGGAGAAATCAGAGCTAATGTTTCGGGTCCGGCGACCCTTCCTCAGAACTTAGAGAGACGAGCAGAACTTCTTCAGTTCTGAGGAAGGCTCATCGGACCCGAAACGTGAACTCTGATTTCTCCTCACAGATGTTGCCAGACCTGCCGAGCTTTTCCAGCATCTTCTGTTTCTGTTTCTGATTTACAGCATCCGCAGATAACAACATGTACAGCTGGATGAACACAGCAGGCCAAGCAGGAAATGAAAAAGAGTCTAGGCCCAAAACCTCAGCCTCCTTGCTCCTCTGATGCTGCTTGGCCTGCTGTGTTCATCCAGCTCTACACCTTGTTATCTCAGACTCCAGCATCGGCAGTTCCTACTATCTCTTACAGCATCCTTAGTTCTTTTGGGCTTTTTTTTTCAGTGGAAGAAAGCCATTTGACTTCCTCTTCCTCTTTCCTTTCTCCCAAAGTCATCCTTGCGTTCAGAGAGGGTCTGCTTTTCTGCTCAAGCCTCCCCCCTGCTCGCTGTCCACCCTTACTGACAGAAGATCCATTAGAGAGGTCAGCCTATAAAACGTGACACACCTCTCAACTGGGGAGACAAAGCTGGATAAGGCTACCCCTTAGCGCAACAGAACTTGGGCCACCAGAGAAACCCATACATCTGGCAATAAATTCCATTGGTGATTGGTTCGAATCTCACTGAGTTTTAATCTTGTGCGCAAGCCCCAAAAATACCTCAACAACCTTTGCTTCAGACTGATTTGTAATCACAGCATGACATTGTGATTGGAGCTAGGATTGACAAGCACACACTTGAAATCAGATCAGATCTCCTCATACAGGAGAGTGGCGTGTTTAGTCACTTTATCTCAGGAAAGATATATAAAGTGACCTTGGAGTGGAGGCAAAATACATTGATCAGAATGAAACTGGGGGCCAGAACTGTTTGACTAGAACAAGATTGCGAACACTAGGTCTATTTTCCCTTGGGCATCAAAGATTTAGGGATGATAAAACTTTGTTTTCAAAATTTGAATAGGGTAAATTGGGTGAAGTTCTTTTCTCTCATCATACAATCTCAGCAGTGTGGAAGCAGGCTATCTGGCCCCACCACCCTTATGAAGAGTATTCCAACCAGAGTCACACACTACTCCTATCCCTGCATTTCCCAGCACTAATGCACCTTGCCAGCACACCCCCGGACACCAGGGGTAATTTCCCATGGCCAATCCACCTAGCCCACACATTGTTGGACTATGGGAGGAAACTGGAGCAAATCCATACAGACGCGGGGAGAATGTGCAAACTCCGCACCCGAGGGTGGAATCAAACCTGGGTCCCTGATACCATGAGATGGCAGTGCTAATCACTGAGCCACTGTGCCACCCCCTCTAATGGGTTCAGCCTTACAATGAGACCTCGGTCGGACAGAGGTCCTGACAGAAAATAGCTCCTCACATTTCCTCGAGGGAGTGGAAGCCAGCATGGAACTCTCACTTTCTGTCTGTCTATCTGTGTGACTCTCTGCCACCTACATCACCTCCAAAAGCAACTCTTCAGTGAGAGCTGTAAGGAAGGGTTGGAAAAACTCTGGTTGTTTTCTCTGAAGAGGAGGAGGTAGTGGGGAGACTTAATAAAAAAACTATAAAATTATCAGATGTGTATATTGGGTTGACAGTCAGAATCTTTTCACCAGAGGTGAAACACCCAATATTAGAGGTCATGCACTTAACGTGAAAGGAGGAAAGTCCAAAGGAGATGTGAGGGGCAAGTTATTTTACACAGGGAGGGGTAGGAGTGTGGAATGCGCTGCCAGGGGTGCTAGTGGAGGGAGTTATGATAGGGAGCATTAGAAGGTCTTAGTAAGCACATGGATATACAAGGAATGGAGGGATATTGATCATGGGCAGGGAGAATTTTAATTTGGTGTCATGTTTGGCACAACATGGTGGGCTGAAGGACCTGTTCCTGTGCTGTACTGCTCTATGTTCTATGTTCAATCTGGGAGTGAACTGAAAATCTCAAAGCTGCCACTGTTTTTGTCAGAGGGTAGGGTGGGGGGAGTGCAGACTGAATTAGGAATAGATCAATGAGCATCTGACCAAGGGACAGGCCTCGGAAGGTGCGTGAGGGGCTGAGTTCTTATTACCTTCGACGTGTTAGCTTTGTTCAGGATTACAAATAACCTAAAGAAGTCATGTTGACGTGCTGAAGTCCCCGAGGTTGTGAGTGTCTGACAAAACGCTGAAGCACCCCTGTCGACTCTCATTAAATCTGTATCATTTGCAAAGTAAATGCACATGAGCATGGCTTTACCTCAGTCTAATTAAGATTCTAGCTGCATGGTGGGTTGAGAATGATTGCAATAGTCTGCATCCATGAGGCTAATCTGACACCTGTTTGAGATTTTAAGGCCTAATATTTCATTCATTTACCCCCCAGAAACTCTAGTCCTAAAGAGCCAGAGCGGCCCCAGAAACATTGGCCTCCACTTCCTGAGGTCCTGCTTTTTGTCAGTCAGTGTTTAAGCCGCGCGCCGATAGAGTCAGCTCACTGGTTGTAGTAAACACACGCATTCGCACCCATGCTGCGGGGCCTGCAACTTTGTCTGGAGGCGGTAGAGACTCCAGCAGCTTTCCCATTAACACAGCTCCTCAGAATTCCTGCCTTCTCTCACCTCCAACCTTGGAAGAATTTCCGAATTCATGGTGTGGAAGCATCATCCTCGGTGGCCAAGCCCTGGGGTAGGGCTCTAAGCTTCCGGCCCCAAGCCAGGATGCTACCTACTACAAGGCCATACATGGCCATTCAGCCCGATGAGTCTGCTGTGCTATTTCATGAGGTCATGGCTGATGTGATCATCCTCAATTCCACTTTTCCTGCCTTTTTCCCATTACCCTTGGATTCACTGTTTAAAAAGTCATCTATCTCAGAACAAAATTTATTCAGCAAGCCAGACTCAACAACCCTTCTATCTAGTCCTCTAAACATAGCTATGCGGGAGACTTACAGTCTCTATGGGCTGCTTGAGCCCCGCATCACGTCCCGTACCTAGCTCAGGGGAACAGTCAGCAGTCATAACATGCCATCTGTGATCAGATAACTTGACTCAGATTTGATAATGTGTCCTTTGAACTTCCCAAATGCTGCAGCTATCTAAATGAATCATCACAGTCGTGCAGTTGTCAAGATTTCACCTTTTACTCCCATCTCTGTGAAATAAATAAAACGTATAGGAGTAATCCACATAAATATCTGAGTTGTGGGCAGCAATGTGATCCAATCATTGTCACAATGAAAAAAAAACAATGTGTAAAATGACCTGAAGATTTAACATTGAATCTGAACCAGCTTGCTGCGATCTGACCCTCTGGGTTCGAAAGCTGTGGCCGCTACAGGAACGGAACTAGAATTATAGAATCCCTACAGTGCAGATAGATGTCATTTGGCCCGTTAAATCTGCACTGGCCCTCCAAAGGGCATTCCCCCACTCTATCCCTGTGCTCCTCATGGCTAACTCACCTCTGCCTGGACTCTCTGGGGCAATTTCCCATGGTCAATCCACCCTAACCGACACATCTTTGGACTGTGGGAGGAAACCGGAGCACCCAGAGGAAACCCATGCAGACACGTGGAGAATGTGCCAACTCCACACAGACAGTCGCCCATGGGTGGAATCGAACCAGTGTTCCTGGCGCTGTGAGGCAGCAGTGCTAACCGCTGTGCAAATGTACCACACTACACACAGGCTTTATGCTCACACTCCAATGCAGTACTAAGGGAATGCTGCACTGCCAGAAATGCTATCATTCACAAGAGGCATTAAACTGAACACTTTACCTTCTATCTTGGGGGAGATCGCTCCCACAGCACTCTATCCAAGATGAGAGGGAGACTCCTGCCCAGTGTCATGACTGATTTTTTTAAAAAAAAATTCCTTCAACCAACACATCATGTAAACTGGCATTTCAGCCATTGTTGCCTGTGGGATCCTGCTGTGCACAAAACAGCATGCCACATTTCCTGCACGGAGTGGTGACACTCCAAAACCACTCTGTTAAACATCAATCACTTGGGAATGCTCTGATGTTGCAAAGGCAGGGCGAGTGTGCGTGCGCATGTGAGTGAGAGAGTGAGTGTGTGTGTGTCCATTTGTGTGAGAGAGAGAGAGAGAGACTGCATGTGTGTGACAGAGTGTGTATGTGATGTGTCTGTGTACGAGGCAGTGGGCTAATGTGTGCGTGTGTTTGTGTATCTGTGTGTGTGTGTGTGTTTGTGTCTGTGTGTGTGTGGGAGAGTGAGTACATGTGTTTGTGTGCAAGAGATTGTGCGTTTGTGTCTGTACATCTGTGGGAAAGTGAGTACGTGTTTATTTGTGTGCGAGAGAGAGTGTGTGTGTCTGTGTGCGCAAGGGAGGGCGAGAGTGTGTGGTTGTGCGCGCGTGTGTTTGTATGTGTGTGAGAGAGAGTGCGTGTGTGTGAGACAGTGAGTGTGTGTATGTGTGTGTGTGCATGTGTGAGAGAGGGAGAGAGAGAGTGTGTGTGTGTGTGTGTGTGTGAGACAGAGTGAGTGTGTATGTGGGTGTGTGTGAGAGAGAGAGAGTGTGAGTGTGTGTGTGTATGTGTGTGTGAGAGAGAGAGAGGGAGAGAGAGTGTGTGTGTGTGTGTGTGTGTGAGACAGAGTGAGTGTGTATGTGGGTGTGTGTGAGAGAGAGAGAGTGTGAGTGTGTGTGTGTATGTGTGTGTGAGAGAGAGAGAGGGAGAGAGAGTGTTTGTGTGTGTGTGTGTGTGGGAGAGAGAGACAGAGTGTGTCTGTCTGTGTGTGTGTGTGAGTGTGTATGTGTGTGTGTGAGAGAGTGTGTGTGAGGGAGAGAGAGAGTGTGTCTGTGTGTGTGTGTGTGTGAGACAGAGTGTGTGTGTGTGTGAGACTGTGTGTGTGTGTGTGAGAGAGAGACAGAGTGAGTGTGTGTGTGTGTGTGTGTGTGTGTGTGTGTGAGCACAGCAGTGGAAAACCCCGAACAATGTGCATGGAAGTTGAGAGATTGCTGAGTTACAGAAGCAGTAATTTTGAAAAGCAGAATGTGTAACTCGGAATACTGAAGGTCTGATATCAATCAGTGTGGTTGAATAATGATATTAAAGACTGTGAGAATGAGTGGGTGTATGTTAATTGCTTTACTACAAAGACAGAAAAGATACCCTTCAGTTGTAGTGAATTTATGGTGAATATAGAGAATTTATAAAGCCACCTTCAAGTTTCTGTAACAGTGGATGTGCACACCATCGATACAAATGATAAAAAGCGTGAGAGTGTTAGTTGTGATATTTTAACATGACGTTAGCAGTTCAAAAGGCACTATTTAACTTGACTGCCATCTTTGGCAATGAAATTGTCAGCCTGTTCCCAAAGTCGTGGAAAATGTTTCCTGATTATCACGGGAAAAAAATGATAGTGTTCACAAGGTTAAGAACATGACAACGACATGATAAAGTAAAGCTCTCAGTGTGCCACATAGTTTGCACAAGTTGAAAGCTGCAGAAGAATTCGATAGAAGCCGCTGAACAGTGTAGTTGCGTTCAGCGGCTTGTGAGATTGTTTGTCTTGTTCAATTTGCCAGTGTGTTGCAGAGATTGATTTATTGGTTAGCTATGGTAGACTCGTTGGTTCCCTAACTAGCTGCTAAAACACACTAGCAAACCAGATCTATGCCCACCAGGAACTGTGTGGAATTGCTTGGGAGACACTGGGAGGGAATTAGCCGAGTTCGATTGGGAATTTAACACGGGGCTCTCATTGCCCATTGTGAGACAGTGACACCTGCTGGCAGGAATAATATAGAAACAGGAGCGGGCCATTCAGCCCTTCAAGCCTAAACTATCATTCAATTTGATCATTCAACTCAGGTCCCGCTTTCTCCCCACACCCTTTGACCCCTTTAGTCCTATGGACTATATCTAAAAATTTCAGATAAAGTCATCATAGTCCTACCATACCCTAGGGTTACTGTCATTAGAGAGAGATGACCGGTGGTGGTTTAACCTAAGGGCCACTGCACCTCAGATGAGGGGAGAGGAGAAGGAGAGTCCTTCATGGTAACATCAGTTGGCATGGGAATGGAGCCCACACTGCAGTACAAACCACCGTTCTGCCAATTGATCCACCTTGAAAACGTTCAATGTTTTGGTCTTAACCGCTTTCCCTGGTGGATATTGGCGGGAAAATGCTGAACAGCACAGGGATGGACCCGACTGTGACACCTCGCCCAGTCCAACAGCTCGGTGATGCCATCTAGTCCCACAAACAGGGCCTACAATGCATTTCCAGAGAGTCGGGATCCTTCACTCTCTCCAGTGAGAGCCAATTGCATCGAAAGGGTGTTTGGTGAGGATGAGCTAACAGGAAAAGCAGCAGATGCCTGATAAGTGGGAGACACGAGTTCAAATCCTATCCCTGACATTGGGGGAAACTTAAATTTGGTTAATATCCGTGAAGCTAAACGTAAACAATTACATTGTCAGAGAGAGGGAAATATTAACGTCTGGTTCATCAAGGCCTTTTTCAGGAAGAATGATACCAATCCACCTGGTCTGGTTTATACATGGTTCCACACCCGTAGCGACTGGTTCGCCCTTAACTGCCCTCTGGTGTAACAGGGCAGCCATTTGCGTTTAAATGTGCCTTGATGGACCACAGCAGTTTGAAGTCATCACTTTCTCAAGGGCGATGAGAATAAATTCAAGAGGTGGTCTTGTAGCACAGTGTGTAATGTCCCTGCCTCTAAACCTGAAGCTCTTGCTTCGAAACCCACTCTGGGAAAGGTGCACTCATTAAAAAAATACTGCCCAGTAGGGGAGGGTTGATATGCAAATCCTTCCAGTGCACACTAATGCGGGAGGTTCCTGGTCAGCAAAGCTACATGTAGGATGCCAGCTGTCAAGTTATTTCCTTTTTATTCTGATCATAGAATCCCCACAGTGTGGAAATAGGCCATTCAGTCCAACTAGTCCACACCACCCCTCCAAAGATCATCCCACCCGACTTATCCCCCCCCCCCCACCCCAGCTTTTCCCCATGTCTAACCCAGCTAACCTAAACATCCCTGGGCACTATGGATGTGTACATCACAGAATGATCCAACATTTTTTGCCCATCCCTCGAGAATGTGGCAGTGAGCAATCTTCGTGAACCACACAATGGACCTTCACAATGACCTTAGGGAGGGAATTCCAGGATTTTGACCCAGCATCACTGAAATCATTCTCATGAGTATCTTGAATTCCAATGAAACTCCATCTGTTGCCGTGAAAAAGAACTGCTTCTATAAATGACCATGATCACATGCCATCCAAACCAACCCACTGGCATTGAAAACCTCTTGGTGAAATGGGGTCTTGGCCACTCTTACATGCCCAGGGAGTGCCAGCATGACCCAGACTTACAACTCTCTTTGGCGGAATTGGGTCTTTGTTTTTCACTATGGCTATTTAGGAACAAGTTTGGAGAGTTGCTTCAGACCCACTGTCGTCGCATTCTTTCCTTCGTATTGGTGCTCACCCACCCAGATAAAAGGAATAAGTGCACTTGTTTGGGAGACACAGAATAAAACGCCCATAGAGAAAGACCATTCAGCCCATCATGTCATCCAATTGATCCCTCTTCCCGTCTCTTTCCCCAAAGCCCTGCAACCTTCTCCTTTTCAATTCTCTATCCTTTGGAAAGTTAGCCCTGGAAAAGCCCCCAACCCATCTTTCCAGCAGTGAATTTTGGAACACTGGGATTGGCTAAATAAAAAGGAAAACTTCTTATCCTTCCCCACTGTGGCTTTCTTTGAACAAATTATCTGAAAGCTATATCATCTCGGTCAGGGATTATTACATACATTTCAGATGCTCTGTCCGTAATTCTAGTCAAAGTGTCATTCTAAAATTTATAGTTTAAAGTTACAGTATCAACATGTGGATAAAATTAGTTACGAGTGGTGTACCATAAGGATCTGTTCTGGGTCCTCTTCTATTTGTGACTTTTGTAAATGATTTGGATGAAGGAGTAGAAGGGTGGATTAGCAAGTATGCAGATGATACAAAGGTGGGTCACATTGTGGACAGTGTGGAGGACTCAAGGTAACAAAGTGTGAAGCTGGATGAACACAGCAGGCCAAGCAGCATCCCAGGAGCAAAAAAGCCTAGACCCTTCTTGTTCGAGGTTACAAAGGGACATAGATAGAATGCAGAGCTGGGATAAGGAGTTTAACCCTGAAAAGTGTGAGGTGATTCATTTTGGAAGGACAAACTTGAAAGCAGAATACAGGGTTAACGGAAAGATTCTTGGCAGTGTGGAGGAGCAGAGGGATCTTGGGGTTCACGTCCACTGTTCCCTGAAAGCTACCACCCAGGTGGATAGAGTTGTTAAGAAGGCGTATGGTGTGTTAGTTTTCAGAAATAGAGGGATTGAGTTCAAGAGCCGCGAAGTTATGCTCCACCTATACAAAAGCCTGGTTCGGCCACATCTGGTGTATTGTGTCCAGCTCTGGTCACGTCATTACAGAAAAGAAGTGTAAGTATTAGAAAAGGTGCCGAGGAGATTTACCAGGATGTTGCCTAGAATGGAGGGAAGGTCTTACGAGGAAAGATTGAGAGAGCTAGGGATTTTCTCTTTAGAACGACAAAGGATAAGAGGTGACTTGATAGAGGTGTACAAAATGATCAGAGGTATTGATGGACAGCCAGAGACGTTTTCCTCGGGTGGAGGTAGCTTTCATGAGGGGACATAGTTTTAAAGTGAGTGGAGGTAGATAAAGGGGAGACATCAGAGGTAGGATCTTTACTCAGAGAGTGGTAGGGGTGTGGAATGCATTGCCGGAGAGGATAGTGGAGTCGGCCTCATTAGGGGCATTTAAGTGGCTATTAGATAGGCAAATGGATGATAGCATAAGGTAGCGGTGGAGGTTAGATAGACCTTAGGTTTAGAACAAAAGTTCAGCACAACATTGTGGGCCGAAGGGCCTGTACTGTGCTGTACAGTTCTATGTTCTATGTCCTAAAAAGCCCCTTTCCTACACTCCCCATATAGTAACAGAGCTGTACCCAAGTTCAGCGGCATGTTGCCCCAGGGGTTAACGCTGCTGCCTCACAGCATCAGGGACCTAGGTTCAATTCCACCCTCAGGCGACTGCCTGCATGCAGTTTGCACATTCTCCCCGTGTCAGCGTGGGTTTCCTTTGGGTGCTCCGGTTTCCTCTCACAGTCCAAAGAAGTGCAGGTTAGGTGGACTGGCCATGCTAAATTGTCCTATAGTGTTCAGGGTTAGATGGGTTAGCCATGGGGAATGAAGGATGATGGGGATAGGGTCGGGGAATGCCCTTTGGAGGGCCAGTGCTGATCTAATGTGCCAACTGGCCTCCATCTGCACTGTACTGTTTCAATAATTCCAACCTCAGTTCCTGCAGTGACAAGCGAATCCACCCACAGCTGTGTAGCCCAGAGGCTAAAATTGTGGCAAAAAGTTTCAATTTTAAGCATTCGGGTTATTTCAAACTTTGTGATGTGCAGGCTAAATGGAGTAGCCATGGGAAATGCGGGCTTACAGGGATAATGTGGGGGTGTGCAGGGAGCAGAATGAGTAGGTGAGGGTCAGTGCAGACTCAATGGGCTGAATAGTTTCTCTCCACACCGTATGGAATTTGATAAATCTTACGCAGTTTTACTAAGTTAAATGTACTCTGCTGGGTGGTAATAGTCGTGTTCAGAATGAAGTAACAACAGTTAACAAGTCTTCCTGGTTATCGCAACAGCAGTGGTTTGGAGCATACCCTGATGAAATTTGTTTCGGCATGGTTGAACCACTTTAAGCGCTCTCATTCCTGGCTCCTTTTCACAGTGAGCAGCTACAATTACAGGATCGAGCAGGAAAAGAAATGGCAGCAATGTTCACCCAACCCCATCCATTAGTTTCTCTTCTACATTACCAACAATCTCCTCTTAATCTCTGGCTCTTCCACACTCACCTTCATCAACAAGGCAAACCGAACTCGTCCTCACCCTTAACAACTTCTCCTTTAACTCTCCCCACTTCCTACAGACAAAGTGGGTGGCCGTGGGTACCTGCATGGGCCCAAGCTATGCCTGTCTCTTTGTAGGTTACATTGAACAATCCCTCTTCCTTAGCTACACTGGCCCTTAATCCCACCTCTCCCTCCGATACATTGACTGTATCGGCACCGCCTCATGCTCCCCAGAGGAGCTTGAACAGTTCATCAACTTCACCAACATCTTCCACCCCAACCTCAAGTTCACCTGGGCCATCTCTAACACCTCCCTCTTCTTCCTGGACCTCTCTGTCTCCATCTCTGGTAACCACTTCAAGATTGATACCTATTTCAAGTCCGCCGATTCCCACAACTACCCAGAATACACTTCCTCCCACCCACCTTCCTGCAGGAGTGCAATCCCCGATTCCCAATTCCTTCGCCTCCACCACACCTGCTCCTGAGATGAGGCATTCCACTCCTGGACATCCCGGATGCCCCAGTATTTCAAGGACCGCAACTTCTCTCCTTCAGTGGTCGAAAACGCCTTTGACCGCATCTCTCACATTTTCCTGCAATTCATCCCTCACGCCCCTTCCCCGCAATAACAACCAAATCAGAAATCCCCCTGTCCTCACGTCCCATCCCACCAACCTCCGGATCCAACGTATCATCCTCCGACACTTCCATCACCTGCAATCTGACCCCAGTACAAAGGGTATATTTTCCTCCCCATTCTTATCTGCCATCCAGAGGAATCACTCCATCTGTGACTCCCTCATCCACCCACCACCCCTGGCACTTCTCCCTGCAGCCACAGGAAGTGCTACAGCTCCCCCCTCATCTCCATCCCGAGCCCCAAAAAGACCTTCCACATTAAACAGATGTTCACCAGCACATCCGCTAATGTGGGACACTGTATCCGCTGTGCCCATTGTGGCCTCCTTCCTATAATGGGGCGACCAGAACTGAACACAATATTCTAAGTGTTCTATGTTCCATTTTCTATCTGCAACAAGGTGACAACCTTGCTGTAATTTGCACATTTTATGCTTTTTTTTGCTCTCTGTGGCCTCCTCCGAAACTCACACCTGACCTCTCAGGTCTTGTAAACTAGACACGCATCTTCAAACTTCCATTTCTCTCCAGCATCAAGCATACGGTCACCTGTCGAAACCATGCTCAGACTTCTCATGATTTAAAAGATGTTCATTGGTTGAACCTGGGCATCTCTGGCTGGGCAGCAGTCATTGCTTATCCCTAGCTGCCCTTGAGAAGGTGGTGATGAGTGACTTTCTTGATTGTCTGTAATATTTGGTGTAGAAACCTCATGATGTTGTGAGGGAGGGAGTTCCAGGATTTTAACCCAGCGACAATGAAGGAACGGCGATATATTTCCAAGCCAGGATGCTGAGTGGCTCAGAGGGGAACCTGTGGCGGTGCGAATACCTCATGCTGCCCTTGTCCTTCTTGATGGTAGAGGTCATGGGATTGGTAGGTGCTGCTGGAAGGGCGTTTAGTGAATGTCTGCAGTGCATCTTATAGAAGGTACACACTGCTGTGATTGAGCATCAGTGGTGGTGAGTGATTAGAGAGAAGCCAATCATGCACTTTGTCCTAGATCGAGGCAAGCTTTCTGAGCTTCTCAAGAAGACGTTAGATAGAGTTCTCAGGGCTAAAGAGATTAGAGCGTATGGGGGAGAAAGCGGGGACATTGGATTGAGTTGTATCATCAGCCGTGGTCATATTAAATGGTGGAGCAGACTTGAAGGGCCGAATGGTCTACTTCTGCTCCTGTTTTCGATGCTTCTCTTTCTATATGAACGTGAGCTGCTGTTGGAGGAGACTATTGCTGTTACTGATACAGGTATCCTCACCTTCGTTAAGAATTTGACAGAATCTCCCAAGGTCTGTCCCTGGAGTTTTCTGTGAACGCCCCAACCGCCACCACCCCCCCAACACCCATGCCCCCCACCCCACCAACACCTAAAGCTCAAGGTCAGGAAGTCTCTGGAGAAATTTTACCTCCACATCGTGAAACATGACTGTAAATAAACAAAAAAACACAATGTCATAGGGTTACAGAGATGGTTGGTCTAACTTGTCCATGCTGACCAGATATTCTAAATTAATTGAGTCCCATTTGCCAGCATTTGGCCCATATCCCTCTAAACCCTTCCTATTCATGTACCCATCCAGATGCCTTTTAAACGTAATAATTGTACCAGCCTCCACCACTTCCTCTGGCAGCTCATTCCATACACACACCACCCTCTGAGTGAAAATGTTACCCCTTAGGTCCCTCTTAAATCTTTCAGACCTCAGCTTAAACCTATGCCCCTCTAGTTTTTGGACTCTCCCACCCCAGGGAGAAAGGACTTGTTTAAACATGACTGAACATTGCTCCGGCTCTGGTTCTGTTGGCACTTAGCATCCCAATGTGTTTCGATATTGCATCTTTTCCAGCTGCGCAATCGGATTCTCCAGGAGCATGTCCCTATGGTTCAAGCCCGAAGCCAAACAATGGGAGCCAAATGTGTGTGTGCGATAAAGGGTTTCGTTTATGTCTGCCAAAAAACTGCACAAGTGGACAGCCGTACTGCAAAGGTAGGGTTCTCATGATCCAACGAGTGTCTTGCTTATTCCTGGCATTTCCCTGTTGCTTCTGGGTTAGTATTCACTGGAGATCATCTTCTTCACTTGCGCTGAAAAGTCACAGTTCAGGATGGTGATGAAGTAACTCTCTGCCCCCTTACATGGGTGTAGCTCCAAACATATGTCCCACCAACACCGTCCAAGTGACGTCGTCATACAAGAGAGCACCATCTGATTTGAAACTACATAGAGCTGTGCGCACAGCCCAGACCATCACAGAAACCAACCTCTTATCCACGGACTCCATTTCCACCTCTCGTTGCCGTGGAAAAGCTGCCAACTTCATCAAAGACCTCTCCCACCTCTGTAGTGCTTTCTTCCAACCTCTTCACAATGGGCAGAAGATACAGAAGCACATGCACCAACAGGTTCAAGAACAGCTTCTTCCCTGCTGTTATGACACTGTGGAATGGACCTCTGCTAATTTCATGTCTAACGTTGATCTTGCTTTGTGAACCTCCTGTGCAGCTGTAACCTTGTACGCCTCGCTCTGTCTAAGCACCCCATGATCTGTATGTCCTTGTATGGTATGATCTGCCTGCGCTGCTTGCAAAACAAAACTTTTCCCTGTGCTTAGGTACATGTGACAATAATAAATCAAGTCCGATCAAACCAGGACAAAGTAGCCCCAGTCCATTACCAGCAAGACTCACTGCCTGCAGTCACATGGTGGCTGTACTACACACCATTTGCAATGTGCTTTGCCAGTCTTGCTGTGGCCGAATTTAAAAGTGAGAACCTTTTTACAGAGTTTCTTCTAGATCATATATACTGCAGCTGATGGCGGAGGAGTAAGGCGACTAAATCTAGAAGTAGCGATGATGAACTAAAGGCTTTATCCCAGCCACGTTGTGTTTCTTTAGTGTTGTTCTCTCTACATTAAAGCACTCCAATTGTGAGTATTTCATTATATGGTCTTGGGAAGACCTCAGGAGCCTATCAAATGGACCACTGATTGCAGAATTCGGTTTTAGACTGGTAGGCAGACTCTCGATAGGATTGGTTCAATTCAGTTTCCTGATCAAAGATGGGAAGTGGGGTCTGCCAATGGGAATGCCATTAAATACTCATGGGAGGGAAGGGCTGGGGGCTGGGCGGTGGTGTGGGGTCCAATCCTTGATTCCCAGAGACCAGTCTAATCCCGGGGTCTTTGTATTGCGAGAGGGTCATTTAGGTTGGGGGCCACTCAATGGTGGTTGATGGGCCAATATAGGGAGAGGAAAAGCCTATTTATTCCTATATTGTCTTCTTCCTGGAGTTGGCCTTGCCTCCCTTCAGCTACCTAACTTCCCAAGACACAGCAGATCCTGCCGTTCGTCAGTAAATCTGCTAGAGGAAGAACCAAAATGTTGAAAATTCCAGCCCACTTCCTGCATTTCTGCCTCAATCAAATTCAACACAGAGTCTTAGAGACATCCAGCACAGAAACAGACCCTTCAGTCCAACCAGTCCATGCTGACCATAATCCCACACCAAACTAATCCCGCCTTCCTGCTCCTGACCCATAACCCTCCAAACCTTTCCATTCAAGTACTTATCCAAAAGTCTTTTAAACGTTGTAACTTTTTAATTTATTCATTAACAGGCTGAAGCAGCATTTATTGCTCATTGCTAATTACTCAGAGGACAGTTTAGAGCCAACCACATTGCTGAGACCCTGGAGTCACATGTAGGCCAGACCAGATGATGATGGCAGTTTCCTTCCTTAAAGGGCATTAGTGAACAAGTTGGGTTTTTCAGACAATCGACAATGAATAGCTTAATTATATCCTTCCTCTAACTGGGAGCAACCAGAATGCGCACAGCACGCCAGAAGAGGCCTCGCCAATGTCAAGTGCAGGAGAAGTGGTCAGAGACAGGTCTGAGATTTTTAAAAAAATCATTTGACACAAACCCAATCCATCGACTTTATGGGTTTTGAAATGCAGTCTCATCCGTACCACAATGCGTGACAGGTCCATGTGCTGAACTGGTGAAAGACTGTACAAAAGATTATATTTCATAATTTATTTACAGATGTGGATGAGTGCAAGGCCAGTAAGTCGAAATGTGGCCCAAACGCAGCCTGCGTGAATACAGTTGGAAGACACTGCTGCTGGTATGAAAAACAATCACAGAATGACAGAAAACATGAATGCTCAGGTGAGACATTATTAGGATGACGGATGTAAACACCACATTAGAAACCGGAAAGTTAACAATAATTATTTTTGAATGTCTGTGGACAAGACAGTGTATATTTTGTGCCCAGTGCATATTGACATGGCTAGTCTCAAAGGAAACAACCCACAAAAGATCTTTGTCTTGTGGATTCACCAATGATGCTTTAATTCCTGGGCCAACTCAGATAGATCTCCAGTAATAGCAATGCCAGGCCCATCGGCCAATCAGATTGTACAATGCTAACAGACAGCAAAGCCAGAAGTCCTGATAAGGTTTGGGTTTTTTGTAGGATCCCTAAAGTGTGGGAACAAGCCAAAAAAGTCCACACTGACTCTCTGAAGAGCATCCCACCCAGACTCACCTCCCTACTGTGAGACTCTGCATTTCCAATGGCTAATCCACCTAATCTACACACTATGGGGCAATTAGCATGGCCAGTCCACCCTAACCTGTACATCTTTGGACTGTGGGAGGAAACCGGAGCACCCGGAGGAAACCCATACAAAGATGGGGAGAACATGCAAACTCCACACAGTTGCCCACGGTCAGAATCGAGGCGCTGTGAGGTAGCAGTGCAAACCACGGAGACACAGTATTGGCCGTAATATAGGAATTGTTTTGGGTAACAGCTCGTTTATTAACTGTAAGAGTGAAATAACAATTGGTTTGTGTACATGGGAATTAAATCAGAAGTGGAAACATCTTTTATTCATTCATGACACAAATGCTCCACTGACTAAGCCAGCCTTTATTGTCCACCCCTAATTTCCCAAAGTTCAGTTAAGAGCCAACCACATTACTGTGGGTCTGGAGTCACATGTAGTCCTGATCGGGTAAGGATGGCCGTTTCTTTCCCTCAAGAGCATCAGTGAACCAGATGGGCTTTTTCCTAACAGTCAACAATGGAATCACTGGACTCTTGATTTCGGATTTTTTTTTGTTGAATTCATATTCCACCACCTGCTGTGGTGGGATTCTAATCCCAGTCTCCAGGATATTACCTGGCTCTCTGGATTAATAGTCCAGTGATTATACCACTAGGCAATAAATGGGTATTTTATGGCATCAAACAGAGTGGGGAAATGAGTTCAGGGTGGAATTTAAAGTCAAGGATGATTGATTTACCCATGAGAAATAAGTTACTTCACCTTTTAGTTATGCCTGGAAGGTAACCCCGAGGCCTGGTTTTGCTTGGGGAAAGCTAATTAGTGTGCACAGAAGTAGGCCCCGTAGTTACATTTGCCAAAAGAATTAGGTCCTATTTCTGGTCTCTTCCAAGCCAATATTGTAGGCAACAAATTTCTAACCATGAATAAGCACACATTTCACACTAACTAATGTTGGCTCTTTACCTGGGGTGAAGTGACATATTCATGAAGTAGTGTTGCAGAACCTCAGGCTAACGTTCTGGGTGGATGGTTTCAAATCCTACCAAGGCATGGTGCCTCACAGGGCCAGGGACCCAGGTTCAATCGTAGCTATGAGTGACAGCCTGTGTGGAGTTTGCATGTTCTCCCCATGTCTGCGTGGGTTTCCTCCCACAGTCCAACGATGTGCAGGTTAGGTGAGTTGACCATGGGGAATGCAGAGATACTGTACCAGGGTGGGTCTGGATCAGATGATTTTCAGAGGGTTGGTGTGGACTCTGTGGTCTGAATGGCCTGCCTCCCAGCTGTGAAATTTGCATTCATTAAATATTGACCGTGTAACCATTGTAAAAACCCATCTGGTTTTTACATACCCTTTCGGGAAACTTCCATCCTCACCTCGTCTGGTCTACAGGTAACTCCAGACCCACAGCAATGGGGTTGATTCTTAACTGTCCTCTGGGCAATAGATGCTGGACTGGCCTGTGATACCAATCTCTCATCTATAAATAATAAAAAATGTCTGATTACTTCTTAAAACAGTTTGCACTGCACGAAACAATTATTCTGTCTTTTCTTTTTAAAGCTTGCACGATATGTTTTTGGACTCTAAACTACCAGAGTTAGATATTTTACACTTTAACAACAAGGTGCCAAATTCTGCTTGTCACACATTCGAAAGTTTATTACTTGGCACTATCTCCATTGCCCAGTTTAATGTTTGATAGCTATGTGTGCCAAAAAGCCTTCACCACTGCCAATCTTACAATAATGTGCTCAAAGCAAAAATAGCAAGAAAGTTTAATCTGCAAGTCTCAGCCAGTCCTGAGCAAATTGTGAACATTCAGTTTCAAAATCTTGAGATAGAAATCCGCTGTTTAGAATGGAATGTGTGTTTTCGGTAAACACACTGCGGGGCAGGTGTGAGCTGTAATAAGTTGTGGAATAACCCTGTGATGCTAATATGTGCCTTCAATTCTCTCAGGATGTGAGAAAGAATGTTATATTCACAAGAACGCAACCAAATCCAGTGTTTCTGAGCAAATGGTAAGTTATTAAAACTACAGAAGAAAACAAAGCTCCACAACAGTTATTGTCTTGGTTACCCACGTAATTTATTATTGACTTGGATAACGGCAGAGAAGGTTACACATCCAAATTTGTTCATTGTACAACATTAGACAGTATTTTAGACAGTGTAGATGTTAGCTTGAAATGACAAAGAGGTATTGATAGACCAAGCGGATGAGCAACACTGTGGCGGGTGGAGTTCAACATAAGCAAGGACTTGGACAGAACAAGGATAGCTCAGGTTGATTTGTAAATGGTACAAAGTTAAACACAGTGGTTGTCCAAACAGACTCGGTGGTTCAGGTGCACAGATCTTTAAAATGCCACAAACGTACAAAAAGTAATCAAGGCAGCTTGTGGAATGCTGGCCTTTATATCTAGCAGACTTGACCACAAGGATGCAGAAGTTATGCTGCAGTTATACAAAACCCTGGTTAGACCACAACAGTTCTAAAGAAGGGGTACTGACCTGAAACATTAACCCTTACTTTTCTCTTATGGGTGCGAAGTCAGATGTAGACCAGACCGGGGAGGGATAGCAATTGCTTTCGCTAAAAGAAAGTAGTGAGTCAAATTGGTTTCTTCCAACAATTGACAATGGATTCATGCTGCAAGACCCACTGAATTTTTCCAGCAATTTCTGTATTTTTTTTGTTTCCGATTTCCAACATCTGCATTTCTTTCATTTTTTTTTCTGGTTAGACCCCATTTGAAGTATGGTGAGCAGATCTGGACCTTAGGAAGGATAGACTGTTCTTGGAAGAGTACAGTGTAGGTTTACAGGAATGATACCTAAACTTCAGGGGTTAAGTTGTGAGGTGAGATTATACAAATTTGGCCCATTTTCTCGAGAACTTAGAAGGCTAAGGGGTGATCTGATTGAAGTTTTCAAGATATTAACTGGAAAAGTCAGGGAAGATAAAGACAAACTATTCCCCAACTATGGTTGGGGATTCTATAACTATGGGCATAGTCTGAGAATTAGGACCAGGAGAGATGTTAGGAAGCACTTCGACATACAAAGGGTGAGAGAGGTTTGGAACTCGCTTCTACAAATGGCAGTGGATTCTGAATCTGCTGTTAATATTAAATCTCTAAGATAATTTTTTGCTAAGCAAAGATATCAAGGGAAATGGGCAAGGTGTAGGGTGTTATGCGACAGATCAGCTGTGATCGCATTGAATGGCAGAACAGGTTCAGGGAGGGGTGCTGAATGGCCTCTCCTCGTTTCTATGTTGTTGACTTGCATTGCTATAGTGCCATTCAGAATTGTAGGCTGGAAGCACTTTTAAAGAACAGAGGATGCATGTTCCATTTCTCATTGTCACATTCCCTATAGAATGGTGAATAACTCAGAAACCACAGCCCTGTGGCTAAAGTGAAGATTTCTTCTGGAGATGAGGGGAAGCAGTGACAGAGATGCACTAAGTTGACGCAGTAGGATTTTAAGATCTTGAGAGTTATGAGCAGGAGAGTGATTGAATCATTTCAAACTGTCTAGACGGGAACAGTTCCAACAACACTTTAGAGGCTTGACATCATCCAGAACAAAGCTGCCTATATAATCAGCTGCATCAACCCCCATTCCGCATCCCTTGGCTCAGTCGCAGCAGTGTGTGCTATCAATAAGGTGCATTGCAGCAACTCAGTAAGGATCCCCTGGCTGCATCTCCTGAACCCACACTTTCAGTTACCTAGAAGGTGAAGGGGCGTAGACACGTGGCAACACCAGCCCTTGAAAATTCCCTTCCAAGTTATGCACTATCCAGAGCCGGAATCACTGATCTTGCATTGCTACTGTGTCAAAATTCCGGATTCCTCCTTGCACCCCACCCATTAAACTGTGGGAGTACCTACGCCCAAAGAATGCAGCAATTCAAGAAACAACTCACCACCACCTTCTCCAGGGCAAATATGGACAGGGAATAAGGGTATTGCCTGCATACCAAGAAATATTAAGTTTGTCAAAACACACTGAGGAGAGATATTTAGCATTTCATTGCTCGTTTGAATTACAATAATAGCAACATGCAAATTAAAAATGACTTTTCCGAATCTTGTTGTTAACAGTGCCTGAACTCATGTCAAATGAAGGATTTTTACGATAAAATGTACAGACCGTTTAAGAAAGTATCAGATGAAAACAACAAAGTCGCACGGATTCTGGATAATGCAGAACGTGCTCTACGATCTCTAATCGAAGTTCCATGGAATCAAAGCGAAGAGCGAAATTCGTTGGCTGAGTTCGGTAATGAGCTCCCACTTTTCAAATCTGTGACTGTGCAGAATCTCAGTCCGCCCTAGCAGTTACCGGAAATGTAGTGTTTGTCTCCATCATGCAGTGAGACAGAGCTCTGCATGTTCAATTTCTCATGCATTGTCACATTGCCATTAGAATGGTGAACATTAGGAACTAATGGAGACCATTCAGCACCTTACTTCTTCTCAGCCATCCAATCAAAGCATGTGTGAACTGAAATTTGCTATGTGTCTTTTGGTAGGTAAATGCAGTGTTCATATAATCCCTATAGTGTAGAAAGAGGACTTCTGGCCCATCGCATCTGTGCCTACCTTCCAAAGGGCACCCCATCCAATCCCTGTAACCCTGCATTTCCCAAGGCTACCATCCCACCTTGTCTGCACATCCTTGGACACTATAGGTAATTTAGCATGGCCAACCCACTGTAACCCGCACATCCCTGGGCACATTGGGTAATTTAGCATGGCCAACCCACCCTAACCTGCACACCAGGACTATGGGAGGAAATCAGTGACGAGGAGAACATGCAAAGTTAACATAGACATTCACCCGAGGGTGGAATCAAGCCTGGGTCCCTGGCACCGTGAGGCAGCAGTGTTAACCACTGGGCCATCCTGTTGCCTAATGAGCAATGGCCCAATTGCTCTGTGTTTGATCTGGTGTCTGATCTAGCTCATTCAGCTTGATTTTTTTGAACAAAGTGTGAAATAACAGCAATGTAATCAGACACATAGAGGCAGGTGAAAGCTCGCAGCTCTCACATGTGTGAAGAAATGTTGTCACTCTAGAGATATTTTTAAAACTCGTATAATCATATGCAATTCTACTCTTAGAGTCTGAAGTGTCTTCTCAGCATTGGTCTCAGCTGAGCACTCACTTAGGCCTCGGGCCTCCAACCCCACTTGTCTTATTCCAACAAGTCCTATCCTTGGCTTCCATCAATGAGTCTCACATCTGAGTGCAATCCCAGCAGTGGCCAGCTCTCCCAGTGGCACTGCTGGGACCGAAGAGCTCAGAGATGCGGAGAGATCTGAGTGTCCTTGTGCATAATTTACAAAAGGTTGGTTTGCAGATACAGCAAGTATTTATGAAAGCTAATGGATAGTTATCTTTTCTTATAAGGGGAATTGAATACATAAGCACGGAGGTTATGCTTCAGTTATACAGGGCACTTAGTGAGACCACATCAGGAGTACAGTGTACCATGTTGGTCTCCTTATCTGAGAAAGGGTTTAGATGCATTCAACACAGTTTAGAAAAGGTTTATTAGGCTAACACTTGGACTAAGAGGAGTATCTTAGCAGGAATGGATGGGCAGCCCGGGCTTGCATCTACTGGAGTTTAGATGAGTAAGAGACAACTTGATTGACATGTTAAATAAGGGTTGATGTAAAGATGTCAAGTAGCCAGGGTAGATGAGAATATCTGGAACTGTTTAAAAGTAAGGAGTCTCCCATTTTTAACATGAAGTGAAATTCTTCCACACAGATGGTCTTTGAAACTCTCTCCCAGAAAAGGTGTTGGAAACAATGTCCTTGAATATTTGTTAGGCATAAGTACATAGATGCTTGGTAACCAAGGGGGTGAAAGGTCATTAGGTGTCGGTGCGCGTGTAGATTGGAGGTTACCATCACATCAGCCATAATCTCATTGAATGGTGGAACAGGCTTGATGGGCTGAATGCTTCCCCATAATCCATGGGCTCATGACCTGCCTGATTTCCACAAAATCCTCAGACCTCCCCACAACAAATACTTGATGCTGGGATTGCCCCCTTCCTTCCAACATATCATAGATTCATTTAGCATGGAAACAAATCCCTTCGGTCCAGATATCCTAAATTAATCTAGTCCCATTTGCCAGTATTTGGCCCTCATCTCTCTAAACCCTTCCTATCCAGATGCCTTTTTGGATGTGTAATTGGAGCAGCCTCCATCAGGAGAGCTATTACCCCTCTTTCTTATATTCATCCACATGATGTGGGCATCATCGGCAAGCCCAAGGTTCATTGCCCATCCCTAATCCTCCAGAGGGCAATTAACGGTCAGCCACATTGCTGTGGATCTAGAGTCACATGTAGACCAGTCAGGGTAAGGATGGCAGTGTCCTTTCCTCAAAAAAAATTAGTGAATCAGATTGTTTTTTCCCTGAATAATCAACAATAGTTATGGCCACCCCTTAGTCCCAGATTGTGTGCTGGATTAAAATTCCATTCTCTGCATGATTTGAACCTGGAGGTAACACAGTGTGGAGCTGGAAGAACACAGCAGACCAGGCAGCATCAGGGGAGTAGGAAAGCTGACGTTTTGGATCGGGACCCTTCTTCCAAATCGTCAGTTTTCTTGCTCCTCTGATGCTGCCTGTGCTCTTCCAGCTCCACACTGTGTTATCTCTGACTCCAACATCAGCAGTTCTTACTATCTTATGAGGATTTGAAGCCAGGTCTCCAGGACACTAGCCAAACTCCTAGATGAATAGCCAAGCAATAATACTGCCAGGCCACTGCCCACTCCCCCTTGCACAATCCAGTTGTACAGGTGAGGAGGTGATGAGTAAGGAAGTGTTATTTCACTCACTCGCCTTCCCTTTGAGCATGGCTTTCTGGCACTCACAGCGGGGAGCCCTCCCATTTGGACTCAAAAGCCCTAAACGAATCCATCTCATGTTGTGGCTATATTCGCGGCCAAATGGGAGTATGGATGCGAATGGTGATTTTTAAGCCAGAAAGTTGGAAGCCAAAATGGTGGAAACTAATAGTCAACTCCTGAATTTTTAGAAATCGTGATAAGGCGTCACATGAATCCTGCAGAACCCATCAAGGTGTCGGCACTCGGGAACTCAATGGAAGTTGATCCAGCTTTATTTACGGACCCAGTATCAGGTAAATTATCGTCGCAAAGTGCATAGCTATTCCGAGGCAACTGCAATACAAACGAACCCAACTCATTAGCAAATCATAATTAAGTTGAACCAAATCATGGATAATTTTCTGGTATTTTACAGCCTCCTGAGGTCCCAGAATTTAAAGGTCAGAGTAAAGACACAATTCCAATTGGGAATCCACCACCCATCGTACTGGGAATGGCCTTTAAAGAACTTCCTTTACCCATTCCTGTTGTCTTACGTCTCGCGAGGTTTTGCAATCCATTTTTTAGGCACAAGCTCACCATACCATCACCATATTGTAGCCTGTGGCCTCATAGACATCAAGCTTTCAGGGCCCATCTCATTTCCCAACCGCGACACACAAAGGGAAGCTTTCTTTAATGTTTACTTGAGGGACACGGTCAATTCTGGATGGGCCCACATTGACTGCCCATCCCTAATTGCCCAGAGGGCAGTTAAGGGTCAACCACATTGCTGTGGGGCTGGAGCCACAATGGGTAAGGTGGCAGTTTCCTTCCCTCAAGGACATTAGAGAACCAGATGGGTTTTCCCAAAAATGGTCATCATTAGATCCATTAATTCCAGATTTTTTTTTATTTCAAATTTCACCACCTCTGGGATTTGAAACAGAACATTACCTGAGTTTCTGGAACAATAATCTAGTGATAATACCAACAGCCATTGCCTCCAGTTGCTACAGTATGTCTGATTTGCTGAGATTGAACCCAGACTCCGAAGCATCTGTGAATATCACAAACGTATGTACATTCCAAACATGATAATAATTTTCAGCACTACATGACCCCTCCTTACATTTGCAGGAGCTAACGCAGTTATCACATTAGAGGTGTCAAAGATCAGCAGCTGTCACATCATTTCACTTTAATACCTGGAAGAGGCTCTGGGCTTTTTCCGAGTACAAATACAGGGCCTCATATGAACATCATATTCTGATAACTGCATGACTTCCCCAGTTCTGTCTGCCTCTGAGAGGATCAATGTTCTCTGCATCCTCTCCAATAGCATCTCCTAACCAATTAAAGCATGATTACTTATCGCAACTGGCACCCTCATTGCTACCCCTCCGATCTCCAAAGATGGGCACTCATGATGCCAGTCCTTACTGCCTCAGGCACATTTTGCCCATTTAGAGTTTTACAGCACAGAAACCCATCATAATCACACCAGTTAGCAAGACCCTGTCTGTCGTTTTATTTTATTCATTCACGGGATGAGGATGTTTCTGGCTCGGCTAGAATTTATTGTCCATCCCTAATTGCCCAGAGAGTAGTTAAGAGTCAACCACGTTGCTGTGGGTCTGGAGTCACACGTAGACTAGACCAGACCAGGTGAGGATGGCAGTTTCCTTCCCGAAAGGACTTTAGTGACCAGATGGGGTTTTTGTAGAGATTGGAATGAGGTCAACAGGTGGAACCCATTGAAATGAGTTTCCTAATTGGGCCTGTTAATCTGGTCCAGTCAGGGAGCCCTGGCTGACTTAAAAGGGTTAATGTTAGAGATGTTGGACCATCTGAAAGCCTGGGTCAGTGCTATTGTCAAAAGCTGTGTATTTATAAAGATAGGGTGATTGGTGCTGGGATGCTGGCTTCTGAAGAGTTATTTCACCATCCAGCCTAGATCCATTTCTAGCACTTGACCCATAGCCTCAGGAACCTCCAGATAGTCCTGTAAATGCTTCTTAAATGTTGTGATGGGGTCCTTGGCTCCACTGCCCTCTCAGGCAGTCGTTTCTAGACACCCACCACCTCGCTTGGTGAAACATATTTCCTTTCAACCCTGCCCTGGCTGTTACTTTAAACCTCAGCTGGTTTGTGGCCCCCTCACTCAAGAGACAGCTCTTTCCCTAGCCACCCTAATAATCTTGTAGTCCTCAATCAGTTCCCGCCTTTAGCCTTCTCTGGAAAACAAACCCAGACTATTTAATCTCTCTTCCTTGCCGAATTGCTGCGGCCCCTTGCTACATCCTGGTGAATCTCCTCTGCACCCTCTCTAATACAAACATTTTGTTGCTATAGTGTGATGGCCGATACTCCCTGCTCCCTCCCAATCCTCAGCCAAGTTTGCCACGGCCTATCATGCCTGGATATAACTTGTTGCCAATTTTACCTGTTGCTGGTGTTGAATTTCAGCTCAGTGGTTTGCCTCTGAAGTGGAAGGTCATCTGTTTCAAATGCCACAGAGGTGCTAATATCTATGTGTACTCCCCTGTGCAATGCTTCCATATTTGTTGGTGCCATCTGGGGATAGAGATGATAAACCAAGACTCCTCCATTGAAATAAAAACCCAAGTTACGATTTTGTCAATGGATATCAGGAGTGGAAATTCAAAGCCGGTGATACCCTTAATAGATAAATGCTCTCTCTCTCACTCTCACTCATTCTAGGAGCAAGGAGCAGAAACCCAACCATTGCCTTTATTGTTCACAAGAACATGACAACATTTTTGGACAACAATACTGTGGTGAGGGAGAAGATCCCAGCCGCACCTGAACAAAAGACAGAGGTGTTGAATTCAGCAATCATAACGGCAGTGATAACCAGCAAGACAAGAGACTTTCCAACCCGCCCCATCAACTTCACCTTCAGCCATATCAGGGTTGGTTGCGCACTGTTTCACAATAGTTGCTCTTTCCAGTGTCACTTTTGCTTTGGGAATCATTTAAAAATTAGGGAGGTTTGCTAAAACTATGCATAGTATTAGTCAGGCCACAGCTAGAATACTGTGGGCTCCTCATCTGAGGAAAGGTAGACTGGCATTGCAGGGAATGTCCACTAGACTGATATAAGGCACGGAGGGACTATCTAATGAGGGGAGGCTGACTAGGCTTCAGCCTGCCCTCATTGGAGTTCAGAACAATGGGAAGTAAACTTTGTGAAACACACAAGTTTCTTCAAAGCCATGATGTGGAAAGGTTGTTTCCCCTTGTGGGAGAGCCAAGGAGCAGAGGGCACAATCTCAGGCTATTTAGGACACAGGGTGGTGAATCAGTGGAAATCTTTACCACAGTCATTAAGCATATTCAGGGCTGAGACAGAGAGACTTTTAGTCAGCGAGGGAATCAAGGGTTGTAGTGAAAAGGCAGGAAAGTTGGGTTGAGGATTATCAGAAAGCCATGATCTCTTTGAATGCCAGAGCAGACTCAGTGGGCTGAATGGCCTACTTACGCTCCAATGTCTTATGGTCTTATTGAATAATTGTGGTACAGAGGGAGCTATTTGGCCCCATTATGTCCATGCTATTTAACACAGTGATCAGCATGTAGCTGATAAAAAGAATTCTTCAAAATGGAATTAATGTCACCAAAGCCAGAGATTGAGGGAAGTTTGGCGAGTAGATGTTTTGGATTTGCTTCCACGCCCATTGCTAAATCCTAATGGATAGAAGCTTGACATCTGCTGTCTATTCTGGCCACCTCCAACCACACCTCTACCCGCATTTTGGCATCACAGTTGGTGGTGAGGAGTGGTCCAGGTGATACAGGAAGCCTACAGAAAGCAGCAAAGTGGGCCTGCTCGCTGTGGAATGGCCGCTAGTGATCCTGGACCATACCGTGTCCCAAAGGCAATTGATTTCAGGCATCTCAAATAGCCCCAACAGAGTCAGCACCACCTCTTGCTTTGCACTTTACCTCAATCCATGATTTGGGACAGGGGCAGAGTGAAGGCTACTGCCTAGGGAGAAGTTGAATTATACAATGAAAAAAATCCAATGATTTAATTTGAATAATTCAACTTTAATATCCCTGATTGTAAGCTGAACCTCTTTTCTACTCAAAGCTTGAGGCATTAGGCAAAACCGATAAGTTACCATGTGTTCAGCCTGCTTATTTGGCCCAGCTGCTGAGGCAGAATCTCACTATGAATGTTTATTTGATCCCCAAGAACTTCTGATAGATTCTCATCTGACTGGAGAATGTTTCAGTTGTTATGGAAAGGGTGACTAACCATGTTTGTATGACAATTTTGTGAGCTTTTAATCAGCTTATCTTTTTGTTAAAATGATTTTTCTTTATCTGTGGGTTTCAGCAAGATTTAAGATTTTTGATTCAATTAAATGTTTTTCCAATGTGAAAATGAATAGTTATGTTTGATTGGATGAGCCTTTAAGAGGGGGAGTTTCTTTGATGGAAATTTGATTAGCAGATTTTCTTTTATTTTAACTTCCTGAGCATCTCAAAGACTGACCTCTGTTATGTTAAGTCATTGGTTCTTGAGCTAATAGAAACTTGAAGGGTGTTTCAAAGCCGGAACAGAAGTCAGGACACTAAATCATTATGAAATACAGGATTTTCCCTACACACCCAGGTATCTGACATTCCACACTGTTGAGTGCAGGAAAAGTCTTTATCTGATGGATAAAGTACTCTAATACATATGATCCCTTAGATTGTACTGGCTAATTTAAAACTTTCTTACCTTTAATGGACAACGCCCAATGTTTAACGTTTTTAAGTAATAACATACTTAACATTTCAAATAACACTAAGATTGACAGTTAAAGTTAGCGAAGGCTTTTAAAAATAACTGTTAAGATGTTTGCAGTGCCACAACAGACTTCTCCTAACATTCACAAACTGATCTTCCAAGATTCCCACCTTCCTCCTGAATCCGCAGAATCAACTAAACTATTTGTGGCAGGCATTTAAACTGTGAATCCAACAACACCTCAGGTGCACGTTGGATTGTAATCTGCCGCTCTTACTAACCTGAGGGAAATGATGGGCAGGGTTGATGGCGTTATGGTACAAAACTGTAGCCCTAGACGCATGCCACATGGACCTTTGGAAACTGGTTTTCTCAGAATCAGGAGGAAAAATTACAATTGTCAATGCTCTCAGGAATCTGAACGATGGCTCAGTGGTTGGCACCGCTGCCTCAGAGCATCAGTGGCCCACTTGGGTGACGGTATGGAGTTTGCACTTTCTCCCCCGTGCCTGCATGGGTTTCCTCCAGGTGCTCCAGTTTCCTCCCACAGTCCAAAGATGTGCAGGTTAGGGTGGATTGGCCATGCTGAACTGCCCCCATAGTGCCCAGGGATGTGCAGGTTAGCTGGGTTAGCCATGGGGAATGCAGGATTACAGGGTTAAGGTAGGCCCGGGTAGGGATGCGCTTTAGAGTGTCGATGTGGACTCGATGGGCTGAACGGCATGCTTCCACACTGTCGGGATTCTATGATTTATGCAACACAGCAGTGTGTACTACCTCCGAGATGACCTGCACAAACTAGCCAATAATCCTCAAACTGCACTATCCTAACCCATGACCACTTCCATTTCGAAGGACAAGGACAGCCGATGGGAACACCACCCCCGGCATGTTCCAACCGAGCCACTCACCATCCTGACGCGGAAATAGATCGCTGTTCCTTCATGGCTGCTGGTCAAAATTCTGGATCTCCCCTTCATTAGCACTCCGTGCGTGTAACCATAGCACATGGACTGCAATGGCCCAAGAGGGCAGCTCACCACCACCTTCTCAAGGGGCAACTAGGGACAGGCAATAAATGCTGGAACTAGCTAGCGACACCAATGTCCTGTGCATGACTGAAATACAAATTGTGACCAACCACGAATAATGGGCATCATTGTGCCAACAACCCCATTGTTTTAAACAAAGCCTGACCATTTACACAGTCACCTGGCAAGAGGGGAGCTCTCAGTTAAATGCAGGTATTTAAAAGCTTTTTAAAGTAGGGACGGAGGGCAACAAGAGAGAACAACAAAGACCTGTTAAAATACAGCATGTAGGCTACAATAAAAACATGCCAAGTATCTAATTGCAAGAAGCGAAGGGGTGCTGAGAGTGGAATGTGCTTCCTGAAAGAGTCCCTTGTCTTTTTTACAGGCCAATGTAAACAATTCAATAATAAGATGCGTCTACTGGAATCGATCTCTGACTGGAATACCCTGGTCTCCCAATGGCTGCGAGCTGGTATCCTCAAATAAAACTCATACAGTGTGTCGGGCATTCCACCTCTCCAGCTTCGCCATCCTGATGGCATTGAAGGTACTACTGGTCAGGTTCATTCGCTCCATTGAAATAACAGGTCCCCTAGGCTGTGAAAGTGGCACGGTAGGCAGCCTGGGTCATGGAGCAGGCGGCCAAAGGAGACTGAGCAGCCGTGGGGCTGTGGCAAGGCAAGAGGGTAAGATAAAAGACCAAAGGAGGTGTATCCCACTGAGTGGGCAGTGCCAGCAGCTGGAAGCATTCTCAGAGAATTAAACTAAAATCTGTGCCTTTGTATAGCACCTGGCATGACCACAGGATATTCCATTTGTTCATGAAATACAAGCATAACTGGCAAGGCATTTATTGCCCTTGAGAAGGTGGCAGTGCCCAGCTACAACAGAGTGGTTTGCATGAAGAGTCAACTGTATTGCTATGGGTGTGGAGTCACACATAGGCCAGACGGGGTAGGGATGGCAGATTTCAGTAGCTGGAGAAATTCGGTGAAGCAGATGGGATTTCATGACAAGCTGCTCCTTACGAACAAGTCTAGCCTTTTGTTCCAGACTTATTAATTGCATTCAAATTCTCCAAACTACTGATCTCCAGAGCACTATACATTATACCTTGTACGATTAGTCTAATAACATGACCATTAAGCTACTGTCCCCAGGAGGTTCCAGCCTGCTTTCCAGCCAGCTAAGTGCTGTAATGTCAGAAAAATGGAAATTAATTTGACTAGCACAAGTGCAGTGTCATAAAGAGCAGAAAATCTGAAACAGAGATCGATATCAGCCAGGATGCTGAGGACAATCGGCTGCTCAGCTTTGAAAATGAACATGTCAATTACAAAGCAGATAATATCAAGATTAGGAAGTTCTGGTAAAATTGCTCTGAGCGAGAGCTCAATTATAGGTCACAGAATGATAGGATATTTAAGTTCATGAATTATATTCATGTTCAATGAGATTGTAGAGCCAGGCTGGTCTAAATCTGTCATAAATATTTGCCCTTCAACACAATACACTCCATTTAACTTTCAATGATGGTGAAAATTCACATTTACATATAGAGTTATAAACTAGAATTACCCATTAAAATACTGACTGATTACAATGTACCTGATTATAAATTTTACTCCAGCTACTTACTCTGAACTAAAGTACGACTGGAACAGTTCCTTATTTGCCACAATGTCAAGACAAAATCACATAATGCTCTCCCCACGTCTGCACTGTTTACCCTGGAGGCCACTTGCTTTACTTCCTTAACAAAGTCAAATCCCTAAAGTCAAGTTGTAGCCCCATTATTTGCTGGGTTTGAGGTGTTTACTTGGCCATTTAGTCAGCGAAACAGCAATAGGCCATTCAGCCCCTTGAGCCTGTTCTACCTTTCAACGAGATCATGGCCGATCTAAGGCCTACCGCAATGTGCCTGCCTTTGGCCCATATTCCTTAATACATTTGCTTCACAAAAATGTACCTATCTCAAATTTAAAATGAACAACTCATCCAGCGTCCACTGCTTTTTGTGGTAGACAGTTCCAAACATCTACCACTCTTTGTGTGTCGAAGTACTTCGTAACATCTCTCCCAAAAGGTCAGGCACTAATTCTCAGACTATTTTAGAATCTTCAATCAATGGAAATGGTTTACCTTTGCCTGCCCTGTCTTTCCCTGTTTTTAACAGATCACTCCCTAACATTCTAAAATCTAGAGAAAACAAGCCACATTTGTATAATCTCTCCTCAAAACTTAACCCCTGAAGTCCAGGCATCATTCTTAAAGACTTGCACTGTACTCCCTCCATGGACCGTCTGTTCTTCCTGAAGTGTGGTGCCCAGATGTGTTCACAGTGCTGTAAGTGTGATCTAACGAGGGTTTTGTATAGTTGCAACATACCTTCTGCATTTCCAATCCTCGGATAGAAAGGCCAACATTCCATTAACCTTCTTGATCAGTTTCTGCACCTGTTTGTGGAATTTGAAATACAAAGAGGACACACTCAGTAATTTATCACATTGCTTGTCTGTCTCTCCACAACTAACCTAAGGCCTTTGTTCTGAGGGTCCAATATTGGAGGTTGGCTACACAGGGAGCCTGGCTTGCCCTGAGTCTGTTTAGCGAAGACCCCGCTCTGAGATTAAGACCGATCTGCAACTTGACTTTCCCCACCTTGCTTCACCCAATAAAAAGCTATCAACTGCAGTTTTCTAAATTTCCAGTCGATCCACAACCCCCCCACCCTTCCACAGCGTCACAGCATTTTTTTTTGGGGTAACATTACTACCCACCACTTCCACAAAGAAATGGTACCAGACATCGTCCCTGAGATTTTAATTCATTGTTACGTCATGAATGTGCGTGCTGAATTCAAATGGACATGAAGCCATGTTACTGCAGTCTAGTGAGAACAGCAGATGGAGATAGAGAGCCATCCAGCGTGGAATCAGACTCTTTGGTCCAACCAGCCCATGCAGAACATTATCTTAAACTAAACTAGTCCCACCTGCCTGCTCCTGGCCCAAACCTTTCCTATTCATGTACTTATCCAAATGCCTTTTAAACATTATAATTTTACCTACATTCACCACTTCCGCAGGAAGTTCATTCCACACACAAACCACCCTCTGTGTAAAAATTTGCCTCCCATGTCTTTTTTTAAATCTCTCTCCTCTCACCTTAAAAATGCACTCCCTAGCTTTGAAATCCTACATCAAAGGGAAAAGACATCTCCCATTATTGATCAGTGATAATGGGAACTGCAGATGCTGGAGAATCCAAGATAACAAAGTGTGAAGCTGGATGAACACAGCAGGCCAAGCAGCATCTCAGGAGCACAAAAGCTGACGTTTCGGGCCTAGACCTTTCATCACAGATCATTAAGGGTCTAGGCCCGAAATGTCAGCTTTTGTGCTCCTGAGATACTGCTTGGCCTGCTGTGTTCATCCAGCTTCACACTTTGTTATCCCATTATTTATCTATTCCTGTACTCCTTGTAACTTTATAAATCTCTATCTATACCCCTCATTATTTTATAAAACTCGAGAAGGTCGCCTCTCACCCTCCTACACACCAATGGAAAAATGTCCCAGCCTATCCAGCCTTTCTTTATAACCCAACAACATCTGATAAGTCTCTTCTGAACCCTCTCCGGCTTTAATAATATCCTTCCACTGACTGGGGGAGGCGGGGGGCGACCAAAACTGAACACAATATTCCAAAGAGTGCTCAACGATGTCTTGTACAACATCAACATGGCTTCCCAACTCCTAAACTCAAAGGACTGATCAATGAAGAGAGTCAAATGATTGCTGCGTAAAATGCTTTGTGGGCCACCGTGCTCCATTGAAACACTTCAATCTGTTGCTGTTCTCTCCTACAAACAACTCACTGTATTTCTTTAGGATTCCAATCCTCACAAATACTCCCAACAGGGCTCAGGGAAATGGTCTCACTCATTAATCTCCCCTTCTTCTGTTCACAGGATCTCCCAGATGTGTTGGCGCTTAAAGTTATCACTTACATTGGATTAAGCATCTCCCTGGCCTGTCTGTTACTGACGATTGTCACATTTGCCACCTGCCAGTTGGTCAATGACACTAGACGCACCATCCATATTCACCTGTGCGTGAGTCTGCTCATCGCTGATTTTGTCTTCCTCGCTGGAATCTCCCAAACCAGAAATCGGGTAAGGAATCCTCATGATTTATTCCATTTGCGACACCGCACTGAAGGGAGGTGCCACAATAAACTGTTTGCTCATGTTCCTTCCAGCCACGCTCTTCAATCAGATATTTGATGGAAAAGATCCTCTATCCCACCATGGCATACTCTACATGTAGATATCATTCAGCCCTCCGAGTCAGTACCAGCTCTTTGAAGATTGACCCACTGAGTCCCATGACCCCCACCTCTTTCTCCATAATCCTGCAGTTTTAATCTTCCCCAATTATTTATCCAATTGCCTGCTTTCACCAGACTCCGAGGCAACATGACCATAATTCTTTCCGGAGTGAAAACTTTATACACCTCTTCATCTCTCCCTGGCCTCTGACAAAATGGTCTTAATTTGGCAACTTTTGCTATGGGAGTGGAAACAACTCCTTTCTGCTTATTCTGAAAGCCTTCATACTAAACCTCCCCATAACCCTTGCTGTCTTAAAAACTAACCCAGATTTTCCCATCTTTCCATGCAACTGATTTCCCTGGTATGTTTACTGCAGAAGGTAATGGTGCTGAAAGGCTTAAAGTACTAATCTCCAACCAATCTGATGAGGTGATAAGGAAAGACAAAGGGGAAAGGTCAAATATCTAAAGATTTAAAAGAGAGGACAGTTCTGTTATCCAAGTTCTCCTGACAATCTGATTGACAATGTCTATCTTGCTCAGGTAACTTGTTCCTGATTGCTGTCATGCAATCAATTACAACCTGCATAAAATGGAAGCCTCTCCTTATCATTGACATTCTTCCCTCCCAGTGTAGACCCTGTACTCCCAGACAGAGTAGGGCTTTCCAACAGCTATCTATCCATCCATTTAGTCATAGAGTCATAGAGATGTACAGCACGGAAACACACCCTTCAGTCCAACTTGTCCATGCTAACCACAAATTCTAAACTCATCCAGTCCCATTTGCCATAATTTGGCCCATGTCCCTGTAAATCCTTCCTATTCATATACCCATCCAGATGCCTTTTAAATGTTGCAACTGTACCAGCCTCCACCACTTCCTCTGGCAGCTCATTTCACACACACACCACCCTCTGCATGAAAATGATGCCCCTTAGGTCCCTTTTAAATCTTTTCCCACTCACCTTAAGCCTATACCCTTTAGCTTTGGATTCCCCCCACCCTGGGAAAAAGACCTTGGCTGCTCACCCCATTCAAGGGTCTTATGATACGTTGGCATTGCATCCTTCCGTAACCTGGTACCACCTGTGGTTGTCTGAAGGTTCAATCCAGCTGGATAAGAATACAGGCATGGACTATTTTCTAAATGGTGAGAAAATTCGTAAAGCAGAAGTACAAAGGGATCTGGAAGTGTTGGTCCAGGATTCTCTAAACGTTAACTTGCAGGTAGAGTCCGTGATTAAGAAAGCGAATGTAATGTTGTTGTTTATCTCAAGAGGTTTGGAATATAAAAACAGCGATGTGCTTCTAAGGCTTTATAAGGCTCTAGTTAGGCCCCATGTAGAATACCGTGTCCAATTTTGGGCCCCACACCTCAGGAAGGACATACTAGCCCTGGAGCGTGTCCAGCAGAGATTCACATGGATGATCCCTGGAATGGTAGGTTTAACGTATGATGAACGGCTAAGGATCCTGGAATTGTACTCATTAGGGTTTAGAAAGTTGAGGGGAGATCTAATAGAAACTTACAAGATAATGTATCTTCCAGAGGAAGTGGTGGAGGCTGGTACAGTTGCAACATTTAAAAGGCATCTGGATGGGTATATGAATAGGAAGGGTTTACAGGGACATGGGCCAAATTATTGCAAATGGGACTGGATGAGTTTAGAATTTGTGGTTAGCATGGACAATAACAAGAAGGGGTGGACGCTAGGAAGTTGTTTCCGTTAGCCGGGGAGACTAGGACCCGTGGGCACAGCCTTAAAATTAGAGGGGGTAAATTTAAAACTGAAATGAGACGACATTTCTTCAACCAGAGAATGGTGGGCTTGTGGAATTCATTGCCACGGACTGCAGTGGAGGCCAGAACATTGGATGCCTTCAAGACAGAGATCGACAAATTCTTGATCTCAGAAGGAATCAAGGGCTACGGGGAGAGTGCAGGGAAGTGGAGTTGAAATGTCCATCAGCCATGATTTAAATGGTGGAGTGGACTTGATGGGCCGAATGGCCTTACATCCACTCCTGTATCTTATGGTCTTATAAGGCACTGGTTTGATAAATCCATTTGGAATGCTCTCTTTTCTAAAGTGTTGCAACCCACAGTCCATCTTGAGGCACAACAACTGGAGTCCGAAGTTCCAGGAGAACCTTTCCTGAGCTTTGGAAGAAGGCTATGTGCTGGGCCAGGAATCCAGCCCAGGGTCAACGTCAGTGGGCTGTGGTTTCAGATAGGCCTAATTCATGATTTAGAATGGCTTACCCATCACCTTCTTGTTTATGTGCTCTGAGCCTTTCCACCGAAGTTCAGGGACTCCTGTAGCACTTTTACTCACTGTGATAATTACATATATTGCTTACTGAGACTTAAAAAGATGTCTAAAGGTTGCCTAGGTTACAACTCAAGCAGAACCACACGTAAACCTGTCTGCTCCCCTGCACTTGAGGTTAACTATTAAACTCAATCATTTTTATGGCCACCTTTTTAAAAAAAATTACTTCCCAGGCCTCCAAATGTTAGCTATTTATTAACTCAAATCATTTTGAGCACCAGTTTTTCACCCATTAATGTTGCACAATACCCTTGAAGTGGAATTTGGGATCATGTGGTAGAGGTGATTAATTACCTTCTTAGTTCATTGAAATGTTCAGATTTTGAATGATTTCAGACAGGGTAGTTAACATGGACCCAGTAACTCTGAGTATAGGAGTTGGGAAGATATGTTGAGGTTGTGCAGTACTTTTGTGAGGCCTCTTCTGGAGTACTGTGTCCAGTTCTGGTCACCCTGTTATAGGGAGGATATTATTAAGCTGGACGGGGTTCAGAATAGAGTTGGGATGTTGGCAGGTATGGAGGGTTTGAGTTATGAGCAGAAGCTGGGACTTCTTTCCCAGGAGTGTCAGAAGTTGAGGGGTGACCTTATAGATGTTTATGAAATCATGAGGGGCATAAATAAGGTGAATGGCAAGTGTCTTTTCCCTAGGATGGGGATTTCAAGACAAGGGGCCATATTTTTAAGTTGAGAGGAAAAAGATTTAAGAAGGACATGAGGGCAACCTTTTTACACAGAAGGTGGTTCTTGGGTGGAATGAACTTCCAGAAGAAATGATGGATTTGGGTATAGTTACAATGTTTAAAAGACAGTTTGGATAAATACTTGAATAGGAAAGGTCTGGAGGCTTATGGAACCGGAGCAGGCAGGCAGGACTAGTTTAGTTTGGGATTATGGTTGGCATGGACTAGTTGGACCAAAGGGCTTATTTAAATCATTCTACTGATCATCTCCAAAGATTAATCACAAATTGATCTGAGTGACCATAAGCTTTCAGTCCCCAATGAGTGAACCATTTATCATCGTAAGGCTAGAATGTATTGTATAGGTATACTATTATCTTCAGTAGATATGCCCACTAGACACAGGGACAGAATTAGGCCACTAGCCCTTTGAGTCTGTTCTGCCATTCAATGGGATCATGGCTAATTTGAGTATACCCTGGTGTGATTATCCCATTCTGAGCTGTTAACCCTGCTCTTCATACTATGATGACTTAGTGAACTTTCTAGGAATCATGAAAAGGGAACCATTCCCACGTAGAAGAGGATGGTGACAGTAAACCTACATTGTGGGGAGTGATTTTTTCAAAAAGCAGGCTCTTATAACAAAGTGGGCAGTGGTGAGAAGGCTTGTCCAGCAGTGTGTCAATATGTTTCCCCATGACTGCAGAGATCAAACAATTGTAATCAGTCTCATGAGACCATTGTGCCTTTAAGAGAAGTTAGTTCTGTTCTGTTTTCTTTGCTGAGAATGTTGCCGCAGTGCTTTCAGAAGCAGTGGGTAAACTTTCAGCTCCCGGAGTGTTTTTTACTTCAAATTAGACAAAAGAAGCATGAGTGGGTGGAGTCAGGCTCACACAGCCCCAGGGTTTTGGTTTTGCTTCCATTTAGGGTTTGAAGTTGGCTGTTAAAGCCGAGAGATACAGCTCTCTCTCTCTCTCTGCTGCAGAAGCCAAGCTTGAGTTCTCTCTCTGCTGTGAGTTTGTTTCTTTCAGTATTGTTTTCTCCTGGACTGGAAGGGAGATAGCATGTAAGGAATATCTGTTTTGCTGAATTTGCCTTTGCCAAGGATGTGTTTATGGGATGTTGCTATATTGGAACAGTTGATGATTAGAGGTAAAGCAATATATTATTTTGTTGAGTATTTCAGTTGTGTAAAAGTTATACCAAGTCCTCTTTTCATTGTTTGTCTTTTAACTGTGCTCTAAGAATAAGGTTCAAGCTGTACAGAATATTGATGTGACCACGTTTGGAAATCTGCATTCAGTTCTGGTCTCCCTGCTGTAAGAAAGAAGTTGTGAGACTTGAAAAGGTTCAGGGAAGATTTACAAGAATGTTGCCAGAGTTGGAGGGTTTGAACTATAGGGAAAAGGCCAAATAGGCTGGGGCTATTTTCCCTGGAGGGTCGGACGCTGAGGGATGACCTTACAGAGGTTTATAAAATCATGAGGGATGTGGATAGAGTAAATAGTCAAGGTCTTTTTCCTAGAATAAGAGAGTCCATATGTAGAGAGCATAGTTTTAAGGTCTAAGTCATTAGCACATTTCTGTTTATAGGAGCTTGTTGTGGGCAGATTTGCTGCCACCTGGCCTGGATTATGACAAGGATTATACAACAGAAGTGCATCATTGGCTGTAAAGTGCATTCAGACTGAAAGAAACAAACTCACAGCAGAGAGAGAACTCAAGCTTGTCTTCTGCAGCAGAGAGAGAGAGAGAGAGCTGTATCTCTCAGCTTCAACAGCCAACTCCAAACCCCAAATGGAAGCAAAACCAAAACCCTGGGGCTGTGTGAGCCTGACTCCACCTACTCATGCTTCTTTTGTCTAATTTGAAGAAAAAACACTCCGGGAGCTGAAAGTTTACCCACTGCTTCTGAAAGCACTGCGGCAACATTCTCAGCAAGGGAAACAGAACAGAACTAACCTCTCTTAAAGGCACAATGGTCTCATGAGACTGATTACAATTGTTTGATCCCTGCAGTCATGGGGAAACATATTGGCACACTGCTGGACAAGCCTTCTCACCACTGCCCTCTTTGTTTTAAGAGCCTGCTTTTTTTAAAAAATCACTCCCCACAATGTAGGTTTACTGTCGCCATTCTCTTCTACGTGGGAATGGTTCCCTTTTCATGATTCCTAGAAAGTTCACTGAGTCATCATAGTATCCTGTGCTACACAAATAAAAGTTCTTCCTAACTTTTCTAACCCTCGTCCCATTCACTAGAATTCTGAACTGACACCCTGTCTCCTCTGTTTAGGTATTGTGTGGAATTATCGCAGGTATTCTCCACTACTCCTTTCTCGCAGTCTTTGCCTGGATGTTCCTGGAAGGAATCCAACTTTACTTGATGGTGCAAGTGGTTTTTGTCCCAAAGGTTCCTCTCAAGCAATACATGCTTTGGGTTGGCTATGGGCTTCCAGCTTTGATCGTTGCAATTTCAGCAGCAGTAAACCATGAAGGCTATGGCACCGAATCAGCGTGAGTTTATGTTTTTAAGTTCTTCTCGAGATGGGAATGCATTTACTTTGATTTGTGAAATAGGGTCAGGGAAGATTTACAAGAATGTTGCCAGAGTTGGAGGGTTTGAACTATAGGGAAAAGGCCAAATAGGCTGGGGCTATTTTCCCTGGAGGGTCGGACGCTGAGGGATGACCTTACAGAGGTCATTACCCGTCTCTTGTTACATCCAAAGCATGTTTAAACATGACTATTATTCTGCTGCTTATCTCCTGGAAACATTGATTCCTCACTGTGGGGAGTCATTAGTTCATTAGACATTCAGTGAGTCTCTGACAGCTTGACCCAATTGGCTATTATTTGTAGGGGATTCCCAACATTGTGTGTGCCAGTACATCCTGAACAACAGACAAGAGTAACATACCACACCCAGACTCCAGTCAGACGCACAAGGCTGTAGACAGGAGTGGGGACCCAATGACTGACCCCTCCTGACTATGGGAAATGGGTCCTGACACCAGTTTTAGCACCTTCTGGGGTCTAACTCAGATGGTGTGGAGATGTCAGAGTTGGACTGGGATGGACAAAGTTGGAAGTCGCTTGTTGAAGGAGCAGGGCTCTGAAAGTTTGTGATTTCAAATAAACCTGTTGGACTATAGCCGGGTGTCATGTCACTTTCTGACTAATTCAGATGAGACATGCTTTTGTTCTCAGAAAGAGTGCTTGTGATTTTCCTCAGCCATAGATGCCTTCAGAATGTGATGATGAAATTTTTGTAGTAATGGTAACCTTTTTGAAAGCAGTCAGCAGTTTTGTAAGCTGTTTCCTATAGCCATAAATGGTGTGTAATCCAAATCAACAGAAAGCTATTAGAGAATGAGTGAGTCTTACAACAGTTCAACAGCTTCCATGATACTTTCCTGTGCTTTATGATTTGCCCAGTTAAATTCAAATCCATTAGTAACTCACTCTCAGATTTAACTGGAAAAATTCTACACAATTAATCAGTTAATTCTGATTACACACCATTTATGGCTACAGGAAACAGCTTACAAAACTGCTGACTGGTTTCAAAAAGGTTACCATTACTACAAAAATGTCATCATCAAATTCTGAAGGCATCTATGGCTGAGGAAAATCACAAGCTCTCTTTCTGAGAACAAAAGCATGTCTCATCTGAATGTCTCATTAGGAATTACCACACAGAGGTACAAATTCATACTTGAATACACACATTGTATTGGAAGATACTGGACAATTATAACCATGTAGATCCTTTGTAGACACTGTTATAAAGAGAGGTTAAGGGAACTATGGGGGACTGGGATGAAGTGATGTTAAAATGGTTAACTTTCAGGATGGTTTTGAAAACTGGAGGTAAATTACAATGGGATGTAGCCTGGATTCTGAGGTGCAAGACTGTTATAGCAGAGTGGAGAACACAGCAGAGGAATTGGATAGTTGCTGGGCTTGAATCCAAACGTTCAAGTCAATATCCTGACAGCATCAGTTTGAACTTTACCATTGCAGTTTTTAGAGTTATGAATTCAGTCTGAAATTGAACGTTTACAGTGACCATGAGACTCTTGAATGTTGTTCTAAAAATCCGACTAGTTCACTAATTTTGGGAAGGAAATCTGCTTTCCAGATTCACGGCTATATAACTGAAATAGCCTGCCAAGTCATTAGTTTCACAAACAGTTAGGGTCAGGCAACAAATGCTAACCTGCAAACATAAGAAATGGGAGCAGCTGGAGAGCCAGCGGCCTGTCCCCGATTCTGTATGATTGTGTCTGACCTTGGGCTTCAGCTCTACTTTCAAACCTACGACACCTCCAGAGACCAGAGCTTGTTCTCTTGCATCCTCAGATATATTCAATGATCTAGCATTTACAGCCTTCTGGAGCAGAGGCTTCCAAAGATTCACCACCCTCTGAGCAAAGCAATTTCAGCTTTACATGTGCGGTCCCTTATCCTGAGACCAGCCCTGTGTTTTAGAGTCACAAGTGCAAACTTTCAGTATATATCCTGTGTAGTCCCTTCGAAATCTTATACATTTTCAGAGAATTTGGGCCCAATTATGGGGAGGCGATTGCCGAGTGGTATTATCGCTGGACTGTTAACCCAGAGACCCAAGCAATGTTCTGGGGACCTGGGTTCAAATCCCGCCATGGCAGATACTGGAATTTGAATTCAATAAATATCTGGAATAGGGTCTAATAATGACCACGAGTCCACTGTTGATTGTCAGGAATAACCAATCTGGGTCATTAATGTCCTATAGGGAAGGAAACTGCCATCCTTACCTGGTCCGGCCTACATGTGACTCCAGACCCACAGCAATGTGGTTGACTCTTAACTGCCCTCTGGGCAATTAGGGATGGGCAATAAATGCTGCCTGGCCAGCGACACCCTCACAGGGACTGAGTTAGCGAACTATTCTTTGTACCACCTTCAAGATAAATCTATCTTTCTCTCAAATGTCACCAACAAACCATCAGACAGTGGTCCACAAGTGGTCTCACCAAGATTCCCCCCCACCCATGCGTTGTAGCAAGGCTTCTGTATTGCTGTATTCTAATGCCTTAAAGTAAAGACCAACATGACATCCCATAAAAAAAAGCAACAATATAATCTGGAGTGAGGAATCCAGACTTGTCATGCCAATGAAGAATGTTTTCTCAATTGGAATGGGTGAGAAAGGATTTTAGAACTCTTTGTAACCCAGGGAACTAGGGGAGCTGTTCAAATGAACCTTATCAAGAAGGTCGGTGGGGGGGTGTCAATTAACCAACACTTGTAGCAATTTGGATAAATGTAAGGTTATTCACTTTGGAAGGCAAGTTACTATCTGATGGCTGTAAATTGGGAGAAGAAAGTGTGCAGTGGGATCTGGATGTCCTTGTGCCCCAGTTGCTGAAGGTAAGCATACAGATACAGCAGGCAAATGGTATGTTGACCTTTATTGCGAGACGTTTCCAGTACAGGAGCAGGGATGTGTTGTTGCAATTATCCAGGGCTTTGGTGATGCCACATCTAGAATATTGTGTGCAGTTTTAGTCTCCTTTTTTGAGGAAGGGTGTTCCTACTCTCGAAGCAGTGCAGCAAAGGGTTACCAGGCTGATTCTGGGGCTGGTGGGTCTGACATATGAGGAGAGAGTGACTAGGTCGGGATTGTTTTTGCTGGAATTCAAGTGAATGAAGGGGGATCTAATAGAGACTTACAAAGTTCTAACCGGACAGGACAGGGTAGATGTGGGGAGGATGTTCCTGATCGTGGATGTGTCCAGAACCAGAGTTCACAATATGAGGATTTGGGGTAGTCCATTTAGGGCAGAGATGAGGAGATATTTCTTCACCCAAAGGGTGGTGAGTCTGGAAATGATTACCACATGAAGCAGTTGACTCTAAAACATTGAGTGTATTCAAGAGGTGCCTAGATATAGCTCTTGGGGCAAATGGGATCAAAGTTTATGGAGAGAAAGGAGGATTAGGCTCTTGAGTTGAACAATGGTCTATGATATTGAGGAATGGCAGAGCAGGCTTGAAGGGCCGAATGGCCCCCTCCTACTCCTATCTGCGAAGTTTCTATGTTTCTATGTGATGGAGTGTAGCGTTATAGGAGCCGGGTGCCTTGCAAATAGCATTACTTTTGATCACTTTTGAACTTTGAATTGCAGGTGTTGGCTCTCGACGAAGAATTTCTTTTCTTGCAGCTTCTTTATGCCGGCTCTGCTGATCAGCATTGTAAGTTTGACTCAAGTTTCAATCCAGCCTGTTATTGTATTGACCTGAGTTTCTAATCTGAGCCTTTGGCGAGTGGGAGGTAGAGCGATGGGACAAAGGACGGTGGAGAAAGGGAATGATGAGGGCCAATGGAGAGGGAGAAGTGGAGAACAGCATAAGTCAAAGCTTCTGCTGAGCTACGTGTATCTACAACACCGCAAGCAATTTCCCCTGTAATGGCCATCAGCTCAGAACAATTTCATTGAACATGTATCTCAGACAGCAATCCTGGCTTTTGCGCTATGATGTTCCACTGCAATCGGGCAGCAAGCATTTTAGTGCAGAAGTTCTGTTGAGTACAATGGTCCTTTACCTTAAATAGTTCAACTCGATTGCCCATACTCAAAGACAAGGCACATAAATAAAGAGCTTCCTAGTGTGCAAAGTAATGTGCCTGACAGAGTTTGCTCAAGTAGTCTTCCAAGGTCTGGTGACACATGAGGCAGAGAAAGCTTATGTCTACATCTGTGGCTGGCTTTTCTCTGCACAGGTCACCAGTGTATTACCTATGAGCAGGGCTTGAGCTGCCAGAGACCTATCGGAAGGACTCACAAGTTAGCGCTCAGCCTCTCACTCAGCTGACCCTCAACCTGTCTGCGTTCCAAATGGAGCTGCACTGCACATCAAGTCCTTGAGTGAGATTCAAACCCACAGCTTCTGGCTCACTGCTACCCACTGTGCACCCTTTATATTGGTCTCATCCAAAAAATGCAATTTTTGCAAGATCGGCTGAATGCTCCACTCCTGAAACTCAGCATCAATGCACTGCAAGGAGTTCAAGTTTTCAATTTTGTTGGCTTCTCTTCCTCTTGAAGGTAACAAGCCATGCCCCATTGCTAGTGGGGTTCTCCTCCAGTGTATCAACTAAATGGCATTTGTTCCTTACCTCAGCTTGCATGTTGATTGTAGATGGATTATTCAGTTCCGTACCTAACCCTTAATTCCTTCTCATTCAACCTTTGGCCATCTTCATTTCTGTAAGGTGTTTGTCAGGTACCGAGCTGTCCACTTATTCCCCTCTGAAACAGGGATGTCAAAACCTGACTGTAACATTCCATTACCTCCCAACTAAGGCCAGCCAACTCAGTACTTTTGGGGAATGACTCTAACACCTCCTGATGTTTATGAAGATTAGCGATTTACGGGATAAAATCACTAACCCTCCTATCGGACTATGGGATATCTTCCAGAAACATTTCTGAGTACTCTTCTGATGTTTAATATTGTATATTATCTTCATTCTTAATTGCAGATCAATTTTATCTTCCTTTGCAAAACATTAATGACCTTGAAAGAGAAGTTGTCAGATGTCATTTCAGAAAAGAAGACACTGGGGAAACAGAGGTAACTGGTTTAAATCTGCTTGCCACAACTTGTCCCTTCTGACCAAATGTCAATTTATATTTCTAAAGCCTCATGTGAGTTTTATATTTATTCATTGTCCTCTCCATTCTTCACACATATTAAGCTGCTGTCCCTCTTGGGTTAGTGAGCAGCTGAACTACTGCTGAATATGTCCAACTCTAGAGCTCCAGATGTTCGCTACTTGCCCATGTTTAGTGTTACATTGCAGCCTAGCTTCCAAAGTATCCAGGCACTGTAGCTTTAATACAGTTACATAGCATCTCAGCATGTGGCATTCTGGTATAAAGATACTTTTCCTGTCTCCAGTCACTCTTTCCTTGTAGTGTGTTCAGTCAGTCAGCTATGTGAGTGTAATGTCCGGTAACATCAATCAGCACAGAACCCAAGACCATGGCAATCTATCTTTGCATCTCCCAATTAGGAATCATCATCAAGGCATGGTTATACCCATTGGAACAAGTTATAGAAACACTTAGATAAGTACATGAATAGGAAAAGTTTGGAGGAATATGGGCCAGGAGCAGGCAGGTGGGACTAGTTTAGTTTGGGATTATGTTCAGCATGGACTGGTTGGACCAAAGGGTCTGATCGGTGCTGTAAGACTCTACATGTTTATGCGTGTGATATTGCAGTTGTGAAAATAATTAGGTTTGTTAATGAACTCCAAGAGGCCCGTCTCAACTCTCTGTTTGTTATACAGGCTAACACATTCAAAACCCACAAACCCCATCACTCAGTGGAGTGTTGTCTTAGTTACTCCAGGACGTTGGCATTTCAATGCAGCAATGAGCTAGTGTTTTTGGAAAGACCCATCCTCCCAAGGCCTTGTCTTCCCTGTCAGATATAACATCCCATGACGCTGCATCAGAGAAAGGCGAAGAGTTCTCCCCAGGATCCTGACTAATGTTTATCCCTCCATCAATGTCACAACCGAAAGAAAGCAGGATGATCTGATTATTATTACACTGCTGTTTGTGAGACATTTCTGCGTGTAAATTGGCTGTCGACAACAGTGTTGCTAGTCCAAAAAAATTTCATTTTTTAAGAAGTGCCGCGGGAGCTTCTAAGAATGTTAAAGGTGCTATATAAACATAGCTTATTATTTGACTGTTCAGAACGTAGGGAACAAGCAACATCTGTTTAGGTATAACCATTCTATCCTCGTAAGGTGTGGTGCCCAGGTCTCCTCCAAGTGGGGTCTAACCAGGGTTTTGCATAACTGCAATGTCCTCACACTCCATTCTTCTTGATATAAGGGACAGTATTCCATTAGTTTTCAGGATTATTTTCTGCACTTTTTCTCTGGCTTTTTAAAGACTTATGCTCCTGAACCAACAAGTTTCTTTGGACAACCACTGAATTTAACTTCACACTGTCTAGACAGTAACGTGATCTATGCTCTTCCTGTTCAAAGTGGATAGCTTCACACTCACTTACATTGAACTCCATCTGCCCCAGCTTTGTCCATTCACTGAGTCTATCAATATCCTCTGTAGCTTTATGCATTCACCTTTTGTTTTAAAGTTCATCTCAGGATGTTGGCTGGCTAGACCAGCATTTATTGCCCAGAGGGCAGGTGAGAATCAACCACATTCCTTTGGGTCTGGAGTCACATGCAGACCAGACTGTGTAAGGATGGCAAATTTCCTTCCTGAAAGGACATGAGTGAACCAGATTTTTTTTCTCTCCCCCCCCCCCCCCACAACTGCTGACAATCAGCAATGGATTCATGGTCATCATTAGACTCTTAATTAGACTCGTAATTTCAGAATTACTTCCCCATGGCAGGATTTGAACCCAGGCCCCCAGAAAATACCTAGCTTTAAATTGAGGGGTGAAGGATATAGGACAGATGTCAGGGGTAGTTTCTTTACTCAGAGAGTAATAAGGGAATGGAATGCTTTGCCTGCAACGGTAGTAGATTCACCAACTTTAGGTACATTTAAGTCATCACTGGACAGGTATATGGACGTACATGGAATAGTGTAGGTTAGATGGGCTTGAGATCGGTATGACAGGTCGGCACAACATCGAGGGCCGAAGGGCCTGTACTGTGCTGTAATGTTCTATGTTCTATTTGTTCATCAATGGCATGGCCAGGGGCTTGTTCCCCATCACAGAATTTGTATAGCACAGAAGGAGGCCATATGGCCAGTTGTCTCTGTACCGGCAGTCTGAGTATTTTGGCTTAGAGCCTACTTGGTGCCATGACCCTGCAAATTGTTTCTACTTAAATAATCAGTGAATGTCCTCCAGAATGCCCCATTAGAACTCTGTTCCACCGCACTTCCATGCAGTTCAGTTTAAAATCCAGACCACTGGATGTGTGAAAAAGTATTTTCTCATTTGCTTCTTCTGTAAAACTCTTTTAAAACAGCGCCTTTTGGTTCTCGATCCGTTGACAAACAGGCAGTTTAGCCGCTCTGTTCTAAACTTCTATGAAATCTCCCCTAAGCCTTCTCCTCTCCAAGGGAAACAGTCCTCAACCTCCATCATCTACCGTCGTCACTGAAGTGGAATCATCTTTTAAGCCTTCAATGCATTCACTTCCTTCCTGAAGTGTGGGGCTTAGAACTGTCCACCATATTCCAGCTGACCTCTAGCCTGTGTCCTATGTAGCTTGGTTGGTTAGATAGCTGGTCAGATATTAACAGCATGGGTTCAATTCCTGCACTTGTTGAGATCATCATGAAGGCTCCTATTTCTAGGGAGGCATGGTGGCTCGGTGGTTAGCACTGCTGCCTCACAGTGCCAGCTCCACCCTCAGTTGACTGTTTGTGTGGAGTTTACACGTTCTCCCCGTGTAAGATATGCAGGCTGAGTGGGTTAGCCATAGAAAATGCAGGGTTACAGAGATTGGGTGAAATGGTCTTCTGAGGTTTGGTATGAACTTGATGGGCTGAATAGTCTGCTTCCACACAGTAGGGATTCTATGATTCTTCCCCCCACCTGCAGTGTGGTGACTCTCAGATTAAGCCACCACCAGTGTCTCTCTCTAAGGGGGAATGGGATGGTGGTTGCTTTTCTTTTACTTATATAAACTCAGCATAACCTCCTTGCTGTTATACTTCATACCCCCTATTTATGAAGCCTAGAATACGGTATGCTTCATTTCAATAATTCTCTCTAACTGCCCTGCCACCTATCACAATTATGCCCCCAGATGATCCTACTCCCACACACCCTTTAGAATAGCCCACCTTATTTAGTAACGTCTCTACATGTACATTATATCATCATTAAGCACCTCACAATTCTCCACATCGAGCACCATCTGCCACCTCTCCACCCATCCCATCAAATTGTCTATATTCTTTAGAGTCTCTACATTGACTTTCTCACACTTTGCAATTCCTCCAAATTTTGTATCAGCTACAAACTTTGAAATTGTCTCCTGCGCAACAAGATCTCGATTATTAATATGCATCAGGAAAAGCAAGGATCCTGATATTGAGCCCTGGGGGAACACTTCTGCAAATCTTTCTACGGTCTGAAAAATATTCCCATAACCAATTTCATATCAATGTTGCTGTTTAGTTGAAGACTCTCCATTGTTGTGTGGCTCTAGATTGAATGCCTTTTAGAAACTCTTCTAGGGCCGTTTCTGTCAATCACATTGTTGTAGGATTGGAGTCACATTTCAGCCAAGTTAAGTGAGAAAGCCAGACTTCCTTCCCTGAAGGGCGTCAGCAGGTTGGACTTTTGGCAAATTGAGAATGGTTTTATGATTGTTGGGGCAAGTTTTTAATTCCAGATATTTTGAATTGAATTGAGTTTAAATTCCACCATCTGCCGCGGTGGGATTTGAACTCAGGTTCCCCAAGCCTTCGCTTAGTCCTTTTGATTATTAGCCCACTGAAAGCTGAAGGTGCCACAGCCCCATTCTCTCATTAGAGAGAGGCGCTGGTTTAATCTAAGGGTCACTATGCCGCAGGCTGGTTTTGCGGTGTTGTGGGGGTGGAGTGGCGGTGGGGAAGGGGGTTGATGGGAGGTTGAGAAGGCAGATCCTTCATGGTGACCTCAGCCAGTGCAGGAATTGAACCCACACTGTTGGCATAACTCTGTGTCAGAGACCAGCCTTCCCAGCTAACCAACCCCAAGTCTGCTGTACCACCATTGCCACACACCAAGAGCTATCACGTTAGTAATGTTAGCACTGAGCGCTCTGTTGCTGTTTGGTCTATCACTATTTCTGAATCATCTGATTATTGATTTTTTTTTGTTTTACAGAGTGTTTACAATGACAGCCTTTGGTCAGTTAGCTATCCTGGGCTGTACGTGGATGTTTGGAGGGTTATACATTCAGAATGCAACCATTCCAATGATGTATATCTTCACCATATTAAACAGCTTCCAGGGAATGTACATCTTCATCATGCATTGCCTGATGTATAAGAAGGTTAGCACTCCTTCCTTTTGTTAATGTGGTCTTTCTCCAGAACTCTGGTTTCATCTGCATCTGCGAAGCCTGCCTGAAGAAACTGTTTTTTCCCGGAGTAAATCTTATCCTTACTTTTGGAATACTGCATTTAATTCTAGTCTCCCTGCTACAGGAAAGATGTTGTGGAACATGAAAAGATTTACAAGGATGTTGCCAGGATTGGAGGGTCTGAGTTATAGGGAGAGGCTGAATATGCTGGGGCTATTTTCCCTGGAGCGTCAGAGGCTGAGGGGGTGGCTTTATAGAGGTTTATAAAATCATGAGGGGCGTGGATAGGGTAAAGTCCTTTCCCCAGGGAATGGGAATCCAAAACTAGAGGGGCATGGGTTTAAGGTGAGAGGGGAAAGATTTCAACGTGGCTGAAGGGGCAACTTTTTTCCATAGATGGTTGTGTGGAACGAGCTGCCAGAGGAAGTGGTGCAGGCTGGTACAATCACAACATTTAAAATGCATCTGGTTAGGTGCATGATTAGGAAGGGTTGAGAGGTATAGGGGCCAAATGCTGGCAAATGGGACTAGATTAATTTATCTGGTCGGCATGCAAATGTTGGGCTCAGGGGCCTGTTTCTATGTGACTTCTGGAACTTAACAATAACCTTCAAGTTTTTCAGTCATTGATAAATCCAGCAATGGATTCAAGAGAAATATTGTTACTCAGGGAATGATGCAAATAGGGATTCAGTACCTTGGAATCCACACGAGTGAATAAAGAGATCCAGACATTGAAAAGCTGGATAAATGCTTGTGGCTTAAAAGGGTTAGACCTAAGAGGTTCATGTGGAGTAGAAACTCCGCTATAGAGTGGGTACGTTGTTTCTCTGCTATTCTAGATAATTCTACATGGTATATATGTTGTCCGTCATATACTGCAGATGCTGGAAATCTGAAATAAACTCAGAGAGTGTTGGAAAAACTCAGCAGGTCTTGCAGCATCTGTGAAGAGACGATCACAGGTTTTAGTCCTTCAGAACTGGACTCAAAATGTTAGTTCTGCCTTCTCTGTCTACAGGTGCTGGCAGACCTGCTGAGTTTCTCCAGCATTGTCTGTGTTCTTACATTGTGTTAGAAGCATCCTTTGCCTGCAGGAATGCTGGTGTGATGGTCGTATTCCCTGGACTGGTATTCCTATAGCCCAGGCTAATGTATTGTACATGTGAGTTCACATCCTGGCATGTCAACCATAGGAATTTAAATTCAATTCATCAATCTAGACCATGATGCTAAGCTGTCGGCTATCATTAAAAATCTATTTTGTGCCCAATCACAACAGAGCTGACTTTTAATTGCCCTCCAAAGTGGCCAAGCAAATGGGCGATGTCAGTGATCCCAGAATCCCATGAACATAATAATGTAAGAACCAGGAGCAGGAGTGGGCCATCAGGACCCTTGACCCTGCTCCACCATTCCATAAGATGGTAGCTGATCTTTTCATGGTCTCAGCTCCACTTAGCCACCCTCTCACCATGACCTTTAATTCTTTTACTGTTCTTAAATCTATCTATCTTCCCCTTAAAAAACATTCAATGAGGAAGCCTCAACTGCTTCACTGGGCAGGAAATTCCACAGATTCACACAAACCTTCAGGTGAAGAAGTTCGTCCTCAACTCAGTCCTAAATCTGGTCCCCCCCTTATTTTGAGGCAATGCCCCCTCATTCTGGCTTCACCCTCCAGTGGGAACAGCCTCGCTGCTCCTATCTTATCAAATCCTTTCATAATTTTATATGTTTCCATAAGATGCTCCCCCATTCTTCTAAATTCCAACGAGTACAGTCTCAGGCTACTCAATCTGTCCTTGTAAGCCGACCTTCTCAACTGAAAGAATGGAGGAAATGGTAATGATCTAAATTTCATTCCTTGTTAGTAAAGACCAGATATGCCCAGCAGAGGGCACTAGATCAGAAGCAGAGTCCCCTTTGAGCCTCTCTCCATTGACCAACATTGTGAGCAGAAACCTCAATGCAAACTGGCAGACAGATGTGTAACCTCCCCTGTACGCCTCTGTCACTAAATAAATATGTTGAGATCCTGCAGAGAAACTGCCTCATAAGGGGGATTGCATCTGGAGTAGTGGTTCGCACTGCTGCCTCACAGCACCAGGGACCCAGGTTCAGTCCCACCCATGGGCGACTGTCTGTGTGGAGTTTGCACATTCTCCCTGTGTCTGCATGGGTTTCCTCCGGGTGCTCCGGTTTCCTCCCACAGTCCAAAGATGTGTAGATTAGGTGGATTGGCCATGATATAATTGCCCCATTTGCGTCTGGGGTGGGATGCTCTTCAGAGGGTTTGTGCGGACTCAGTGGGCTGAATGGCCTGCTTCCACACTTTAGGGATTCTATGCATCTGTCCAATCCCAGTGGTTTTCTGTGATAAACCAACTGACAAAGACTGAAATGTAGTTTGTTCATGTTTTTCATCTCTCATATCCATCTACTTTTACAAACCTGTTTGTCTTTCCTTTTTCTAGGTAAGAGACATATACATTCGATGCTTTAGGAAGTGTTTGAGGAAACCATACATATGGACACCCCTTTCCACCTCCAGCTCAAGGACATCCAACCAGGTAAGATGGAAATACAACTTGTGATCAGTCAGGGGAATCCAGGGTTCCAGGGAAAAGATAGGAAAGAGTGTGTGAGGAGTGTCAGATCAGCCACAATCCTATTGAATGGTGGAGCAGATTCGAAAGGCCGACAGCCTACTTCTGTTCCTATTTCTTATTGTCTTATAGTCAAATTCTTCTTGCAAATCATGAATAGGAAAGGTTGAGAGAGTTATGGGCCAAACACAGGCAAATGGAACTACTTCAGTTTAGGAAATCTGCGGGCATGGACGAGTTGGGCTGAAGGGCCTGTTTCCATGCTGTATGAAGTATTTATGACTGTATAAATCCTTGCCACCAGTCAATGTCTACTATAATATCGAATAGAACTTGTGTGAAACACTAGGATGTCCTGCCTTCACACTTCCATAAATATAGCTAACATTTTCAATATAACCTACCCAAGATTGGAACCAGATGCTGGTACACTGCTGCATCATATCTGACAGCAAGATCCCAGTCATTCTGTAAATAACACTCACAACAAAATCACACCTTACTCAAAAAAGACACTAGAATTTCACACTTATAGTTGTTCGATGTTTCTATTTTGGTGTCAGCCTTGAATCCATCCATAGCATTCAATGCTAGAAGAAGGGAGCACAGTTTAACGATAATGGGAACTGCCATTTAACAGGGATATTGAGTTATAGAGACGTACAGCATGGAAATAGACTCTTTGGTCCAATTCGTCTATGCCAAACAGAAATCCTAAATTATTTTTGTCCCATTTTCCAGCATTTGGCCCATATCTCTCTGAACCGTTCCTATTCATATACATCTACATGCCTTTTACAGCCTTCACCACTTCCTCTGGCAGCTCGTTCCATACACTGACCACACTCTGTGTGAAAAAAGTTGCCCCTTAGGTTCCTTTTAAATCTTTCCCCTCCTCTCACCTTACCATCTAGTTTTGGACTCCCCTACCCTGGGGAAAAAGACTTTGACTATTTACTCTATCCATGCCCCTCATGGTTTTATACATCTCTATAAAGTCAACCTTCACCCTCCGATGCTCCAGGGAAAATAGCCCCAGCATTTTCAGCCTCTCCCAGTAGCTCAAAACTTCCAACCGTGGCAACATCCTTGTAAATGTTTTTTGCACCCTTTCAAGTTTAACAGCATCTTTCCTCTATCAGGGTGACCTGAATTGAATGCAGTATTCCAAAAGTGGTCTAACCAATGTCCCATACAGCTGCAACATGACAACCCAACTCCTATATTCAATGCACTGACCGATAAAGGCAAGTATGCCCTCTTCACCATCATGTCTACATGTGACTCCGTCTTCAGGAATTATGAACCTGCATTCTGAGGTCTCTTTGTTCAGCAACGCTCCCCAGGACCTTACTATTAAGTGTATCCATTTAGAATAAATATTGGTCACCAGGAAGGACATGCTCACTCTTCTTTGAATAGTGGACATGGGGTCACTTGCATCCACCCATGAGTGGATGAGCTTTGGTTCGAAACTTCACCCAAACCAGAACACCTCAGACAGTGTAGTGCTCCCACAGTACCACACTGGGGAGTGTCAGCTTAGCTTTCAGTGTACTCATCTCAGACAGCTGGGTTTAAAAATCACAGCTTTCTGATTCGGAGGCAGAGATGAGTATCACTGAGACACAACAGACAGTTCCAACCACTTTGGTTAGAACAAAAGACATCACCTTAAGAACTTCCTTTGCCTAACTCATTGTTTCCATCTTTCCTCTCTAAGGGGCAGAGAAGCGTCCAGGAGACAGAATCGACGTCCGGGGCAGTTCAGTGATGTAGCTGTGAACATATTGGGCTGTAACCTCTCGCCGTACCTCAGTTAAGGTGGCTTCAAGTTTTACCACTTGCTGCAGCGAACTCATCAAGCCCTGGACATCCTTGTTTCTACCAGACCAGGGCTGCACGGGGTCACTTTCTCTCTGAATTGTTGTATCACACTGCTCATTCCCAAACACTGGAAATCCCAAAAATGGGCTAACAGTAGTGTGGGGATATAATACGGGACTAGCTGCCAATATGAGTTCTCCCTGGTTAATCTAAAATAGCGTTCGTTGCTTAACTAATTTCTAAAATCAGATTTAGTTTATTGTTGTTTTAGGGACCTTGTTGTGCACAAGTTGGTAATTGTATTTCCTTCATTCCATTGGTGACTGTACTTTCAGAAGTACTTTATAGGCTGCAAAGCATCCTGGGGCATCGCTAGACTAGCGAACGCACTATGTCAATGCGACTTCTTTCTTATAGTGAATTTTGAAAATTGTTGACGTCTCTACTGCACTAGAAACTGTAACAAATAGCTGTGATTTGCCTCCTTTTGTTTTCCTTTTTTAAATGATATTTTCACAGTAGAGATGCTAGATTTTGAGATCAGTAGGCACAGGAGAGATATGAAGGTAAAAAATTTAAGTGGTACGTAAAACTCCCAGGATTAGGGCTCTGATATTTGTCTCTATAATATATGTCTCCGTCGTGTCTTCTTCATTTCTGAAGAAGGGTCTAGGCCCAAAACGTCAGCTTTCCTGCTCCTCTGATGCTGCTTGGCCTGCTGTGTTCATCCAGCTCTACACTTTGTTATCTAGGGTTATGTCTCTGTTGCTGATAACTCAGATTCAGGCTGGACACTGAAGGACACATAATTCTCTCATACAATGACCGCTAACCCTCGATCCAGACAGCCTGAGTTCAGTCCTACCAGGGCGTGTTTGAGAGTTTGAACTCAGTTAAGAAAAATGGAATGTCACAAAAAAGAAAGTTGTTAAATTGCCATAAAACCCCAACTAGCTCATTGAAGCCTTCCTGTCCCAATCCTATCTGTACACAAGTTCAAAAAACTAACAGTGGGTGGTATTAAATACTCCATCGACATCTTCTTCAGACCACCTGGGTGTGGACAATGAATTTCCTAAAGATGTTCAAATCCAAGGGTAGATAATGAAAAGTTGTTTATTCTAGCATTTTCCCAGCTGAGTGCAGCAGTATCAATGCTCAGAAATCTCGACACCATCCGGGACAAAGCAGCATGCTGGCCAGGCGCCTCATTCAGCACCCTCAGTAACCACTCCCTGCACCACTGACGCTCAGTAGTGTGTACCACCTACAGGATATACTGCAGCAACTCACCTTCCAAATCTAGTCACCACTTCCAGCTAGAAAGGCAAAGGCAGCCAGGCACATTGGAGCACTATCCCCTGTATGATCCCCTCTGAGCCACTCACCATCCTGACTTGGCAATATACCGCTGTTCCTTCACTTGCTGGGTCAATCTCCCGGGGTTCCCTCCCTAAGGGCATTGTGTGTCAACCCAAAACAGATGGTTTGGATCTACCACCTTACTAAGGGTGAGTATATGTTGGCCCAGCCACGATGCCTACATCCTGTGAACAAATATATAAAGAAAAGCTCATGTGGACAGTAAGTGTTACTGGAACTAGTATTTCCTTGTACTTCATCCAAACAGCCAGTCTTCCTGAATAGGCTGATAGAGGATCAGCACAATGAACAGTTTGTCTCGCCATTAAATTTGATCTTAGGTGACTGCCAGTCTAATTCCATTTACCCATATAGATTCTGTAATGCTTCCTACTCATTTCATCACTAAGGAGTGTTTCATTGTTGGGACCTAACCCTTTCTCCAAGTGACAGTCACATTTCTGACATTCATAATCAGATATCTGCGATAAGTGTCAGGGATCTAACCGCACTATCATTTCTCTCCAGAACTGAGAACTGCTTCAGAATTTCCTGTTGATCTTTACATAGAGGAGATAAGAGAAGGGCCAAACATAAGAGTCATGGAAAGGGAGGGAAGGGAGTGTGGATTCGTTCAAGTGAATCATTGTTTCTTGAAGTGGCTTGACTCATTTATCTGTTAGAGTCTGAAATTAGAAGAGTGACGGATGGTTTGACACCCGAGGCTAAGGTAGAAAAGAAATAGGCTGAGACTAAAACGATGGAAAGTGGAAAAAATTTGAAAAGCATGGAAAATATCAGACAATTCTAAATGCTTACAAAAAATACTTCTGTCTAATAGCAATGGCAAGGAAATTTGATCGTGTAAATATGAAAGAATCTGGTACTTGTCAAGTAAGATTAAATATTGGTAAGAATGTATATTTGTATGATAGAAGATTCTCTATTAAGGTATTAACTGTTATTTCACCAAAATGCTGATATAAACTGTGCCTCGGGAATGGAATAAATATAGATTTCAATCTACATGTTGTGTAATTGTTCTATAATACACAAACATTTACAATTTTAACACATTGCAGAACTACATAATACGCAGGTATATTGCACAACCATCAAACATTGTGTTAGAATTTAATATCACGAGATATTGCAGCTCTGTTTTTTATATGGATGCATGTACATTGCATTACTACACATCTATCATGCACATTATCATACAATAAATGACATTTATCAATATCATGTAATAATATGTTATCACACAGACATATATATGGAGGTTACAACACAGATTAAACTCTTATTATGCAAGCAGGAATAAATTGAGCCCAAATTTCACCGTCACCACAGCGGCAAAATATACCCAAAAGCATATCTTGGGCATGAATTCTTCTTTATCATCATGGTCATTTGAAACTGGTGTGAAACAGGGGAACCATCAAGCAATGAACACCAGTGATATCATCAATCAGGGTGAATAACCATTCACATTGAAGAATTCTCACAGACAGCAAACCAGTTGACAAAACTCTATTCGTTTAAGAAATAAAATGTCATTTTTGGTCAAATTTTTTACAGAATGAAACGGGCATTGGGACAAAACCATATAAACCGTGAAATAGAAACCGAACTATCATTCCAAAAAGGCTTTGTTTAAAATAAGGACTTCTTTATCACAATAGAAAAGCTGGCATTCCACAGTGTATAAAATTAGTTTCACAGGTGCCAGGGCTAGCTGTGCAGAAGTGACTATGAACTTGATTCTCTCAAGGCAACGGGCTCTATTTTCAGAGGCCTCTTGTGACACAGTAGTAATGTCCCTACCCCTAGACTAGCAGGCCCAGGCTCAAGTGACACGTCAACAGGGTGATGACATTAAAGAGGTTTAAAACTAAATGACATATCGATCAATAAGGTGTAAATTATAAGTTTTGTGATGCATTGAATACTGTTACTATGGTAAAAAGAGAAAGAACTGTGGCATGATGTAAATCAGAGACCAAAAAAAATAGAAACTGCTGGAAAAGCACAGCAGCATCTGTGAAGAGAAATCAGAGTTAATGTTTTGTGTTGAGTGACCCTTCCTCAGAACTGATGGCAGCTAGGACAATGTTGTTTTATATGCAGAAGATAGGGTGGGGGAAGGGGGGCAGGAGTAAGCGCGAGGTGGGTTTAGAGTTGTCGCGGTAACACTTTCCAGCTCAAAGATTTCTAATTGCTTGCATTGAGCCTCAGCAACATCTTCAGAAGGACAACAACCTTTCAATTTCTGCGCACGGGAGGTCTCCAGAAATTTCCACTAGATGTAGAAGAGTCATGAGGATAGAGGCTGGTGGTTTCCATCAGGCAGAGACTTTCGGTCTGCTTACCCCTCTCCCCCCCATATTGGGTCATCGTTCTGAGAGGGATTAGGGACTAGGCTGTGGGACTGAGGTGCAGAGACAACCACGCTCCCTTCAGAAAGAGAACATTTAGGGCCCACACAATATGAAGAGCTTGCGGCGCAACCTTGGAGGGAGACGTTTGCTCAAGAGGATAGGGGTAAAAGCGACAGGAATGATGACATTTTTTTTGCAGGAAGAGCTTCAGTTCTAGAGTGCGGTGCGCTGCCTGAGGGTACGGTGGAGTCAGGTTGAAGTGAGGTACTCTAAAGGAAGTCTCATTGTGATTTGAGAAGGATTGATGGTTGGCAATGAGTGAACGCTCATTCAGAAGGCTAATGCAGCCACAATGAGCCAAAAGGTCCCCTTCCCCACTGAGTTAATTCTGTGATTATCCCTGTATATTATTTTTCTGCCTGAGAAAAACCCTCAGTCTTTATCCCCATGTCCTCCTGTCCCTCAGGCACAAAATCCTGGAGGCATAAATGACTCATCGCAGAAGGGCACTTTATTTCTTTTAAGCATTTTCACAAAAAGAAGAAGCTTTGTGCCCTAACGATTTCAATGCCTGAACAACTGTGTCACCATCCAACAACGACAGCTTCCACCTCTCACCCTCACATTGGGTAATCACTGACTAACATTCACAAAGGAGTTACAGAGTCATAGAGGTTTACAGCATGGCCACAGGCCCTTCAGCCCAACTTATCCATGCTGCCCACTTTGCACAATTACTCTAGTCCCACTTGCTACGCTTTTAGACCTGTAGAATGATAATTATTTTTTAAAAATTCACCGCAACCAAAACCATGAAAATCGAGAGAAAAAAAACAATCTTTCCTTTCCTGGAAGACCAGTCATGATCTCATCGAATGGTAGGACAGATTTGAGGGGCTGAATGGCCCACTCCTGTTTATTTATTCCCAAATAATAGTGAGGTTGAGATTTTTCTTCCTGTCAGTTGGCTTGTGTGGAGAGTTGAAAATGGACCAAGGGCATCACAAGGGCCTCTCTCAGTCCAATCTGATGGACCGCAGTGTTATTTTCCACTTGATGAGACACCATGTGGGTGAGGTGCCTTTTGAACATGCAAACGGAGCTGTAATGTTCTCATGGCTGGGCTCCCTGATCTATCAATGGATCTAAAGCCTGAATTCTTCACCGTTAAACCAAACCATCTAGAAAGAGGAGCCGGGGTCAGAAGAGGTCAAACAAGCTTGAAGCTCGAAGCTACAGAGCTTGGATTCCTATAAGCAAGACAGACGTCGATGTACTTCTCTCTCCCACATAGGAACCTTTGGCCCTTTCTTGTCTTGGGCCACTTCTCATCAGTCCCTGACTATGATCCTGGACACAGTGTTTACTTTGGCATCTTGGGGAAGCTGATCAGTTTCCTGTTGCCTGACCCAAACCATCAGGGATATGCCCCACCCCCACCCCTCCCCCCCATCCCCCTACTAACCATTCAGGCCATGCTGACGAAATCAGACCAATAACAACGGGTCCCTGTCTGCCTTCTGCAGGCAAATCTCTGACATTGCTGCATTCCATCCTGGCCATTAACACCAAGTCTAAAACTCTCTGTCTCTCTCTCTCTCGCCGTATTTCTCTGCAATCTTTCTTTACTCGTTGACTCTTACGGGGCTAGATGCTCCCGCATCAGTGGGTTTCAAGGTAGACACGTGGCTGGTGCAGTGTAGCTAGCAGCCCACACATTTGTTCCGAATCTGTGTCCCACTTTCTGGTGGCATGGGCAATGTCTGTCACCAACTGTCCAGGGCTCACACTGTGCCCTTCAGCATTAAGCTTGTGCCTAGGGAAGGTGAAGCCCATGCAAGTAGCCTGTAGTTCCATGGTTTGGAGCTGGGCTAGGGAGGGCATGACAAGTCTGTCTGGTGAGGCAGATTCCTCATGAGGAACGTCCTTCCTGGGTTTACCCTATCTCGTCCTGTTAGAATGTTGTAGGTTTCTCAGTATTGTAAACTCCAGTGAATACAATCCTACCAATCTGGTTTCTCTTTATTAGTCCGTCCTGCCATCCCAGGTATCAGGGAGATTAAAAATTTCTTCCACTGTGCTCACTCCCCACCCCCACCATCATTCTTCTAAATTCAGCCCTGCCACCCCAGGAATCAGTCTGATACACCTTCATAGCCAGCATAGCCAGAAACTCCCTTCTCAGACACAGAAACCAAAACTGCACACAATACTCCAGCTGCGGTCCCAGCAAGGCCCTGTACAGTTGCAGCAAGACCTCAGTTCCAAAACTGGATAAATATGGATGCTGAGCATCTGAAATAATTTAACAGAAGGTGCTGGGAATATTCTTATTGAAAAACCAGTCCTGCATCCTTCCTCTCTTCAAAACTTTTAAAAGTTTCAAACTCTGCACTCACCAGGCATGTGGCTATGTGCATGGAAGATCCTTCCACAATGCAAATTGTGGGAACATGTTCCCAAACACCCACTTCTTATATACAATAATCCCATTCCTGACAATGCATTGGTACAGTCTCTACTGTGTAGACAAAGGAAGGATGTATCCTCTACCAAGTAGCTAAGGAGAAGGGGCCACAACCTAGAATCTGATGAAGGGTCTCGGCTCGAACGTCAGCTTTTGTGCTCCTGAGATGGTGCTTGGCCTGCTGTGTTCATCCAGCTTCACACTTTGTTATCTTGGATTCTCCAGCATCTGCAGTTCTGATTATCGCTCTCCTAGTCACCCTGCAGCCTCTTAGCATCCTCCTCACAGCACACACTGCCACCCAGCTGAGTATCATCTGCAAATGTAGAGATATGCCATTCAATTCCTTTGTCCCAATCATTAATGTACATTGTGAACAGCTGGGGTCCCAGCACTGAACCCTGTGGTGCCCCATTTGTCACTGCCTACCATTCTGAAAAGGACCTGTTTAGTTCAGCTCTCTACTCCCTGCCTGCCAACCAGTTCTCTATCCATGTCAATACATTACCATGAGCTTTAATTTTTCTTACTCACCTCTTGTGTGGGACCATGTTAAAAGTCTTTTGAAAGAAGCCCATATACACTGATCACATCTACTGATTCACCCTTGTCCATTCTATCCGTCACATCCTCAAAAATTCCAGAAAATTTATTAAGCACGATTTCCCTTTAACGAATCCATGCTGACTAGGACTGATTCTGTCTGTGTTTTCCAAATGCTCAGTTATTTCACACTTAACGAGTGAAACCAGCACTTTCCCCACCACTGATGTCAGGCCGTACAGCCTATAATTCCCTGTTTTCTCTCTCCCTCCTCTTTTAAAAGAGTGCTGGAAAATGATCACCAATGCATCTGCTATTTCTCGGGCCACTTCCTTAAGGACTCACGGTTGCAGAGCATCAGGCCCTGGTGACTTATTGGGTTTTAATCCCATCGATTTCCCCAATACCATTTCCTGACTAATAAGGATTTCCTTCGGTTCTTCCTTCATGCTGGACCCTCTGTCCCTCTAGAATTTCCGGGAATTTGTGTCCTCGTTGGTGAAGACAGATCCAAAGTATTTGTTCAACTGGTGTGACATCGCTTCTTCATCCATTCTGAATTCATCTGATTCTAATCGCTAGGGAACAACATGACTTCCTGACTCTTGTAATCAATTCCCCGACCAATGAAGGCATCATCCCATACCCCTTTTTTGCTGCCCTATCTAATTGCATTGCCACTTTCAGGGAACTACCTTTATCTCCTTGACTAAGAATTTGCTCACCAGCGTTGAAAGACTCCTCAAGTGATTAAAATTCGGTTTGGTAACATTCCTGCGGATCATCTTGGGAACGGTTAACTATGCGTCTGGCGCTACATAAATGCAGGCAGTTGCTGAGGCAGGCAAGGCAGCTTTCCACGAGTATGATTTCCAAGCGATCTATCAGTCGGAGATGACGGAGAGCTGCTTAAAGCCAAGAAGGGTAAATGTCAAAGGATTCTGAAGGACGTGTGCTTTTTTTAAAAACCCAGTTGGAGCTACGTATTGAATTTCAGTGACTCTTCGGCCTTTCCCTCACTGTGTGAGCTCATCCACGAGACCTCTGTCTTAGTTACGGGCTCATTCACGGTCTTGAGTATCTAGGGCAATAAAATATGACAGGTTTTTAGATCTTTACTCTAGTCATCTTGTAAGGCCTAGTCAATGCAGCATCGTTGTTAATGCTTACTCAAGTTACATTCCTGTTTTAGTCTGGGGTCTACAGGTAAGATGGTCTCAGGCCAAGCATCCAGCTGTTTCTTTAAATGTTCATTGTCTAGCACTGTCCCTATGATTCTGTGTGGCATGGTGGCTCAGGGCTTAGCACTGGTGCCTCACAGCACCGGGGACCTAGGTTTGATTCTGCTCTTGGGCAACTGTCTATACAGAGTCTGCATGCTACCCTAGTGTCTGTGTGCTTTTCCTCTGGGCGCTCCAGTTTGCTCCCACAGTCCAAAGGTTAGGGTGGATTAGCCATGGGAAATTGCCCTATAGTGTCCAGGCATGTGCAGGCTGGGTGGATTGCCAACACTACATTGTCCATAATGTCTTGGGTTGTGCAGGCTAGATGGGTAAGTCATGGGGAATGCATGGGTACAGGGGTAGGGTAAGAAGTGGGATGCTCTTTGGAGAATCAGGGTGGCCCCCTTCCATACTGTAGGGATTCAGTGAGGGAGGTAAAGGATATGAAATGGAAGTTAGATGATAGAAGAAACCTTGCTTTGAGCTTGTACCTGTTAATCTGAATTGTCCATTTTTCTACTTCAAATAAAGGTAAAGTTGCCATAATCTTACAGGACTATGGGTTTGCTTTCTCATGAAAGAGATGACTAGTAGTGGTTTGACCTGAGGGTCACCCTTTACTTTAAATACAATACAAGGAAAGGTTACTCACCGTATTCATTGTATAAGAGCTTGATTCTGGCACTTCTTGTTTCTGCAGGCTGTAAATTTTGTTGAACAACTTGTGATAATCCTTCCTGACCTGGTAATGCGAGACACCGTGGGAGAAAACTGGAATTATTTTGGCCGAAAGAAACATGGAACTAGAAGACAAAACCACCCGCTGATGCACGTGAAGGCTAAAGCCAATTTTTAACAGTACATCAACGAGCAAAATTAAACCAATGGATACGAAATTGGATGTCATGTTAAACTTTGACCTCTATTTGTGTATTGTCAGTCACCACAACGATAGACTATCGACAGGAGAGTCACAGGTTCGTTTCCCCAGCATCACATTCATGTTCAGGCCATGCTGACTGCTAAATCAGTGCTGGGGACATTTATTTAGCAAAAGGAGGCCATTCAGTCATAGCCTCAGAGATGTACAGCATGGAAACAGACCCTTCAGTCTAACTTGTCCATGCTGACCAGATATCCTAAATTAATCCAGTCCCATTCGCCAGCATTTGGCCCATATCCCTCTAAACCCTTCCTGTTCATGTACCCATCCAGATGCTTTTAAATACTGTAATTGTACCAGCCTCCACCACTTCCCTTGGCAGCTCATTCCATACATGCACTACCCTCTGAGTGAAAAAGCTGCCCCTTGGATCCCTCTTGAATCATTCCCCTCTCACCTTAAATTTATATCCTCTAGTTTTGGAATCTGCTGTGCTGGGGAAAAGACCTTGGCTTTTCACCCTATCCATGCCCCTCAATCCATTAGGGGGACACTCTATTCTGTGCCCAACAGTGGCCTGCCATAGGGAGTTGCTCAGATTGAGATGAGTCAACGTACTTTTCTTGGCAAGAAAATGATATCCGAATGCAAGCTTTCCGACAATGGGTCATGGAGATCCGCAGTTGTCTTCCCAAAAAGATTGTGAATGCTGCTGGCATTTGGAAGTTTGAAGACTGATATTGATAGAAGTCTTTTTTTGGGGAGGGTGTAAGAATATTAATATTAGCAATAATGAGGCTGAATGACATAACAGGCAAGAACATACACATGTAACAGTGCACACACAAACATATGCATACTTGTAAATACACACACACTCACATGCACACAAACACACATACACATCTATGAATGCTTACATACTGGGGCACACACACATACACACACACATGTATACATTCACACTAATCCACAGTTGCAAACATATCCAGACACAGGGACATACGCTTCCACCAAAAAAATACTATTTGTATCGCCACACAACATCAAACCAGGAATGACTGTAAATATATCTGCTACTTTCTACTTAGAGCAAGGCATGTAAGAAATTTAAAGTTGTCTACCTGTTTGTTGAGCAAGCAGTAAACGCAGAAAATGAATACATCCTGGGGTACATTCAATATAGTGAACAGGTAGGAAAAAGCAATGGTTCCCTCCTTAAACTGAAACAAGCCAAAGAACCAGAAACAGCCCAGCACAATAAACTGGGTCATTGCTTTGAACGTGAGTATCCTGTGAAGAGACAGGAGGAGATTTTGGGTTAGAGCTTCTTATTAATCCTTCCAGATGTTGATAGAAATTTTCCTATTCCATCCTGAAAATGCCGATTTGCAGAGGAGCATAGGTTTAGAAATAACAAGCATTCTCCAAGGTCATTCGGAAATGACCCTATTCCCTGAGCAATGGACAGCCCATTTGACCATCCCAGACATCCCAATAAAACGATCCTACTCATAGCAAAATAAAACAAGGGGCTGTGGACACTGAAGATCTGAATCGAAAACAGAAACTGCTGGAGAAATCTGAAGAAGGGTCGCAGAAATCAAAATGTACGATGAACTGAAGTTGAGTGCTTCAGCTTCTGTGGTGAAATGTCATCTTGTGTATCTAGAGAATTGTGTCAGGATCGGAAACAAAACCAGTATACTTCTGTACAAAAGCCAAATCAGATGTGAGATATCAGTTCTGTTTCTCTCTCCACAGATGCAGCCAAACCTGTAGAGCTCCTCCAGTACTTTCTGTTTTTGTTTGCTTAAGTCTTATTGTAGATCAATATCCAATTATCTCCACTGGACCCTCTCCCACCTGATTAAATACCTTCTGCCACTTCAAGGGGAACAGGCATTAACTCCTACCCTATCTCCCAGGACTTCATGCAATCTCTCCATCATGGAAGCAGGCCATTCAGCCCATATTGACCTTGTAAAGAGCATCTTACACAGATCCCACCCCCTAACCTATCCCTGAAACCCCTGCATTTCCCATAGCACATCTTTGAACTGTGGGAGGAAACCAGAGTACTCGGGGGAAACCTGCGCAGGGGGAGAGCATGCAAACTCCACGCATATGGTTACGTGAGGGTGGAATCAAACCTAGGTCCTTGGCGCTGTGAGGCAGCAGTGCTAACCATAAGCCACCATGTCATGGGCTATGTAATGGACAGTCCACGTTGGATAATTGTGTATCTATGTTGAGAATGAGCATGGTCCCAAAGAACTCACAGTCCTACGATAGACAAATGATGCTATACCCATTTACCAGCAGTGCTTTAACACATGGTATTGTGGGTCAACCCACAGCAGGAGGACTGCAGCTGTTCAACAAGGCAGCTCACTACCACCTTCTCAAGGGGTGGCTAAGGACAGGCAATGAATGCTGGACCAGCCAGCAATGCCCACATCCCACAAATGAATAGAGAAAACCTACCTGGATTCCTTAGTAGTTGAAACATCTGCATTTAGACTGGAAATCTTCTCTTTCAGGATCCAGAGTGATATTGACAACAGAATGAAATTTACCTGCAAGATAGGATTGTTCAGTTGACTTTGATGATTCCTTGTTCGAGGTATGTTGATTAAATTCACATTGTTAATAGGCCATAAGCTGCAAGGGAAGAGAAGATTTGATTGGTATGGGACTCATTTCTGAGTCCTCACCTTTTTTTTATTCATTCACAGTGTGTGGGCATTGCTGATGAGGCCTACACTTCATTTCCCATCCCTGAGTATCCTTGAGAAAGTTATGATTCACCACAGCCATCTGAAGTGGTTTGCTGGGCCATTTCGGAGGTTAATGAAGAATCAAGCAGCATAGCAAAAACCGAGATCACTGCAGAAACCCGACAGGTCTGGCAGCATCTGTGGAGGGAGGGAGCAAATGGAGTTAATGTCTCGAGTCCAGTATGAGCCTTCTCCCTCAGGATTACTGCTGTGCTTCACTTCTGAAGAAAGGTCACTGGACTCAAAACGTTAACTCTGCTTCTCTCTCCACAAATGCTGCCAGACCTGCTGAGTTTCTCTAACATTTTCAGTTTTATTTCAGATCTCCAGAATTTGCAGAGTTTTGTTTTTATCCATGTGTAGGCAAGACTAGATAAGAACTGCAGACTTCTTTCTCCTCAGGGTATCAGTGATATACTTGCTTTAATTTTTAACAATGGTCCCAGCATCCTCATTTCAGTTCTCTGCATAAACTTATTTTTTATCCCAGATTTATTCAACTCAATTTAAATTCCCTACATCAAGAAGAGGAAGGAAGTTGACTTAAGGTTCAGGAAGCAAGGATTGGACAGGGCTCTAGAGGTCCACTAAGTAGCCAGGAAGGAACTGAAGAATAGGCTTAGGAGAGCTAGAAGGGGGAGGGGGGTATGAAAAAGCCTTGGTAGGTAGGATCAAGAAACACCCCAAGGCATTCTATACTTATGTGAGAAACAAGAGGATGGCCAGAGTGAGGGTATGGCCTATCAGAGACAGAGGAGGGAACTTGTGCACAGAGTCAGAGGACGTAGGGGAGATTCTTAATGAATAACTTGCTTCTGTATTCGCCAGTGAGAGGGACCTTGTAGTTTGTGGGGACAGCGTGAAACAAGCAGATACACTCGAAGTGGTGTTTGGAAGGAGAACGTGCAAGAAAAACATGAGGATAGATAAGTCTCGTGGGCCAGACAGGATATACCCAAGATTACTACAGGATGCCAGGGAAGGGATTGCTGCCCCTTTGGCAATGATCTTTGCGTCCTCACTCTCCACTGGAGTAGTACCAGAAGATTGGAGGGTGGCAAATGTCATTCCCTTGTTCAAGAAAGGGAATAGGGATAATCCTGAGAATTACAGACCGGTCAGTCTTACTTCTGTGGTGGGCAAATTATTGGAGGGGATTCTGAGAGATAGTATTTATGATTATTTGTAAAAGCACAGTTTCATTTGAAATAGTCAGCATGGCTGTGAGAGGGGGAGACCATGACTCACAGGCCTTATTGTATTCTTTGAGGATGTGACAAAACACATCGATGAAGGTAGAGCAGTGGATGTGATGTGTGTGGATTTTAGCAAGGCATGTGATAAGGTTCCCCATCGTAGGCTCATTCAGAAGTGGAAGGGTGGGTTAGTAAGTTTGCCGATGACACCAAAATTGGTGGAGTTGTGGACAGCGTAGAGGGCTGTTATAGGTTGCAACGGGACATTGACAGGATGCAGAGCTGGGCAAAGAAGTGGCAGATGAAATTCAACCTGGAAATGTGTGAAGTGATTCATTTTGGAAGGTCACCACTGCCTTCTCAAGGGGCAACTAGGGATAGGCAATAAATGCTGGTCCAGCCAAGGTTACTACGGGAAGCAAGGGAAGAGATTGCAGCGCCTTTTATGCTATTCAGGGGAATATAGAGCTGAAAGAGCAGTCAGAATTTGTGCTGGGATAACTATAGTAAGATGGCTCAGTGGTCAGCACTACTACCTCACAGCACAGGGACCTGGGTTCGATTCCACCCTCCCGGGAGTAGCTATGTGGAATTTGTATATTCTCCCTGTGTCTGTCTGGGTTTCCTCCAACAATCCAGAGATGCGCAGCTTAAGTGGGTTGGCCATGCTTAATTGCCCATAGTGTGCAGGCTAGTTGGGTTAGCCATGGGAAATGTAGGGTTATAGGGCAGGAGGTTGGGTTTGGGTGGGCTGCCATTCAGAGAGTTGGTGTGGGCTGAATGGCCTGCTTCCACGCTGTATTTCTGCCAAATGGACGTAGAATGGCTGCCTTTCAAAGGCCAACTCCAGTAATTAAAACCTTAATTTGTAATGAGTTTGTTTCCAATATGTTGGCACCATGCCAGCTCAGGGCAACATCCTTTGGTGCAGGGAGAGTGGCAGTTCCACCAGAGCCAAGCTGGCAAGAGCAGGGGGTCAGTGGGGCAGAAGAGGGGGGGCTCCTTTTCTCAATGAAGAAGCCCCTAGCAACAGTACGTTCTGCGGCGGAGACCCCTAAACACTGGCTCTGACAGAGCTTCCCAGCCGCACCCACCCCGAATCCACCCTCTTGGCACTTCCTAACCTGTGGCTTATTCCTCCATGTTCAGGGTTTCCCAGCATGCCTCAGCAGTGCCCTCCTCTCCCCGTGGGGACGCCTGGTCTCTTCAGCTGCCAGCTCTGCCTTAATAGGGATGGTTAAAGCAGCTCCCCCAGTTCAACTCGCTGAAAACCATTGGTTCAGGACCCCTTTTATTTAATTTATTCATTTGTGGGATCTGGGCGTCACTGGCTGGGCCTAGCATTTATTGCCCATCCCTAGGTGCCCCTTGAGAAGGTGGTGGTGATCTGCGTTCTTGAACCACTGCAGCCCACCTGCTGTCGGTTGACCCTGAGGGAGGGAATTGCAGGGTTTTGATCCAGAGGCAGTGAAGACACATCAATATATTTTCAAGTCAGGATGGCGAGTGGCTCAGAGGGGAACTTGCAGGGGGTGGTTTTCCCATGTATCTGCTCCCCTTGACCTTCTAGATGGAAGTGGTCATGTGTTTGGAAGGTGCTGCCTGAGGAAGTTTGGTGAGTTTGGTTTTGTCATTGAAGATCTTTGGAATCATAGAGCTCCTACAGTGTGGAAACAGGTAATTTAGCCCATCCAGTCAGCACCAACAATCTGAAATGTATCCCATCCCTGGACACACCCCTAAACACTATCGGGCAATCTAGCATGGCCAATTCACCCTAACCTGCACATCTTTGATCTGTGGGAGGAAACTGGACCACCCGGAGGAAACCCACCCAGATATGAGGGGAACGTACAAGCAGGTACCAAAAGATGGAATTGAACCCAGGCCCCTGGCGCTGTGAGGCAGTTGTGTAAACCACTGAGCCACTGTGCTACTGTTTATCCCTTGTGCTAAATCCCGCCTAGGAATCCAAATCACTTGTCCAGGTTATCGCTAACTTTGGATAATCACTGTGCTACAACAATACACATCCAGAAGGAAAGGTTGAGGGGGGGGGCGGTGGAGAAAAATGGAGATATTATAATGACACGGAACTAATAAAGCAGGGCTTCAAGCAAAACCTCAGAGGACGTGTGTACAAATCCCATCACTGGAGCTGTTGGAATTGAAATTTAGTTAATGTATGTAAAATATAAAGGCAGTCCCAGTAATATCACCATAGCTACAATCCACTGCTTTTGTTAAAACTCACCTGGCTCACCAAAGTCACCTTAGGGAAGGAAATGTGCCATCCTTACTTGGTCTGGCCTACATGTGACTCCAGACCCACAATAATGTGGTTGACGCTTAGCTGCCCTCTGAAATGGCAGAGCAAGTGAATCAGTTTCAAGGCCAATTAGGGAATGAGTAATAAATACCAGCCTTGCCAGCAATCTTACAGAAGGATATAATGTTCTAAAGAAATGCTGAAGGCCATGAGCTGCATAAAGGGGAGTGTCATAGTTCAATCCAGTGAAGTGTGAAATTGACTTTCTATGTAGGCCCATATTTTGAGGAAGCCAAAATATACATCAAAGATGTTTGTGGGATTCATTCATCTTAAGATGGCATTTCTGTTTTGTTATATTTCATTTGATTCTATCCCTCTTTCTTCATACACAAAGCCATGGGCCCAGAATCAGAACTCATGACTTAGCTCTGTCAACTAGTTCTCATTGTCTGCGAGATGCCAGCTGAAGTGTTCAATTGTTCTGCGCTCAGTTATGTGGGTCGGTTCACAGTTGATGGGCTTGATTGGTCATACACGGGTGTGGGCTGAGACAGAATAATAGGCGAAGCTGCAGAAAAATCTGGAGGTCTGAGCTGGAAGCAACATCTTGTGATAGCAGAGATGTTTCAAAGGCCTTGTGAAGGAAGATCTGACATGCATCCAAACAAATATGACCTCTGCTTTAGATCTCAGATATAAAGCATAGAACAACAAACTCTCCAGTAATGTCCAGGAATTGAAGGTGAATCCCCGGGATGGCGTAGTGCGCAGTTCAGAAGAAAAGGTGATTTGCTTACTATTACTTAGTCCATTGGTGATAAAATTATCCGAGATGGGGAAAGGATGAGTTGGGGGGTGGGGGTTGCGGTGTTGAGGAAACTGGAGCTCAGAGGGTCAGCCCCTTGCCAAATTTGACTAGATTTAGCGAAGCTCGGTGTCACATTATACCAAAGCTTTGCTGAATGCTGGTCTCTGAGAGGTGGTTGGCATGATTGTCTTTCTGAAAGGACAAGAAGCAAGGGGAACACAGATCCTCATTCACCCAGCGCTGTCCTGTGCTCCCAGTTCACAGGACAGGGAATCATTCTGTTTGCAGCATTCCCCATGCTCCCAGAGACATTAAGGAAGACACATCAAATCAGGAACATATATGAAATTATCTGGATGGAGGGAACTGAATATATCATGGCTCAAAAACTTTCTAAAGATAATATTTCAGCAAGAATGATGAAGGTGAACTGTCTTAAAAGTCAAAGAATTAGAGAGGCTAGAGAGGTGACCTGCAAAAACGTTGTCTAATGGAGAATTCTATTTAAGATGAACTAATGGATAGGCTGTTTGATTTGGAACAGAGGTGGTTGAAGGGAGATCTAACTGTAGTGTATTAATTTATGACTGTCCAGCACAATGGATAGGAGGCTCCATTTCTCATGGACTGAGAGATCTATAACCAGGACAGACTGGATTTAGGATAAAAAGCAGCATCCAGTGGATGGTTTGGAATCTGAAATTCACTGCCTGAAAGAATCAGAGAGACAGAGACCCTTGCCACATGTCAAAAAATTACTTCAATTTGTACTTGAAGTGTCATAAACTGCCAGATGGCAGACCAAGCACGGGTAATTAGTTTTTGATCACTTTGCTTCAGGTTTGTTAACATCTTCATTTAAGGTGAGAGGGGAGAAATGCAAAACAGTCCAGAGGGGCAACTTTGTCAGACAGAGAGTGGTGAGTGTCTGGGATGGGCTGTCAGGGACTGTTGTGGGAACGAGTACAATTTTGTCATTTCAGCAACATTTTAACAAGTTATGTGGATGGGCTGGGTATGGAGAGATATAGACCACACAGGCAAATTTGTGAAAACTGGGTGACATGGACAGGTTGGGCTGAAGGGCCTGATTCCATGCTGTAGACCCCTATGACTCTACTTCAGACCAACAGGTGGAGGCTATTAATTGGCTGAGCACCCATTGGAAGCAAAAGGAGAGGTGTAAGACTGAGCAAGCCAATAAACTCTCTCCACAAAGAAAGATGTGTGGTTGTAATCTGAAATGTTCCCACTGGCTTAGATTCTGCTAACAAATGAGATTATGCTAGAGGACTATTTGTTGGCCTAGGCTGTCAAAATGGGCCAAATGGACTCCTCCCATAAATGTGTGTGCTTTCTGAGATGTAGATTATTGATCAGCAGACCTTGCAAAAGGGAGCCAGAACACCAAATTTCCATGACTAACCTGTTAGCCTTCAACAAATCTGCCAATACTTGACAATGATAGTGACATAACATGAGGGAAGAGTTTATTATGGATTTGACTGTCAGTTTCATCACTACATTTTCCATCTGCTGAGCTCTTACCAAAATGATGAAACGCAGAGGTCCCAGGAAACTCCAAAAAGCCTTTCTCCACCTTTAACCAACAGCTGTAATTAAAGGAACAGTTTTAATCCAGTATCGTAATTTCAAACAGAATCATAAATTCCCTCCAGGGTGCAAGCAGGCTATTCAGCCCATCAAGTCCACACTGACCCTCCAAAGAACATCCCATTCAGACCCATCCCATCAACCCTGCATTTCCCTGGCTAATCCACCAAACCAGCACATCTATGGGCAATATGGGCAATTTACCGTCGCCAATCCACCTAACATTGCACCATGGAAGGAAACCCACACAGACACAGGAAGAATGTGCAAACTCCATACAGAAAGTCACCCAAGGGTAAATCAAACCTGGGTCCCTGGTGCTATGAGGCAACAGCGCTAATCACTGAGCCACTGTGCCACCCATAATCTATTATGTATTTTCATTTAAAATCACCTTGGATCCATCAATCTTTCCCAGTCTAAATTCCTACATCCAAGTTTATAATACATACAAATGATTTTGACTTGACGAAAGGAGGGTTGATCAATAAGTTTGTGGATGATACAAAAATTGGTGGGGAGCTAAGCAGAGAGAACGAAAGCCTTTGATTACAGAAGAATATAGAACAAGTCAATCAGATGGACTAATCAGCGACAAATGGAATTCCATCCAGACCAATGTGACATGTTGCACATGGGCAGGACAAACAAGGCAAGGGGATACATGATGAATGGTAGGACCCTGGGAAGCACTGAGGATCAGAGAGACCTTGGTGAGCAGATCCATCAATCCTTAGGGTATCAGGGCAGGAAGATAAAGTGGTTAAGAAGCATATGGAATGCTTGCCTTTATTAGCTAAGGCAGTGAGTTTAGGACTAAGGAGGTTCTACTCGAACTGTGTAAAATTTGCTTAGGGCACAGGAAGAATATTGTGCGCAGTTTTGGAATTATAGGATGGATGTGATAGCATTGGAGAGAGCGCAGAGGGAGATTCAACAGGATGTTACCTGGGCTGGAGAGTTTCAGTTATGAGGCGAGAATGGACAGACTGGGGTTGTTTTCCTTGGAGCAGAGGAGATCGAAGGGGAACATAATTGAGATGTTTAAAATTACGAGGGGATAGATAGGGTAGACTGGCAGAAACTCTTCCCCTTGGTGGAGGCATCAGCGACCAAGGCACAGGTTAAGGTAAGGGGAAGGAGGTTGAGAGGGGATGTGAGGACATTTTTCACCTGCAGGGGGGTGGGAATCTGAAACTCACCGTCTGCAAGGGTGGAGCAGGTAGAAACCCTCAGGGCTTTGAAGAAGCAATTAGTTGTGATGCCAAGGCATACAAGACTATATGGCTGGTAGTAGAAAATGAGATTAGAACAGTCAGGTGGCTGTTTTTGACTGTTTCAGACTCAATGGGCCAAAAGAGTTTCTGCAATGTTGGCATTTATTTTGAGAGGACTTGAATATAAAAGCAGGGATGTACTACTGAGACTTTATAAGCCTCTGGTTGAGCCACATTTGGAGTATTGTGTGCAGTTTTGGGCCCCATTTCTCACGAAGGATGTACTGGCCCTGCAGCGGGTTCAGGGGAGGTTCACGACAATGGCCCAGAAAGGGAAAGCTTAACATATGAGGAGTGTTTCAGGACTCTGGGCCTATACTCATTGGAGTTTAAAAGGATAAGGGGGGATCTCATTTGATATTTACAGAATACTGAATGGACTGAACAGAGTGGATGTTGGGAAGATGCTTCCATTGGTCAGGAAGTCTAGGACCTGAGGGCACAGCCTCAGAGTAAAGGGAAGATCAGGAGAAACTTCTTCAGTCAGACAGCGGTGAATCAATGGAATTCACTGCCACAGAAGGCTGTGGAGGCCAGGTCATTGATTCCATTTAAGTCACAGATAGGTAGGTTCTTGATTATCAAGGAGATCAAGGGTTACAGGGAGAAAGCAGGAGAATTGGGTTGAGGACTTATCGGCCATGATTGAGTGGCGGAGCAGACTTAATGGGCCAAGTGGCCTAATTTCTGCTCCTATGTCTTATGGTCTGTGCTATAAATCTCGATTTTATTACCAAGACAAGCCTGTCTCACTGTAATTACACCCTACTGCCATTAGGGTGAGGCATTTCCCACTGTAAATTCGTACATCCAAGTTTATAAAATATATTTGTATATCTTATAATGGTTTAGACTTGAATGAAGGAGGTTTGGTCAGTAAGCTTGTGGATGCAACCTGAAAAATTTACCGTACTCCAATCAGTGAATAAAATGTTCACCAGGCACTGACAATAACTGATTCTCAGATTCCAGATCCACCTGCTCCCTCATCATTCAAGAACTCTCCCACCCCAGTTATAATCTGTTCCAAACTCTTCTGTCAGGTAGAAGATACAGAAGCTTGAACGCACGCACAAACAGATTCAAGAACAGTTTCTTCCCCGCTGTATTAGATTTCTGAACGGACCTCTCAAATTTTTAATCTAATGTTAATCTCGCTCCTTGTGCACCTTCTCTGCAGCTGTAACATTGTATTCCACGCTCTGTTCTAATCAAAACTTTTCAGTCTCCCTGGACACATGTGACAATAATAAATCAAATCAAAATCAGTCTACACTTTGATCTGTGCAGTGATATAACCCTCCCTCCACAGTGCCTTCACTTCAATGCACGTTGTCAGAAACCACACAACGCCAGGTGACAGTCCAACAGGTTTATTTGAAATCACAAGCTTTCAGAGCGAAGGGTCTAGGCCTGAAACGTCAGCCTTCCTGCTCCTCTGATGCTGCTTGGCCTGCTGTGTTCATCCTGGTCTGCACCTTGTTATCCTAGCTTTCAGTGCGAAGGGTTTCACCTGACAAAGGAGCAGCAGTGCTCCAAAAGCTTCAAATAAACCCATTGGACGACGATCTGATGTGGTGTGATTTCTGACTTTATCCCCCACCCCAGTCCAACACCGGCACCCTCCACATTGACACGGATGCACTAGGCTCGGGTGCAGCAGGCACGGGGCTAGCGTCCGTGCTCACAAGCTGTCGGTGCCGTAGCCTTCAGCAAACACCGCGGCACTACAAGTCACAACCAACACCGGGCACCCGTGGCCGATGAGGTACATCAATCTCTGGGGGATGACACGGTTGTGGGAGAAGTTCACTACTTTGAGGTTGACTACCATGAGGCAGAGCTAGACAGCTTCCAAGGACATCCAAAAGAAGGCAGCCAAGAACAAATAGTGCAATCCACCAGCGACGATGAGACACAAAACCTGAAGAGAAACAACATGAACACGGTTTGCTCAGTCACCAGGTTTCACCAGCACTGGGTACAATGAGCTCGATCCTCTGACTCTTGCCATCTCGTGACGTTCGCATTGCCATCGGCATGGCAGGGGATTGCTGCTGACAGACAAACATAGTCGACGAGCCACCCTCTCCTGGGTGCCTGAAGTAAAGGTGGTTTCAGAAAAGCTTTTTTCTCACACGGCAGGCGGTTAGGATCTGCGCTGCAAGAGCTCGATTAAAGCAGGGGGAGAGGAAGTTGTTACATAAGGGTCCTAAAGGGTACGGTGTGTCTTAAAAGCCACAATATCAGATTGTTGGCACTGCTGCCTCACAGCGCCAAGGACCCGGGTTCGATTCCACCTGCCTGTGTGGAGTTTGCACATTCTCCCCGTGTCTGCGTGGGTTTCCTCCGGGTGCTCCGGTTTTCTCCCAAAGTCCAAAGATGTGCAGGATAGCGTGGGTGGGCCATGCTAAATTGCCCCACAGGGTGCAAGCCAGATGGATTAGTCATGGGAAATGCAAGGTTACAGGAACAGGGTAGGGGGCTGAGTCCGGGTGGGACGTTCTTCAGGGAGTCGGTATGGAGTCGATGGGCTGAATGGCCTGCTTCCACACTGATGGAATTTTACGACCTTCTTAGCAGAAACATGTGCTTGTAAGGCACAGCCTTAAAATTAGAGGGGGTAAGTTTAAAACGGAAATGAGACGACATTTCTTCAGCGGGAGATTGGTGGGCTTTTGGAATTCATTGCCGCGGAGTGCAGAGGAGGCCGGGACATTAGATGCCTTCAAGGCAGAAATCGATAAATTCTTGATCTCACAAGGAATGAAGGGCTACGGGGAGAGTGCAGGGAAGTGGTGTTGAAATGCCCTGCCATGATTTAAATGGCAGAGTGAACTTGATGGGCCGAATGGCCTTACTTCCACTCCTATGTCTTATGGTCTTATGGTCCGTCACTCTGGTTCCACATGCATACTCGCTCAAACATCTTAATTGGATGCTTCTCATTTCTCCTTCCACATTCCGAATGGAACTATTGGAAAATTCCTCTCAAGCTTGCTCAAGTGACGGAAGCACGGACCAAGTATTCTGATAGTGACACCTGGTCCTCCCCAGTCTGTCCAACCCTACCTATGATCCTGGAATTCGCTCTCTGACAGCACTCGGGGTGTACCTACGCCACATGGACTGCTAGGGTTACAAGATGGCAGTTCATCACTGTAAAGATAAGGGAAATTTAGCAATGCGCCATAAAGGTTCTTCAGAGGGCTTGACAGTAGACTTATGGTAAGGTCACTTCCCCCTTGTGGGAGAGTCTAAGGCCAGACGGCATCATCTCAGATTGGAGAGGCATGGTGGGGGGGCGGTGGTGGTAGGTCAGCCACGGAATAGATCAGGAAAGATTCTTTTTCTCTCAGAGGGTAGGGAGGCTGTGGAATTCTTTGCTACCGAGTGTTGCTTTTTCCCTCCAACCCTTGAATGCCTCAATCTGTCCATCTCAGTCTTGAACGTTCCTAGTGATCCAGCCTCATCAGGTCCCTGTGGTAAGGAATTCCACAGACTCTCTACCCTCTGAAAGAAGAAACTCCTCCTCATCTCCGCTTTGGATGGGAGACGCCCTATGTTAAGATTGTCCCCTCATGGTGTTTTGAGAACGATGGTTGATGTACCAGAATCAGACAATGTGAAAGTAATTTCGGATGTTAAGAATGGCCATTGATAAGACAGCATTATCAGGGTGAACGGGGTCAAATGAGTCTTATCATGCATGTATCGATGGAGTTTGTGATCAGGAACAGCAGCTCTGCCAGGAACAGGCACAGGCATATGTGTTCCTTAATGCTGGTGTTCATGTTCTGAACGGCCTGGAAGCAGAAAAATGTCATAATTGACACCAGGGGGCACAGCAAGGATAGGGGCAATCCCACAAAGGTGATCAAGCTGAGCATGTTTTTGTGGACCGGGTCCTAGGAAATAATGAACGTAATTGAAGTTAAATTAAATGTGAGAAGGTGGGTTGTACAATTCTATTTTTTTTTATTCATTCACAGTATGGTTAGACCAGCATTTATTGCCCATCCCTAATTGCCCAGAGGGCAGTTAAGAGTCAACCACATTGTTGTGGGTCTGGAGTCACATGTAGGCCAAACCAAGTGAGGGTGGCATTTTCCTTCCCCAAAGGGCATTAGTGGGTTTTTACCCCCGACAATTGATTCACAGTTTATCATTAGACTCTTAATTCCAGGTTTCTTTTGTTTATTGAATTCAAATTTCACCATCTGCCGTGGCAGGATTCAAACCTGGGTCTCCGGAACATTATCTGGGTCTCTGGATTAACAGCCCAGTTACAGACCATCACCTATATCCCAGCTCAAATCAAATGTGGTTGTGGGACATTTTCTGAATTTGTAATCCCGTGGCATTTTATTTCAAAGAGGAAGAACAGTATGGCACAGGAACAGGCCCTTCAGCTTATCAAGACTATACCGATATGATGTCCTTCCAAACTAAAAACCTTTTGCCTCCACGTGGTCCGCATCCCTCTATTCCCTGCCTATTCCGTAATCTGTAAAGGTGCCTCTTATACACTGATATTGTATCAGCCTCCTCCACCCCTCCTCTGGCAGCACATTCCAGGCACTTACCACCCTCTGCATAAAAAACTTGCCTTTCACATCTCATTTGAACATTTCCCTTTCACTGTCAATCCAGGTCCCCTCGCCATTGACATTCCTACCCTGGGAAAAGTACTCTATCCCAGTCCATCCGTCCCTCTCATAGTTCTGCAAACTTCTATCAGGTCACCCCTCATCCTTCGAGTGAAAACACACCAAGTCTGCCCAATCTCTCCTCCTGGCTAATCCCATCCAAACCTGGCAACATCCTGGTAAACCGTTTCTGTACTCTCCCCAAAGCCTCCTCATCCTACTGGTAGTGTGACGACCAGAACTGATCTCAATATTCCGAATGTGGCCTGACTAAAGTTCCATACAGCTGCAACATGGCTTGCCAATTTGTATACTCCATGGCCCGACCAATGAAGGCAAGCGTGTCATATGACTTCCTGACCACCTTATCCACTTGTGTTGCCACTTTCAGGGAAGTGCACACCTCAGTCCCTCTGTTTGTTGATGCTGCTGAGGGTCCTGCTTTTTACCGCATACATCCCTCCTGCATTAGACCTTCCAAAACACATCGCACCATTTCCTTGAGAGGATGGTCCAAATAAAGCGCTTAAGATGGTGCAAGGACTTAACCGGATGAATATGGAAAGAATTGGGTGGTGCCTGGAACAAGGAGTCCATGGCACTAAAGTTAGAGATGGGTGATTCACAATCTGAACCACCTCTTCACACAAGGGGCGCTGTAAAACTGCTTCTCCTTTCGCCACTTTTGTTTCTTGAATTTTTTTTTGATGGAAATTGAGCAAAACCAGCATTTGATGCCCCAGTTCCCTTTGAAATGAATGGCTTGTGCTGGCTTTCCACAAGGTGGTTAACATCCAATCTCATTGCTGTGGGTCTGGAGTCACATGTAGGCCAGGCCAGGTAATGATGGCAGTTTCCTTCCCTAAAGGACATTAGCGAACCACATGGGTTTTGCCACTATCTCTGAGGCGAGCTATAGGTACATTCTAATCAACCTGCTCTGAGGAGTTATCACCCACCTCTAGAGCATGGAAGACATGAACACATGCCTCCTAGGTCAGAGGTGGAGATACTACCACTATGCCCAAATACCCCCTTCAGTCTAGCTATGTGCCTGCGTTACTTACTGAATAAAGATTGCACCAACTATCCAATAGGAAATGGGTGGGATTTCTACCCAGGTCTTAATTTCACACAAAGGCACACCACTGTCAAGTTCCCCATTTACAGGAAGGCACAAAAATATGGCTCAAACGGTTCACCTTGATAGTTTGAAATAAAAACCGGAAGATCTGCGGATTATGTAAATCAGGAACAAAAACAAAGTTGCAGGAATAGCTCAGCACGTCTGGCAGCCTCTGTGAAGGTAAAAAACAGAGTTAACCTTTCGGGTCTGGTGACCCTGAGGAAGGGAGACCCGAAACGGTAACGCTGATTTTTTTTCTTCACAGAGGCTGCCAGACCCGCTGAGCCTTTCCAGCAACTTCTGTTTTTGACTGTTGATAGCCTCGCTGTTTTCTCAATAAGCAGGTGAAACATCCAATAATATCAGGAGGCCCTGGCCATCACCACTGTTCAGGGCTGCAGGACCCCAGAGCAACCTTGTGATGATGTCACTGAGCTACTCAACATTGTGTATAAATAGCACATTGTGGGTGGAGTTAGAACATTGCAGAAGAATAGCAAACTACACTCTGCCATACTAGACTAGAACATTAGAGATTACATATACTTGAACACTGATCCTCAGACAAAATAACTAAGTCAGACGCTGCTGTATCTATGATGTTCCCAGTGAGCAGAACCAAGGGTCACAGTCGAAGGATACAGGGTAGGGTTATTAGGACTGAGATGAGGACAAATTTCTTCACCCAGAGAGCAGGGAGCCTGTGGAATTCATTGCAACTGAAAGTGGTTGAGGCCAAAACGTTGAATGTTTTCAAGAAAGAGTTAGATATAGTTCTTAGGGCTAAAGGGATCAAAGGGGTATGGGGAACAAAGTGGGAACAGGAGACTGATTTGGATGATCGGCCATGATCATATTGAATGGTGGAGCAGACTTGAAGGGCTGAATGGCCTATTCCTGCTCCTGTCCTCGCCATTTCCATGTTCAAGTCTCAGCTTGAAGGTAATTCCTGACTTTGCGTTCTCCTCAGACAGTTTGTCTAATAGTGTGGCAACAACAAGGGAATCCCAAGTCAGTAATTGTGGTCACAATGATTCCACAATAAGTCAACCTCCTTGCTGCCACTCCTGGGCTATTCGTAGGAACTGTACACAGGCCCGGCTCAGTGACCTGTATGTGGTGAAGTATCGATGAGAGTTTGGCTCCTGCCGTGGCCTCATAGAGAGCCAGTAGCACTGCAAAGCTGGACAGCACTCTGCAACTGCATTCTGTGTGAGTCGCATTCGTAGCCATGAGATGGCAACCTGCTGAAGACCAGGAGCCTCCCTCTGCAGAAGGCTTCCAAACGGCGCAAGCTTTCGACCCTCGGGCGACATCTTCCTGCAAGAAAGAAGGCAGTTCCCATTCAGGTGTTGCAGAAGCTAAGAATGTAATTGGCCAAGGCTCCCAGGAGAGCTTAAGATCTCCTACTGCTGCGAAGGTCAAAGGGCTGTGCACTCATGGAAGCTCCTGTAAGTTCCCCTCCAAGCCACTCACATAGACTCATACAGTACAGAACAGGCCATTTGGCCCATCGAGGCTGTACTGCAGTTAAGGCTGCCAACACCCTCTGGGTTTTTTTAAAGCCTCCTGCCTTTCACCCGTCCTGCTCCCCCACTGATGGGAGATCCTGATGGATCTCCTCTGCACCCCCTCCAGTGCTATCACATCCTTCCTACAGCGTGGGGAGCAGAACTGTGCACAGTGCTCCAGCTGTGGCCTCACAAATCCATACAGCTCCAACACATTCTTCCTGCTGTTATAATCCATGCCATGACTGATTAAGGCAAGCATCTGTATGCCCTCTTAGCTACCCTATTAACCTGTCCTACCACCTTCAGGGATCAGTGGACAAGCTCCCCAAGATCCCTCTGTCCCTCTGAGCTTCCCAGTGTCCTGCCATTCATTGAGTGGCTTGAAGGGAGGCGACAGAGGGTGGTGGTGGAGTGTTGTTTCTCGGACTGGAGCAGTGTGCCACAAGGATCAGTGCTGGGTCCACTGTTGTTCATCATTTACAGAAACGATTTAAATGTGAATATAGGACGAATGGCTAGCAAGTTTGTAGGTGACATCAAAGTTGGTGGTGTAGTGGACGGTGAGCAAGGTTATCTCTGAACACAACGGGACCTCGATCAGATGGGCGGATGGGCCAAGGAGTGGCAGATGGAATTTAATTTAGATAAATGTGAGGTGTTGCATTTTGGCAAGGCAAATCAGGGCAAGACTTATACACTAAATGGTATGGTCCAGGTCAGTGTTGCCGAACAAAGAGACCTTGCGGTGCAGGTCCATTGTTTTTCTTGAAGGTGGGTGCATAGGTAGACAGGGTGGTGAAGAAGGCACTTAGCACGCTTGCCTTTATTGGTCAGTGTAAAAGATTAGATGTCATGTTGAGCCTGTACAGGGGCATTGGTTAGGCCACTTTTGGAATATTGCATTCAATTCTGGTCTCCCGACCACAGGAAAGATGTTGTTAAACTTGAAAGAGCTCAGAAAAGATTTATAAGGATGTTGTCAGAGTTGGAGGGTTTGAGTGAAGGGGAGAGGCTGAACAGGCTGGGGCTATTTAAGGGGGTGACCTTACTGAGGTTTATAAAATTGTGAAGGGCATGGACAGCGTGAAGACGGCATAGGTTTAAGGTGAGAGGGGAAAGATAGAAAAGGAACTTAAGGGGGAACTTTTCATGCAGAACATGGTGCATGTATGGAACGAGCTGCCAGAGGAAGTGGTGGAGGCTGGTACAATTACAACATTTAAAAGGCATCCAGATGGGTACATGAATAGGAAAGGTTCACAGGGATATGGGCCAAATGCTGGCAAAAGGGCCAAGATTAGTTTGGGATATCTAGTCAGCATGGACGAGTTGGCGTAAAGGGTCTGTTTCTATGCTGTACAACTGAGCCAAAGTGCATCTCCTCAAATTTATCAGCATTAAATTCGATCTGCCATTGATCTGCTGTTCTGACCAATCCATTTCTATCCTTCTGTTACTTAAAACCTTCCTCCTCACTACCCAGTTAACCTCTGTGTCATCCCCAAACTTACTTATCATCGCATCACATTCTCAACTAGAACATTTATAAATATCGCAAACAATGCGGGACCCAGCAGTGATCCCTGTGGTATATCACTGCACACTGGGCTCCAGTCACATGAACAGTCTCCTACCACCAGCCTCTGTCTCCTGTCACTGAGCCAGATTTGGATCCAAATTGCCAAGCTATCCTGGATCCCATGTGCTTTTACCTTCTTTAACTGTTTCCCATGTGGGACCTTGTGCAAGGCCTTGTTGAAATCTATATAAACTACATCAACTGCCCTACCCTCATCCAAACACTTGGTCACCTCCTCGGCCATCAGATTCCATCAGATTTGTTAGCCTTGGCCTGCTTCTGACAAAGCCATGCTGACTATCCCTGATTAAACCTGGCCCCTCTCAATGGAGATTGATTTTCTCATTCACTATTTTCTCCAACAGTTCCCTTATCACTGATATTAGACTGACGGGCCTATGATTCCCTGGTCTAGCTGCTTGTAGGGTGAAATCACATTAGCCATCGTCCAATCCTCTGCAGCTTCCCTGTGGCCAGGGACAATTTAAAAATTTGGATCGGGGCCTCTGTTATTTCCTGCCTTATCTCCCACAGCAGCCTGGGATAGAACTCATTCCAGATCTGGGGATCTTTCTACTCGCTCACCTACCAACACCTCCTTGCTTTTCATAGCAAAGAGCAGTTTCAAGAGCATCACAGCCCATCTTCTCGAATTCTGTACTTACATTCTCCTTCTCCCAGGTAAAAGCAGATATGAAGAACTCACCTAACACTCCACAAATGTCCTTTGGCTTCACCAATAGATTGTCCCCTTCATCCCTAATAGGCCTTATTCATTTCCTGGTTACTCCCTACCCCTTGATATATTTGTGGAATATCTCAGGAATCTTCCCAATCTTACCTGCCAGTATTTTCTCAGTCCCTCTCTTTGCTTCCCAGCCAGGAAAGGCAGATTTTACAGGCAGCTCAGTGGTTAGCACTTCTGCCTCACAGCACCAAGGGCCCAGGTTCAATTCCACCCTTGGGCAACTGTCTATGTGGAGTCTGCACTCTCCCAACGTCTGCATTTCCTGCAGGTGCTCCACCCAGAGTCCAAAGATGTGCAGGTTAGGTGGGTTGACCAGGCTAAATTGCATTGTAGTATGCAGGCTAGGTGGATTAGCCATGGGAAATGTTGGGAAAGGGTGGTCTGGGTGGGATGCTGTTCAGACAGTCAGTGTGGGCTCAATGATCTCTACCTCACTTTAGTGATTCTATGAGAAATCCTATGTAATCTCTCCTGATTGCTTTCTTAAATTTCCTCCTCGCACTTCCTATATTTCCCTTGAGTTTCATTGATTTTCTCCCTTTGTACATGTTATACAACTTCCTTTTCCTTCCTATCCGATCCTGAACGTTCATGGACATCCAGGACTCTCTGGGTGTAAAATTCCCTTCATCCCAGAGGGAACATGTTGGGCCTGTACTTTTCTGATTTTCTTTTTGAAATGTTCTGTTGTGGATTTACCCTCAAGTAGCTTTTCTCAATCTACTTTGGCCAGGCCCTGCACAATTCTAATAAAATCGGCCTTAAAAATCATCCATAATTTCTCTTTTGCAGGCCGTCTTTCTCCACAAGAAACTTAAAATGTACTGTGTTGTGGGTGTTATCACTAAAATGTTCCCCTGACACCTCAAACACCTTCAATTCCGCAGAATTAGATGCACCGCTGCACTGTTGCTAGTCAGACCACCAACATGTTGATATCAAAGTCTCTCCTGTGCACATTTCAAGAAATCTGTCTCTCTAAACCCCGTGTACTGTGATTATCGTAATTAACATTGCAGTAGCTGAAATCCCATAATATCATGGGTTAAAAAAAAAATGTAGGTATAGAAAGAACTGCCAATGCTGGAGTCAGAGATAACACAGCGTGGAGCTGGAGGAAGACAGCAGGCCGGGCAGCATCAGAGGAGCAGGAAAGCTGACATTTCAGGTCAAGACCCTTCTTCATTTCTGAATTGTCCGTGTTATCTAGGTATAGGTGGGCATTTCTCAGATTGAAGATGAGTTGAAAGTGGTGTTCCCCAGGGATCACTGTTGGGAGCCCTTGCTTTTTCCTGATATATCCAAATCATAGGATCCCTACAGCGTGCAAGCAGGCCATTCACCCCATCGAGCACAGGACACCCCTCCGAACAGCATCCCAACCAGATCCACCCATCCTTGCATTTTCCATGTCTAACCCACATAGTCTGCACATCCCTGGATACTATTTAGCACGGGGGACAATTTAGCATGGCCAATCCACTCTAACCTGCACATCTTTGGACTGTGGGTGGAAACCAGAGCAATCCCACACTGATACAGGGAAGAACATGCAAACTTGACACGGACAGTAGCCCGAGGTAGGGATTGAACCCAGGTCCCTGGTGATGTGAGATAGCTGTGCTAACCAATGAGCCACTGCGCCACCTCAAACAAAATTTGAGGATGAGCGCTCAAGGATAAATCTCTCCACTTGCCAATGATGGTGAACTAGGGAGAATAGAGAACTGCGAGGATGACAAGTGGCAGCAACAGGATAATGATCTGCAGAAATCGCCTTAATATGTTAAAAAGAATTCCAACAACTGACCTGTTTCCTTTGAATTCTGTTGAAAGTAATGCTAAAATTTCCACTCAGATTTCGCATTCCACTGTTCCCTTCTGTCACAGTTACCACTCTTGAATGAAACAGGTTGTGCTGTATTTTCTTGGACACATTGCTTTTGTCATCCACAAGCTCTGAACTGATGATGGTGTCCATATCATTGTAGGAAATAAAGGCAAGTGTAGCTTCCAGGACAGAAAAAATAATGAAGGAAGTCAGATCAATGAACCAGTCTAGGTATGAGGAGCTGACACAGAGTGTAATAATGGAGCTGAGGGTTATTGGTAGGGGAGAGAGCACAGGCAGGCAAATGGACAAGCATTATCTCATTGAACAGTAGAGCTTTTATTTCTGTGTTAAGATCTAAAACGCAGCCACTGTACTTGCTGGCCTAATTTGGCTTCAGCTCTGAGCAACATCTCCATCTTCAACACCAGCTTTACACACCTGTCCCGTTGATCACTGTAACTGCAGGACCATAGGGTGCAGGAGCAGAATTAGTCTATTCAGGCTCCTCCAATGATCAATTCAGGAATAATGAGCCAAACTGAGATCTCTGAGTAAACTGGGGATCGTTATCCCAGTTTCAGAAGTCAGGTATGGGAGATCCCATCTGATTCACTCAGTACTCCCGTCACCCATACATTGAAAGGGGTATACCATAAAAGAGGCCATTTGGCCTAACCCAAAGGCATCCCACCATCTTGTCTGCTCTAGTGAGCTCCACTAATGTCTGCCTGATTCAGAAGGGTTTTGCAGGTCATTGTATTCAGATGAACACGCTGCACCTTTTCATCCTAGTTGACCAAGGATACGGGTTTTAGAAGATGACGTTGAATGAGAGTTGTGTGCTGCCACAAGGTATTATGTAGGTTGAACATACTCCACAGCGGCCCACTATTGAAGGGAGTGGAGTTTTCCAAATGGTGTATGGACTACCAAGCAAATAGACTGCTTACCTGAATGCTGACAAAGAGACAGAGAGTTGATGTGGCCACACTCAAACCAGACACTTGGAGAATGTTGTACAAGGTAACAGGAATGAAGGAGTTAACATTTGAGCTGCATTAACTTTCCCCGACCTCCTGTTGCCACTCAGTTTTGGGAGTACAAACACATAGCCTTGTAGCAGAGTTCAGAGGAAGAATCACCAGACCCGAAATGTTAACTCTGTTTTTTTCCTTCACAGATGCTGCCAGACCTGCTGAGCTTTTTCAGCAACTTCTGTTTTTGTTCCTGATTTACAGCATCCACAGTTCTTTTGGTTTTTATTTAAGCTTGCATCAGATCCTGATCTGATGGGACATACCTGGCTCTTTGATGTTAATTGTACCTATTGTTATTACACAGTAAGATATAACCTTATGGTTTTGGGAGTTAAGTATGCCTCTTCTTGTTCATGATCTATCCCCTTACACAAATATTACATGTGCCTTTCACTCCAAAAATGATATTTTAATTAGAATTTGATCAGGTTCCTTTGGAATTTTGACGCTAGGTTTGGCAACGGCTCAGAGGTTTTTAATTTTTCACCACTTGATTTAGAAACATCAGAAAGAAGACTTTGTAGCAATGACTACCCCTGACATCAGCTGCTTGTGACTGACCCTCAGAGCCCAACATAACAGACAGTATTCCATCACACTCCTGACTTGTGCCTCGTAGATGGTGGACAGGCTTTGAGGAGTCAGGAGGTGAGTTACTTGCCACAATATTCCCAGCTTCTGGTCTGCTCTTGGGAGAGTCAGGTGTGCTGTGTATTTCACTTAATTAGGGTATTTCATTATTAATTGGGAATTGAAAATGGAAGTCATTGGGGTTGAAAAGAGCTGTGGAAGGAGATGACAAATTCAGAAGCAGTAGTGACCTGGTTTTAAGTATCAGTTCCAAATCCTGTTGGTCAACAAGCTTTGGTTTTTATGAGTCCTATATTTGGGTCACGTAAGCATTGCAGCTGACAATTAATGTTTAAATTCCTGGTGTTCTAACTTTAGGTATTTCACAAATTGCAAGTATGAACAGACCTTAGTTTTTAATGTTACATTTATACATCAATGAAGCAATTATACCAAATTCTCATGACATTCCAACAAAAGAATAGAGGAAATTAAGAACTTCAGGACATTCCAAAGCACTCTGCGCCCAATACAACACCTTTGAAGTGATAATGTGAGGCACATAACTTGCACACAGATGTTACAGCTAAACAAAATCTTCAGACAGCCACCGTTGCCATCATGTTGCATAAATTAACCGGAGTGCTGGTCATCCGGATGAACCAGCAATTCTCTAATCTGGTCTATTGCATTCTAGTGTATTGAATTCATGTAACCTGCTCTACATTGGAGAAGCCAAACACAGACTGGCGGACAGTTTTGCACAACACCTCCATTCCCAGCTTTCCCATAGCTGGTCATTTTAACACAGTGCCCCGCTCGCATGCCCACATGTCCGTCCTCGGCACGCTGCAGCACTCCAGTGAATCACAGCACAAACTGGAGGAACAACATCTCTGCCTCAGGCTAGGCACTTTACGGCCCTCTGGACTTAATATTGAGTTCAACGCCTTCCAATTGTGAACGCACTGTCATTTCCTCCCTTTCTTCTGGCTTTACTTCTCTGTCACTGTGTACTCTCTCCCCAACCCCACTGCACCCCACTGGGGCTGTCTGTTCTTTCCAGTTAGACACACCATTGTTCTGCCATTTTCACATTCTGCCACTTAATCTGCACCATCAACACCCTTTCTCCCCCAGCACTGCATCTCCCCACTATTGCTTACATGCTGCTCCCTCCACACATCACGTCAACTCTGATGAAGAGTCGTCTAGACTCTTAGCAAATTGGCTGGAAATGTCTTCCCCACGGACCCTTTACAGAATCATTACCTTTTACAACAGCAGCAAACTCATGACAAACAACAATAAGATAATTGGGGTACTGTATTACAAATACTGGGGGAGTCAGGAGCATTTAAAAATAGATTGAGTGCCCAGCAGCACCTCAGCTCACTTTGTTACTATGGAGAGTGGATGGGGGCCGAGGTTGATGGTGGAATTTGACTTCTGGAGTGGGGAGTCTCACAATAACCATGGTATCAGGAAGCTGCTATCCCTTACCTGGTCTGGCCTACGTGTGACCCACTGCAGCGTCGCTGGCTCTCAACCACACCAACCCAGTAAGCTCCTCAATTCCAGCATATTCAGGGATGGCCATTGAACTCTGACCTTACCAGCACCATCCTCATCCATATGAATTGTGCAGAAAGAGACTGTGGGGCCAAATGGCTCCTATTTCTCACGCAAACTCTCGAGATGATGGGACAACCAATTACAGGTGAACCAGATTCTTCATGTGCAGCTTATGGTGCACTTGGGGTAGCTGAGAGGTAAGTTTTACCTAGAGTAGACGTGTTGAATTTTATGTTTTTCTTCCTCTGCCCATGTTGAGTGGCTGCGATGACAGCACTTTCCATCACCTGCAGGAAGTAGCCAGCTGTTTTATGCCTCTGTGTCATCCAGACCTTTCCAAACTGAGGCATTGCCGAGCAGATGCTATGAAAATTCAATGGCTCTCTGTCGAGAAAAGCAGCACCTTACATTTGAATGATGGCAAAGACTGCTTTTCTTTTACACTTTAACAGAGCGTTGAAGGAGTTAAAGGAGTATCCTTTCCCTTGAGAAGTACTTAAGAGAGCCATGCGACTAAAGATGACTGGAATCAAAATCAGAATGTTCGCTCTGCAGGCAGACTGTTTGTGACCAGGTTATGAGCTGCTCACAGCAGAAGTGAAAACATTAGCTTTGCAAACTTGTGCAATGAGCAAACAGAAAGGCTCTGTTAAAGTGACCAGCTGCAACTTGCATTTGCATGGCGCCTTTGCCATCAAAGAAGGAGCTCTCGGCTCAAAGAAACTGACACCAAGCTGAGGGGAGACAGAAAGTTTTGGCCTTGGCAACGGGACATTAAGGGACATTTCAGCAGAGAGAACGGGTATGGAATGGGATTTTCCCCGTCCCCCTGGCAGTGAGGCATGGAAAATCAGGATGGGAAACCAATTCAGAAATGGCAGAAGGTTAGATTTAGAACAAGCACAGAGTACACACTCCAGGAGAGCTTCGTGGCATTTTCACACGCTCCCGACTTTGCTGAAGAGCCTGTCAGCCGCAGGGTTCAGCAACATAAGCCGCGAGATTGCTTTCTCTATTGAAGCTGTCCTGGGGAAATACACCAGTGAATAATCTGTGTGGTAAGGGAGAGCTCACCTGCACTGGAAGGACAATCCTGGAGCTACGGTTGCACATCTCCATGATGAAGGCTGTGGTCCAATTAATCAAGTGACAGAAGGCAGAATCAGAGGGAGCTCTCTGTTAGGCACAGCAAAGAATTAAACACCTTAAGAAATTGTGGAAGGCTCAAGATAGTGTTGTAGTATGATTTAGATAGTCCATTGCAATGGGGACATTTACAAAGCATTTATCAGGATGGGTCACTTTTGTCTCCTATTTTCCACCACCTTCTCCACCAAACACATCTGCAGGGGCACCTTGGCATATATGGGAAGTGGTGGCAATGTCAACAGGTCTACAATTACAGAGGTTAATATTCTAGGGCCATGCATTCAAGTGCCACCAGAGCACAAAATGATGTCTGACTTCGACGGAGATAGTAAGAACTACAGATGCTGGAGAATCTGAGATAACAGGGTGTAGAGCTGGATGAACACAGCAGGCCAGGCAGCATCAGAGGAGCAGGAAAGTTTCTGCAGAAGGGTCTAGGCCCAAAAGTTCAGCTTTCCTGCTCCTCTGGTGCTGCTTGTCCTGCTGTGTTCATCCAGCTCTACACCCTGTTATCTCTAACTTCAACTCATGGTTCTGGATTGAAAGGCTCTCTCAGTAATGGTGACTGTGAAGATATTAGCAATTTATTTGAAAGTCTGTAAATCCTTACTAGCCTGACTGCAGTCCCAGTCAATGACCCTCAGCTGCCCCATAAAATAGCCTCTGTTCAAGGGTAATTGAGGATGGACGGTAAATGCTGACCTTGTCCATGATGGCTACAGCCAAGAAAAGAATATCAAAGTTAGTAAGAACTGCCGATGCTAGAGTCAGAGATAACAGTGTGGAGCTGGAGGAACACAGCAGGCCAGGCAGCATCAGAGGAGCAGGAAAGTTGATGTTTCGGGTCGGAATCCTTCTTCAGAAAAGGGTATCTTTTCTTTCTAAATTGATGGGGTTGAGAGGAGTGGTGAGGCATCAATTGTTCAGCAGAAGACAGGTAAATCACCTTTTGCGATAACACAGTGATATGGGTAGAATGAATGCAACAAGCAACTCAGACAGGGCAGCACAGGTGCTCAGTGGTTAGCACTGCTGACTCATAGTGCCAGGGATCTGGCTTCCATCCCACTCTTGGGTGACGGTCTATCTGGGGTTTGCATATTCTCCCTGCGTCTGTGTGGGTTTCCTCCAGATGCTCCGGTTTCCTCCCATGGTCCGAAGATGTGCAGGTTAGGTGGATTGGCTGTGCTAAATTACCCCATAATATGCAGGGACGTGTGGATTAGCCATGGGAAATGCAGGGTTACAGGGATAGTGTAAGGGACTGGGATGCTGTTTGGAGGGTCACTGTGGACTTGATGGGTTGGAGGGGCCCGTCTCCAACCTGAAGGACTTCAACAAATAGGACTTGAACTCTCAACTGTTGAAGAGAAGCACCAATTGATCGAATCTAGATGTTAGAACTGGAGGTTTGATAGGGGAGTCTTAGAAAAGATAGGGAAGCTACCTACAACATCATTCGGGGGAAAATTCTGCATGAAAGAATTCCGGAACCAGAAGCAAGATACAGATTAGAAAGATTTGCCCAAAGTTAGTACAACAATGAAGTGAAATCAATGACATAAATTGATTAACACCCAGGGTAAAGTGCTCTCCACGTAGGGGTAGGATATAATGTATATTCAGATATCTCGGAGATAAGCTGTGATATAACTGTGACCTCATGGATGTTACTCTGCTCAGAGTTGGAACATATACAGCTCAGAGCATGCTGCTCTGCAGCCTTTCTGTTACGCCCCAATCTTTAAAAGCAACCCAGAAATGTGGCCTGACCTCTACGAAGGATTGGAGAAACAACACTGAAACAACTGAAGAAAATGCAACATCAAAGAAGCTAGACCTCAGCACAGGCTCAGACTCAGCCCCAGCGCTGACCTGGCCTGGCGGTTTCCAGGCTTGGCATTGTGGCTTCTGAGCCTGGCACAGGAGTCTTTCAGCAGCCAGACACAATGGTCTGACATGGGCAGTAATCCCTCGGCAGCCCGTGATAGTTTTTCAGCCTGGCTAGGCCTTCCAGACTCAAAGCGAAGGCAGACCCATGTGGACTGAAGATAAAAAAAAGGTGTTGGCCTGGACTGGATTGGAAAGACTTTTACTCTGAACATTTTATTTCTCTATTCTTCTAATTTATTCCTACAATCCGTAATGCTGGATTTCTTACTTCTTTGTTTTTCTAATTTTCGTTTCCTGAAAATTTCTGTAGCTAGGCAACTTGTACCTAATATGGTGTTGTAAGTGCTGACTTGTAAATTTTTCACGGCGCACATTTGAGTGCATGTGATAATAAAAGTAATTTAATTCAATTCAATTCAAAATTCACAGTGAGCCATGTACAGATTCTGGGGCTGGTGGACACAATCATGGTTGAAGATGTATTTTTATAGAGACATTGAAAGGCAATGGTTATTTGGATCAAAATGATAGAGAAGGGTTATCAGGGCTAAAGCCTGGAGGATGGCATTTCAGTCATGACACTCATTTGAAGGACCAGTGCTGGCATGATGGACTGAATGGCCTGCTTCTGTACTGTAACAATTCTCTGATTCTGTGATTTCTACCCTGTGCATAGTGAGACTTCAAGATGGAAACATAGAAGATAGGGCCATTCAGTCCTTCGAGCCTGCTCCACCATTCAATATAATCATGGCTGACCATCCAACTCAGACCCCTGTTCCTGCTTTCTCCCCCCAAACCCCTTTCATTCTTTCAGCCCTAAGAACTATATCTAACTCTTTCTTGAAAACATTCAATGTTTTGGCTTCAACCGTTTTCTGTGGCAAAGAATTCCACAGCCTCACACTTCTCCTCATCCCAGTCATAAATGGCCCACCCTGTAACTTTGACTGTGCTCCCTGGTTCTGGATTCCTTGGTCATTGGGAACACCCTTTGTGTGTTTACCCTGTCTAGTCCTGTTAGAACATGGTATGTTTCAAGTGAACTCCCTCTTTCATCTAAACTCCAGTGAATATAAGCTAAACCAATCCAGTCTCTCTTCAGTCCTGCCGTCCCAGGAAAGCGTACGGAGGGATGTCATGACTCAAACATGAATGTGGGAAGTTCTTACCTTCGATCCAGAGCCAGACTGGCATTCTTCAGAAGTATCTGCCCCTTTCTCATCCGAAAGACATTTATAAGGACACCCTGAAGAACAAATGAGATGTTTAAACATGCAAATCTCCTGAAGGCAAATAGTCAGCCAGTAGCATCACATTCTGCCTGAGACAGACAGCTTGTGGTCTAGCCTGAGGACCTTTCCATAAATAGGAGGTGATGACCCACTACAGCCAGTACAGAGGTTCAATCCACACCACTGATACCATGCCCAAGATATCTAGCCAACTGAGCAAACCAATGCCCACATTGTGAAGCACATCAGGAAGGACAATGGGAAAGGAGTTACTTTACTTTTGATGATCACACAATCTACATAGCACTTATTCAAGCTCTTGCTGATAAGAATTGTTTTGATCATGCTTCATATTACTGCAGACTCCATTGAGTAGATATTTGGGTGCTTGTGAAATCCTACAGCTCGCTAAATCAACAGAGAAGTCAGCCTGCTCATTTTCACCAATTATAAATGTAGCCTCTGGTGACCAATAGCCATGGTGCCCAGGTTTCCTGTGCCTTAAGGCACCTTGCAGGGTAAAGCTGGGAAAAGATTTGTTCACTATCTGCCCTTACTTAGAACAACATGTTGGCATATATGCCCAGGGCTGTACCACAGCACAGTCAGGGACCCAAGTTCAATGCCGGTCTCAGGTGACTGTCTGTGTGGGGTTTGCACATTCTCCTCATGCCTGCAGGGGTTTCCTCCAGGTTCTCAATTTGGACTGGATGGACTGAATGGCCTGATTCCACGCTGTAGGGATTCTATGTTCCTGGTCATATCAACTCTCCAAACAGCATCCCACCCTAACCCTGTAACTCCACATTTCCCATGGCTCATCCAGGTGGCCTGCACATTCCTGAAAACGATGGGCAATTTCCCACGGCCAAACCACCTAGGCTGCACATCTTTGAATAACAGGGGGAAGCCAGAGCACCGGGGAGATGAATGATCAACCTCCACGAAGACTGTTGCCTGGCGGATTGAATTGAATGTGGGTCCTGGTGCAGTGAGGCAGCAGGGCTAACCACTGAGCCACCCAAGGACAGGCCGATAGATGGGATATCATGACATGTTGCTATTTTCCAAGGGGTTCCCTGGTGCATTATTAACATGTGGAGGAAGTTACAGTTGGTCTCTTCTTACAACGGTCTTTTGTTAAGTGTCATTGTTGCCAACATTCCCCATGGGATAAGTTTTAAAGTGATTTCTATCATTCACTGAGGTGTACAGGTGAGTAAAGGAGAGACCTACCAATGTTCCTGTCCCCTAAAACCATGGTAGGGTTAATAGTTGGCATGTTTTCATTGGCTTGTGACGTCACAATTTTTCTCAGACTGGTTTTGAACCTTTCAGTGGAAGTTGTAGCAGGATCTGAAGGGAAGATGTGAAGACGATTTTAATACCACAGGAAGTTTTGTGATGCTGCGCTTATGACAGACAGGTTACACACAATAATACAGGCACGTAGCTGCTCCTCCTCTGATCAATACAGGAATAACGAGCCAAAATTGAGATCCTACTGCTCCAGCAAGTAGGATCTTCATGTCTGCCCTTACCTTTCCCTGAGTAACTTGGGGGTCATTATCCCAGTTCTGGAAGTCAGGTATGGGAGATCCCATCTGATTCACTTAGTATCCCCTTGCCCACACAGACAGTCTCCCGTGGGTGAAATCAAAGCCAGGTCCCTGGCACTATGAGGCAGCAGTGCTAACCACTGACAGGAAGTTTTGTGATGCTGCACTTATGATGGACGGGTTATACACAATAATACAGGCACGTAGCTGCTCCTCCTTTGATCAATTCAGGAATAATCAGCGAAGATTGAGATCCACTGCTCCAGCAAGAGGGATCTTCATTCCTGGCCCTTCCTCTCCTGAGTAACTTGGGGATCGTTATCCTAGTTCTGGAAGTCAGGTATGGGAGATCCCATCTGATTCACTTAGTATCCCCTGGCCCACACAGACAATCTCCCGTGGGTGAAATCAAAGCCAGGTCCCTGGCACTATAAGGCAGCAGTGCTAACCACTGAGCCACCGTGCCACTCCAGTAATTGTTTCAATATTCTTGTGAATTATGCTGAAAATTCTCACTGCTAAAAGCAAAATTGATAATGATGTTTTTTCAGGCGTTTTAGCACCTTGTATATTTATTTGATGCTTTTATCAATTCTGGGCACCCCATCACTGTCTCATCAGAGATTCATACAACACAGAAACAGTCCCTTCATTCCAACCAGTCCATGCCCAAAATAATCCCAAACTAAACTAGTCCCACCTGCCTTCTCCTCTTCCATTTTCCTCCAAAACTTTCCTGTACATGTATTTATCCAAACGTCTTTTAAATGTTGTAGTTGTACCCACATCCATTATTTATTCTGGAAGTTCATTCCACACACGAACCAGCCTCTGTTTAAAAATGTTGCTCCTGCTATCTTTTTTAAATCTCTCTCCACTCACCTTAAAAAATGAGCCCCCTAGTCTTGAAATCCCCCATCCTCTGGAAAAGGCAAACAACAATTAACTCTGTCTATACACCTCTTTATTTTATAAACTTCTGTAAGGCCAGCTCGCTGTCTCCTACAGTCTGGTGAAAAATGTCCCAGCCAATCCAGCCTTTCCATCTAACTCAAACTTTCCCTTCCCAGCAACATCCTGGTAAATCTCTTCTGAACCTGATTAAATATTCTACTCAATGCCAAGAGCCTTGGGAGGACTTTGCCCATCGAGGGCTACACTAGCTCACTTCAAGAACTAATGAAAAATCCCAGGTTAGACCCAGTGCAGAGCCAAACCTGCCTCAAAATCTTTACTGATGCAACAAATTTGCCCATTATTTCAACTTTCAACTGGTTGTCCATTAGAATGGCAGTGCCAGGTTAGCGAGGACACTTAGCAATGCGGTGACCTCTCAGACTCAGTATAAATCAGCCCTTTTCACTGCAAACAAACTGTTCCACAGAAGCTTACAGCACAAAAGGAGCCATTTCAGCCCATCTTTACTGTAAAGGCTCGTTGGAAGGAATTTCTCCCACTTTCTCACTCTTCCTCCATGTTCATGTTACATTATTTTGATCTCAAACACCTATCAAATTCCATCTTGAAAGTTAATTCTGAATCTGTTTCCAATGCCCTTTCTAGTCATAACTACATGTTGCATCAAAATAATTGCCCCTACATCTCCCATGACCTTCTGCTAATGATCTTAATTCTGGATTCTCTGATGAAGGAGAGCACAAGCAATTTTTCCACATTTGTTCCTCTCAGACAATCTGAATGAGTCCACAGTGAACAGTTGTGTTTAATGCAAGACATTATTGCTAGGTGTTTATAATCAGATAATTACAAGGTCTAGTAATGACACAGGTGTGGCATGGTGGCTCAGTGGTTAGCACTGCTGCCTCACGGGACCCGGGTTCGATCCCACTCCCGGGCAATGGTCTGCGTGCAGTTTGCACATTCTCCCCATGTCTGGGTGGGCTTCGTCCGGATGCTCCAGTTTCCTCCCACAGTCCAAAGATGTGCAGGTTAGGTGGATCGGCCATGCTAAATTGCCTATAGCGTCCAGGTGTGGGTGGATTAGCCATGAGAAATGTAGGGATAGTGGACTGATCTGGATGGGATGCCCTTCAGAGGGTTTGAGTGGACTAGATGGGCCAAATAGCCTGCTTCCACATGGCAAGGATTCTATGAATAGTGAGTAGTGTCCCTGCCTTCGAGTTACAAGTCCTAATGCAGAGCATGATAGCACTCCCAAGCATGGTCTCAAGCAATGCCAATGACAGGCAGCAATAGCAGGAGATAGCCCTCGTGGGCCACCTCTTCATAGTCGCAACATGTGTGTGTTGCCGTAGCAATTTGGAGCTCCTTGGGAGCTGGGACAACAGGTGTGGGCCAGACTGGTGCTGATGTCATGGGATCGATCCCCCTTTCCAAAGGGGCAAAGACCTGCCTCTTTGCCCTTTCTATGGTGAAGGTTGAGAACATAAGATTATCTGATAACTTGCATGGACTCACTATCGGCAACAATGAGGCCAATGGTCTTTTTGTCATTGTAGAAAATCCAGTAATACTTCAAATGGCAACAGTACTTGCCGCGATCTCCCAATGTCAACTTGTGTATGGTAAACGACACATTGCCTTTCTTTACGTCACCATACAGCTGGTATTTTGAATTTGCAGGAGAGGTGATTTGACTTCCATCAGTTGAAACCGACAGCTCGTTACAAGAAAACCAGGAACATCCCTGTCGGCCCCAGCACATTTGTGTCAGACCGTAATAACCAATATCAGAGGTGCAAGGCAAGGTGACAGATGATCCTGCTTTCCCAATGATCGCCCTGTTAAAGAGAATGAAAATTACGTCATGTACTATGGAAGAGGGTACATTACCAAAGCGGCTGAGCAGCAACAATTGAACATCCTTGGTCTTGCTTGTACTTTTTAGATTACATCTCGTGATCCCAGACTTCCTGGCCCATCACTATCATCATCCCCTAGCTGTTTCTTAACTCCACTCAAATAGACTTTCTGAGCCAAGCTCAATTTTTCCCCCTGTTGCTCTTATTCCTTCCTTTTCTTTAAATAGAATTCCTACAGAGCAGAAGGAGGCCATTCAGCCCCTTGTGTCCATCTTGCCCATCCAAAGAGAATCCCACCCTAACCCTGTAATCCTGCATTTCCTATGGCTAGTCCATCTAGCCTTCACATCTTTGGAAGAAAACCGGAGCACCCAGAGAAAACCCACACAAACACAGGTAGAATGTGCAAACTCCACACAGTCACGCGAGGGTGGAATCAAACCCAGGTCCCTGGTGCTGTGAGATGTCAGTGCTAACCACTAAGCCACCATACCACCACTGTCTTGTATTCACAAAGCCACCCCAACACCTTCTATTCCTGCCTGCCTTTTCAAAATGTCACAGAATCCTGAACGTTCAGTCCCCGGCTTAGAATGCCTTGCAATCATGCCCATGATGGCTATGAGATCATACCTATTACTCTCTATTTGTGTTTTTTATTCATTTACTGTCCCTGATCTCAAACCAAACTTGATTTACTTCATCTGAGGAGCGTGACTGCCTCCTGGAACAAAATGGTCAAGTAATATTCCTCCTCCCTGATATGGCAAAATTCTGTAGTTCAGACTCTACCTCCTCAATTCAGTTCCTTGAGCTGCAAGTACTAAATACAAATGTGTTCTCCTAGATCACCTTGGCATCCAACAGTGCTTACATACTGCAGCAACAACACATCACCCATCACTATCACTTAATTATTCGAGATCCCTGCTGTTTTTGTTTTATTGTAATATACTTACAACAAATTAAATATATATTTAACAGGCCAAGCAGCATCAGAGGAGCAGGAAAGCTGATGTTTTGGGTCAAGACCCTTCTTCAGAAATGGTGGAGGGGAAGGGAATTCTGAAATAAATAGAGAGCAGGGGAGGCAGATAGAAGATGGATAAAGGAGAAGATAAGTGGAGAGGAGGCAGACAAGTCAAAGAAGGTCTCGACCCAAAACGTCAGCTTTCCAGCTCCTCTGATGCTATTTGGTCTGCTGTGTTCATCCAGCTCTACACCTTGTTGTCTCAGGTTCTCCAGCACCGGCAGTTCCTACTATCTTTATATATTTAACAGTTTTTTTTTACATGGAGAGCAAAAGTGGCAACTTAAGTTAAATATCTTACTGTGAAGGTCAGAAATACCTATTTTACTCACTAGTCAGCTGCTTTCCCTGCGTTTACATCACATTGAGATTCATTACTTCACCACTGGCCTTACTCCAGGGTCTGGGGGTCTCTTATAGAAAAGAGGGTGAGGCCCCTAGCCCTGAACTGGGAGACTTGGGTTCAGGTCCCACTTTCTCCAGGGGTGTAATAACATCTCCGAACAGGTTGAGTAGAAAAATAGGTTAAATAAAAATAGAAGGAGATGAGTAGGGGCCCTCCTGTGACACAGCAGTCGTGTCTCTACCAATGGGCCTGGAGGTTCAGGTTCCACCTGCTCCTGAAGCATGTTGTAACAAGAAATAAACAGAAGTGTTAGACTTCCTGTTTCACTCTGAGAGAGGACTCTGAGGAAGCTAGATCGGTGTCAAGGACTCTCCATGTACAAATAATAGGTGACTTAGTGATGGGATACCAGCCTCAATGGAGTTATTTCATACTCACTCAGTCTCCTGTTCACTCAGATAACTGAATGTGCATCTTTCCGCTTAAGTGTGAATTCTACCCTCTTTTGTCTATTAAAACTTGGATATTGTGGACATTTTATGCTTAGTTCTTATCTCTGTTCATGTCTCAATGATTCATATCGTTGGAAGCTCTCAGTCTCCTTTGGCCTTGACTTTCTAGATTTACATCATTTCAATAGTGCCTTGTTCCATCCTAATTAACCACACCTTCACCCATTCACTCAACCTAACAGAATGTCTTTGTTATTTCACACTTCCATCTATGCTTATTTTAACACAGCCTATCTTTTATGATCTTCAAATTTGGGTATCTGTCTTTTCTAACATGATAGGGAAATTTAGAATCATAGAGTCTGCAGCACAGAAACAGACTCTTCAGTCCCCAACTGGTCCGTGCTGACCATTATCCCAAACTAAACTAGCCCCACCTGCCTGCTCCTGGCCCATATCCCACCAAACATTTCCTATTCATGTACCTTTCAAATGTATTTTAAATGTTGTAATTGTACCCACATTCACCACTTCCTCAGAAGACTCTTTCCACATGTGAACCAGCCTCTGCAAAAAATTCCCCCTCATGTCTTTTTTAAAATCTCCCTCCACTCACCTTAAATATGTACCCCCTGGTCTTGAAGACCCCACCCCATAGAAAAGACAACTACCATTAACTCGAACTGTGCCCCTCATTATTTTATAAACTTCTCTAAGGTCATGTCTCAATCTCCTAAACTCTGGTGAAAGAAGTCCCAGTGTATCCAGTCTTTCTTTATAACTCAAACCTTCCATACCTGGCAACATCCTGGTAAATCTCCTCTGAACTCTCTCCAGCTTAATAATATCCTTCCTATAGCTGGGCAACCAGGACTGGACGCAGTCCTCCCGAAGTGGCCTCACCAATATCCTGTACAGCCTCAACATGACTTTCTAACTCCAATACACAAAGGATTGAGCAATGAAAACAAGCATGCCAAATGCTTTTTTAACCATCCTGCCTATATGGGATGCAAACTTCACAGAATTATGTACCTGCAGCCCTGGGCCCCTTCATTCTGTGACACTACCCAAGGCCCTACCATTAATTGTACAAGCCCTACTGTTGAAGACATTGATTAGTTGAGACTACAACACAGAACCTTGCAGGATGCAAGCTATAATACTCTACCAGTTTTTTTTATTTAAAACACCCACTATCCCTATTCTCTGTCTCCTTCCACTATTCATATTGAATTTCTGTCATGATAATACATTGTGCCTACAAGCATAAAGTGACTGATGCAGCTGTATGTTTTAGCACTATTTCCACTGCATAAAAGGATTGTGCACTATTGACAAAAGGGTTCCAAACTGAAAAAGCTGAAAACTAAAATTAAAAGTTTCATGATTTACCAAATCCATGAGTGCTTCTATTCCAGACAATCCAATAAAGCAACTCTAGGAAACAAAAAGAGAGATGCATTTTTAAAAATACGTTAATAATGGACTTCTTGTGGTGCTGTGAGATATTTATTTCACATGGGCTTCAAGGTTTTTTTCCTTATAAAGAACAGTGGGAATAATTGCATCAAACAACAACAACTGAAATTTGCATTTACGTAGCAGCTTTGACAGGTCCCAAACTGAGTCATTGGTGCAGGCGCAGAAAGAGATATCAGGGGTGGATGAGCTCTCAGGAGATTTGGAAAATGACAAGAGAAAGGCAGAGAGGCAAAGATGGAATCATTCTATATTGATGAAGGCTGTTCAGCCCACCCTTGAAAGGGCTTTTTCAAAATGCTTGCAAAGGATGTAGCTGTCACATATTGCTGTGGGTCTGGAGTCACATGTATGCCCCTCCAGCAGTTTCATTCCCCAGAGGGCATCAGTGATCCAGATACTTATTGCTTTAATCAAAGGCACAATTAGTGGGACTTGTTTCCAATAGGTCCCTGAGGTGGAATCACAGAGTGGCAAAGAAGGCATTTGGCACTTTCGCCTTTGTTGGTCAATGCATTGAGTAAAGGAGTTTTGACATCATGTTGAGCCTGTACAGAACATTGGTGAGGCCACTTTTAGAATACTGCATACAATTCTGGCCTCACTGCTACAGGAAGGATGTTGCTATCTTGAAAAGGTGCAGAAAAAGTCTACAACGATATTACAAAACAAAGTTGCTGGAAAGGCTCAGCAGGTCTAGCAGCATCTGTGAAGGAATAAACAGAGTTAATATTTCGGGTCCGGTGACCCTTCCTCAAAAGGGGAAGACTCGAAACGTTAACTCGGTATTTTCCCTCCACAGATGCTGCCAGACCTGCTGAGCTTTTCCAGCAACTTTGTTTATGTTCCTGATTTATAGCATCCGCAGTTCTTTCAGTTTCTGCAAGGATGTTACCAGACTGGCAAATTTGAGCTATAGGGATGAAAAGGCTGGGGCTATTTTCCCCGGAGCGTCAGAGGCTGAGTTGAGATATTATAGAGGTTTATAAAATCATGAGGGTTACGGATAGGGTGAATAGCTGAGGCCTTTTTCCCGAAGGTAGGGGAGCCCAAAACTAGAGGGCATAGCTTTAAGGTAACATGGGAAAGATTTAAAAGGGATTGAAAAGGGGCAATTTTTTGACACTGAGGATTGTAGTGAATGAAACCTTTGAAGAGCAGGTGTGCATGCTGGAATGGATAGAGATAGACGAAGCTGATGTGCTGAAAATTTTGTCAAACATTAAGATTGACAAGTCGCCAGGCCCGGATCAGATTTGTCCTCGGCTGCTTTGGGAAGCGAGAAATGCAATTGCTTCGCCACTTGCGAAGATCTTTGCATCCTCGCTCTCCACTGGAGTCGTACCTGAGGACTGGAGAGAGGCAAATGTAATTCCTCTCTTCAAGAAAGGAAATAGGGAAATCCCCGGCAATTATAGACCGGTAAGTCTCACGTCTGTCGTCTGCAAGGTGTTAGAAAGGATTCTGAGGGATAAGATTTATGACCATCTGGAAGAGCATGGCTTGATCAAATACAGTCAACACGGCTTTGTGAGGGGTAGGTCATGCCTTACAAACCTTATCGAGTTTTTTGAGGATGTGACTAGAAAAGTTGATGAGGGTCGAGCTGTGGATGTGGTGTATATGGACTTCAGTAAGGCATTTGATAAGGTTCCCCATGGTAGGCTCATTCAGAAGGTCAGAAGGAATGGGATACAGGGGAACTTAGCTGCTTGGATACAGAATTGGCTGGCCAACAGAAGACAGCGAGTGGTAGTAGAAGGAAAATCTTCTGCCTGGAAGTCAGTGGTGAGTGGGATTCCACAGGGCTCTGTCCTTGGGCCTCCACTGTTTGTAATTTTTATTAATGACTTGGATGAGGGAATTGAAGGATGGGTCAGCAAGTTTGCAGACGACACAAAGGTCGGAGGTGTCGTTGACAGTGTAGAGGGCTGTTGTAGGCTGCAGCGGGACATTGACAGGATGCAGAGATGGGCTGAGAGGTGGCAGATGGAGTTCAACCTGGATAAATGCGAGGTGATGCATTTTGGAAGGTCGAATTTGAAAGCTGAGTACAGGATTAAGGATAGGATTCTTGGCAGCGTGGAGGAACAGAGGGATCTTGGTGTGCAGATACATAGATCCCTTAAAATGGCCACCCAAGTGGACAGGGTTGTTAAGAAAGCATATGGTGTTTTGGCTTTCATTAACAGGGGGATTGAGTTTAAGAGTCGTGAGATCTTGTTGCAGCTCTATAAAACTTTGGTTAGACCGCACTTGGAATACTGCGTCCAGTTCTGGGTGCCCTATTATAGGAAAGATGTGGATGCTTTGGAGAGGGTTCAGAGGAGGTTTACCAGGATGCTGCCTGGACTGGAGGGCTTATCTTATGAAGAGAGGTTGACTGAGCTCGGTCTCTTTTCATTGGAGAAAAGGAGGAGGAGAGGGGACCTAATTGAGGTATACAAGATAATGAGAGGCATAGATAGAGTTGATAGCCAGAGACCATTTCCCAGGGCAGAAATGGCTAGCACGAGGGGTCATAGTTTTAAGCTGGTTGGTGGAAAGTATAGAGGGGATGTCAGAGGCAGGTTCTTTACGCAGAGAGTTGTGAGAGCATGGAATGCGTTGCCAGCAGCAGTTGTGGAAGCAAGGTCATTGGGGTCATTTAAGAGACTGCTGGACATGTATATGGTCACAGAAATTTGAGGGTGCATCCATGAGGATCAATGGTCGGCACAACATTGTGGGCTGAAGGGCCTGTTCTGTGCTGTATTGTTCTATGTTCTATGTTCTATGTGCATGTATGGAATGAGCTGCCAGAGGAGGTAGTGAGGCAGGGCGGGGGCTGTACAATTATAACATAAAAGGCATCTGAATGGGCATATGAATAGAAAGGGGTTAGAGGGATATGCAGGCAAATGAGACTAGTTCAGTTTAGGATGTCCGGTCAGCATGAACAAGTTGGACCAAAGGGTCTGTGTGTGTGCTGTATAGCCGTATGGGTTTGAATTAATTTACAGATGTAAGTGAACTAGATGAAACTTTTGCTAACTTCATGATCATCATGGAGCTGTCGAGAAAGATTTTGTTAGTTGATCTTAAGTTCTGGCAACAGCTCAGTTGGGAACTCAAAATCCCAGAGTATTAGCTTGAGTGTCCACATTACTAACACAGTAATATTAAAACAAGTATCACTGTCACAATGACTGAATGTGCAGATATATGAAATGTTTTTATCAAATCCCTGATAAAACAATGTATCTGTTCTTTTCAGTTCTTAGGAACAATGTACAATTTTAAGTTTAATTTATATTTGATGTCACGTATGTTGAGAAGGGGGTAACGTGGTTTAAGTTTCACGTTTTAGCATTGATCTTATGAGCTTGGTGCCAGGAGGGCTGTAGTTTATTCACGTACATTTTTAATGAGGTTTTATGCGGACCTGGATGTCAAGAGAAGGAGGTTCAGTAGTTTGAAGCATTAAAAAAAGGCCATAAATAAACACTGTTGTTGTCCATCTACAAGGATCTAGGTTCACACAGAGACACAGATAAATGCAGCATGTAATGGAAACATAGCAACACAGAAAATAGGAGCAGCAGCAGGCCATTTGGCCCTTCCAACCTGTTCCACCATTCAATATGATAATGGCTGATCATCCAACCCTGTCCCCTGTTCCTGATTTCACCCCATACCCTTTGATCCCATCAGCCCTAAGAACTCTAAGTCCTCCTTGAAAACATTTAATGCTTGGGCCTGAACCACTTTGTGTGGTAGAAAATTCCACAGGCTCCCCACTCTCTGCATTAAGATATTTCTCCTCATCTCAGTCCTAAATGGTCTACACCATATCCTTATACAGTGAACCTGGTTCTGGATTCCCCAACCACAGGGAACATCCTTCCTGTGTTACCTTGTCCAGTCCTGTCCAATCTGTCTTGAGATGTCAATCCTGCCACCCCAGGAATCAGCCTGGTAAACCTTTGTTGCCCTCCTTACATAGCCAGAACAGATGAGGGAACTGAAACTGCTCACAATATTCCAGATGTGATCTCACCAAGGTCTTGTACGATTGCAGCAAGACATCCCTGCACTTAGTTAGTGTGTAGATGTGCCAGAGAATGATGACAGCAATGTTAAACACCCTGGTAAGGAATCCTATGAGACTGCTGGAGGTTGAGTTAAGAGAACTAGAGAGTTTGCTCTGTAGTTATTTAGTTTGCAGTTATTTTCAGTGTCTGAAGGAGAGGTGCAAGCTGATGGATGGTATGTGGTGAATGCACAGAAATTTGCCAGAAGGAAACCAAATGCATATGAGCAAGAGATAGTGTAGAGATTGTGGTGAATGTTTGTCAGGGTTTAGGAGTTTGTACAACCATTACTAAAAACCGACACAGTGCAAATTTGTATTCTTTTCTGGTATCTCAAATGATAATGGTCTGACCTTGACTTATCTTTGTAAGATATGTAAAGTTTTATTTTCTTGTTCAATGAACAGTTTCCACTTGTTGTTAAAAGTACACCCACTGATTCTGGTGAATGTATTTTTTTGTTCAGGATGAGGGCATCGCCGGTCAGGCAGCGTTTATTGCCCATCCCTAATTGCCCAGAGAGCAGTTCAGAGTCAACCACATTGCTGTAGGTCTTCAGGCTAGACCAGGTAAGGATGGCAGTATCCTTCCCTAAAGGACAGTAGTGAACCAGAAGGGTTTTTCTGACAATCAGTGGTGGATTCATGGTCATCACTAGGCTCTTAATTCCAGATGATTTTTATTGAATTCAAATCCCAGAATCTGCCATAGAGGGATTCAAACCCAGGTTCTCAGAACATTATCTGGGCCTCTGGATTAACAGACCAGCGATAACACCATTAGGCCATCACCTCCCCACGCGTTCAGTATCTTACGTCTTTAAAAAGAAGCACTGTGAGGATCTACCAAAGTAATTTTCATTCTGGCAATTGTCCTGTCAAGACTAGCATCCGTTGCAATCATAACACTGGAGATTATGATCATTTTGCAATGCCTTCAAATGTCGTGCTGCCTCCCCTAGGTGTCATAGCCAGAAATGAGCCAGACAAAAAGATTGCCTCCTGGCACAAATGTGCAACAACTGACAGTACTATGATCAGAAAGAAGGAACCCCTCTCAAAGACTCTGTTTGAAGGAAATGTGCAGCAGATCCAACTACAAAGATCACGCAACATTCTTATAAACACACCCTATGTTTAGAATCATAGAGTCCCCACAGTGTGGAAGCAGGCCATTCAGCCCATAAAGTGCACACCAAACTTCTGAAGAGCATCCCATCCAGACCCATGCCCGGCCCTTCCCATGGCTAATCCACCGAGCCTGCACATCCTTGGACACTCTAGCATGGCCAATCCACCTACCCAGAGGAAACCAGAGCACCCTGAAGGAATGCACACAGCCATGGGGACAACGTGCAAACTCCACACAGACAGTTACCCAAAGGTGGAATCGAACCTAGACCCTTGGCACTGTGAGGCAGCAGTGCTGATCACTAAGCCAACATGCCACCCAAGCATATGGTGAATACAACGGAGACCTGAGGAACTGGATTGGTTAGAGAACGAAAGGTTTCAGGAGATTTGGTCAAAGTGAGCTCAGTTCTGAGAGGTTTTGATGGAACAAATGGTAGAAGGTATATAGATAGGGCTCTTGAAAAAGATCATGGGCCATGGGAGAGTGCTAAATCAGACTCAAGTCATCATAATAAGAGCCGGAGGGTAGCCACCAGATTGGTAGTCGGGGCAGCATGGGCCACAGATGCAAGATGTCTAACCTCCCATCTACAATGTATAAACCTTGAAGACCAATTTAGTGAAAGCTCCTATCTCTCCTTCACTTCTTTCTACATATCACGTGTTTCTGGGTGGAATGGGAGTGTATGTATTATGATGCCAAGATATCGTAGTTGGCACAGTCGCACAGTGGTTAGCACAGCTATCTCACAGCATCAGAGACTGGCATTCGATTCTACCCCCGGATGGCTGGCTTCGCGGAGTTTGCACATTCTCCTCATGCCTGCGTGGGTTTCCGCTGGATGCTCCGGTTTCCTCCCACAGTCCAAAGGTGTGCAAATTAGGTGGATTGGCAGTGCTAAATTTTCAGTCATGTTCAGTGATGTGTAGGTTAGGGGCATTGACTATGGGAAGTGCAGGGATAGGGCAGGGGGTTGGGTCTGTGTGGGATGTTCTTTGCAAGTTTGGTATGGACTTGATGGGCCAAATGGACTGCTTCCATATGGTAGGCAATCGATGCTGCAGTGGTCAAAGAAGATGGCTCACTGTTACAAGGGACCACAATAAATGTCAAACTGGCCAGCTAACCCTGTATCCCAGAATTGGGGTAAAAAAATAAACCGTTACAAATCTGTGGCTACAGTGTGTGCCATCTACAGGGTGGACCAGAGCAACTTGTCAAAGCTGCATTTATAGAGCGCCTTTCAAGCTTGCTCAGAGGAACAAATGCGGCAGATACTTTGGAACACCACCACCTGCAAGCTTCCCTCTGAGCCACAAGCCTGATTTGGAAACTGATCACCGTTCCTTCATCAAGTCACTGTGTCAAAATTTTGGACCTTTGGCGCACAAACCTCTTAGCCCTGCAACCCAAGTAATGCAGCAGTTCAAGAAGGCAGTTCTCCATCACCCGCTGAAGGGCAATTAAGGATAGGCAATAGATACTGGACTTGCTAGTGGATACCACCATATTGTGAATGAGAGAAGACAACCATTTGCCCATGTAGAGAGTACACTGAAGGACAAAGTTAATAGCTCTTACATTCCTACATAAGCAAAGCTGCAAAATGTACATGCATCGTCTAATACGTAATCTCAGACAATGGAAGCAATTGAATCAAACATACCATGAAATCTCAAACAATGCCCGGTCTTCATTTTCCTTGCCCTCTTCGCAGTGAAACAACCCTTGCAGCTCCTGCCAATATTTGAGAACAGTGTCAGAACACTCACATTTCACAAATGCGATTGCAATCACTTCTGCTGTGACATTGAGGGGAACTGATGCTATCAATTTCTATTACACATGGTTGTTCACTCTCACCCTGGAGTCAGAAGTTTGGGGAGTTCAAATCGCCCGCAATTATGCCATAAATGTTGGCACTCCAGCACAGTACAGAGGGAATTCTACTGCAGGAGTTGCATTTCAGATGTGAAGTCACATCAAGTAATTGATCAACCATCTCAGCTCAGTGTGGAGTAGACTCTCTCTCACTCCATCCTATGGAGTGTTCCCAGGGCAGCATTTTGAAGCAGAAGGTTCCCATTGATACCCTGGACAATAGTTGTCCCTCAACCTAAAATTGGTGATTGCCCCATTGAAGGATCAATGTTGCGTGTTTCCTGCATTACAATTGTAAAGCAAGGGGTGTTGAGATGTAATGGTAATGTCACCATGGCTGGAAGCCTTGGGTTCAAGTCTCAGCTGATGGCTACACAAGCCATCAATGTGTCAATCATGGCCAAGCTAATTGGCTTCTCATTCTGATCTGTTCCAGGCATCAAGCCTGGGAGAATTTCCTGTTGAGCCAGGACCATGTGCTAGTTCTCAGGAGGCCCCAACTCCACACCCGGACCACAATAAATGACAGGATGTTCCGAGGCATCCGCACACACTCTACAAGATGCACATCTCTTTGGGATGACTCAAAGTCATGAAAAGTGCTATACAAATGCGATGACCACCATTTAAAATTAAATTCGCCAAGTAAGCCAACACACACACACACACACACACACACACACACACACACACACACACACACACAAACACACACACACACACACACAAATACACAAAACCTCTGTAAGCCAATGTGTTATTTATTCATGTATCATAATAATCGACTTGAAATTTGTATCTGTGTTTTAAATTTAGAATCATGGAATCCCCACAGTGTGAAAGCAGGTCATTCAGCCCACTGAGTTCATACCAACTCTCTGAGCAACATCCCAGTCAGACCCTCACCTTACCCCTGTAACCCCTACATGTCCCATGGCTAATCCACCTCACCTGTACATCCCTGGGCGCTATGGGGTAATTTTCCATACCAATCCACCCAATCTGGCCTGTGGGTTGAAACTGGGGCACCCAGGGGTAACCCGCACAGACACAGGGAGAACATGCAAACTCCAAACAGAGAGTCGCCCAAGGTCCCTGGTACTGTGAGGCAAGAGTGCTAACTACTGAGCCACCCTGTCACCCCACTTTTTCTCCAGTTATTGATTATAAACTGTTTGTGGTGAGGTTCCTGCCTCGAGATATGAAGAGGCATCAGTTACGTTACTGAGGAACTGCACTGCGGGAAGGTATAGCACATCCCTGCAAAATAACTTCAAAAACATTCCATTGGATAGATTGTGTCCCCACATGATTTCTATGATTTGAATAATTGGAGGGGGTGGGGTGGAAGACAGAGGGAACACCCTCCCCCCAGATATTGCCTGTCTTTCTTTCAGCGGAACCTTGAGGAGATACCCAGTGGTTGGTGGCATTGAATAGGAGAGAGATGAATTGTTTAAAACAAAATGATTGGATTGACAATAAATCACTTTGAAATGTATTGCATTGTAGAGGGGCTTCACAGGGTCAATGCTGAGAGGATACTCCTCTCATGGGAAAGTCTAGGACCAGAGGCGAGAGTCTCAGAATTTAGGGGCTTCAATTTAAGTCTGAGATGAGGAGATTCTTCCCTTAGACTGTTTTGAGTCTTTGGAACTCCTGTGGGTGCAGAGCCGTTGTGTATATTTAAGGCTGAGATAGACTGATTCTCGATCAGTTGGGATATCAAGGGCTACAGGACAGTGGGGGTGAGGAGATGAGCATCAACCATGATCTATTGAGTGGTGGAGCGGTTTAGAGGGGCTGAATCACCCACTCCTTTTCCGATTTCTTAGCATATTGTCTTAAAAATATGTGATACCCAGTATGACATACAGTTGGACCACATAAGACATGTAAAGAAGGCACATTGTAAATGACCTGATGCTGGAGCAGCTCAGTCCTGTGAATCAAAATCAAGCCAAGAGATGGATTGACCACCTGAGAGTGACCCTGACTTCTGAGACTTTTAAGGTATGAAACTTTCAATATCCAGTGAAGTGTAGCGCAGCTAATCTACACAGGTACTCTTCCTCAATTTGCGGCACCAATAACTGAATATGCATTACCACCACAGTTCCTGGATCTGCAGGAAGAAACAATCAAATGATCAGCAACAGAGCTTACAATTTTGTACAAAACGCGAGCTTTCGGAGAGCAGGTAATATAATCAGTCAATCTCGCGGGCTCCTAAAATCTTCAATAAATCCTAACAGTGGAGGGCATCTGCAAATTCATACTGTGTAGAGCACTCCATGCAACAAGAATATGACAGTCACATAGTAGGATTTTGCGATGTGATCATAATCTTTCCAATATAGATAAAGTTTCAAAGTTAGCTGTGACGCTAGAATTTTTGTGAGTTGATATAGTATTTGCCACGTGAAGGGAAATGAAAATGCTCAAGTGATTGTGGGGAATTATTAGGTATAAGGGACGCAGAGTTCTCATAACCAGAAACAATTACTGTGGCTTCTGTGACAGAGTCACATAGAAGTCTATGGCACAAGAAAATGCCTTTCGGCGCATCCAGTCTGCTCCAGTCAAAAACAATTCCTGAACTATTATCAGAGATACTAGTAAATGCCACTTCTGAAGAAGGGTCCAGATCCAAAACATCAGCTTTCCTGCTCCTCTGATGCTGCTTGGCCTGCTGTGTTCATTCAGCTCCACACCTTGTTATCCCTAACTATTCTCATTCCATTTTCCAGCACTTGGCCCATAGCGTTGGCATCACAAGTGAACACATCAATAGTCCTTCAATGTTACCAGGGTTCCTGCTTCTCGCACCCCTACAAGCAGTGAGTTTTGGATTCCCACCACCCTCTGAGTGAAAAGGAATCTTCATATTCCTTCTAAACCTCCTTTCACCCCCTCCCCTCCAACCTCCATGCCTGTCATTGATCCCTTCGACAATGGGATAAATTTCTTCCTGTCTACCTTATCTATGCCCCTCCTAAATTAATACATCTCAATCAGGTCCCCCCTCAATTTCCTCTTCTCTAAGGTGAACAGTCTTCTTGCTCAAGAAGGGTCCCGACCCAAAACGTCAGCTCTCCTGCTTCTCTTGATGCTGCTTGGCCTGCTGTGTTCCTCCAGCTCCACATTGTTATCCCAGTCTGTCCAATCTGGATTCATCACTGAAACTCTCCAGCCCCAAGGCAACGTCCTGGTCCAAAGTTATAGTGAGCTTTCCAATTCCATGATAGTCCAATCAGAATGCTTCTTACAACATTTTAAAACTGCATTTTTAAAAAAAAATAGACACTGACGAACAATTTCGGGCATGGCACCTAAGTAGATCAGGTGACGTTCCCAAATTCAATGCCAACTGCTAGTGATTCCTTCAAATTAACTTAGACCAGATGTGTAGATCAGTTTTAAACAACAGCAAGAGAAAAATAATGAAATGCACTGGATGCTGGAGATTCGAAATAAAAATAGAGTGCGCTGGAAAAACCCAGATCTTCGCTCAGCCTTCTTCTCTCCGAGAACAATCTGGACTTCGCTGAAGTTCCTCATACTATACGGCAATGTCACTCAGGGCAGCACCCAGACCATGTTTCTCTGTGCAAACGCACAGCCATGTAAATAAATTTCAGATATCTGATTCAAGAAAACCCTGGCTATATCTGGTACATATTACTTGGACTAACATATAGTAAACCTCAATACCATCTGCTGAAAATCCTTCCCCAAAAATCACAAGAAGTTGATTTAGTTGTCAATATCACTGAATGAGCTGACTAAGGCTTTGGGTGATGCATACATGTCATTGAGGTGGCTCAAGATGGGTCACATTCAACCCAGAGCTGCAAATGTACAAGCACTCATAGTTTCTCAACACAAAATGTGAAGATTTTTGGGCATGTGTGGTTTTTGTACAGTTTTAACCACGATCTTCAGCATTGTCGGCCTCCTACTTACTACAGCAAAAGTGGCATGGATGAAGACATGCCCAGGCAGTTTTTGACAGACTGAAACCCATTTTGGAACATAAGATTTAGGATCAGGAGTAGGCCATTCAGCCCCTCAAGCCTGGTTCAACCGTTTCATTATGGATTGTGGCTGGTCTCATGTTGGCCTCAACTCCAGATTCCTGCTCGCTCTCCATCTTCAATAAGGCCACAAGATACAGCAGAATTAGGCCATTCAGCAATTACTATTACAATTAGTTATCATCTGCTAATCTTCAAAGGCTTCACAATCCTTTGGCTTCTCACTAGTCCCCACCACAGTGTCTGCTTATCCTTTTGTTTTCATGCTGACCCTAACTTCCCCTTGTTAGCCATGGTTGTTGTCACATCCTCCCCTTGCTATGCATCTTCTTCCTTGGGATGAATTTCTGCAGTGCTTCCCAAATTACCCCCAGAAACTCCTGCCATTGCTGTTCCATCATCCTCCCTGTTAGGGTCCCCTTCCAATCAAGTCTGGCCAGCTCCTCCCTCATGTCTTTGTAGTTACCTTCACTCAAATATAATGCCATTACATCTGAATCCAGCTGCTCCCTCTCAAACTGCAGAGTGAATTCCATCTTTTTATGGTCACTGCCCCCCCTAGGGGCTCCTCCACCTTCAGCTCCCCTAATTAACTCTGCCTCATTACATATCACCAAGTCTAGAAATGGCTGTTCTGTGGTCAAAAATCATACGACACCAGCTTATAGTTCAATGGTTTAATTTGAAGACAAGCTTCGAATAAACCTGTCCGGCTATAACCTGGTGTCGTGTGATTTTTGCCCTTGCCCATCCCAGTCCAACAGTGACATCTCCACGTCATGTCTGTTCCTGAGAAGGGTCTACCACAAGCTGCTCCAAAAAAAAACCATCTTGTAGTCATTCCGCAATCCCTTTCCTTGACATCTGTTCTCACCCTGATTTTCCCAGTTGACTTGCATTTGAAGTGCCCCATGATCATTATAATGGCATTTTCTTATATTTGGAAGATGACATGTTGTTTTTCCAGCTTGCTTTGTGCTTCACTGGAACACTGCAGTGAGCAACACTTCATTTTCCGCTTGGGGACCCTACAGCCCTCCGGACTCAATATTGTGTTCAATAATTTTAGGGCTAAACTCACCCATGTCCCAGCCCCCCACCCCACACACCAGGCCTTGTTATCATATAGCCTGCAATTATACACCCCCTGTTGTTAGTCACTAACTGTCCCCATTAACAGCTACTCACGCTCCTAACCAGATTGTTATTATCTCCTTTGCCTGTCAACTGCTCTGCTCTCTCTTTGTGCTAATTCCCATCATTTACTCCTTACCCCATCCCCCTCCCTATTTGCTGCATATAAATCAACATTTTCCCAGTTACCATCAGTCCTGAGAAAGGCCACTGGACCCGAAGCATTAACTCTGACCTTTTTCTTCACAAGCACTGCCAGATCTATTGAGCTTTTCCAGCAATTTCTGTTTTTATTCCTGATTTACAGCGTCCGCAGTTCTTTCAGTTTTTATACAGCCTAGACCCTACCTTTTCCTTAAAGGCAAGCGCCACAGGTGGTGTGCAATTCAACTGGTCAAACTACCAGATAAACCATACTGTATGCATATATTACAGTTGAAATACATCTAAAAAAAGAAGAAATTGGAATATCTTAACTCTGTTAGAAAGCTTAACAGAATAATAGATTATTCAACTATTAAACAATAACTGTTCCAATATAATAACATCCTATAAACACATGCTTGGCAAAAGGCAAATTCAGTAAAATACATTGTCTCACATTGCAATTCTCTGCTCCAGGAGGAAAAGCATTTAGGGAAAACTCTGAGATAGAGAGAGAAAAAAAATAGCAGGAAGAGACATACTGTAGCTTCTAAACCCAGCTTTAATACACCAGCAGCAGCTGCTACTGAAAAACTAAAACTAAAATTGTTGGTTCTGTGGGAGTTTGACATCACCCATTCAGGCTGCTTCTACTATTCTAACTTATTTCTTAAATCGCCAAGACCTCATAAGCTGTTTATCTTATGGTCTCTGAGTAGATCGCCTAATACCTCTGTTTCAACTTTTCTTCAGAAACAAAAACAGGATAAAATGCACCTTTTAAAACCACAGCATTGTCATAAGCCATTTTCCCATCTGCCTGTCCTTTTGATAGGAAGTACAACTTCTCAGCCCTGCCCCCCCTTGCAGCCTCCTCTCTGTGATACCCATAACATTGTATCCACCAATTTCAACCTGAATTACCAGCTCATTTACCTTGTTTTACATACTATGTAGATTTAAATAAAAAATCCTCAGTACTGTATTGATCATTGCCTGTCTTATAGTTTCCCCTTTATCTGCTGTTCCTGAAGTTAGATTCCTGATCCATTCCATACTCTCTGTCCTATGACTTTTTCTGCTGAGCCCTCTCCCGCTTTAAATCTTTCCATAATTCTCCATGCAGCTTAAACTCGCCCAACACTTGCTATTTAGTTCAAAGCCCTTCAACTCATTCTTCACTAAAAGCCCATCTCCTCCTTAAATATATTCAGAGTCCCAGCATCTGTCATTCTGTAGGGTAGTAAATTTCACAGATTCATGATCCTTTGGGAGAAGTAATTTCTTCTCATGTATGGCTTATATCCATTGCTCCTTATCTTAAAACAATTGCCTGTTGTTCTTCATTCCCCTACAAGAGGAAGTATCCTCTCCACATTTACTTTATCAATCCCCTTTCACAGAGGAATTCGGCATGGCAGCTGCCATTCAGCCCCTTTGAACCTATGCTGTCATTTAACATGATCATGGCTGATATTATCCTGGTCTCAACTCCATTCTCCTGCCTGCTGCCCATGGCACTTTATATCCTGTTTTTCATCTGAAACATATTGACTCCTTTCTTGAAAGTGTTGATTCTGCACTCTGGCACAGAGAGTTCCACTGATTCAGATCCCTTTGAGAGAAGTAGTTTCTCCTCATCTCAGTCTCGAACCTACTTCCTCTAGCTCTATATGTATGACTTCTTGTTTGGACTGTCCCGCAAAGGGGAACATAGAGTTATACAGCTTGGACACAGATCCCTTAGTCCAACTCGTTGACACTTACCAGACATCCCCATCTGATCCAGTCCCATTTGCCAGCATTTGGCCCCTATCCCTTTCTCTAAACCCTTCCTATTCATATACCCATCCTGATGTCTTTTAAATGTTGTAATTGTACCAGCCTCCACCACTTCCTCTGGCAGCTCATTCCATACACGCACCACCCTCTGAGTGAAAGATACCCCTCAGGCCCCATTTATGTCTTTCCCTCTCACATTAGACCTACACCCTCTAGTTTTGGACTCCCCTATCTCAGGGAAAAGACCTTGTCTATTCACCTTATCCATACCCCTCATGATTTTATAAACTTCTATAAAGTCACCCCTCCACCTCCGAGGCTCCAGGGAAAATAGCCCCGGCCTATTCAGCCTCTCCCTGTAGCTCAAACCCTCCAACCCTGGCAACATCCTTGTAAATCTTTTCTGAACCCTTTCAAGTCTAACATCAATCCTATACAAGGGCAACCAGAACTATACACAGTATTCTGAAATGATCTGTACAGCTGCAATATGCTGTCCCAATTCTGATACTCAATGTCCTGGTCATTGAAGACAATGTACCAAACACCTTCTTCACTGCCTGTCTACCTGTAGCTCCATGTTTAAGGAACTGTGAACATGTATCCCCAGGCCTCTTTGTTAGGCAACACCCCTTGTTAAAAGGGATAGGAGATAAAGGGCACAGATCTCAGCTTATTACCAAAAGATTCAAACAGGGAATGAAGATTTTTTCTTAATGCAGTGTTGGGCACCAATAGGAGGATGCTGGAAATGCTGGGGGAAATAAAACAAAAATCCCTGCATGCCAAATAGTTTTTTCAGTGAGTCAGCACTAGCAATGGTGGTCCAAAAAGGCACTTCTGTTTATTTCTACTTCTTCTCTTCAGTTTTAAATCTCATTAAGTGTACAAATCCTACCCTGGTTTACCTTACCAAAATGCGACTCCTCACATTTATCCAATATAAACTCTATCTGCCAATTACGATATTGCCTTTGTATAGCTCTGTTTCTCTCTCCGCAGATGTTGCCAGACATGCTGAGTTTCTTCAGCAAATTCTGTTTTTATTTCAAATCTCCAGCACCCGCAGTATGTTTGCGTTATTTGAGCCTCAGCAGAGTCACCCACCTTGAAATTTCCATAGTGAAGGAATTACAAGTCCAGCCTAGTCCTCAGAAGTGAACCCTTTAATCCTCAGTATCATTCTCGTGAATCTTCACCATGCTCCTAACTTCCCCAGAATGGAACATAATATTCCAGGTCATATCTTTCCAGAGATTACTGCAACATAATTTTCACTGTTCTGCAATCCAGCCCCATATACACAAAGACTAACATTACATTTGCCTGTAAAATGGTCTTCCTTCTACCCGTTCACTACCTTGCGATGATTTCTTTAACTAAATCTCTGTGCTTATCCTTGGTTTCTAGACTCTCATCATTTAGAAAATGCCGTTATTATGTCTTCAGTCAAAAGTGTGTGACTTGGCATTTCATGCCCACACTGAATTCTACATCTTGTCTGTCGATCTGTAAATGTGCTGAGAAGTCATGATTTAAGACATTTCCATCTCTCTCTCAGAGTTTTCCCTTGATGTTTTCCCTCCTAGACTGGAGTATTGCATGTGAGACAATGTATTTTACTGAATTTGCCTTTGCCAAGTATGTGTTTATGCCATATTACTTTATTGGAACAGGTACTGATGAGTAGTTAAATAATCTATTATTCTGCTAAGTTTTCTAATGGAGAAATAAACAGTAGTGCTTTTTTGGACCACCATTGCTAGGGCTGACTCACTGATAAAACTATTTGACTTGCAAGGATTTTTCCCCCAGCATTTCCAGCAGCCTCCTGTTAGTGCCCAACACACCATTAAGAAAAAAAAAACCTTCATCCCCTGTTTGAATCTTTTGGTAATAATCTGAGATCTATGCCCTTTATCTCCTATCCTTTTTAAAAAGGGTGATCATTCCTTCCTCAGAATCCTTCACCACTCTGACTGGCTCAGTTACATCTCCCTGTAATCCTGTCGACTTTAGACAGAACAATTCCAGCTTTGCCAATTTCACCACATAACTAAGTTCTGTCAGCCCCGCTCTCATTCTGGAAAGGCTCCTCTGCATGCTCTCCAATGTCAGATCATTCTACCCTGTGGTACTCAATTTGAGACTACAATACTCCATTTAATGCCTAAAGTGCCAATTTGAATCCCATAAATTAAACAGCTTGTGAGGACTTGGGGATTTCAAAGAAAAGTTTGGAACTATAGAAGCAGCTTAAATGGGTGAGGTCAAGCTCCTACAAAACCAAGATTTTTAGTTTTAGTTTTTCAGTAGCAGTTGCTGGGGTCTTGAAGCTGGGTTTGGGAGCTGCAGGACATCTCTCCCCGCCACTCTCTTTGTCGATATCTTTCTCTCTTTCTTTCTTTCTCTCTCTCTCTTTAACTCTATGTCTCTTTCTCTTTCTCTCTTTCCATCTCTCTCTCAGAGTTTTCCCTTGATGTTTTCCCTCCTAGACTGGAGTATTGCATGTGAGACAATGTATTTTACTGAATTTGCCTTTGCCAAGTATGTGTTTATGCCATATTACTTTATTGGAACAGGTACTGATGAGTAGTTAAATAATCTATTATTCTGCTAAGTTTTCTAATGGAGTTAAGTTATTCTAATTCCTTTTTTCTTTCACTGAATTTTAACAATAATATATGAATGAAGTCTGTTTTGCTTCAAATCTAGTAGTTTGACCAATGGAATTGCATCAGGAATGCAAAGCCTAGCACTTATCTTTAAAACAAGAAAATGTTAGGGTCTATACCACCTTCTTTATATATTCTGAACTCATAACACCAACCAGAGCTCGACAATTTCTTGGCTGAATCACAGAATTGCTTCAGTGCAGAAGGAGGGTCTTCGTCCCATCCAGTCTGCACCATCTCTCAGGATGAACATATTCCATTTTGTGCCACTGCTCCTCTTCTTTTCTCCCACCCTTTGCTCCATGTTTCTGCACTTGTTCTTCTTTTTCCAATAATCCTCACCTTATCAAAGCTGCGACTGAACTAGACTCCACCATAGTCTCAGGCAGAGCCTTCCGGACCCTAGCCACTTGCTGCTTATTGAATCATAGAATCTCCATAGTGCAGAAAGAGGCCATTGAATCTGCGCCAACCTTATCAAGTGCATCCAACTCAGACCCATCCCCACCCATCCATGTAACCCTGCATGGGGTTTTTACCCACCTAACTTGCACATCCCTGAATGTTATGGGGTAATGTTTAGCATGGCCAATCCACCCTAACCAAAACATCGTTGGATTTTGACTTGATAGCCCTTCTTACCATTTCACTTTTGCTTTTTTTGCCAACTTGCTCAAATCTGTGGCATCGTGCTCTCAATTCTCTGATGTGTGGAAGCAGTTAGGAAAGATGGCTTGTTTCTGATCCAAAGTGACACAAGTAGCATGGCTTCAATTCCTGCCCTGTCTGAGGTTCCCATGAAAGCCTTTCCTTCCTAATCTCTCCCCTCACCCACGTTGCGGTGACCCTCAGGTTAAACAACCTCCAAATGTGTCTCTCTAATGGGAGAGTAAGCAATGTTATCCTTACTTTACACTTCTACTCATTGAATTCTGTCTGTTCACTGCTTGGCTATGTTGCTACTAACTGGCTCACTGCATTGCTTAGTTTTATATCAAACACAAACCTTGAAGTTATGGTACCTGTCCTCAAAGCTAAGTTGCAATTATCAAAAAGAGCAGTGGTCCTAATATCAACCCCTTGGGGCCACTGTTGTTAGATTTCAAGGGCTTGAAAGAGTTAATACTGAGGACCACGTGTATGATAATGCCACCTGCATTCAGGAGATTGTGGTATAGTGGCACTATCACCAAGCTAATGATCCAAAGGCCTAGCTAATTTTCTTGGGTTCAAATGCCAACCATGGAGACTGGTGGAATTTTTTACTAAAGGAATAGATACCTGTAATTGAAACATAGTCTGCACATCTATTGTTGTAAAAACCCATCTGATTCGCCAATACACTTTAGGGAGGAAAATCTGCCGTTCACACTTGGTCTGGCCTATGTGTGACTCCAGACCCACAGCAAAGACACTTACCTGCTCACTGAAATGGTCTGATCAAGCCGTTCAAAGGTAGTGGGGTATGGGCAACAAATGTTGGCCTTGTCAGAGAGTCCCAGACCCCACGAAAGAAGAGATTTTTGCAAGACCCATTTGGGCAATAGCTCAGGATCTTTTAGGAACAATCCTTAACATCAAGATCTCCCTTATAGCCCAACAGATTGGTGTAGCTTGTACCTAGTTGCTAACATGTTTAAGATAAGAGCATCTTCTTGTAAGAGTGCCAGGGTAGCTTTCCTTTACCACAGTGGACCAAAGAAGTTCAAGTGGGAATGAACATTGTGGCAGCGAACCTGCCAGTTCATTATACATCACAATGAGCATTGGTAAGGTTCCATTTTACAATAAGCCGCGTTGTATAATTCCCTTCAGCCTATAAAACAATGGCTCAGCACTCCTCTCCATCTCTTCCTACACCTTGGCCAGTTCTGTACTCATGCTGCCATTGCCCCAGCAATCCCATGGACATTCATTTTGCTAATGTTGAACACTCGCCACTTTATCAAATGGCTTTTGCAAAATTGACTTAAGGGATGTGAGCATCGCTGAGCTAGTTACCTTGAAGACGATGGTGAGCTGCCTTCCTGAGCCACTGCAGCCCATTTTGAAATAGTATGTTGGATACACCGTGACGGAAGCCAACCTACCATCCATAGATTCCGTTTACATGGTTCTTTGCCATGGAAAAGCTGCCAATATCATCAAAGACCCATTGTAACCTGTAATGATCTCCTGTAACCTCTTCCATCAGGCAGAAGATACAGAAGCCTGAGCACATGCACCAGCAGGCTTAGGGGCAGCTTCTTCCTGGCCGTGATCTTGACGAATGCACTTTCCAGCCTCAAATAATGATTGACCTCGCTAACATTGATCTCGCCTCACACACCCTCTGTGCAACATAATCCGTATGCCTCCAAGTGGCTTCAATCTGTACATCCTTGCTCGCTATGATCTGCCTGTACCAGTCGAAAACACAGCATTTATAGAATTCAAATAGACAGATCGTCACCACTAACTTAAAACCTTTCATCACAAAACCCATGGTAATAAGTCAATTAATCAATCAATCCACTTTGTTGTGTGTTTGGGCAACATCCTAAGTGAGACTTGGAGTTCGGAATTGAAAATCCGAAGCACGTTACACTCCTTCCCAAGTGTTGGTCTCCATTCTTAATTGCCTTGGTGCTTCCCAATCTTTTCCATTGAGTATCGATGTCCAAGTTCAATGAGCCCCTTAAACTCCACGTTCTAACTCTAACCCTGACCGTCCACTGCCCACTGAGTGAATCAGTTCACAGAAACCACCATCAATCTCCCAACTCTTTATCATCCACCCCCTTCCTCGCTGAGTTCTCCATTTCAGCAGTAAAAATGCAAATGAGTGCAGAAATAAAATCCAAAAGCGAAGAAGTTTTATTTAGAACAGGACTTGCAGGGCGCGATGAGTGAATGAGGAAATGGCACGTCTGTCTCTGGGAGAGGGCTAAACACGTGCAAAATTCTGAGAAACTGGAAAGGATAAAACATTTCAGCATGTGTGGGCTTAACTTTCTGGGTAAGTCATTAGTTATGAAAATCAATATTTATTGACCAATATGCCTGATGTAATTGCTTGATATACGGTTCTGATGTAAAATATTCCTACAACATAATCTTCTTAAAATTTCTGCACAGATTTCCAGCATTGTTTTCCCCTCCAAACGTATCAAAAGCATTTATTTTGGGACAGGATATTCTCAATAAAATAAAAGGGCTGTGGCTATTCTAAGTATTCCAGCCTCCCTCATTAGATTTCCTGCAGCTTTCACTCCAGTTGGGATTTGGTTGCCATTAACTGAGGTGTGTGTTTGGCGGAGTCAGAGAATCAATGCAGTGTGGAAGGAGGTCATTTGGCCCACTGTGGCACGCTAGCATGTTTTTTTTCAATTGTCTCTGGGTGGGTCCTTTTGATATGACCTGGCTGTACCGCAGACACAGGTAGTGCATTGTGAATCTATCTGATAACCTATAAGTCTTGATGATAGCCCTGTTGTTTCAACAAACTGAAAGTGGCATTCAGCTCAGCACACAGTGGTGCATGCCTCCTCTGGTATCATCATTGTTATCGTTGGCTTATTCTGTATAATGTATCACCTCTATGTCTATGTCAAAATAATACATACCAATCACATGCAACCTTTCTCAAGGCATCATTGTGGCCAGGTACAAAGAGCCAAGTGACTGCTTTCTGTACTGTAAGCTTCCAATAATGCTGTTTGTCTTCAAATGTTCTTTGTTTCACTAATGCTGCTTTTGAGTTCTCCATCTCACATCACAGAGAAGGTAAATCTGCACAGGGTCAATCCCTGTGCTATCGACACTAATCTAATGCACAGCAACAATGCCCCAAGCAGTCCCAGTTGCTGTAGGCTTTTCTCAGAACTTCTGAGAAAGGATCACTCAAACTGAAACGCAAGTGCTGATTTCTCTGCCCAGATGCTGCCAGACCTGCTGAACCTCTCCAGCAGTCTCTCTGTTTTTTATTTAGACTTTTGCACACGTGTAGTAGCCTGTAGCTGCAGAGAGTGACAGGGAGAGTCTCCAACATCCTTTCTTCTCACCAGGAGTCCCTTTGTATTTCCGTGGTGTGTGTCAGAATGTTTCCCAGGTTGACACTATAACCCTGTTAAGCTACAGGGTGACCACACCTTCCCTGGTCAGTCCGTCCTGGATGGGACTGGAACCCAGAGCGCTTGGCGCTACACCGCAAAACCTTGGTTTGCATTCACCATTTCAGGGATCTTTGATAGGGTAGCGAGGAACTGATGAGAGGGCGGGGTTTCAGTAATCTGCAGACATCGTCTTATGATCTTTGAAAGAAAATAGTTTTACTGGGAATTAGGAAGGTTTTGTTTCACACAGTGAAACACGTTGTGTGTGAAGTGATGATGGAGGCAGAATTAATGATAGCTTCCAACAGGGAATGGATTAGCAACTTGGAACGCAGGCAAAGCACAAGGTTTCTGCTAAAGTACAGAGCTAATTGGAGAACTCATGAACACAATGGGCTGAATGGCTCCTTCTGTGCTGCTGGATGCCATAACATGACAACACGCATCTGAAAGGGAAGGCGAGGGTAAGTTCACTTAAGGTGAACTGTTGTCAAAAAGGTCGGCACAGGTTTGATGGGCCGATATGTCTCTTTTGTGCTGTGTGGCCCTACAACCCTAAGGTAATCTGCAACTCAATTGCACCACTGGCATATGAGTCCTGCTTGAGTGACAGGCTGAGTCACAGAATCAAAGTGGAGGCTGCTCAGCCCATTGAGTCCATCTAGCTTCTTGAAGGAGCCTGGAATTGTTGTTGAAAGCTCCATGGTAGAGTGAGGTCTGAACCAACTACTCTCTTAATCCCAGATGTGAGAGTGCTAGAGATAGACAAGAGAGCTTACAGAATAAAAGGCAAATCTGTTGATTGGTCTGGAAGCTGTTGATCAGGGTTTTGGAGATTGTTCCATAATTCCAAAGATCATTGTTAATGAGGGAGTGTAAAAACTTTGAAGCGTAAATCTTCTGCTTCTGAGTTTGATTGTAGGGCAGTGTGACCAACAGCAATGTACACTGGTAAACCAGACTGATAACATTGTAGAGATGTACAGCACAGAAACAGACCCTTCGGTCCAACTCAACCATGCTGACCAGATATCCTAAATTAATCTAATCCCATTTGCCAGCATTTGGACCATATCCCTCCAAACCTTTCCTTTTCACATACCTATCCAGATGCCTTTTTAACATTGTAATTAAAAGATGCTGGGAGCTTCCGTCCATTATTTAGTCCTGCTCATAAGGAAAGGTGCTGTCACAGGAAACCAACAGCAAAAACATAACCAGGTAAAGATAAAAAGGCCCAGATCTTTCAGGTCCCTGATTGTTGCACTTTGGAAGACCATACAAAATGCTCAAACTTCTGATGGGTATTCCCCAAATCCTGGGGCCCTTGAAATAACTCTACAATTCTCAGTTAGATTAGAGCAGGAAATTTTACTCAGCTTTGCTCTACTCACTTGATCGTTACTGACAAAATGTTAGACAGAAATGTCCCAATTTCCTAACTCATCTAAGCTCCGGTAACTATGCCCACAACTCACTCCCAGCCCCAACTCTCCGACTCCCTCCTAACTCTAATAATTCTTCCATCCCTCACCCAACTATTTCCCCCACTCTCTGCTCCCAAACCCCCCATTAGCCCCAACTAACCCTTAACTCCTCCAGCATGACTTTCCTCCTGGTGCTCCGGTTTTCTCCCAGAGTCCAAGGGTGGAATGGCCCTGCTAACGTGCCCTGATGTGTACAGGGATGTGCAGGTCAGTTGGGTTAGCCATGGAAAATGCAGGGTTACAGGGATAGGATAGGTCCAGGAGGAAGCGCTCTTTGGAGAGTTGGTGTGGACACATTGGGCCGAATGGTGTGTTTCCAAGCTGTAGGGATTCTATGACTCGCCTTGCACAGACTCATTCTCCAACACACTGTAAAGCTGTGTGAATGCCCCAGAGGGTAGTTAAGAATGGACACTGCCCAGAACACACCAACCAGAGCTGTGAAAAGATATTGTCTTAACTTGTCCAAGGCTGACAATACAGCACCAGTGAAAACAATTCCACTCAGTCACACTCTGCATTTCCGAAAAGACAAGCATCAGAAGTCCCAGCCAGAAACATCCAGCTTGGTGCCAAGCTTTTGGAAAGAAATGGGACCAAGCTGAAAGTCATCGCAAATTTCCCAAAGATCCAGGCCACCATTTGCATATGGCTGAAGCAATAATGAAGAATAAATTCTTGCTGCTCAGAAAGGGGTCATTCAGCCAATCCTACCAGTGCTGGTTCTGCAGAAGAACTGTTGAATCAAATCCATTCCATGTGCTTTATTCCTATCTCACTGCGACTTTAATTTTTGCCAATTTCAAGTTTTTGAACAATTTTCTTTTGAACACTGCTCTTCGGTCTGCTTTATCTTCAAGCAGTTCCAACTAATTTTGAAATTCTACCTTAACTGCGAGGTCTGTTATTCGTTGCATGCTTGTAGATCTTTAAAAAGAAAAATCTTGTATTTGGCCAGATTCTCAATGCACTGCTGTGAGATACAATTCTTGAAGATTTCTACAGATTTGTTTTCCATGTTACCCTGACCCATGTAAGGACACAGGGTAGGCCATTTGGGACTGAGATTGGGGGAAATGTCTTCACCCAGCCTCAGTGGAATTCTCTGTCACAGAAAGCGGTTGGGGCCAAATCATTAAATGTTTTCAAGAAGAAGATCAATATATTTCTTAGGACTAAAGAGATGAAAAGTTTCGGGGAGAAAGTGGGAAGAGGGTACTGAGTTACATGAAGTTGAGGTGCTGGTGTTGGACTGCAGCGGACAAAGTCAGAAGTCAGGTAACACCAGGTGATGGTCCAACAGGTTCATTCGAAATCACAAGCTTTGGTAGCACTGCTCCTTCATCAGGTTACGTACAATGAATGTATTGAGAGGGAGAGCAGGTTGAAAGGGCTGAATGGCCTTTTCTTGTTCCTATTTTCTATGTTTCTCTGACTTGTACAGTGGTCTCATGCATTCTCTTATGAGGTAAATCTGTACTTAAATCTTCCTCTTCTTATTAAAAGTAGGAGAAGTTAGCAAGTTACTTTTCACTTTTTCCAGCTACAATAAGGAGTCACTTGCTGCCCCTGACATCTGGCTGTTTTTGTGCTGAAGTTGCTGAATGTGCATATATATAATACCAAGTCCTTGCTTTTTTTTTCCCCATTCCATCACCCCCTAAAATAGAGTCACTTGCCCTGCAAGTCAATTGGGTTGGCTTTTGAGAAGTGGGACAAGAAAATCTTGTGACTTCCAGACTTGGCTGTACATTTTGTGGTCATGCTGTCTTTTCTAAGTTGTTAGCCGGAAACAGCTGTCCCAGGGTCAAATGAAAGATTGTATATCTTTAACACTGAGCCATAACCTCTCTTAATCTCTCAGACAGCTACTGATTCCCTTCCCCCTGACTGTCAGGATGTCAGTTTAGTTCTTCCATTTTCTCCAGTCCTAAGACAAATCCGTTACACATATCCAAATTGATCCAATTGACAGTGCATTCGTCTATCTCGCCCTTTCAAATTCAATTAACTCTGAGGGACGCAGGGTGTTAATCCACAGTGCAAAAAAGAAATGAAAAGAAAGTTTTTTTTTAATTTCATTCAGGGTATCACTGGAAAGGCTATCAGTTATTGTTCATTCCCTAATTTCTATAGAACTGAATGGTTTGCTCAGTAATTTCAGAGGGTGGTTGAGAGTCAGCCACATTGCTGTGGGTCTGGAATCACTTGTAGGTCAGACAAGGAAAGGATGGTAGATTTCCTTCCCTGAAGAACAGTAGTGAACCAGATGGGCTTTTAAAAGTAAGCAATGATAAATTTTTGGCCACCCTCAATGAGACTTTTCTTCAATACCAGATCTGTTAATTGAATTTAACTTCCATTAATTGCTCTGATAACTGTAGTCAGCCAGCTGGTCCTCATAGACTGTGAGTTCCCTGATTGGGGCTGTTAACATGGTCCAAACAGGGACCCTTGTCTGACAGATGTAAACAGGAGGATCTAGGGTTCTGTTCACCCCGAGACCTGGGCCAATGCCAAGGATTCTCCATGTGTAAATAAAAGGTGACCTGGTGGTGGCATACCCACCTCTGTGGAGTTATTTCAGGTAAATTCAAACCCATGCCCACAAAGCACGAGTCTCTGGATTACTAATGTAGTGTTATTACCGCAACTGAACCCTGTCAAAATCTAAATTTATATTGTATCTTCGGGTTGATCCAAAGCCATTGAAGCAACACCAAAGAGGTGCTTCTCATGTTGGAAACTCTGCAGTCATGTAGAGCCGTTTTAACATTGAGGGCTGAATATTGCCCTATGGCTGTTGGTGTTACGGCCAACATTTGCCCCTTAATCAAACAACCATGATCTGGTCACTATTGCATGAGGGGTTTACCAAATTAAAAGTGACTGCCGCATTCGCCACATGAAAATAGTATCAACAGGTCAGATGTACTTCATTTGCTGTAAAAGGGCTGTGTGTTCTGAGACTAACACATCTTCTCCCCTGTGGAATAGTGCCCAGCAATGTACAAGTCATATCTGCTGTTGTCTGAAGAACACAGTTAGTCTTTAGAGTCTTAGAGTCATGGAGTTGCAGAGCACAGAAACAGACCCTTCGGTCCAACTCATCCATGCTGACCAGATATCCTAAACTCAGCTTGTCCCATTTGCCAGTATTTGGCCCATATTCCTGTAAACCTTCCTAATCATGTACCCATCCAGATGCCTATTAAATCTTGTAATTGTACCGGCCTCCTCCACTTTCTCTGGCAGCTCATTCCATACACACACCACCCTCTGCAGGAAAAATCTATCCCTTAAATCCTTTCTAAATCTTACCCCTCTCAAGTTAAACCTATGCCTTCCAGTTTTGGATTCCCCTACCCTGGGGAAAAGGCTTTGCCTATTCACCCTATTCATGCCCCCCTTTTTAAAAACCTCTGTAAGATCACCCCTGAGCCTCCGACACTCCAAGGAAAATAGCCCCAGTCTATTCAGCCTCTCCTCATAGGTCAAACTGTCCAACCCTGGCAACATCCTTGTAAATGTTTTCTGCACCCATTCAAGTTTTGCAACATCTTCCTATAGCAAAATTGAATGCAGTATCCTAAGAGTGGCCTCACCAGTATCTTATAAGGCTGCAACATGACCTCCCAATTCCTATGCTCAACTCACTGACCAATAAAGGCAAGTTTACCAAACGCCTTCTTGACTATTCCATCTACCTGTGATTCCAATTTGAAGTAACTATGGACTTGCACCCCAAGGTCTTTTGGTCAGCAACATTGTCCAGCAACTTCATGGCTTAGCCATACTGATGGATCACGATTAGTCCTCTTGCACTGGTATCTCAGAAACTCAGTGCAATTTTGGAGGGCTGTATGTTGCATCATTGCTGTTCTCACAAGTTAGCATTGCTTGGAAGATTTTCTCCTCGGAGTTGTGCCCAAGAGGTTTAACAAATGCCTTTGGTCTTTTCCAGTGTTTGTTTGGATTCAGTATGCTGTACATTCTGCAAGCAGTGGTGAGTTAAAATATCAAGATTGCGAGCTTTGAGCCTGATTAGCTGTGGGAAATAACCGAGTCGGGGGGAGAAAATAAAAATGTTCTGAGAAGCTTAGATTTGGGTCACTTAAAAAATGCTTGACTTTGTTATTCAGGTGAAGGCGATTGCTTGCCCATAAATCTCCTAAAGCTCAGAGATAGCAAGAACTGCTGATGCTGGAGTCAGAGATAACACAGTGTGGAGCTGGAGGAACACAGCAGACCAAGCAGCATCAGAGGAGAAGGAAAGCTGACGTTTCGGTTCGGGGCCCTTCTCCAGAAATGGGGGATTTCTGATGCTGCCTGGCCTGCTGTGCTCCTCCAACTCTGCACTGCATTACTTCCTAAGGCTAAGAATGGGGCTTCCGAATCTCCACGTAATATTGTTCGTCATAAAATTTAGCACATTCTGTGAAACCCACCCTGGCCATTTTGAACGGGTGCGGGAATTGATAAAAACGGCCAAAAAGATTAGATTAGATTCCCTAGAGTGTGGAAACTGGCCCTTCGGCCCAACAAGTCCACACCGCCTCTTGCAGCATCCCCCCAGACCCATCCCCCTATAATCCACATACCCCTGAACACTACAGGCAATTTAGCATGGCCAATCCACCTAACCTTTGGACCGTGGGAGGAAACCGGAGCAAACCCATGCAGACACGGGGAGAATGTGCAAACTCCACAGAGACAGTCTCCTGAGGCTGGAATCGAACCTGGGTCCCCTGGTGCTGTGAGGCTGCAGTGCTAACCACTGAGCCACCGTGCCGTCCCAGATGGGCAGAAGAACATCGCAAATTATTCAAGCGCACCTACCTTACTGATAGTTCATTGGGCAAGAGTCTCACCTGGGCTTCAGAAGTTTGGAGAATTCAGAGATCAAAGCATGTAAACAAGGCTGGTCCTGCAATGCAGTGCTTCACTGTCAAACAGCCTGCCATCTGATCCCCTTGTACACTGCAAAAGATCCTCTATCAGCGAAAGAAGAGCATGGGGGTGTTCACATCCTGTGTGTGGGCAGCATTTATCCCCCTAACCGAAACAGTCACTGTAATGTTGCATTTTCCTTTCCTTCTGATGGACTGTCTGGGCACCAATCAGCCGTCATTGTCCCTTACACTGGAGCAGGGGTTGTATCTTAAATGTACCTTGGCTTGGTTGGAATGTTTTTCAGGTGAACCTTGACCTCAAGAAAGTTAAGTACGGAACCACAGTTCCTGTAATCAGTAAGGGAGTGACCAAACAGTGAACTGCCCATCCTGTAACCAGTCCCCAAGGGGCATTGCTTTTTCAGGCAGATAAATGACTTGGGCACTGAAATACGAGTCAATTTCTCCCCAGATCCAGCATACGCGGAATCTAAGCCAAAAAAGAAACTCAAGAATCAGAAACAAAGTCAGAAATTGCTGGAAAAATTCAGAAAGCAGAGTTAACATTTCAGACTCGGTGACCCTTCCTCAGAACCAAGGTGTGGCAAACAATGAGGGAGATACCAGTCGAATGTGACAAGACATAGGTAATTGAGCACCAAAGGCAGGCAAGTGATGGAATTTTGTGTGCAGAAGTGTAATGTGATGCATTGATAGAAGAAATAGGGAGAGACCATATTAGAATTAGAATTGAATTAGTTTTATTGTTACTTGCACTCACTTGGGTACAGTGAAAAGTTTGCAAATCCCTTCTTATGGCTTCATCTTAGGCACCTAGGTATCTTGGTACAGATTCGTCAGTACAAATTCTCAGGGAAGAAAAATAAAAAAGCGAAGAAATGAAAGGTCCAGCAATACATTAGAAAAGGAGAGAAATAAGAAACACAGTCCTTTCATCCACACCACGCTGAGCTTCACCTCGAGGCCTGGGCTTCGAGTCCAATCTGAGGCCAGGAGTTTGAGCCCACGCTGAGGCCGGAAGTTCGAGTCCACGCTGAGGCCGGAAGTTCGAGTCCACGCTGAGGCCGAAAGTTCGAGTCCACGCTGAGGCCGAGGGTTTGAGCCCACACTGAGGCCGGGAGTTCGGGTCCACGCTGAGGGCGGGAGTCCAAGTCCACACTGAGGCTGGGAGTCCACGCTGGCTTTCAGCCCAGACATTGGTGATGCTGCCTAAGAGCGGGAAGTAAAAAGACAAACAAAAAAGAAAAGCAAGAAGAGAGTGAGATAAAAAGAAAGGGACACAGTGGTCAAGCTTTGGTTTAGTAGTCCTACTGTACCACCATCTTGACACAGTTCCATGCAGTGCAAATGGACAAAGGAATTTGAGAGATCATGTGCATCATTCTTGGAAGGAGACAGCACATTGCAGATTTGGTGCAATACAGAAGGATTGCACAATGCACAGTTCAACCCATCGTGCCTGCACCAATTCTTCAAATGAGGATCATTACTGAGTACCAACCTCATGGCTTTCCCCCCAGCAACCCTTACACGTGACTATTCCAACTAACTATCCGATCCCCCCTTGAATTGAACCTGCCCCCTCCCCCACCTAAAATACTCATGGAGTGAAGAAAATATTTCTCAGATGGCCTTTGCTTTGATGTACATCACTTGAAATCCATACCCTCTCGCATCTTTTGCAGCACAAGTAGCAACTGTTTTTTTTTTAACCAACCTGCTGTATCCAACATCTCTCAAATCTCCTCTCAGCCTTCTTCTCTCCAAGGACAACAATCTCCAATGTCTTCAGGATATCCTCATCAATGAAGCTCCACCTCCCTGGAACTGGTCAAATTTAGATTTATAGATTTAGATTTATTGATCCATGTATGTAAAAATACTGAGGAAAGGTGCTTTCTCACGTGCAAAACACAAAGCGTCGCCACAATGTGACCGCCATCTTGAAACACTGAATATAGTGCAAGATTTTGCTCCAAAAGAGTTCATCTTCCCCTCTTCTCTTGTTCCTCCTCCCTTACTCCTCTGTTCACTGCTTGACATTGGTGGGGATCTCTGTAACGGGGCTCAGAATCTCAGTTCTGGGCTTCTGTAGCCACCACCATGTCTGAGCTGGAGACTTGGGCCTGGTCTCACGTCTCTTGCTTTTCCGTCAAGACGCCTCTCATTGGTCTCCAGGGACCTGATTCCGGGGTCCTCCACCAGCAACACTGACATCTCCACGATCTCAGCGCTGGAGGCGGAGCTGGCCATGGATCAGGGCCTGCGCAAGGTCCTGGTCCCCAAACGCGGAAAAATGATGGCGGAGAGAGACAGATTGAATTTGCTGCCACTGATTGTCGGGAGGACCCCCTAGCGCCGCACACGCTAAGGAAGCCGGGGGCCCCACTCGCTGAAGAGGAAGCCTCTCAAAGAAGGACGGGGGAAAAGAGCAAAAGAAAAATAAGCAGGGAAAGCAGTCAGAAGCTGTTGAGACCTGGGCCCTGGGGCCCGAGCACAATGCTGCTACTCCACTGCCATCTTTTTAAAGATTTCCTCAGAAAGGAATGAAGAAGATTGAGGAATCCAGAGAGAATAGTTAGCCAAGCCTGTAGAATCCAGTCCTTTATAAAGAGAGGCACTGAATGCAAAGGCAGGGAACTTTAATTGAACCTTGTTGAGCCACGACTTGAACTCATCCAGCCATCATAGTTTGAGAAATGATGAGAAAATCCGTGAGGAGACCTGCCAAAATGGTTATAGGGATGAAGAGATTTAACCACGAGGTTAGACTGCAGAAACTGGGCCTGTTCTTCATAGTGCAAGGGAGATTGAAAGGAGCTTTTTGATCGAGGTGTGCGACACGAAGAATGATTGTACACAGTGAGTGACAATCACCTGGTAGCCATTACCCAGGAATGTGGAGGAGACAGAGACAATGGATGATTTCCACATAAATGGGACCCACCCAGACACAGCTCCCCACCCCATCCTGCATTCCCCGTGGAAAATCCACATGGCCTGCAAATCCCCGGATGCTTTGGGCAATTTAGCTTGGCCAACCCACCGACACTATACATCTTTGGACCGTAGGCGGAAACCAGAGGAAATCCGCGTGACAATGTTCAAACTCAACACAGACATTCACCTGAGGGTGGATTCAAACCCGAGTCCCTGGTGCTGTGAGACAACAGTTTTAACCACTGAGCTACCGTGCTGCCCCTACTATGGCCTGGGTAATAGCTCATTTACTCATTGCAATGAACTGGATTGTAAAAGTTAGTAACAACTGGCTCTGGGCGATGTGATCATGATGCAACATATTTGGCGCTAATTCTTAAGCCAGAAGCTGAGTAGACTCTGCACCAAATGTGAGCATTAGACTGTTAATAGGAGAAATCCACAAAACCAGAAAAAGACTTGAGGGCTAAGGTGCCTATATCTTTAAAATGTATTGAGCGTGAGCAGAAAGCGAATGGTATGTGGGTCCTACTTGGAGTACAGTGAGCAGATCTGGTCATCACACCTTAGGAAGGACAGAGTGTCCTTGGAGGGAGTACAGCGCAGGTTCATAAGAATGATACCTGGACTTCAGGGGTGATGAGGAGAGATTGTAGAAATGAGGCCCAGAACTAAGATGGCTTGGGGATGATCTAATAAAAGTCTTCAAGATATTTACAGGAACGACAGGTAGAAATAGACAAACTATTTCCGGTGGTTGAGGATTCTAGTAATCGGGGCCATAATCTGAGAATTAGGGCCAGACCATTCGGGAATGATGTTAAGAAGCACTTCGACACACAAAGGGTGAGAAAGGTTTGGAACTCTCTTCCACAAATGGAGTGGGTGCTGGATCAGTTGTTATTTTATATCTGAGATGGATACATTTTTTGTTAAGCAAAGCTATCAAGAGGTATGAGCCAAGTGCCTTATATGGAGTTATATGCAGGTATATGGAGTTAGGCCACAGATCAGCCTGGATCTCATTGAATGGGAGTACAGGCTTGAGGAGTTGAAATGTCTACTGCCGTTCATAAAATAGCACCAAAAGGTGCAAGGCCTTTCTTTATGATTTAACGTTGTCCATCGCTGCTTTTCTTTTTCCCTACAGCTTGTAGCTGTATCTTCTTTTTTCCACATTAATCCTTATTTTAATCCATATTCACTTCACTTTTTCTCTACAATTATCCAGAGCATGTTCCTTTGTCAGATACATTTGATGAACTTCTGAAGGATTCTGAAGTCTACTCATCTAGTTCTGGGGACAGTTTATTCGGTAAGACATTTATTCTTCAAATTCTTTAATAACTCCTATAATATTTGCTCAAAAATTGTTATTATTCATAAAGAACATTAAGTCATATGATTTTGAAAGTGTCTCTCAAATCTTCCCTGAGCCTTCTTCTCTCCAAGGACAACAGTCCCAATTTCTTCAGAATATCCTCATCAATAAAGATCCACATCCCTGGAACTTTTCAAATTTAGATTTATAGATTTAGACTTATTGCCCCATGTATATTTTGTAAGCTGTGTCTTCCATTTTCCACATTAATCCTCATTTTTAATCCTTATTCACTTCACCTTTCTCACTGCATGTATCCAGAGCAACCTTCTTCTTTTGATAGAGATGATGAACTTCTGATGGATTCTGAATTCTACTCATCTAGTTCTGGGGACAGTTTCTTTGGTAAGACATTTACTCCTCAACTTCTTTAGTAGCTCCTTCAATGTTTTTTCTCCAAAATTGTTATTATTATTCATAAAGAACATGAAGGCTTTTAGCTGTTTTGCGAAAACAAACCCAAATGCCATTTATTTGTCCAAAGGAAATGTCTCACAGACCTCATTTATTTTCTGAATTTGCGGTTCATGCCTGGGAGTAGGAACTGGGCAATTCACTTCGACCCATAGACATTTATAGCACAGGAGGGGGCCGTTCAGCGCACTATGGCAGCTTCAGTCAACAAAACTCTGACGACACTGATCTCATTTTCTAGCTCTTGGCCCAAACCCCTAGAGGCTACGGGAATGCAAGTAAATATCTAAATACAGTTTAAATATTCCAATAGCTTCTGACTCCACCATCCAGTTCCAGACTCACTAAAATAAAATATTGTCAACTCTCCTCTTAGGCTTCCATTTCTTAACTTAAATCTATACCTCCTGGAAACTGACCCCACTACAAATGAATAAAGCACCTTGATATCTAGGCTTCTCATAATCTTAAGTATGTCTGAGGTCCTAACCCTACTTTAATGCTCCAATGAAAGCTGCCCCAGCTAACTTCCAGTCTTTCCTCATAGGTCAGACCTTCCAGCCCAGGTAAATCCCTTCTATCCCAATCGTTAAAGTCTCCATAGCTCCATTCTATTTTTAGAGAGGCAGTGGGGCCACGCCTCAGGCCAGATTGAGAAGGAACACTTTTCCTGGTGCCCTCAGCCTGTAGAGAGAGTTGAATCCACACTGTTAGTATCACTCCACATTACAACCCACCTACCTAGCCAACTGAGCCATGTGACCACCAGATAAAGTAGCCCATCCTCCCTATAATGTGGTAATTTAGGTTCTACCCTTCCCCAGTCAGGGGTCCCCTCTGCTCTGAAGTGTCTGACGGCCCCCAATTATCTTGGGTCTCAATATTTTGAAAGGTGACAGAACAGCTGAGATCCAGTCTACCCAGTCCGGCCAATCACATATTTCCAGGTGATCAGGAGCTGAGCTTTCTCTGCACATAAAGGCCCAATCAGTCCTAAAACATGGCCCTTCAGGAATCAAGGAGTTAGCCCTGAGTTGGCTTGTGGCATCTTTCAGCCGTTGTCTGAAATTTTTTTGAGTTCACATTCACATCACACTACAGAGGCTCAAGGCTGAACATCAAGGGTGACATTCCCAGTGGACTGCTGAAAGAGTGCCACACTGCCAGAGGTGCCATCTTGCCCCACCCTCAGGGATGTGCTGAAGTTCTTGTGGTGGCATTTCAAAGAAGAGTTAACAAGTTGCCTGTGATGTTGTGACCTATGTGTATCATTGGACCAATAACACAAGAGAGGGTTTCCCACCACCAGCGTAAAAAAAGAACCCTGTAAATTTACAGAATGTGAGAAGCCGTTGATGTCCGACAATAGACTCCAGAAACTATGGATTTGTTTTCTTGATCTTTTCACTTTTATTACAGACAATGCAGATTTGGATTCCATGTGCGGTCTTCATGCACAATATTTCAAAGCTGACGGAGGCCACTACTGTATGTGTGAGGAAGGGTACACCTCAACATCAGGGGAACTCATCTTTCACAGTCCAACAGAGTGTAGAAGTAAGGGCGTTTTTTTTATTGTTGAGAATCCTTGGTGCTGGGCTAAGCATGCTTTGAAATTATTCATTTAAATATAAAGGCAGGAAAAGAATGCTGTAATGATTTGCTTCCCGAGCAACCTTGGAGGGAGTGCAGCATTACTCCAACATTTAGCTCAGGGCTGATCTGTTACTCAGGTCCATTTTTATCTATCATTGTTGTACGTCCCTTGAGACGTCTAACAAACTAAAATCTATGAACCCCCACAGCCTTTCAATCTCCCATTGTCCTTCCCCTATTCCACAGCCAGGTACAGTGGAGGGTTCCAGATCCCTCATTGTAAGGTAATGCTCTCTCGATTTGCCTGCTAAATGGCCTTTATTAGGCCAAACCATTTGGTAAAGTTTGAAACTACACTCTTGTACTCTTTGTGATCTTTAATTTATTCACAAACCACATCATTTCATACATTTAGCTCCTTCCCAGTAGCTCTGAGTACTTTATTAAGTAGGCCTTATTTTAATCTTGGAATTCACCTACCATTAGGAAGCTAGTTTTTATTTTGTCTTTTTAATTGTTATCCCCCCGCCCCAGTGGGAGTAGGTTTCTCCACCTCTGCCCATTAAAGGTGGGAGGTCATGGTGTAGTAGCTATAATATAGGTTTAACAAACCACAATCCCAGGCTAATGTCCTGGAGTGAAGAGTTTGAATCCCACCAATTTGCATTCGATATTTTACAAATGCTGACCTTTGATAACCACTTCGAATTGTTGTAAAAAAACCCATCTGATACACAATGACTCCTGCCAGTTTTATAGATGCACCATAGAAACCATCCCATCTGAGTACATCACAGCTTGGCATAGCAACTGCTCCTCCCAAGGCCGCAAGAAGTTACAGAGCGCTGTGAACATGAACCAGTCCATCACACAAACCAGCCTTCCTTCCATTGATTGCATCTACACTTCCTCGTTGCCTCGGAAAAGTAGCCAACATCAGCAAAGGCCCCTCCCACCCCCGCTATACTCTCTTCCACCCTCTTCCATCAGGCAGAAGTTACAAACAATTGATAACACATACCAACAGATTTAAGAGCAGCTTCTTCCCCACTGCTTTCAGACTTATGAATAGATCTCTCACATATTAGATTCAATCCTTCTATGCATCTTCTCTGTAACTGTAGCACCATATTCTGCATTTTGTTCTATTACCCTGACTTACTTAGGTAAGGTATGATTTGCCTGTTTAGCACACAAAACAATACTTTTCACTGTATCTCCTTCCTGGTGAGAATGATAAATTAATTCAAAATGTTTTAGGGAGGGAAATCTGCCATTCTTATCCAGCCTTTAAACCCCCAGGGTTGTCATAGACTCATAGAGTCATACAACACAGAAACAGGGCCTCTGGCCCAACTCATCCATGCTAACTAGGTTTCCTAAACTGAACTAGTCTACCTAGCCCAGATCCCTCTAAACCGTTCCAATCATGTGCCCATCCAAATGTTGTAACTGTACCAGCCTCCACCACTTCCTCTGGCAGCTCATTCCATGTACACACCACCCGCTGTGTGAAAATATTGCCCCTTAGGTCCCTTTTAAATCTTTCCCCTGTCACCTTAAACCTATGCCCTCTAGATTAGAACTCCTCCACCCTGGGAAAAAGACCTTGGCTATTCACTTTATCTATGCCCCTCATGAATTTATAAACTTCTATAAGGTTACCCCTCATCTCCTGACGCTCCAGGGAAAAAAGCTCACAGCCTTTCCAGCCTCTCCCAATAACTCAAGCCTTCCAGTCTCAATAACATGCTTTCCTGCTCAATTACATGCTCCTTATTGCAGGGCAACCAGAAATGTACACTGTACTCCAAATCTGGCCTTATCTAATATCTTGTACGGCCATAATGTGACTTCCCAACTCCTGCACTCATAGAGCCATGGAGTCATGCAGCACAGAAACAGACCCTTCGGTCCAACCATTCCATGCCAACCATAATCCCAAACTAAACTAGTCCCACATGTTTACTCAGGGCTCCGACCAATGAAGACAAGCACGCCAAATGCCTTCTTCACCACCCTGTCTACCTGTAATTAATGTGGTTGATTCTTAACTGCCCTCTGGGCAATAAATGTTGGCCTAATACAGTTCTGCCTACCATCCATGAATTAGTTTTGAAAATCCATACATCAATTTTAATTTCTGTAACAGTTTGATACTCGACTTTAAGAACTCAAGGCAATAATAGACTAGTTACTGCAAACTGTTCCCATAACTAAACTCTTTAGTAGGACAGAATATATTATTCTTGATCTGACTAACATGAAGATTTTGGCCCATTGGAGAAAAACCTGGCAGAATTTGATCCAGAGATGGTTGTCCCCAACTCCCTGATACTCCCAATCTCCTGCCATGCAGCATGGTGAAAAGTTGGCAGAGAACCCACCTCCAATTGGACACGTTCACCCCAGTGCCGTCTTGGACCCATTGAACCATCCATTGATTTGAAATAGGACTTGCACCTCTGTCTCCAGATCAGAAGCTCGGAGTCCTGCATTGAGTAACTCATCTCCTGACCCCCCCCAGACCCCGTCTATATTCAACAAGACACAAGTCAGGAGTGTGATGGGATACTCCCCATTTGCCTCAACAACACTCAAGAAGCTTGACACCGTCCAAAGACAAAGCAGGCTGCTTGAATGGCACTAGATCCACAAATATCCACTCCCTCCAGCATGGATGCTCAGTAGCAACAGTGTGTACTAAGTAGAGGTTGCACTGCAGAAAGTCACCAGTGCTCCTTAGGCAGCACCTTCCAAACCCATGGCTACTTCCATGTAAAAGGGCCAGGGCAGCAGATACATGGAAACACCACTGCCTTCAATTTGTTCTCCAAGCCACTCACCGTCCTGACTTGGAAATATATTGTCGTTCCTTCAGTGGTTAAAATCCTGGAATTCCCTCCCTCATGACATTGTGGGTCTACCTACATAAGGTGGAGCACAGCGGTTCAAGGAGGGAGCTCGGATCCACCTTCTCAAGGGCAGTTATAGATTGCAACAAATGCTAGCCCAGACTGAGGCACCAACATCCCACAAGTGAATCAGAAAGAAAATCTGCAAGGAGATGCCACCCAGTCTAATGGGGTTGGTGGCCAATCCCTGAAAGTAGTTTGATCCAATGAGTTCAGGGATTTCTGAGACCCGACTGGCTACCCTGGGTGGGGTGAGGGTGGGGGCGCAAGGAATTGTTCGTCAGGGCGTGGAAAGTACGTCAGGGTGTTTGGGGAAGAGGAAACATGAGAAGGGGTAGGACTAGCTTAGGCATGACCTCATTGGGCTCAAGATGGTCCAAAACAGCAGGGCATTCCCAAAAACCACCACACTGGAAAAAATGGCTGCCACGTGGTGTGGACATCTCCACAATGCATCACTTCCCACGGTGGCAACTGGAGTGCCATCAGCTGGCTGTTTAAGAGCCCTGATTGGTAATATTGCCACAGTGCCAAATTCTATTAACCTCCCATCTGACAAACCCTCCTCCCTGCTTGAAAATATGTTCTCTGTAGAGTGGCCATCAAAGGGTCACATGTGGCTCATTGGTTGGCATTGAACGCTTCACGGAAGTGCTGAAATATCTTTCAGATGATATGATAAACTGAGGCCCTGCCGGTCTTCGGAAGAGGGTGTAAGACGATCTATGGCCCTACTTCAAGAGGATTCTCCCTGGAATATTAGTCGATACCAATTTCTTACAACCAACCTCATTTTAACCTAACAGATCACCTACTTAGTGTCCTGTCTAAAGGATCATGTGAAACGTGACAATCTCCACAATGACCCCATGTTTTAAATGTTGTAAAACACAATCAGAATATTGATAAACCAATCAATCCAATTGATCCTCAATAAAAACAAAACGTGCTAGAAGACCTTAGCAGGTCTGGCAGTACCTGTGGCAAGAGAAATAGATTTAACACTCTGAATCCAAAACGAATCTTCTTCAATTCTTCAGACTCTTCAGTTGAAGCGCAATACTGGACGTGGAACCGTGACTCAGTTCCCCTCTCCACAGATGCTGCCAGACCTGTTGAGTTTCTCCATCACTATCTGTTTTGGTTTCTGGCATCCACGGTATTTTCCCTTCTTTAATTGTTCCTTATTTCAACTTCAGGAAATGTTTCAAAAGTCTTAGAAGAAACAAGAAACCTGGACACGTTCATTCTTCAACTGAGTCAAGAAGATTTGCAGAAAATGTCTGTGGTGGTGAGTCATTGATATTTTCCTGAATTGACATATTCCAGATTCTACTCTGTTGGCAGGCGAATGGCAAGAGCAGGAAGCCTTAGAGATGGCAAGTGAAGCAGAATCAACGCTTCTGGCTTTCTGCTGTGCCTCAGGAGGTTAGCTGTGTGTTGCTGGTTAGAAGTGCGTGGATTCATTTCCAGGGACTTCAGCACATGACACTCACGGAAGTTCTCCATGCGATACTGAGGGAATGCTGCTCTGTCATTTTGATGAGCTGTTAAGCCAATGCTATATTGATGAGATGTGTTCAATGGCATCCTCCAATCTTGGGGCTGGGATCTTATGGGTACAGGAGGAGCACTGCTGCTGGAGTTGTACTTAGGCAGACTTTCCGTCACCTGGAGAGACCTATACAATGTAGTTAACTCAGCCACATTAGGGGCATTTAAACAGTCCTTCGATAAGCATATGGATGATGATGGGATAGTGTAGGGGATGGGCTTAGATTAGGTCACAGATCGGCGCAACATTGAGGGCCAAAGGGCCTGTGCTGCGCCGTATTGTTAAAAAACAGAACATCCAGCAAAACTTGGGAGACCTCATGAGATCCGGTAACCTCCCTGATCGCCCCCTTCTCTTCCCTCAGCAGTGACCAATTTCCCTGAAACATCAACCCTTACAACTCTACCCAGGCCCTCAATGGGCCACCACACTTCCTTAGAATCTTACCCTATTGACATCTGGTTGCAGTACCAGCACTGACCACGACTCCCGTTGGCGCTACTGTGACCAATTGGCAGGTCGCTCGAGGGGGTGCAACCTCATCCCTTACAGAGACAAGGGTTCTGACTGTGAGCAGTTAATTGCAAGTAAAATCTGTGAGATCAGAAATCTCACAATCAACCCAGCCTGGGCTGCTCCTGGCCAGTGGAACATGACCTGTTAAATCCTGGGATAATGGGAACTGCAGATGCTGGAGAATCCAAGATAATAAAATGTGAGGCTGGATGAACACAGCAGGCCCAGCAGCATCTCAGGAGCACAAAAGCTGACGTTTCAGGCCTAGACTCTTCATCCTAGGTCTAGGCCCGAAACATCAGCTTTTGTGCTCCTGAGATGCTGCTTGGCCTGCTGTGTTCATCCAGCCTCACATTTTATTATCTCTGTTAAATCCTGGTCTTTCTTTCTAGCCATCCCCTCAAGCTAATGTGAAAATGCCTGAAGGACAGAGTATTCTAGTCAATGGTTAAACTTTACTCAAAGATTAATTGATACCTTTTCTGTGGGATCATACTGTGTATGTTTTCCGCTACTTTGCAATATCGATTGAAATTCAAATATGTCTAATTGGCTGTAAAATGATTTGGCATGCCCTAAGGGTATGAAGAACAGTGTAGACTCTTTCCACACCTCAAACCTCAGGGATTTTAAAAAAATTTGTTGGCATGTGATTTAGTTCACTCAGAAGATCCAAGTTGCCCTGGAGCTATGGCTGGCGATGGGGGAGGCTGTGATTTCTTTCCCATGACCCTTACTGCCTGCCATGGGTGTATGTCAGAAATATTTGCAAGTTGGCAATCAGCCTGTTTGACCACATTATGAAAGCAACTTCCTTGACTATCAAGTCTTGAAGTGGGATTTGAACCCAGAGCTGGAAATAGAGACACGCTGCCAAAATTCACCGTCCTGTCATCAGGACAGGTGCAAGAATGCCGACGATTTATCTTACATGAGAAAGGAGTACTGGTTGGTTGACAAGGTGGCTCAGATCGGTCAATGTGTTGCATGGGAATGTATGGAGGGTCTTTTCCCCATCCAGTAGATGCTATCATCAAACATTTATGGCAGATGCTGATGTAATGGGTCTGCACATCCTTTGGAAGTTGCGCAGTGAATGATCCATTTTGGCAAACATTGGCCTCTCTTTCAGTCACTGCTGCTAACTTCAGCATCACCGAGATGTCAGCGTTCGATTGTCAGGGGCATGTGGAATGGCGGAAATGTGAAATTGCAGGGAAAACTCAGCAGGTTTGGCTGCATCTGTGGAGAGAAAGCGGAGTCAAAATTTCAGGTCTACTGCCCCTTCTTCAGCACTGGAGCAAATGATAGGTGGAGATGGAGCCCAGAGGGAGAGAAAAACATTGGGGCGAACACAAAGGTCTGAATAAAGGTCAGTCTGGGAGAATGAGCAGATGCCAATGGGGACCATTAATGGCTGACAAAGGGTTGCTGGTGGTAGTAGCCCACAAGGTCTGGTGTTTGCGGGCTGGGATAAAGACGTGGGAGGAGCTGCTCAGGCCCTAAAATTATTGAATCCGATATTGAGCCCAGAAGGTTGCAGGGTCCCCAAGTGGAAAACAAGCTGTTGTTCTTCCAGCTTGTGCTGAGCGCCCAAAGCAGATATGTTGGCCAGGGAGCACTGTGGCATGGTGAAAATCACCTTTGACTATCATTTGAAATATAAGCATCTTCCCTCTCTGCATGCTGCAAATGGGTGAGTGGAAATGAAGTGTAGCTGGATGCTGCCTTACATCCTGGCCCCTTCGATATTGTAGCATCCAGAAGACATGGACATCATGCTTTTGCCCTTCGAATTGACATTGACTCCACCCAATCCTGGACTTTGTCCCAGTCACTTTCCCGTCACTAATGAAGCAAGATGATGTATTAATGAGTGATAATGGGAACTGCAGATGCTGGAGAATTGAAGATAACAAAGTGTGGAGCTGGATGAACACAGCAGGCCAAGCAGCATCTCAGGAGCACAAAAGCTGACGTTTTGGGTCTAGACCCTTCATCAGAGCTCTCTGATGAAGGGTCTAGGCCCGAAATGTCAGCTTTTGTGCTCCTGAGATGCTGCTTGGCCTGCTGTGTTCATCCAGCTCCACACTTTGTTATGATGTATTAATGAGGCATTTTAACAAGCTGCTATGCCCTTAAAATGGCAACTCACAACTGAGTAATGAGAAACTCACTCCCAAAAGTGAGATGGGCCTTCCTGGACTTCTTGTTTGATTCAATTACATTTCTTACCATATGGCACATCACTCAAACCCCTCAAGGATCCTAATTACTGTTACCCAAGGGAGGTGATAGCCCAGTGGTGTTATGGCTAGACTGTTAATGCAGAGATGCAGGTAATGATCAGGTACATGGGTTCAAACCCTGCTATGGCAGGTAGTGGAATTTGAATTGAATTTGTAAAAAAAGTCTGGAATTGAGAGTCTAATGATGGTCTTGGATGCAGTGTCGATTGTTAGGAAAAACACATTTGGTTCACTAATGCCTTTTCGGGAAGGAAACTGTCATCCTTTCCTGGTCTGGCCTACATGTGACTCCAGGCCCACAGCAATGTGGTTGGCTTTTAACTGCCCTCTGGGCAATTAGGGATGAGCAATAAATGTTGGGCTGATCAGCAACACCCTCGTTCCACTGGTGAATGAAAATAAAACAGCCTGCATGTATTGACAAATAACTATGATTCAGTTCCTGGTATCCAACTTCCTGTTTGTGTACTTGAACAGATGTCACTTGTTCATAGTTTTTGTTTGCTGAAAAGTGTAACTTTCTTGGGAGAATGTCCACTTTCTTCCAGATATAAAACAGACCAACATGGTGTTGATATCCGATGTCAATGCTGTCCTTTAACCACTGGGCTTGGAGCACCTGGTGATAGATGCCTGCATTCTCATTCACAGGAAATTGCTAATCTCACAGAGAGAATTGTCAGCATGCCGCAATGGGAGAGCATGGAGCCTGAAACCAAACACACTGCAGCCTCGAAGCTGCTACGGACCACGTCCAGTTCGATGATGGCTGTAGCCTTGAATAAACCTAATGGGACGTTGACAACATCAACAGAGTCTTTGGGTAAAGCGCAACTGAATTGTAGTCCAAAGGCCTGTTTGCAACGGTACAATGCACTGCCACTTCTCTCGCAAAGAAGTCTTACACCAAGCACAGGGGGACAGTTTCACTGCACCACAAGATCATTGCTACTTTGAGTCTTAACTTTCTTGACTTCATTCATTCATAGCATTGCTGGCTAGGTCAGCATTTATTGCCCATCCTTAATTGCCCAGAGGGCAGTTAAGAGTCAACCACATTGTTGTGGGTCTGGAGTCACAAGTAGGCCAGACTGGGTAAGGATGACAGATTTCCCCCATAAAGGACATCAGTGAATGAGATGGGTTTTTCTCACAATTAATGATGGATTCATGGTCATCACTGGACTCTTAATTCTAGATTTTTTTAAGTTATGGAATTCAAATCCGCCATCTTCCATGGTGTCCCCAGAACATGACCTGGGTTTCTGGGTTAACAGTCCAGCGATAATACCACTTGGCCATTGCCTCCCCTGAACTCCATCCACCAGCGTCTTGTGCTTAATCATCCAGCCCCAACCCAAGCCCTGTAATGCTTAAAATAATTATAATGATGTTCAATTTTCTCACCCTTTACATTCAGGAGAAATAGATGGTTACAGCAACCATTTGAGGTGTTTGCCTCAGGTGTGACCAGAAACTATGTCAGCTTTTGTTCATTTTTTTCTCATACAACACAAGAAATAGATATAGCCGGCTAGATATAGTTCTTAAGGGAGAAACCAGGAACTGGGGACTGAGTTCGATGATCAGCCATGATCATATTGAATGGCGGAGTAGGCTCAAAGGGCTGAATGGCCTACTCCTGTTCCCATTTGCCATGTGTTTTTAAAACCAAATTCAACTCTCTCCCCTGTCCCCATGTCACTTCTGTTCCCATGGTGCAAATCTTTGGAATTACCATAAAAGCCAAGCCTTCTCAAATGCATCCCTTACCTGAGGTGTGATGACCCTCAGATTAAACTCGCCACCAGGTGTCTCTCTCTCTCTCTCTCTCTCTCTCCCTCAGAAATATATTGCTGTTTCTTCAGTGCCATTGGGGTCAAAATCCTGGACTTCCCTCCCCAAGGGCATTGTGGGTCTATCTACACCACATGGTCGGCAGCAGTTTGAGAAGGCAGATCACCTCCACCTTCTCAAGGGGCAACTGTGGCTGGGCAATAAATGCTGAACCAGCCTGCAATGCCCACATGCCACGAGTTCAAAAAGAAACAAATGAGAGAAAGAGTTTTATCGTTGGCTGTCCTACATTTACAGCTCACAGTTTTTTCTTAATCTCCTGCACAAGTGGCAGCACCTAAATTCATCCGATGAAAGTCTTATATGATTTAAACAAAGCCTGTCAGCCCCCTTGGGGGAGCCAATGGGAGCCAGATGTAGTCTTGACACTTACCAGTGAACAGTATCTTCAATTTCAGTGCCCGTGCCCCCAGTTATCGTGTTCTGGGGTGGGCTTGGGGGTGATTTGTAAGATGGTCAGTCGGGGAGTCACCCTAATTACTGTCCCCGTCCATCTGACAGAAATAAAATCCAGCCTCGCCCACTGTTTGTGGGATCTTGCTGTGCGCAAATGCCCAGCCCCATTTCCTTCCCCACTGCAAAACTCCATTTCATAGGCTTTGGGATATCTTAATGTTGGAAAAGGTGTGGTGCTGATTTAAGATTGGTTGAGAAGGCTCAAAAGGCCTGCTCTTTTATGTATTTATGGATCCTTTTTTTTTAATTAAGCTCATATTCCGTTTGGGAACCCTGCAGCCCAATGGTATCAATGTGGACTTAACAAGCTTCAAAATCTCCCCTCCCCCTACAGCATCCCAAAACCAGCCCAGTTCGTCCCCGCCTCCCTAACCTGTCCTTCTTCCCACCTATCCCCTCCTCCCACCTCATGGCCCACCCCCATCTCCTACCTAATAACCTCATCCCACCTCCGTGACCTGTCCATCCTCCCTGGACTGACCTATCCCCTCCCTAACTCCCCACCTACACTCACCTTTACTGGCCGCCTCTTTGACTTGTCTGTCTCCTCTCCACCTATCTTCTCCTCTGTCCATCTTCTATCCGCCTCCCCCCCCCCCCACCCCACTATTTATTTCAGAACCCCCTTCCCCTCCCGCATTTCTGAAGAAGGGTCTAGGCCCAAAACACCAGCTTTCCTGCTCCTCTGATGCTGCTTGGCCTGTTGTGTTCATCCAGCTCCACACTGTGTTAGCTCACATTGTAGATGAAGTCAGGATTTAGACTCATTCGCTTATTTCCCCGAGATAATTTTGGACCTCCAATACAATCTAAGATGATCTTTAACAGACAAATCACTCTGTGGTTCACATTTTCAGGTCTCAAAATACAGGTTCACCACGGAGACACTTCAGCAAATGAAAGGTTGATGTTAAATGTGAGGAGCAACAACATGGAACTTTACTGGAGAACAGTCATTGGACAAAACTATTCAGGTAAAACTGGCTAGCTGTACAACAACAGCTTGGCTTTATGCAGAAACTGAACTGGACTAGCCAAATAAACACAATGGCTACAAGAGCAGGTCAGAGGCTAGGATTACTGCAGCTAGTAACTCACCTCCTGACTCCCATGTCCACCATCTACAGGGCACAGGTCAGGAGTGTGAGGGAATATTCCTCACTTGCCTGGATGGGTGCAGCCCCAACAACACTCAACAGGCTTGACACCACCCAGGACTAAGCAGGCCGCTTGATAGGAGCTCCAGCCACTATCTCCAACACTCACTCCCTCCACCACTGATGCTCAGTAACAGCAGTGTGCTCCATTCACGAGGGGCACTGCAGAAACTCACCAAGACTCCTCAGACAGCACATTCTAAACCCACAACCTCTTGTCTCTTTAAGGACCAGGGCAGTAGATAAATGGGAATAACACCACGTGCAATTTCCCCTCCAAACCACTCGCCATCCACACTTTGAAACATATTGCTGTTCCTTCGGTGTTTATGCGTCAAAATCCTGGCATTCCCTTCCTAAGGGCATTGTGGGACCACCCACAGCACACGGACTGCAGTAGCTCAAGAAGGCAGCTCACCCCCACCTTCTCAAGGGGCAACTAGGAACGGGCAGTAAACTCTGGGCCCACCCAGTGATGCCCATATCCTATAAGAAATGAGAAAAAAATAAAATCTTTTTAATGGAGGTTTGTGGAATAACGTCAGCTCAAGACTCAGTCACAAAAGAGGTGAACAAGGGTGCCAACCCGAAATGTCTACCTTCCTGCTCCTTTGATGCTGCCTGGCCTGCTGTGTTCCTCCGGCTCCACACTGTGTTATCTCTGACTCCAACATCGGCTGTTCTTACTATTTCTAAGTTTTATTTCTATCTCTCTTTCTTTCCTTATTCTCTTTTTTTTTGTCTGTTTCTCTCATTCCCCTTCTCCCACTTTTTCACTATTAAAGTAAGGAATGCTGAAAGAGTTGGAGAAAGTAGATAAGGAAACAGTAACAGGTGTAGCTCAAAGAGCTTTAATCCATCAAATCACTTCTCTCAAAGGGTCATGAATCTGTGGAACTCAGTACCCCAGAGTCCAATGGATGCTGGGGCACTGCATCAGCAATAGGCTCTGGAGAGCGGGCAGGATGGTGGAGTCAAGGCCTAGACGGGATCAGCGATGATGGTATTAAATGGCAGAGCAGGCATGAGGGGCTGAATGGCCTACTCTTGCTAATGTTCTTTTCCATCGATGGGCAGGAAACCCAATGATTTCTCACCCAGAGCTGATTTCTCCTGCACATTTGCCTTATATATCTAGGCCATTAACTCTGACCTTCTCTCCACACCTACCGCCCAACTGGCTGAGCGTTCCCGTCTTCCAATAGGCACCTTATTTTGCATTAGTTATCATTGCGTCCGGTGTGGCCTCCTTCCGCTCACCGCCCTTTCTCCCTTTCCAGGTATCGCGGCTGTTGGTTTCTTTGCCTATAGCAACCTGGGCTCCATTTTGGATGGGGATTTTGTGGATGAAGAATACGGGAAAAGGCAAAAGATGGGCAAGAACTACTGGATAAACTCAGATGTGGTGACAGTGACTGCGGCAAACATGCTGAAAACCAGATTGCGCGAACCTGTCAACTTCACCTTGAGACACAATGAGGTGCGTTTCTTTTGAATTGTCCTTTGAATTTTGAGAAATTATTTGTTGTCGCTCACACAACGCTCTCGTATCAATCTCTGATCCAATGGCATTCTCTCCCCTGTCCAGTATGTGGTACAGAGCTGAAACAAACCAGGAGGCTTCAGTTTTCACGCCCCAAGACCTAACTTTTCATTGGCTTTCCCCTTTTAAAGTTTCAGTTGGAAACCTTTATGCTTCACTTCTGGTGAAGCAAAGCACAAAAATATGGAGATAAAATCTATTTCCTCATCTAATACATATACGGTCATCATTTGGCCAGATTTGTTTGGTGCTGGTTCTGCTCAAAAACAACATCAACCTGTTTTACTGCTCCTTCAAAACGCAGAGAGTTTCTTTTCTCTTCAGATGTTTATTCAAACTCCAATGAAACGTTCTTTTGAACATGTCCCCTCAGGTAATGTATTCCAGATTATTAATGATGTATTCCAGATCCTAACCACTCACTGCAGGGGCAGGAAAGAAACGTCTTCATGTTAAGGAAATAAGGGAAACAATTAAGAATGTTTTGGACCATGTGCACATTACCAGAGAGGACGTGATTGTAGCCTTAAAGCGCAGCAAGGGGCAAGGTCCAGCGGAGTGTTGTTGTACAGAGCGACCTAGGAGTACAAGTGCGTAAGTTGTTGAAAGTGGCGTCACAGGTAGACAGAGTTCCAAAGAAGACATTTAGCATGCTGGCGTTCATCAGTCAAGCATTGAGTATGGGATTGGGACATTATGTTACTGTTAGATAAGTCATTGATGAGGCTGCACTTGGAGTATTGTGTGCAGTTTTGGTCACCTTGTTATAGGAAAGACATGGTTAAACTGGGAAGTGTGCAAAGAAGATTTATGAAGATGTTGCCAGGACTAGTCGGCCTGAGCTATAGGAAGAGGTTGGCCAGGATAGGACTTTATTCTTTGGAATGTAGAAGAATAAGGGATGACTCTATTGAGGTGTATAAAATCATGAGGGTCATAGGTAGGATGAATGCATACAGAGTTTTTTTACCAAGGGTCAGGAATTGAAACCTAGAGGGCATAGGTTTAAAATGAGAGGGGAACGATTGAAGAAGGGCCTGACGGACAACTTCTTCACGCAGAGTGTGGTTCGTAATGTGGAATGGGCTGCTAGGGAAAGTGGTTGAGGCAGATACAATAGCAACATTTAAAAACAATTGGACTGATACATGGATGGGAATGGTTTAGAGGGACGTGAGCCAGATGTGGGCAATTGGAACTAGCCGAGTGGGCACCATGGTCAGCATGGAGGGTCAGCATGGACCAGTTGGGCCGAAGGGCCTGTTTCCATGCTGTATTACTCAATGTCCCTATGTTTGTCTTGGCTAACCAATTTGTGCCCTCCAACTCTTCTGCAATATGAAACATTATTCTGTTCAGTTTTCCATTAGAGTTGCAGGGAAGCCAATTCCTTTCTTTATTCATTCTTCTGTTGTATTTTAACTAGAGTTTATGGATAAACTTAACAAAGTGTGAAGCTGGATGAACACAGCAGGCCAAGCAGCATCTCAGGAGCACAAAAGCTGACGTTTCGGGCCTAGACCCTTCATCAGAGAGGGGGATGGGGAGAGGGTTCTGGAATAAATAGGGAGAGAGGGGGATGCAGACCGAAGATGGAGAGAAAAGAAGATAGGTGGAGAGGAGAGTATAGGTGGGGAGGTAGGGAGGGGATAGGTCAGTCCTGGGAAGACGGACAGGTCAAGGAGGTGGGATGAGGTTGGTAGATGGGAAATGGAGGTGCGGCTTGAGATGGGAGGAAGGGATTGGTGAGAGGAAGAATAGTTTAGGGAGGCAGAGACAGGCTGGGCTGGTTTTGGGATGCAGTGGGGGGAGGGCATGAGCTGGGCTGGTTGCGTGATGCAGTGGGGGGAGGGGACGAACTGGGCTGGTTGTGGGATGCAGTGGGAGAAGGGGAGATTTTGAAGCTTGTGAAGTCCACATTGATACCATTGGGCTGCAGGATTCCCAAGTGGAATATGAGTTGCTGTTCCTGCAACCTTCGGGTGGCATCCTTGTGGCACTGCAGGAGGCCCATGATGGACATGTCATCTGAAGAATGGGAGGGGGAGTTAAAATGGTTCGCGACTGGGAGGTGCAGTTGTTTATTGCGAACCGAGCGGAGGTGTTCTGCAAAGCAGCCCCCAAGCCTCCGCTTGGTTTCCCCAATGTGGAGGAAGCCACACCAGGTACAATGGATACAGTATACCACATTGGCGGATGTGCAGGTGAACCTCTACTTAATATGCGAAGTCATCTTGGGGCCTGGGATAGGGGTGAGGGAGGAGGTGTGGGGGCAAGTGTAGCACTTCCTGCGGTTGCAGGGGAAGGTGCCGGGTGTGGTGGGGTTGGAGGGCAGTGTGGAGTGAACAAGGGAGTCATGGAGAGAGTGGTCTCTCCGGAAAGCAGACAGGGGTGGGGATGGAAAAATGTCTTGGGTGGTGGGGTGGGATTGTAGATGGCGGAAGTGTCGGAGGATGATGCGTTGTATCCGGAGGTTGGTGGGGTGGTGTGTGAGAACGAGGGGGATCCTCTTCGGGCGGTTGTGGCGGGGGCGGGGTGTGAGGGATGTGTTGCGGGAAATGCAGGGGACCCAGTCAAGGGTGTTCTCGACCACTGCGGGGGGAAAGTTGCAGTCCTTGAAGAACTTGGACATCTGGGATGTGCGGGAGTGGAATGCCTCATCGTGGGAGCAGATGCGGCAGAGGCAGAGGAATTGGGAATAGGGGATGGAATTTTTGCAGGAGGGTGGGTGGGAGGAGGTGTATTCTAGGTAGCTGTGGGAGTCGGTGGGCTTGAAATGGACATCAGTAACTAGCTGGCTGCCTAAGATGGAGACTGAGAGGTCCAGGAAGGTGAGGGATGTGTTGGAGATGGCCCAGGTGAACTTGAGGTTGGGGTGGAAGGTGTTGGTGAAGTGGATGAACTGTTCGAGCTCCTCTGGGGAGCAAGAGGTGGCGCCGATACAGTCATCAATGTAACGGAAGAAGAGGTGGGGTTTGGGGCCAGTGTCGGTGCGGAAGAGGGACTGTTCCATGTAACCTACAAAGAGGCAGGCATAGCTGGGGCCCATGCGGGTGCCCATGGCCACCCCCTTTATCCTCCACCTCCTGCCTCACCCACATCCCAGGCCCCAAGATGACTTTCCATATTAAGCAGAGGTTCACCTGCACATCCGCCAATGTGGTATACTACGTCCGCTGTACCCGGTGTGGCTTTCTCTACATTGGGGAAGCCAAGCGGAGGCTTGGGGGCTGCTTTGCAGAACACCTCCGCTCGGTTCGCAATAAACAACTGCACCTCCCAGTCGCAAACCATTTTAACTACCCCTCCCATTCTTTAGATGACATGTCCATCATGGGCCTCCTGCACTGCCACAATGATGCCACCCGAAGGTTGCAGTAACAGCAACTCATATTCCGCTTGGGAACCCTGCAGCCTAATGGTATCAATGTGGATTTCACCAGCTTCAAAATCTCCCCTTCCCCCACCGCATCCCACAACCAGCCCAGTTCGTCCCCTCCCCCCACTGCATCACACAACCAGCCCAGCTCTTCCCCTCCACCCACTGCATCCCAAAACCGGTCCAACCTGTCTCTGCCTCCCTAACCGGTTCTTCCTCTCACCCATCCCTTCCTCCCACCCCAAGCCGCACCTCCATCTCCTACGTACTAACCTCATCCCACCTCCTTGACCTGTCCGTCTTCCCTGGACTGACCTATCCCCTCCCTACCTCCCCACCTATACTCTCCTCTCCACCTATCTTCTTTTCTCTCCATCTTCGGTCCGCCTCCCCCTCGCTCCCTCTTTATTCCAGAACTCTCACCCCATCCCCCTCTCTGATGAAGGGTCTAGGCCCGAAACGTCAGCTTTTGTGCTCCTGAGATGCTGCTTGGCCTGCTGTGTTCATCCAGCTCCACACTTTGTTATCTTGGATTCTCCAGCATCTGCAGTTCCCATTATCTCTGTATGGATAAAGTGACTTTTGCTTCAAATGTGGCAGTTTGACCAATCAAATTGCATCCGAAAGGCAGCATTGTGCACTTTCCTATAAAATAAGAAAAAGTTTCTGCTCAGACTGAAGTGATTGCAGTTAATGTCAAACATGGTAATTTGGGAAGCTGTCAATTTACATGCGAGAATGATTAAAGGGAAAGGCTCAAAGCTGTTGGAATAGAAATTTCAGAATTTAGCCATTCGTCCCTCTTGAATTAATGGTTGAATCCTCCCATAGTTCATTTTATCATAAGCTATCACTTGAGTTTGTTAAATAATTATTTTTAATAAAATCTATTGACTAATGAATCCCAATGACATGCCTACGATTTCCTACGAATCGAGAGATTATTTATAAGCTTTGAGTATGACTACCGCCAATAACCTCTTGTAATCAGTTGGAGGCTTTCTATGTACCTCAGTGCCCCTGGACAGGAAGCACGTCCTGCTCACTATTCCGGCTGCATGCAGACAATGATTGAGCTCATGTTTCGCTGTGATGGGTTCTGAGGTTGAATAGCCACTGTCCATGCCAGCTGTGAGGATGGATGCCTCTAGGAGGCACTTGAGTCAAGATCTTGTGACAACTCAAGTGGTCTCCAAATGAATGAATAATCTCATCCAAATCTGAAAATATAAAGGCACAGTTGCCTTGCCAGGGTCACAATGCCTGGTGCTGTATTTTAAATACCTTTGCAAACGCTTACATTTGTTGGTCAGTTAGCTAGATGTCCAGTCTATTAGAGCCATGGAATAAAATTCCTACAGTGTGAAAGCAGGCCATTCGGCCCATCAAGTCCGCACCTCCTATGCAGTGTAACCTGCGCGCCTTGCTCTGTCTAAACACCCTATGATCTGATGTTCTTGTTTGCTATGATCTGCCTGTACTGCTTACAAAACAAAACTTTTCACTGTACTTAGGTATTCGTGACTACAATAAGTCAAATGGCCAACCCTCCACAAACTACACAAACCCATCTTCATACTGCTGCATATCCCCTGGCTATCCCACCTGGCCTGCACATCTGTGGACACTATGTGCAATTTAGCTTAGCCAGTCAACCCTAACCTGTGCATCTTTGGACAGTGGGAGGAATCCAGAGCACCCAACAGAAACAGGGAATATGTGCACAGACCACACAGACAGTCACCCAGGGCTGGAATCAAACCCAGGTCCCCAATACTGTAAGGCAGCAGCTCCAGCCACTGAGCCACTGTACCAACAGTCTGGGTTCACTCCCACACAAGCTGAAGCTACCATGAAGGGCTCTCCTTCTCAACTTCTCCCCTCACATGAAGCACGAAGACCCTCAGGTTAAACCACCACCAGTTGTATCTCGCTGGCTCAGTAGGACGATGGTGAATTGGATGTGTAGTAGTTCAAAGACCCATTTTGTAAATGTGACAGGAACAGCCAAGGTGATGAGTGTCTGTGTGTTTGGTAACAGGAAGTAACGTCTCAGAGAATTCCAGTTTGTGTCCATTGGGAAAATTCAAAGAAGAGAAGCTTCTGGTCTCCGAGAGGCTGCAAGGTGCTTACCTTCTCTCAAAACAGCACAACCTGTGGATGTTTGCACCTGGCTAACTTTGCAGTCCTGATGTCCCCTGCAGAAATGAAGGTAGTGTACGTCAATTTAAATCTGCAAAAGAAATTACACTCCTGCTGATTCTATCAACTTCTCTCTATGACTTCCTGCCTCGCCATCCCTCCCTTCAGTCTTACAACCCTCTCCGATCTCTGCATTCCTCCAATTCTGGCCTCCTGTCCATTTCCCTTCAGCGGCAGCTGTACCCTCAGCTGTTTGGGTCCTGACCTCTGGAATTCCATCCCTAAATCTCTCTGTAGTAAAAAAAATTGCATCTGAAAGGATTATCATGGCTGATATCTTTCTCAAACCCCTGATATCTCCTGCCTTCTCCTCATAACCCTTGATGCCCTTAACAATCAAGAACCTGTTTATCTCTCTCTTAAATACACTCAACAACTTAGACTCCACAGCCCTGTGTGGCAATGAGCTCCACAGATTCACCACCCTCTGGCTGAAGAAATTCCTCCTCATCTCAGTTGTGAAAGGCCACTCTGAGAGTGTGCCCTGAGGTCCTAGCCTTTCCTACTGGTGAAAACAGCTTCACCACATCCACTCTATCCAGTATTATGTAAGTTTCAGTGAGATTCCCCCTCATCCTTCTAAATTCTATCAAGTCAACATCCCCAGTTCATATGAGTCGCCCTTCATCACTGGGATCATTCTTAAAAACTAGTCATGTTTAGTGTTGAGAATTCCATGTAACTAACAATAATACCAACTTAATTTTATGTTGAGCCTGATAGCCTCACAAAAGACTGTTACGTAATGTATAGCATAATTAAGTACTATGTAATAATCCTATCCTGTTTATCAGGATTGAGCATCCATTTTGCTGAGTCACTTCCTAGGCCATGTCAGAGGGCAGTTAAGAATACTTTGCCGTGTTTCTGGAGTCACATGTAGGCCAGACTAGGCAAAGGTGGCAGATTTCCTCCTCTAAAGGGCAGCATTTGACAATCGACTGCATCATCGCCAGACTGGCTTTTAATTCCTTTTTTTTTGAAGAATCCACATTTCACTGAGCGCAGTGGTGGGATTCAAATCTGTGTTCCCGGAATAGTTAATAAAAACTGGAAGAACTGCGGATGCTGTAAAACAGAAAGAAAAACAGATATTACTAGTAAAGCTCAGCAGATCCAGTGGCGTCGGTGAAGAGAGATCAGAGCTATCATTTCAGGCCCGGTGACCCTTACTCAGAACCTTTCTGAGAAACAATGAAACACAAAAGACAGGAGCAGCAGGAGGCCATTCGGCCCTTCGAGCCTGCTCAACCATTCATCACAATCATGGCTAATCGCCCAACTCAACAACCTAACCCTGCTTTCTCCCCATAACCTTTGATGCCATTGACCCCAAGTGTTAAACCTAGCCCCTTGCTCTTGAATACATTCAATGTTTTGGCATCAACTACTTCCTGTCTGAGCTCCAGTGAAAACAATCCCAACCTAGTCAATCTCTCCTCATGCCTCAGACTCACCATCCCCGGAATCAGCCTGGTAAACCTTCACTGAACTCCTTTGAGAGCGAAAGCATCCTTCCTCAGAAAAGGAGACCAAAACGGCACAAAATATTCTAGGTGTTGCTCTTCCAAGGCCCTGTATAACTGCAACAATACATCCTTGTTCCTGCGCTTGAAACCTCTCGCAATGAAGGCCAACATACCATTTGCCTTCTTTACTGCCTGCTGTATCTGAATGCTTACCTTCAGCAACTAGTGCACAAGGACACCCAGATCCCACTGCACACTCCCCTCTCCCAATTTTACAGCCATTCAGGTAGTAATCTGCCTTTTTGTTTTTGCTTCCAAAGTGAATAATCTCACCTGAAATGTTAGCTCTGATTTCTCTCCACAGATACTGCGAGACCCGCTAAGCTTTTCCAGCAATTTCGGTTTTTGATCCTAAAATATCAGTCTGGGAATCAGCGTTACTTGCCTACTGATATCATCAGTACACCACAGCCACTCTCAGCAATTTTCATGGAAAGCTTTTGCCTGATTTAAATGAAAATGATCCTAAGCAAAGACATTGGTGACCTTAAACCTTTCTGCATTCTTTAACCCTGTTGGCCAATCCATCCTCTTCCAATGTGTCACCTCCATTGCTCAGCTCCGAGACCTAAATTGGTTCCAGTCCTAACCCTCCAATGATATCCAGAACATCTCAACCAAGGAGCACACCATCCGTTCCTGCCGCCATTGCCTCTGTCACCTAAGGACCTACACTTGGCCCCCTTCATTTCTCGATCTGAAAGCTGCCTCTGGGTGGCATTACCTGAAGCTACAAGATCAGTGAGTTGTAGGCCATTCGGCCCCTCAACCCAGTTCTGGCTGCTTCGATTGTGGCCTCAACTCCTCTAGCTGCTGGCTTCCTGGTATTTAAGAGGGACCGAAGGGGCAGCTCTTTCATGCAGAGGGTGGTGCATGTGTGGAATGAGCTGCCAGAGGAAGTGGTAGAGGCTGGTACAATTACAACATTTAAAAGGCATCTGGATGGGTTTATGAATAGGAAGGTTTAGAGGGATATGGGCTAAATGTTGGCAAATGGGACGAGACTAATTTGGGATATTTGGTCCGCATTGGCATATTGGACTAAAGGTTCAGGTTCCATGCTGTACAGCTCTATGGTTCTATAACTGCACCATTATTCAAAAATCTACCTGAATTTGCCTTATCGATGATAAACCTGATGCATCAGAGAAAATGTGCCGAATTTCTAGCCGGCTGTGTATGGTGTTTGTCCAGCTGGGGCGAGTCAGCACCTTATTGTTGTTTTTGCAGGATGAATATGCCCTTCACCTGATTACTCTCGTTGGAGTCAGCCTCTCGCTCATCTGTCTCGCAATTTCCATCATCACGTTCGCCTTGGGCCGTTCAATTCAGAGCGAGACCCGGACCATTCACCTGAATCTGTCCATTAGCCTCTTCCTGGCAATATTACTGTTCATAATGGGCATTTCCAGGACAGGTCACAAGGTGAGGAATTCTGACTTGGAACTCACTCCTCTTTGGATCCACTTCTTAAGCATCAATGACAGTAGAGCAGCACTCAATAACTTCACTGCACAGGGACCAGGAAAGTCACAGGTCACTAAACATTAACAGCGACTGACGGACCATGGCAGGTTTGATGAAAGGTTGGTTCAGCTGCAGGAAGTGAAGAGATAGTGATCGCTGGTGTTTTGCTAATTGGGAGCCTGTTGCTCATGAAGTCCCATAGGGGTCAGTACTGGACTCCCTAACTGGTCGAAATGTGAGGCTGGATGAACACAGCAGGCCCAGCAGCATCGCAGGAGCACAAAAGCTGACTTTTCGGGCCTAGACCCTTCATCAGAGAGGGGGATGGGGTGAGGGTTCTGGAATATTTATTCTAGAACCCTCACCCCATCCCCCTCTCTGATGAAGGGTCTAGGCCCGAAACATCAGCTTTTGTGCTCCTAAGATGCTGCTTGACCTGCTGTGTTCATACAGCCTCACATTTCGTTATCTTGGATTCTCCAGCATCTGCAGTTCCTATTATCCCTAACTGGTCGAGTATCTCTTCCAAAATTTGGGGCCCATCATTGGAAAGTTTGCTGATGATATGAAGTTTGACTGGATACTTGTTGGCAAGAGAAATACCTGTAGACTGCATGAAGCTATCAAATGGTTGGGTCAGGTGGGTAAAGAGGAAAATTGGCAAATCAAATTCGATTCAGGGAAGTTGTAAGGGTTCACATAACATAGAAACATAGAAAATAGGAGCAGGAGTTTCCCATTAGGCCCTTCAAGCCCAGCACTACCATTCAATATGATCATGGCTGATCATGCCAATCTCAGTATCCCATTTCCAGTTTTTCTCTCCATACCCCTCGATCCCTTTAACTGCAAGGGCCACATCTGGCTCCCCCTTGGGTATATCTAACAAAATGGCCCTACAGCTCCCTGTGGGAGAGAATTCCACCGGTTCACAACTCTCTGGGTGGAGAAACTCTTCCTCTGCTCAGTCCTGAATGGCCTACCCCTTATTCATAGATTGTTCTGCACTCCCCCAACATCGGGAACATCATTCCCACATCTAGCCTGTCCAGTCCCATCAGGATTTTATATGTTTCTATGAGATCCCCCTCATTCTTCTGAATTCCGGTGAGTACAAATCCAGTCAATCTGGTCTTTCCTCATATGTCAGAGAATTGTTACTCATTACGTGGCAGGATGATGAAACTTAAAAAGGAACACAGGTATCTGGAAGCATTTGTAGAGAGAGAAACAGAGTTAATATTTCCAGCCCTATATGAGCCCTAGATTCACCTCTCTCTGATGAAGAAATTTCTCCTTATTTCAATCCAAAAGTGGCCTGCCACATATTCTTAGACTGTAACTCCTGGTTCTGGATTCCCTGGTCATTGGGAACATCCTCCCTGTCTTTACCCTCTCTGGTCCTTTACGATTTGTATAGGTTTCTGTAGAACTGGTGAAGAAGGGTCACTGGGCTCAAAACATCCACTCTGTTTCATCTCCACAGAGTCTGCCAGACCTGCTGAGTTTCTCCAGCTATTTCTGTGTGTGTTTCAGATTTTCAGCATCCGCAGTATTTTGCTTTCATCAAAGGCACAGAGGGAGCTTGCAGTGTTTGTCCAGAGATCCCTGAAATGGCAGGGAAAAGCAATGAAGGGTCCAAGGTATATTTGGAATATTTTCCAATAAAATCCAAGCCTAGAGAGTAGGAGTAGGGTGGCTTTGCCAGAACTTTATAATTTTCAAATTACAGTACAGCTGGAATACTATGTACAGTTCTCATCAGACTATTTCAGCAAGGGCTGATCACACTAGGCGGTAACCAAAGTGATATATAAGGATGAGCTCTGCAGAAAGAGTGGATCGGCATGAGTTATCATCTTTGGACTAGAAGAGGCTGAGTGAGAGTGGGGAGGACTTTAAAACTATGCAAAGACCAGATGTGCTGAATGGTAGCTTCTGAGAGCTCCCTCTGGGCACTCAAATGGCTGAGCCCAGAGATAAGGATAGCCATGTTAGGGACTCCTTGCTATCACATAGCTGACAAGGAATCTGTCCCACTCTTACTGTCAGGCATTGACGTGTTGGAAGGGTTTGTAAATTGATACTTAGCACGCTTGTGTATCATATACACCTTCTTTGTCTATCGAGACCTGGAGAGGGATTTGCACCTAGTGACAGGCACACTAGCCACTGCGTCACAAGATATCCAGGATGGAATGTATAGAAAGGCCATAATTCCACTAACAGAAAGGTCAATAACTGTAAGGCATAAGTCAGAGTTGCCATTGGCTCACCAGACCATAGAACTGCTCTCTCATTTTTTAAAAAAATGATCTTTATTTTTACTTTGATTTCAATAATATACTTTATTTATGAAAATACCTTGATATAATAGTTACTAAAGCAGAAACAAACAAACATTGGGGGTTGATTCTATCCATAAAACAAACCAAAGGCATTTCTTACTTGAACCAGACTATATTTACGCATAATCGAGGCAGTGAGAGGATCCAATAACTGAACAGACCCCCATTTACCTGAAGGCCTCAGATGGTGGACTTTCTCTGCAGCACCTCAGTAGCAGCTGCCCCTAGGTTTAGCCCATCCTTCAGCATGTAGTCCTGGACCTTGGAACGTGCCAGTCTGCAACACTCAGTTGAGGTTAACTCCTTGCTATTGAACGACCAAAAAAATTCAGGGGCAGACCAAAGAGCGTCTTCCACTAATTTTGTGGTTCTCCAGGTGCAGTTGATGTTTGTCTCAGTGTGTGTCCCCCAAGAACAGACCATAGAGCACAGAGTCCCATTTTTTGGAGCTGCTCAGGATGAACCTCGACAAAAAACACTGCACCTCTCTCCAGACTTCCTTTGCAAAGACACATTCCAGCAAAAGATGTGCGACAGTCTCTACCACCACCATCAGCAGCTTTAGTGACAGCGTTCTGTGGCACAGACACTTTAGAGAGAGACAGCTGCTGGTGTTTTAACCTGAGGGTCACCGTGCCTTAGGTGAGGGGAGAGAGTTTGAGAAGGAGAGCCCTTCATGGTAACCCCAGCTAGTATAAGAATTGCACCCGTCATATTGGCATCACGGGGCATTCTAAACCAGCTCACCAGCCAAATTGGGAGAAAGATTAAAGGGGATTGTTTTAAAAAACAATTTCACCCAGACAAGGTTAGGGTGGCACGGTGGCTCAGGGGTTAGCACTGCTGCCTCACAGCACCAGGGACCTGCGTATGATTCCACCCTCGGGCGACTGTCTGTGTGGAGTTTGCGCATTTTCCCTGTGTCTGTGAGGGTTTCCGTCAGGTGCTCTTGGTTCCTCCCACAGTCCAAAGATTTGCAGGTTAGGCGGATTGGCCGTGATAAATTGTGCACAATATTCAGAGATGTGTAGACTGGGTGGGCAACAGAGGAATGCTCTAAAGTTTGGTGTGGGCTTGTTGGGCTGAAGGGCCTGTTTCCACACTGTAGGGATTCTATGACTCTAATGTGGGAATCTGAAAGTCAGTGCCTAGAAAGATGGTAGAGATAGAAGTCTCCCACATGTTTAGAAATTAATTGGATATGCACTTGAGGTGCTAGAGCATTACAGACCAAGAACTAGAAACTGTGATTCAGCTGGACAATGCTTTTATTCACCAGAATTAGTGGAATGGCCACTTTTTTCATCAAATTCCATTTGAATACTGGATCTCTCTGCCTGTAGGAACCAAAAGTGGCTGTAGAATTGGATAGGTTACTGTCCTTCATCTATTTGCCTCCAGACGATGCAGGCTCACTTGTCGTGAGAATCATTGACTTTCTTTCCTGCAATGACAATGATCACCAAATGTTGCAAAGTAGCCCATGACAATAAAAAACAATGTAGTGAAACTGAACAGTGGAGCTACCGAATGACCTCATAAGTTTAAGCTCCAGGTGAAAACTGGGCACGGAGAGGTTAAAATATGGACTGGTGAAGAACTTAACCAGTTCCAGAAGCTGGGTCTGATAATGTTAATTGAAGCCTGACTTAATGGCGTTGTGAGATCGTCAAGTTTGGTGTCTGGTACAAAGGAAAGCAAATATCACGGGCAAAAGAGTAAAGGACGTGGTTTTGCCACAGCTCACATCTAAACCTTGGCCTAGTGATCCTCTGATTTTAACCTTTGCCGTGGGCTCAGTCCATAAGGCCATAAGACATAGGAGTGGAAGTATGGCCATTCGGCCCATCAAGTCCACTCCGCCATTTAAATCATGGCTGATGGGCATTTCAACTCCACTTCCCTGCACTCTCCCCGTAGCCCTTGATTCCTTGTGAGATCAAGAATATGTCGATCTCTGCCTTGAAGGCATTTAACGTCCCAAGTAACCTCACTCCTACCAAACAGTCAGAGTAACCTCACTCCTACTGAACACTCTGTCACCATTAACTCCAGTTTGAGATGGAGTGGGTAGAGGGGGCTGTGGAATGATACCCAGCGTATTCAAAATGACGCCCATTTTAAGGAATTTCTTCTCTCAGAGTGCAGTGAATCTGTGAAATTCTTGACTTCAGAGAGCTGGGGCATCGAATATATTTAAGGCAGAGATATTAATCAGTAATATTAATAAGCGATTAATTTGTAGTTATTAACAGTAAGGAAAGCGCATTTCAGGTTATCAGCCTCAAATCGCATAGCAGACTGAATGGCCTACTTCAGCTCCTATCCCTCATGATCTTAAAGTAACCCAGGGGTAACTGTTGGATTTTTTAAAATTTATTCACTTGATGAGGGCACCATTGGCCAGGCAGCATTTCTTGCCCATCCCTAATTGCCCAGAGGGCAGTTAAGAGTCAACCCCATTGCTGTGGGTCTGGAGTCACATGTTGGCCGGACTAGGTAAGGATGGCAGTTTCCTTTCCAAAATGAAACTTAAAACTCACCCCCAACTCCACTCTGACTAAGCACGTGAACGTTGGGATTTATGTCAGGAATCAGCGATGGGTGGGAAACAGAGGCCTGGACAATTGCAAGCACAAGCACATTTCAGGTCCTTGCATTGCGAGTGGAGACAAGATGCAAGCAAACCACAGTTAAATCATAACAGAACCTAACCGAATTAAACACGGTGTCCACAAACCAACAAAAACAGCTCCTCAGCTATACTGAGAATAGAGTCAGCTGTGAATAGCACAGCAAATACTAGCTGACTTACTTGAAGTGTGGTGGAAAACCTACACAGCAGTTTTCATACAGTACCCGACTCTGCACTTCTTGTAACCGCAAGGATTTGAAGTCAAAATATCCTTTTGTTTGCTGAGGTGTACTTTTACAAAGACTTACATTTGCAATTTCAAGGAACTGTCTCATCATTAATGGCATAATCTAACAACAAACTTGCATTTGTACAGCACTTCCCACATTCACTGGACATCCAACATACTTTGCAGTCATTGAAGCTCAGTAAGTGATGTTGGGTTAGCTCAGTTAGCTGGCTGGTTCATGATGCCAACCCTGTGGTTAACAATGAAGGGCCCACCTGCTCCATCTCTCCCCTTGTCAAAGGCTGCTGGTGACCTGCAGGTTGAACAACCCACACTTAGGGATTCTATACACAGAAATCAATTGATTCTTGGAATTGTCTTCCTCTCTTTCAGGTGGTGTGACCCTCATCTCTCTCTAATGAGGGAACATCCTTTTATTATAGGTAACGCCACACCCAATATGCACACGACAACCTCTTAGCAGTCAGCAGTGTGTTTAACAGCCAGATCATCTGTATTTTTAGTGATGTTGGTTAAGAGATTAGTTTTGAATAAGTCATTCCGGAATTCCAAAATAATCGTCATAAGATCTCTGTGACAATGCTGTAGCTTTAAGAGGTTATCTGTCCTGGTTTCTTTAAAGAGAGAGATTGAACTAGAAGTGGAGAGCTGGCTAGCCGAGACCACTTGAGTAAATAGCTTGGGAGGCCTTGGGCTTTTGTTGAACAGCCTGCTTGGCAGTGGCCAGCTCTCACAGATCAGGATTTCTGGGACAGTAAGAACTGCCGATGCTTGAGTCAGAGATAACACAGTGCGGAACTGGAGGAACGCAGCAGGCTGAGCAGCATCAGAGGAGCAGGAAAGCTGATGATTTAGGTCTGGACCCTTCTTCAGAAATGAAAAGAAGAATTCTGAAGAAGGGTCCTGACCCAAAATGTCGGCTTTCCTGCTCCTCAAGATGCCTGGCCTGCTATGTTCCTCCGGCTCCACACTGTGTTATCTCAGGATTTCTGGGTTTTGGTTTTTCAGTGGCATCAGAAGCTATTGGAGTCTCGGCAGAATTGGAAGCTTCAGTGAACGTGGCCTGGCTGCTAGTCTCTCTGAATTTTCTCTTGATGTTTCTTCCTCCTGGATTGGAGAACTGCATGTGAGAACCTGTGTCTGAATTTGTTTTTTTGACAAGGACTGTGTTTTTGTGGGATGTTACTATATTGGAAGTTAATTACTAATTGTTACAGTATCTGTTATTTTGTTAAATTTTCCAATAGAGTTATTATCCCAACTTCCTCTTTCTTTGCCTGTAATTTAAGTATAACGGTTAAATAAATTGTATTTTGCTGAACGTTGAGTAGCTTGACAAGTTGGATTGCACCTGGGAGAGACACTTTATGTTTTCTGTTAAAATAAGAAATAGGGTCTCAGAACTGTGTCTGTGTGTTCCTGACATTCTCAGATTTACGATAGTTTGTAAAGGAAGTGAAAATGACAAGTGGAACCTTTCCCACATGCTGACTACCCAGTGCGCAGCCAGACAGCATGGTGGGGGCAGGGTGAATGGGAAAGGGAAATTAGACTGTGATCTGGAAAGGAATAGTGTGCAGGGTGACAGGGAGAAGGTTCAGAGAGTGGCACTGACTAAATTGCTCAGTGTGGATAGAAGGCACAGGTACCAGGGGTCGAATAGCCTCCTCTTGCACTGTCGCAATTTGGTGATGCCATGAACAGAGGGGCTGTTATTCCCATGAGGCCCTTAAATATGACTGCATTTTCTCCCTCCTGCTTGACACCTAAGTGGTCCTAATCAAAGTAAAACCGGGGAGATGGCGGCCTCTGAGCTAATATTTATCTCAGCCAAGATCACCAAGATCCCACTTTGTTATCTCCAGCTCTCCAGTCATTCAGTTTATCATCATTTCAGAGCTGGCTGTGAACACATCAGATGCTGTTTTCCCTCAACCTCAATAGTAACACACTTGATTGGGTGTAAAGCACGATGGGACAATACTGAGATGTCAGAACTAACAGAGGATGGGACTTGAATACGGAGGTGGAAGACAAGGCCTGGGCCGCACCTACTGTGGTTCTAGGAGGGACAAGGAAGGGATGAAAACTAAAGTGTTTGAAATAGAGTGGTTGAGGATTCTGTAAATCACAGTTGGAGGGGTGAGGGAGGAGGAATACCAGATTTGGGAAAAAGAGATATATATCAGGACTGTTGTATACTCTGTCCTGAGGGATCAAATGTACCAGCTCCAACATCAACTCTTTTTATACCTTTGCCTACAGTTAAAGTTTCACCACCAAGTCTACAGTCCTTTCTCAGCTGTTACCAGTCAGTTAAACACGAGAAAAATGGACTTGTTCAAGACAATTGGAGCGGTTGCTCAGTGGTTAGCAGTGCTTCCTCACAGCATCAGGGCCCCAGGTTCGATTCCACCCTCAGGCACCTGTCTGTGTGGAGTTTACATATCCTCACTGTGTCTGTTTGGGTTTCTCTCAGGTGTTCTTGGTTCCTCCCACAGCCAAAAGATGTGCAGCTTAGGTGGATTGGCCGTGCTAAATTGCCCAAAGTACGTATGTGAGGTGGATTAGCCATGGGGGAATATAGGGGATAGGGTAGGATGTCCTTTGGAGGATGGGTGTGGGCCTGAATGGCCTGTTTCCACACTGGAGGGATTCTTTACACCAGAATCAATTGACGGTTGGATTTGTCTTCCTTTCTTTCAGGTGGTATGTGCTATAATAGCAGGGACCTTGCATTACCTCTTCCTGGCAGCGTTCGCCTGGATGTTTTTGGAAGGACTGCACCTTTTTCTCATTGTGAGAGACCTCCGGAAGGTGAAAGTCTCTCAAAAAACAGTGATCAGGAACGTGCACATGTACACAGTCGGTTATGTGCTGCCCGCTGTCGTGCTGGGGATTTCTGCAGCTATCAACCCCAATGGTTTTGGTACATCACAACAGTGAGTACAACAGGAATATAGCCCCAGGCCCTACACTGGATCCAGTTAGCAATACTGCCATGTATAGTATCAGCACTCAGACATTTTCATTGCTCTTAGCAAGCCTACATAGCCAGTTGCTATGAAACAACAGTCACTATGGAGATACAATGGCCTACTGGTATTATTGCTGGACTGTTAATCCAGAGACCCAGGTAATGCTCTGGGCACCTGGGTTCAAATCCTGCCATGGCAGAAGGTGGAATTTGGTTCCAGAAAAATCTGGTATTAAGAACCTAAGTGACCATGAGCCCATTGCCTGTGGAAAGGCCCCATCTGGTTCACTAATGCCCTTTAAGAAAGGAAAGTGCCTTCCCTGTTCTGTCCCAAATGTGACTCCAGACCCACAGCCAACATGCCTGACTCCTCGCTGCCCTCTGAGCAATCAGAGATGGGCAACAAATGCTGGCCTAGCCATCAACACCCTCGTACAGTGAACGGGAAAAAATACCATTGGCAGCACTGCCTCAGGGCACCGGGACCATATTGCAGGCCCTGGGCCTGAGTGTGGCCCTACCATCGCCAGCCTTATGTGTGATGGGCTACTACTTGCATGTTGTGGAGAGAGGACTGCGTTAAAATGCCCAATCTTCCGTGGGCAGCATAGTGGTTGGAGAATCAACGAGAGAACCTTGCTGCATGTTCTGAAGAAACACACTAGATCTTCTAGCAACCAACAAATTCCAAGGACAAGGCTGGAATTTGGTCCCTTGGGGGGATGGTGTCCCTAAACACAGTGGGTTCTAGGTCCCTCCTCAACTGCCCACTTTATGGGACCCAATTCGAGGTGCAGTGAGAAGTTTGAGTTTGGATCTTCTTGCCCAGAGTTTCACCCTGATTGAGGAGTGTAGATCGAGGAGATCAAGTCCATGACATCCTGGGCTCTATAAATTCCCAGCCTCCTCCTACTTCACCACTGCTGAGGTCAGAGGAACCTGCCCTGACCCTGTCAGGTCATGACATTCCGTCAGAACTTTTCTGCAGTGCCATTGGAACAGCTCGACCAGTCCTCCTTACATCTCCAACACGATCCCTGAGCAAGCTAGACGAGAAACATTTGGTTTCTCAACTAAGCATGGACAGCTTTCAGTGGCTCGTACCCCCATCAAGATGGAGATAAGGCAGGGGAGCTCCAGGACTTGAAGACAGATGCATATTTACTCCAACCTCTCCCTCAAAAAAATAGCAGGCTTCACCTACACAACATGTTTAGCTTGCTCATAGCGTTAATTTAAGAATAATTTGTATAGAGCTCAGACTGTGGCTTTCACATAGCGGAACCACACCTTGTAATGAGTGGTGTGTGTTTGTTTTTGAGACTATTTGGTGCTCCATTCTGTGTTTCAGTTGTGGGATAACCTATTTTTTTTGCTGTCTGGTGGTCTACTTGTGGTTAGCTACCTTTTAACATGTTAAAGCCTTCAGCGCATGATGTACACGATTCATCCAGGTTCTCCAAAAATAAACTCCATCCACTGCTCCCTTTTCCTTTCACTGAACACTGAGAGGAAACAAAAAACATGGGTCCCTTTGATCTCTTCATTAACTTTATGTTGAATTGGACATGTTTTTAAGCTGACAACAAGAAGTTCCATTCATACAGCACCTTCAAATGCTGTACAACTTCATGAGGCATTTCATTAGCACCATGGTCAAAGACCAAGTCAGAGACAAAGGTAAGCACTGATCTCCAAAGGCATTTCTGTCGGCCTAAGTCTTTCCGGAGCGTTCAATAGGAGGAGAGAGGTCAAGAAGAGTTTTAACGCTGAGGGATTGGATAGCTAGCACACAACCGGTGCTGGAAACTGGAGATACAAGAGCATACAAAATAGTGATAGCAGGTTCAGCGAGCCTCCTTTCTCAACTCACTTCAATCACTGGCCTCCCATCCCCTTTTCCACCTATTCCTGTGTCCATTGGTTGTCTGAAAGACCAGTCTTTTCCAATCTTTAATCCATTCAGTGGTGCAGCATCCACAACTCAGTGGCTCAGAGGGCTAGCGCTGCAGCCACGCAGCAGCAGGGACCCAGCTTCAATTCCAGCCTGGGCTGACTGTCTATGTGGGGTTTTGCCAATCCTCCCCGTGTCTGTGCAGTTTTCCTCCGAGTGCTCCAGTTTCCTCCCAAGATGTGCAGGTTAAGTGGACTGACCATGCTAAGTTATCCCATAGTGTGGAGATAAGGTGGATTGGCCATGGGAAATGCAGGGTTATAGGGTAGGGGGTTGGATCTCTTTGTCAGGTAAGTATGGACTCAATGGGGTGAATGGCCTGCTTCCTCACCATATAGATTCTATGTCCATGAATTCACAGCATTCTGATACAAGCCCCCCCATCCTGGCCCTAAATGGTCAAGCTGCCCATTCTGGGACTGTAGTCCTTCTGTGTTCTCAATTCACCAGCCTTTCAGTCCCTACCCTGCCAGGTCCCATGAGAGTATGAGAGTAGAACACAGAAGAAATACACCCTGCAATACCTCTCCCACTTCCACAAGCAGGAAATGTAGAGAGAGGATTTAATGGATCAGCAGACAAGCCTGTGAGGTATGCTGTGATAGATCATGTGACTGAGACTCTGCTAGGAGGTCGGAGTCAGAGCAGACCTAGGCAGAGATACCCACTGCTAAATCATCATACAACAGAATCCTAATGGTGCAGAAAGAGGCCATTCAGCCTATCATGTCTGGACCAGCTGACTGTATATTTATAACATTGTGCCTTTTCCCCATAATCCTATACATTGTGTCAATCAAAAAACCATCCAATGCCCCTCCTGAATGCCTAAATTGAACCTGCCTTCACCACATCTCCAGGCAGTGCATTCCAGACCTTAATTACTCACTGCATTAAAGAGTTTTATCTTGCTTTGCATTTGCTTCTTTTGCAAAAGAAACTTGAAAACTGTGCCCCCGATGCTTGATCAACTTCTCTAATTGTTTCTTATAACTGATGTGTTTGATCCCATCCATTCTTGTAAACCCCTTTGAACTCTGTCCATTTCATTCACCTCACTCCCATATAGCATGACACCCATGATACTCCAGGTGAGGATTAAGCAGCGTTTTATGTGACTTAATCATAACCTCCATCTTCTTTACTCAATGACCTATTTATAGCCCCTAGAATAGTGGGACATGGGCATCGCTGGCTGGGTGAGCATTTATTGTCCATCCCTAGTTGCCCTTGAGAAAGTTGTAATAAGCTGCCTTATAGAATCACATAGCACAGAAACAGAGTCTTCAATCCAACTCAATCACGCCAACCAAGTTTCCCAAACTAAACCAGTCCTACCTGCCTGCATTTGGCCCACATCCCTCTAAACCCCTTTTATTCATGAACCTGTTCAAATATCATTAACATGTTGTAACTGTACCTGCCTCTACCACTTCCTCTATCAGTTCGTTCCACATACGAACCACCCTCTGTATGAAAATGATGGCCCTCAGGTCCCTTTTAAATTTATCTCCTCTCACCTTAAAATTATGGTGGTTTGTTTTGAACTCCTTTATCCTGGAGAAAAGGCCCTTGTCAATCATCTCATGATTATATATGTCTCTGTAAGGTCACCTCTCAATACTCTATGCTCCAGTGAAAAAAGTCCCAGCCTATCCAGCCTCTTCTTATAAAGCTAATCTTTCAGTGCCTGTAACACCCTGGTAAAGTTTATCTGTGCCCTTTCCAATTTAATAATGCCCTTCCTAGAAAGCAGTCAATGTTTTGACCTCAACCACTTTCTCTGGCAGTGAATTCTGTAAGTTCACCGCTCTCCAAGTGAAGAAATTTCTCCTCCTCTCAGTCCCAAAAGATTTATCCCTTATCCTTAAATTATGACCCCTGGTCCTGGACATCCCCCACCATTGGGAATATCCGTTTTGTATCTAACTTGTCTGGTCCTCTTGTAATTTTATAGGTTTCTATGAGGTCCCCATACTCCTTCATTCCAGCAAATACAATCAAAACTACCTCAATCTCTCCTCACACTTCAGCCCTGGGTTGCCAGGAATCAATTTGGTACATTCCCTCTATTGTAAGAGCTTCCTTCCTCGGATGAGATCAAGACAACGCACAATATTCTAGGTGTGGTCTCACCAATGCGCTGGAGACTGCAGTAAGATATTCTTGTTCCTGTACTCAAACCCTCTCACTATAAAGACCAACAACAGATTCTGTCCTTTTCTGCCCACTGCATCTGTGCTCTATCATTCACCAGCTGGAGCATGAGGTCACTCCCTGAGATGGTAGGGCTACCTTAGATTGGGAAAACTGGGCCTTTAATCTCTACAGTCTCAAAGAGTGAGAGACCATCTCATTTAAACAGTCAAGTTCCTTGCAGGGATAGATAGGGGTGACGTAGGTTAGATTGGTTGACAAGTCCAGAACTGAGGTCACAATGCAAAAACAAAATGCCTGAGGACTGAGCTGAGGAGAAATGTTTGCTATGATTTGCTGAAGTTGAAACACAGCCACTAATAGTAGCTGCTCAAAAATCAATCAACCTCTTTCCTCTGGTGTCACTCTTGGTGTGTTTTTCACTTTTCTTTGCATTGCTATATCTGGTGACCATTTCCTCACACACTCTTATCATTGTCGGCGACTGTGTGTGCACCCTCCTCTCTCCTGCAAATTGTTTATCAATACTATTTAATAAAACATCTTGGAGTTTAGTTTGAGCTCACGGTGAAACAGGAATGTTCATAACCAGAGGGATAGATCACTTATTCCTCAAAGCATTGAAAGAGAAAACAGAAAAATAAAGCACTAACTTCTCCGTGGCTAGTTCGCATTTCATGTGAAGGTATGATCAAACATAACATTTTGCTTCATTTTACTTAAAATAAAAATATTTTATTAGCCTTGGAGGTTGAAGGCTGACCTTATAGAGGTTTACAAAATCGTGAAGGGTAAAGATAAGATGAATGGTAGGTGTCTTTCCCCAGGGGTGGGGGATTTCGCAAGAAGGGGGTGTACTTTTAAGGTGAGAGGAGAAGGATTTAAAAAAAGACACAAGGGACAATTTTTGTACACAAAGTGGTTCATGTGTGGCATGAACTTCCAGAGGAAGTGGTGGATGTGGGCACAGTTACAATGTTTAAAAGTCATTCAGATAAGTATATGAATAGGAAAGGTTTGGAGGGATATGGGTCGGGGCAGACAGGTTGGACTAGTTTAGTTTGGGATTATGGTCAGTATGGACTGATTGAACCAAAGGGTCTGTTTCCATGCTGTATAACTCTACAACCCTATTTAAGAAAACTAAATAAAATTTTAAATCACTGAAAACATGTACCAACAAGGAAATCCAGAAGTCCAAAGAAGTGTTGCCTTTAATCTCAAGGAGTGAGCTAATTTCAAATAATGCAAAGATTCAGTACAATAATGTAGAAAAATGATTTTCTCTAATAGGGGCATGAAGAGCAAAGGGATTGGCAGGGATGATGTTTACCGTAGCGGGGGGGACAATCTAGGACAGAGAACCACAGTCAAAAGAGACATTTAAGAGTGAGATGTGGAGTAATTTCCATCATAAAGTCAGGAGTAGGGGATGTTTGCACAATTCAGCACCATTCGTGACTCCTCAGATACTGAAGCAGCCCATGTTCAAATGCAAAAGGATCTGATAATATCCTGGCTTGGGCTGACAAGTAGCAAATAATATTCATGCCATCTCCAATAAGAGACAATCTAACCACCGACCCTTGACATCCAAAGGCATTATCATCACTAATTCCTCTCTATCAGTTTCCATGGGGTTACCATTAGTCAGAAACTAAGCTGAGCTCACCATATTACAAGAGTTGGCAGAGGCTGGGAATCCTGCAGAGAGTAATTCACTTCTTGGTTCCCCAAAGCCTGCTCACCACCTGCAAGGCACAAGTCAAGAGTGAGAGACAGTAGGAACTGCTGATGCTGAAGTCTGAAATAACAAGGTGTGGAACTGGATGAACACAGCAGGCCAGGCAGCATCGGAGGAGCAGGAAAGCTGACATTTCGGGTTTGGACCCTTCTTCAGAAATGGGGAAGATGAGGTGTTGAGGGCCAAAGAATCAGAAGTTTTGGAGGAGGTAGAGGGTATGGGTGGTGTCACGGACGTGGGTGGGGAGTTCCTGGACCAGGGGGAGAAAATGGAGTAAAAATAAGTAGAGATGAGTTCGGTGGGACAGGAGTGGGTGGAGACAGTGGGTCAACCAGGGCAAGTCAGGCTTGTGGGTTTTGGGAAGGAGATAGAAGCGGGCGACGTAGAGTTAGGGAACGGTGAGGTTGGAGGTTGTGGGTGGGAGGTCACCTGAGGTGATGAGGTTGTAGATGGTCTGGGAGATGTTGTTTTGGTGGTCAGGGGTTGGGCCATGATCGAGGGGGCAGTAGGAGGAAGTGTCAGAGAGTTGGCGCCTGGCCTTAGTGATGTAAAGGTCAGTACACCAGTGTACTCTATCACAGAAGGTGCTGGAGGCCAAATCACTGAATATATTTAAGGAACAAATAGATTTCTAAATGAATCAAGATATGGGGGATGAGTGTGAGTATGGTGTCAAGGTAGAGGATTAGCTATGATCGTATAGAACAGTGGTGCTAGCTACCCAGGTCAAATGCTACAGCTGCTCCTGTTTACTATGTTTTGATAGACATTATCTTGAAATCAAGAAGCAATTTATCATGTAAAGGGTAATGGAAATCAGCAATTCTTTTTTCCCGAAGGACTAGAAATAATGGGAGATAATTGAAGCTTTCAAAGGTTTGAGTATCTTTAAGAGATAGTTTCATGATTAGTCAGGGGATCAAGGGTATCCGGAGAAAACAGGGGGATGGAGTTGATAAACACATCAGCAGACTTGATGGGCTGAATAGCCTAATTCTGCTCCTAAATCTTATTGTCTTATGGCCAAATAGTTTATGAAGGGATGCAGAGCGAAAATGAGGCACTGGACAGTTAGAAGTGCATGAACAAGTCTAAATTGAATGGTTCGAGAGGCCTGAGGGGATCGAGTGGCCTTGTACTATTCTGAATAAAGGATTGCGTGAAGCATAGTGACTCTCACAGGGATCTTTTATCAGGGGCTACACAGTTTCACTGCTGACATTGTGTTCAATACACTTTTCTTTCTCATTCTGCCTTCATGTTGACTGAGTTATGTGAAGAAAAGCTGAAGTTGTTCTCCTTAGAGCAGAGAAGATTGAGAAGGTTTGATATAGAATATTCGTAATCCTGAACAACTTTCAAAGAGGTTCATGATGGGCTGAAGGGGCTTTCATATGTACTGTAAACTTCTAAATAAGGAAGAAGCAGTTTCGAGTGGTTGAAGACATAGATTGAAGGTGATTGGAAGATGAACCAGAAACAATATGCAAAAGAAATCAAACCACAAGTGAGCTATTACAATCAGAAATGCATTGTCTGAAAGGTGTTGGAAGCAAAGCTGATTCTAACTTTCGAAAAGGGATTGGGGTAAACATTTGAAAGGGGCAAAAGTATTGCAGGGTCAGAGGGAAGGTACAGGATGCAGGAGCCTTTTCAATGAGCCAGCATTAGCACAATGGATCAAATAGCAGTCTGATTCCCTGGGGGGGTAACAGAAAGCCACAGAGACAAGTCTCTGACCTTCCACGCACTGCGAGGAAGAAGCACTCACAATCTTAGAGAGAGAGGCCCCTGAAACAGAGAGACAGTTGAGATCTGCAGATTTACAGATGCACGTTTCACCTCGAAAGCCTCCAATGATAGCTGTTCTCAGTACTTCTGCTGTAAATCAAATATCAACGCTGATTAGGAAACCGTTGTAACCTCTCTTCCTGTTACTTGTCCTCTGGATATGCTTGAGGGAGAAGGCAAAAAGGCTGCACCAGCCATCCTTTACTAAGACGAGCTCAGGGACAAACACCATCAGCTCACACAAGCTCAAAGACAACAGACACATCATACTTTAACAAGAGAGAGTGCTGTTGTCTCATGAAGGAGAAGAGTAGCTGCTGGAGCACATCTAAGTTGTCATTTGATGAAAAAACCTTGGCATTTAGTGAGCATGGGCTATTAATCCAGAAACTCAGCTAATTGGGGCGGCATGATGGCTCAGCGGTTAGCACTGCTGCCTCACAGGGATCTGAGATCAATTCCACCCTTGGGTGACTTTCTGTGTGAAGTTTGCAGATTCTCCCCATATCTGGGTTTCTTCTGGGTGTAGATTGGGTGGATTATAGGGGGATGGGTCTGGGTGGGATGTTCTGAGGGTCACAGAACATAGAACAGTGCAGCACTGTATAGGCCCTTTGACCCATGATGTTGTGCCGAACTTTTACCCTAAACCTAAGTTCTATCTACCCCTACCTTATACAATCATCCATTGCCTTACTAATAGCCGCTTAAGTGCCCCTAATGAGGCCAACTCCACTCCCTCTCTGGGAATGCATTCCGAGCCCCTACCACTCTCTGAGTAAAGAACCAACCTCTGACGTCTCCCCTATATCTACCTCCCTGTTTATTCAGGGATAAATACTGGCTAGGAGATTGTGGATGACTTCCACACTCTTCTGCGCCACAGGAATTTTTACATCCACCTGACGGACAGATTATTCAGTTGAGAAAAAATGTTTAGTTACATTCTACCCTCAGAGAGTCTTTTTCTCATAATTTTACCTGCAGTGCTCCTCCAAACATCGAGACCAAAACCATTAGAAGTGTCAGATATTCGGCAAACACATCCCACCAGGGCTTCAGAATTTTGAATGCTGGGTCTTGTTCTCCAAAATACGATAATTCCGTCACTGGAATCATTTTTGGTGTGGACCTGTCATACCGAAGGGCCTGTTTCCACAGTGTAGGGATTCTATGTTCTGGGAAGCTGGCTTCAAATCCCTCCACAGCCGATGATGGAATTTGAATTCAATTTAAAAAAATCTGGAATTAAGAATCTAAAGATGGCCAGGCATTGATTGTCAGGAGAAAACCATCTGGCTCACTAACGTATTTTGGGAAGGAAATCAGCTGTCCTTCCCCCGTCTGGTCTACATGTGACCCCAAAGCCACACCAGTATTGTTGGCTCTCAATCGCCCTCTGAAATGGTCTGGCATCCATTCAGTTGTACCAATCACTACAAAGTCTCAAAGAAATGAAACTGGACGGATCACCTAGCATCGATCCAGACACCGGAAAAGCCAAAGGCTTGTTGACCCTGCAAAGTATTTCTTACCAACACCAGGGGGTTAGTGCCAAAATTTGGAGACCTGTCTTACAGACCAGTCAAGCAACAGCCTGGCATAGCCATACTCTTGGAATCATATCTTACAGTCAATGTCCCAGGCACCGCCATCACCATCCCTGGATATGTCCTGTCCCAGCAGAGGGGGCAGTACAGTGGTATACAGTTGGGAGGGAGTTGTCCTGGGAGTCCTCAATATTGACTCTGGACCCCACGGAGCCTCTTGGCTTCAGGTTAAACACGGGCAAGGAAACCTCCTGCTGATTACCACAAGGCACCCTCCCTCAGCTGATGCATTAGTACTCCTCCATGTTGAACAACATGGGCACAGAGTGTACTCTGGGTGGGGGATTTCAATGTCCACCACCGAGAGTGGCTGGGCAGCAGCTCTACTGATTGAGCTGGTCGGGTCCTACAGGACATAACTGCTTGACTGGGCAGGTGGTGAGGGAACCAACAAGAGGGAAAAATCATGCTTGACCTCTACCTTACTAATCTTCTGGGTACAGATGCATCTGTCCATGACAGTATCAGTAAGAATGACTACCACACAGTCCTTACGTAGGCAAAGTCCCGCCTTCACATTGAGAACAACCCCCATCGTGTTGTATGGCACTATCACCGAGCTAAATGGGACAGACTTCGCTCAGATCCAGCAACTCAAGACTGGGACATCCATGAGGCGCTATAGGCCGTCAACAGCAGCAGAACTGTACTCCAGCACAATCTGTAACCTCATGGCCCTGTACATCTCCCACTCATCCATTACCATCAAGCCAGGGGATCAACCGTGGTTCAATGGAGAGTGCAGGAGGGCATGCGAAGAACAGCACCAGGCATACGTGCAAATGAGGTGTCAACCTGGTGAAGCTACCAAACAGGACTACTTGCATGCTAAACAGCATAAATAGCAAGTGATAGACGGAGCTAAGTGATCCCACAACCAGTGGATCACATCTAAGCTCTGCTGTCCTGCCAATCATGAATGGTAGTGAACAATTAAACAACTCACTAGAGGATGATGCTCTACAAATATTCCCATCCTCAGTGATGGAAGGGCCCAGCACATCAGTGCAAAAGATAATGTTGAAGCATTCGCAGCAATCTTCAACCAGCAGTGCCAAGTGGGTGATCCATCACAGTCTCCTCCAGTGGTCCCCAGCATTACAGATACCAGTCTTCAGCCAATTCGATTCACTCTACATGATATCAAGAATGGTTGGAGACTCTGGATACTGCAAAGGTACAGGCCCTGACAACATTCTGGAAATAATATTTAAGCCTGTGGTCCAGAGCTTGCCGCTCCCTTAGCCAAGCTCTTCCAGTACAGTTGTAATACTGGCATCTACCCGACAATGTGGAAAATTGCCCAGCTATATCTTGTGTGTTAAAAGCAGGACTAATCCAACCGGGGCAATTGCCAGTCTACTCTTGAATGGAGAAGCAGATACATGGGACACCACGCCCTGCAAGTCTCCCTCCAAGCCACTCACCATCCTGACTTGGAAATACATCACCATTCCTTCATTGTCAATGAGTCATAATCGTGGAATTCCCTCTATAATGGAACTATGGGTCTACCTGTAGCACGTGGACTGCATTGGTTCCAAAAGGCAGCTCACCACTAGCCTTCTCAAGTGCAACTAGGGACAGGCAGTAAATGCTGAACAGCTAGCGATGCCAAAATCCTTTAAATGAATAGAAAAAGAGTCTAGGGACATAGTGAGCTAACAAGGTGTAGAGCTGGATGAACACAGCAGGCCAAGCAGCATCAGAGGAGCAAGAAAGCTGATGTTTCGGGCCTAGACCCTTCTTCAGGAATGGAGGAGGAGAAGGAGCTCTGAAATAAAAAGGGAGGAGTCATAGTGGGGGCAGATAGGGACATAGTACTGATTTAATCAAACTCTGCTACTTGTACATTGAGATACCAATCCTAATATCTCTTGTCAATAAGTATCTATACTACATTCACCATGAGCCTGTTGGTTCCTTATCTCTAAGATTGTTTCCCTCCTCATGTGCTGTAACATCGTGGTTTATCAACACAGCTCTACAGTGTCGTGTCTAAGGTCTTAACTTTTCCATTCTTTGTCTAGGCTCAGTCTCTGTTACTGAATTCAGAAGAGACCTGTGGCCCATTGAATCTGTACCATCATCTGTGACATTATCATATGCACATCTCGTTATATTGTACATAGGAACTGGAGTTTCTGTGCTTTAGATTTATCAAATTGATTTCCGGGATGGCAAGACTGGTGTACCAGGGAAAATTGAGTCGGTTAGGATTGTATTTCACTGAAGTGTAGAAGAATGAGAGGGGTTGTCTCATAGAGCCCTCTAAATTTCTAACGGGACTAGACAAGCCAGATGCAGGAAGGGTGTCCCTAATGATGACAGATAAGCCTTTTAGGATTGGGCTGAGGAGAAATGTCTTCACCCAGATAGTGGTGAGCCTGTGGAATTCATTACCACAGGAAGTGGCTGAGGATAAAACAAGATGTGTTTTCAACAAGGAGGTAGATAAAACTGTTGTGGTTAAAAACATCAAGGAAAATAGGGGCAGGGTGGGATTAGGGTATTGAGCTCGATAATCGGCCAAGATATTATTGAATGGCAGAGCAGGCATAAGGGGTTGAATGGCTTACTCTTGCTTCTATATTTCTACATTGAGCCCATTCCGCCTTTTAAAGACTGATCTGTGACCTGATTTATCATATCCCTTCACAAATCCCTCAAATCCCTTCAGCAAGCAACAACCTTTCAGATTTATGACTGATCTAGCATTGACTGCTTTCTACAAAAGAGAGTTCCAAACATTTCCGACCCTTCACGTGTGTGGAAGCATTTTTTAGTCTCACTTCCAAATGGTCTGGTTCTGATTATTTGAATTTGCCCCTTAGCCTTGGACAGCCAGCTGGTATTCACCCCACCAGTTCCTCTTGCTGTCAGAACATTTTTACCAAATCATCCCTGAAACTCTTAAGTTGCAGGACTTATGATTCCAGTTTGGACTCTCCTTCTCCTTGCACCTTCAGCATTGAAATCCGAGTATCTTTCTTGTAAATTTACAGGACACTCTAACCACAACCGGTATGACCTTTCTAAGGTGTGAGACTGAAAAGGGCTCACCGTTTGGCATTTGGTTTGTGAGTTATAGAGTCATATAACATAAAAACAAACTCATCAGTCTAACTATGGTCTATGCTGACCATAATTCCAAACTAAACTGGTCCCACCTGCCTGCTTCTAGCTCATATCCCTCCAAACAGTTCTTATTCATGTACTTATCCAAATGTCTGTTAAACATTGCAACTGTACCCACATCCACATCTTCCTCAGGAAGTTCGTTCCACATGTAAACAATCCTCTGTGTAAAATGCTTGCCCCTCATGTCTTTTTTTCAAAAATCTTTCACCTCTCACCTTAACATTTGCCCCCTGGTCTTTAAATTCCCCAACCCAAGGCAAAGGCATTTGCCGTTCGCCTTATGATTTTATAAACCTCAGTAAGGCCATCTCTCATCCTCCTACACCGAAAAGAGTCTTAGCCTATGCGGCCTCTCCTTACAACTCAAACCCTCATTCCTTGCAACATCATGGCAAATCTTTTCTAAGCCCTCTCCAGTTTAACAATATCCTTCCTATAACTGGGCAACCAGAACTGAACGCAATATTCCAGGGGGGCCTCACCAATGTCCTGAGGTTTACTTTTAAAAGATCAATACCTACAGAACAAAACTGTGGCCCATTGCATTTCACTTTTGCTACTTTCTAAGCAGCCTACCACTGCATCCCCTCCTCCATGCGACACATTTCCTTCAGGAGATTCCCAATGGAAAGTGGGAGCTAGTGGGAAGGGAGAACAACTGTAGCAAGTGTCAATCAGGCAGCTGGTAACTGGCTGAAGAAAAGAGAGAGGGTGAGAAATGATCTCCAAAGAGCTATTTTTACCAAGCTTTGGGTGATCCTTTTGTTTGATCATCCTTTTCATTTCGTGATGCCTTTCCCAAGGGCCTTGGGCAAGTTGATGCATAATTTACTAGGGAGATCTAGACACATGTATTTGCAGACGAGGCAACATAGCTGGGCTAACAGTGTTCTGAAGGCTTTTGGCCCCTGAAACTTGGACACGTAAGTTGCCAAAGAAATGGAGGCTGGTGTAAAACTCTTAAGATCCTGGACAGCCATCACTCAGTTGGAAAACCCCAACTGATGGGCACTTCTTGGGTTGTTCCCATTCATTAGCGGGGCAGAGTTAAACGTAATTTTGACACATTGGTGTGGAATCAAAACCAGGCCGGTGTGGGAGTCTTAATTAATTTCTTTATGTAAACTACAGGAGCAATAAAATGCGGGTTTTAGGAAATCTTTTTCATTATCCATTTAAAAAATGAACTCTTTGGAAACCCATCTGTATCACATAAGTAGACATGTCCGGGATTTAGAATGTTGGAATATTACTGGTAGTTAAAAACCAGTATTTTGGTTCACCTAGAGGTTAAAAGTTAAAAACTGCCCTGAAGTCAACTCCGTACTAATGGGGGCAGTGCAAATGGTGGCCAATGAATTCAATTGCAGGAGACATTTGTGCGGTTCAAGCTTTTGAGACAAGTTTCATTTTACTTTGAAGCCTGACTTCCTAGGCCTTGGGAAACACTACAAGTGAAAAATAGTCAAATCCATTTTGTAAGTGCCATTACAGCACTGCCCGGGGATCAAGAGAAACGGGAGTTCTTTCTCCAAGCCCTACAAAGTGCCCAGTAATCCAACCAAACCATCACCACTTGTCTCAACACCTCCTTATCCTACCCCTTCTCACCCACCCTGGCATCCTCTCCCATCCAGCCCCATGTCAGTGCATTGCATTATTGGAATTGGGAGGCCACGTTGCTTCTATGTAGGACATTAATGAGACCACTTTTGGAATACTGTGTTCAGTTCTGGTCTCCCTGCCATAGGAAGGATGTTGTTAAACTTGAAAGGGTGTAGACAAGATTTACAAGCATGTTGCCAGGGTTGGAGCATTTGAGCAATGGGGAGAGGCTGAACAGACTGTGGCTATTTTCCCTACAGCTTCTGAGGGTGGTCTTATAGGGGCATATAAAATCATGAGGGGCATCGGTAGGGTGAATAGCCATGGTCTTTTCCCCAGGGTAAGGGAATCCAAAACTAGAGGGCACAGGTTTAAGGTGAGAGGGGAAATATTTAAAAGGGGCCTAAGGAGTAACTTTTTTACACAGAGGGTGCTGTGTGTATGGAATGAGCTGCCAGAGGAAGTGGTAGAGGCTGGTGCAGTTACAACATTTAAAAGACATCTGGGTGAGTACATGATTAGGAAGGTTTAGAGGGATATGAGCCAAATGCTGGCAAATGGGTCTGGGTTAATTTAGGATTTCCGGTCAGCATGGACAAGTTGGACTGAAGGGTCTCTTTCCATACTGTAAGACTCTATGACACTACAACTCTCTTTCCCCCCCATTCCTCACTCCACCACAGGATTTCAACAAGCAGCGAGCCTGTCAATTAAAGCAAGCTCTCAGGCTGGATCCTTTAGAAAAAGCTTTAAAAAAACGACTTGCAGTTAAAACCCGCAGTATGTTCAGAAAACAAACATTTCTATATTCTCCAACATCATAGGTTTTGACTCTGCCACCTTCCTCCACTCCAACCACACTTCAAAGTCAATATCTGAGGCATTATCTTATCAATGAATCAAAAAAGTAGCAGATAAGTTACAGGATAGATGTGTCTCCCGCTTTCTGAGTGCAACCTTTCTTTCATTCACAGCTGTTGGCTACAGTTGGAGAAGGGATTTATCTGGAGTTTCCTCGGACCTGTTTGCTTCATCATTGTGGTAGATATGTCATTTTTGTTCACATCATTAATGGAATGTTAGTTCATTGTCCAACTCCAAATTCTAAAGCAATGCACAGCGTAAAACATTTGCTCTTTCCTTAAAACGCAGTCCTTACTTTAATTCAAATTTCTTAAATCATTGTTTCCAAATTAATAGGTCAACACAATTCTCCTTATTTCCATACTGCTGATACTGCAGAAACAACTCTCTGGGCTTAACACTAAAGTGTCGAAGATCAAAGACAAACGGTAAGTTCAATTCATTGATTTCTGCCTCTCGTATTGCAGAGCTGGAGGAAATGGTGGTAATATCACAGGAAAAGTAACACAGGGATCCAGGACATTGGTTAGGTCATTTTTGAAATACTGTGTTCATTTCTAGTCTCCCTGCTATGGGAAGGATGTTGTCAAACTTGAAAGGGTTCAGAAAAGATTTACAAGCATGTTGCCAGGGTTGGAGGGTTTGAGATACAGGGACAGGCCGAATAGGCTGGGGTAATCGGAGATAATAAGAACTTCTGGAGAATCTGAGATAACAAGGTGTGGAGCTGGTTGAACACAGCAGGCCAGGAAGCATCTTAGGAGCAGCAAGGCTGACGTTTCGGGCCTAGACCCTTCGGGGGTCCCCCTGCTCCTAAGATGCTGCTTGGCCTGCTGTGTTCTTCCAGCTCCACACCTTGTTATCTTGAATAGGCTGGGGGCTGTTTTCACTGGAGCATTAGAGGCTGAGGGGGTGATCTTATAGACATTTTTAAAATCATGACGGGCATGGATTGGGTGAATAGCGAAGGTATTTTTTCCCAGGGTATGGGAGTGCAAACTGACAGGGCATAGAATCCCTGCAGTGCAGTAGCAGGCCATTCAGCTCATCAAGCCCACACCAACCCTCCAAAGAAAGTCTCACCCAGACCTACCCCCTTACTCTAAAATCCTATATTCCCCATGACCAATCCATCTACAGACTGTGGGAGAAGACTGGAGCACCTGGAAGAAATCCACACAGGCATGGAGAGAACATACAAACTCCCCATAGACAGTCAACTGAGGGATGGAATTAAACCTGGATTCCTAGCACTCTGAGGCAGCAGTGCTAACCACTGAGCCACCGTGCCGCCCTAAGGTTTAAGTTGATAGGGGAAAGATTATAAAGGGTCCAAAGGGGCAACTATTTCACACAGAGGGCAGTGTGTACGTGGAACAAGCTGCCAGAGGAAGTGGTGGAGGCTGGTACAATTACAACATTTAAAAGGCATCTGGATGGGGACATGAATAGGAAGGGTTTAGAGGGATATGGGCCAAATGCTGGCAAATGGGACTAGATTAATTTAGGATATCTGGTTGGCATGGATGAGTTAGAAGGGTCTATTTCCGAGCTGTACATCTCTATGACTGCAATGCTGTCGGTCATGAGTCTGACAGCAGGAGGTCGGTTTTAATTTCAATTCAATTAAATTCAATTCATAAAACCTGGCAGTGAAATCACATTGTGGTAGTTGATACAATTGTAGCCATCATCAATATTGCAGCAACGAAACTGGTTCACGAAAGTGATGATAGCACAGGAAATCTGCTACCCTTCCAGAGTCTAGCCTACATATGACTCCACAATCCATGTGATAGATTCATGGACTGCCCCCTGACATAGCTTGGAAGCCACTCACTTCCATTAGGAATGGGTAACAAATGTTCCCTTCATGTTAGTGTATCAGATGAGTTTATTTACACCAGTCAATGAGTGCTTTTTGGAGACGGGGCATCATGTTTGTGCAGTTGTAGTGTCACTACCTCTGATCCAGGAGGCCTGTGTTCAAGTGAATTAGTGTCTTCTTTTTAAAAGATAGCTCATTTTATGAGATAACAAGCTGGATGAGCACAGCAGGCCAAGTAGCATCAGAGGAGCAGGAAGGCTGATGTTTCAGGTCTTGACCCTTCTGAGACTAGCTCTGAGTTCCAAATTTAATAAATTGAACTTAAACTTGGCCGAGTGAGATTTGAACCCATGACCGCAGGCCTCAGGTGTGGTGATTAAGTGAAATTGCCACTCCACCACCATCGCCTGGCACAAGCCGGACTGAAGTGTACACTGATGTGAGGGCTGGCTTTTAGATGGTACATTTCTCATTGACATATAAGGTCCTATGGCTCTATTTCAAAGCTGAGCAAGAGGATCCCCCAATGGTGATGGATCCATCATTCACATCTCAGTGTAAATAATCTGACCACCATGACATTCCTCTATGTGGGAGCTTGCTGTGCACAAATTGGCTGGCGTACTGGCTAATGATAGGAGCGAGACGTACAGACAGGTGTTTCTGCAGGCAACTTAAGACTGCAATGAGGACTGATTTCTTCTCTCACGGGGTTGAGACTGTTTGGAACTTCCTGCCACAGAGAGCTGCGGGGGCAGAGTCCTTGTGCATACTTAAGGCTGAGGCAGATTCTTGAACTGGAGAGGAATCAACAGTTACAGGGAAAACCCAGAAAAGTGTCCACAAGGAACATCAGATCAGCCGTGATCCAGTTGAATGCTGGAGCAGGCTCAAGGGTCTGAAAGCCCTGTTCCTGTTTCTTTGTGGTCTTCTGGTCTTGGATGTGACCCCAGGATAGAGTCAGGGTCAAGGATGTCTCTGAGTGACCACAGGGTATCCTGAAGGGGAAATGAAAGCAGTGAGATCATCCTGGGAGGAGTGGAGCAGGTAGAAAGTAGGCTGAGGTATTGCAAAAAGAAATTAGGGAGCACAGTCACACATTGAAAAGCAGGAATAAAGGGCCATGGGTAAAACACAACTGGTCCCAGTATTTCCAGAAATGAACCCATTGATCCAGGAATCTGTAGCCCTCTCAATTCTTCAGCCATAAATTCATTTGCTTTATCCGCCAATTGCTAAACTCACTGGTATATGGCACCGGGAGAAATTCTGAGGTGATGACCCTTTTCAATGCGTGACCGAGCTCCTTAATTTGTTGTAGGACCTCAAAGGACTTCTCCCAGTGCCACGTGCTAGTGAGTATAGCAATAGGCAAAGAGGCAGACGAATTTATGGCTGAAGAATTGAAAGGGCTACAGATTCCTGGAACAATGGATTCAATTTTGGGAATGCTGAGACCAGTTGTGTTTTACCCATGACCCTTCATTCCCTTCCAGATCAAGAACCTAGTCTGACAGATTGAACCTGAGCTGAAACAGGACCAACAGGGGGAATGACCTCTGCTGTTGGTGGCAGTTAAGCTAATTTGGAAAGGAGGAGCTCAGGGGGTGATACACAACCAAAGCAGCTTGGAAAGATGCCGTGGGGGTGCGTAGGTAATGAAGTGGGTTTGCCCAGATATGGCAAGACATCTCACAAGGCCTGACAGTGAAATACCCTCCAAACATTTCAACACAACTCACACTTGGGGCCCATAAAACTGAATCTGTAAAGTCACTGTAACACAAATTATTTTCATGCTTACTGCTTTTCCAACATTCCTAAGACTTTGGGAATTATTTTGCCATGCAATATCCCTCTGTTAGCCTCCATTTAAGGTTCTGCAGCCGCTATTTTGATCAAGATTTGGCTTCCTCCCTTTGTTTGAGGATTGCAATCACTCAAGGCTTACCACTACATAGAACTAGTAGGGCACACACTCCCAAACCACTTTTAACAAACTACACGTTGGGATGGACAGTCAGAACCCAGTGTCCAACACGTGGCCTGTCTCAAACATGGCACAGTTATCCTCAATTGTCCATCTCCAGTGGCCAAACAATCTGCCATGAGTTGCATTCTCCACCTCCTTCCTTGTACACAGTTCTGAAAGGGCTGCTACAGGACTGTATGCAGTAATTGGCACCAAGTAGGCACTGGTTCGGAGTATAGGTGGACCTTGTGGGAGTCAGGCCTGTGGCAAATGTATTCCTAACAAGCTCTGCAATAACCTAGCTCATCTTCATGCAATCTTGGTTAGAGTATTACAACGAGGCTCTATTTTGTTTGGACAACAAGACTATCCTAGATGGACCAGGAAATCCAGGTTCTAATCCAAATTTTAGACTTGAAAGAACTCACATGTAACATGGTAAAAACAAGGAAATCCCTGCCACACAACAGCGGTCACCTGCACCTTTTTTAAATGCGCCAACTAAAATAAACCAGATCGTCAGGAAAAGCCAGAGATAAACTATGGTGGCGACGCAAAAGACTTGAAAATAAATACTTTACTGTTTGCGTCAACGCCCCCGCCCCCCCCGCCCCACCCCACCCCAAGACTATGTAATAGCATTCAACTCTGAAGAATACTTCAGAAAATGATATGGAAAACATTTTGGAAGACCATGGGAGCACACACGTAGCTCCAAGGCAGAGGTGCAGCTACATCATTACGCACCAGTCTATGGAAGTAGTTCTGAGTCCAAGTTGATTCAGTATGAGCTGACTGGACATTAAGGACTGCATGTGCCCAAGCCAAAAATCCCTTGGGAAAACTCAAACAAAAGAGTGATTCAAGCTGAAAGGGAAGTGACTTTGTTTTAAAGTTGCATATCCTATTGGGCATTGCTGCCAGAGAACACAGAGGCAAGTCTGGGAAACATTAAACAAAAAGGACCACCAGAATTAAAAAAAATCATACATTGCAGGAATGGAGACCCACAGTAAATGGCTAACCACAAAAATAGATAATCGTAGAGTAATTTTAAGAATTAAGTGATTCTGAACTGACACAGAAATGTTTTAAGAGACAAGGAAAATGAATGGAAGCCTTAGCAAAGTCAGCAGCCGCATGACACCAGGCTATAGTCCAACAGGTTTATTTGAAATCATAAGTTTTCGTAGCACTGCTCTTTCATCAGACCCAATGAATGAGCAACGCTCCTAAAGCTTGTGACTTCAAATAAACCTGTTGGACTATAACCTGGTGTCGTGTGACTTCTGACTTTGTCTGCCCCAGCCCAACACCAGCATGTTCACATCACAAAGCCTTAGCAAGGCTCTGAAGTGTGGGTAAAGTTTCATTGCAACGTTAAAGCCTGCAATTACTGCCATGAAAGACAGGAGATTCACCACTACTGCAGAACAAAAACTCTCTGAAGAAGATAAAATATCTAGTCACATTAGGAAGCTATGGCATCTGCTGTGTCCTTGCCAAGGAGATATATTTCCAGAGATGGGCCAAACAGAATACAAATTTTACATTTAAATTTTCTATTGTCTCGTGTACTCATGTACAGAAATACAGAGGTATGGTGAAAAGTGTAGAATATCGCCACACAAGGCACCATCTCAGGTATAGGTACCTAAGTACAGAATCATAAAAGCAACAAAAATTGGACATCTTAAAGAAAGCAATTCTTGAGGTCAATAATAGTTTCTAACCTGGAGACTCAGACATAAGCTAAACAAATAAAGAAAATTTTGTACACAACTGGGAGTGTCACAGATGATACGATTGCTTGCCAAGTGATAAACCAAAAATCAGACATATTTAAAGAAATATTGAATGCTGTTGACAATTATCCCAACTTCAGAACAAATACATTTTTGAAAGGTCAAGGTATAACAAAGAAACATAAATTATTTCATTAACCATTTCTCAGCTCTGTTCAGATTTTAGATATTATAGGGTATGGCGGCTTAGTTGGCCAACATTTTGATGAACTTAGGAGCCATTAGAGAACCTTTGAGACAACTCCTCAATAAGATTCAAGGATGGTATTGAAATCCTCATCTAGAGAATGCTTTACAGAATATGCAGGAAATATTGATGTCTATAGATGTCTTAGCCAATATAATCCTTCCTTTTCAAAGATAGTAGCAGGCAATGCTTTAGCTACAGGTTGAAGACCAGTACTCTTCCAGGAACGGCCAAGTGGGTCAAGAGCAACGTCTGACACGGAAACACAACATGTTATGATTGAGAAATAAGCCGTCTCAGTGACGTGGGTTTGTGAGAGATTTTTAGACTACATCTTTGGTCTGACACCGGGCATTCAAGACAATTTTGTACCTTCAGCCTTTATCTGGTCAAGAAGGAAGGTGTGAGCTTGTGTCCAAGAATATGAAGACTTCACCTCATAATGTCCATTTACAGAATCGTCAGTGCACAGGGAAAGCCGTAGATACTGGCAGATGTGCTGTCCAGAGCAACGGAGCCTAATGTATTGTGTAGAAAATCAATCACGGGGATACAAACAATCAGGCATCATCCATCGGCTGTGCTGCTAAAGGAGTTGCACAAAGAAGCTACAGGAACTTCATTGTAATATATTTGAGTCATCTAGTGATTATTTATTTTCCTGTGCTGAAACCTGGTATCAAAGCTGAACCGCAGCCTCCAAGACCATGAGTCCCAGTCAACTACCTTCGACTCAACAAACTACCATTCTTCATTTTCCAAGTGAACTTGCTCAGGGAGAAGAGTGAAACTTCTCGCTCGTCTGAATCCGTGAAGCCAAATGCTTTGGGAGAGATGAGTTGTGGCAAATGTAAATCTTTAAACAAATTTTTAGTAATTTTGATGGGAAAAAACAGACTTGGTAGCAGTATTACATGTGGATCTAAAAGGATTAAAACTTAACTGAGTACAGTGAACATCACAACCCTATACAGACTTGAGACAACAAAGTGTGGAGCTGGATGAACACAGCAGGCCCAGCAGCATCTCAGGAGCACAAAAGCTGACGTTTCGGGCCTAGACCCTTCATCAGAGAGGGGGATGGAGAGAGGGAACTGGAATAAATAGGGAGAGAGGGGGAGGAGGACCGAAGATGGAGAGTAAAGAAGATAGGTGGAGAGAGTATAGGTGGGGAGGTAGGGAGGGGATAGGTCAGTCCAAGGAAGACGGACAGGTCAAGGAGGTGGGATGAGGTTAGTAGGTAGGAATGGAGGTGCGGCTTGAGATGGGAGGAAGGGATAGGTGAGATGAAGAATAGGTTAGGCAGGCGGAGATGAGCTGGGCTGGTTTTTGGATGCAGTGGGGGGAGGGGAGATTTTGAAGCTTGTGAAGTCCACATTGATACCATTGGGCTGCAGGGTTCCCAAGCGGAATATGAGTTGCTGTTCCTGCAACCTACTGGTGTCATCATTATGGCACTGCAGGAGGACCAGTATGGTCATGTCATCTAAGGAATGGGAGGGGGAGTTGAAATGGTTCACAACTGGGAGGTGCAGTTGTTTATTGTGAACTGAGCATAGGTGTTCTGCAAAACGGCCCCCAAGCCTCCACTTTGCAGAACGGGACCGTTTTGCAGAGCACCTACACTTGGTTCGCAACAAACAACTGCACCTCCCAGTCACGAACTCGTAAGATGCTGCTTGGCCTGCTGTGTTCATCCAGTTCCATACTTTGTCATCTCGGATTCTCCAGCATCTGCAGCTCCCATTACCCCTGTACAAACTTGTTCAGGATAAAGAGGAAGTTTTGAGGAGACAGACCTAAGGCTCGTGTGCTCCAAAATGTCTCTGCAGTTGATGTAGGTCATGTAATCTGCAAACAGTTTCAGCAATGGAATAAATTTAATACTGATGATGCTTTCCCATGAGCTTAAAACTATGGGTTATAGCTTAAAACCAAGTGTTTAATGCAGTGGATATGATTTTTTTGAATTGGTAGAATGGAGAATTATCTTTCTAAGAGTCATTGAATCCATTCAAGGCTCAGTTAAACAGATTCTTGATAGATGGCAGAGCCCAGAGCTATGAGTAGCAACCAAGAGGGTAGGATTGAGACCACAATCAGACCATGTTTTTGTTGAAAGACAGAGTGAGCTCAAAGGGGTCGAATAGCCTCTCATTGCCGGTAAGTTGTGTGTTTTGATTTTCCTTTCTCTGCTTTAACGCATCAAGGCAATTTCAACTTATGTTAATTTCACTTTGAGTTAAAATCACATGCTTCACCCAGAATCTTCAAACAGATGTTAAATAGCCTGGTTCGGAGGGAGAAAGGGGCCTCTGGCACATGGAAGAGTTGTTTTGTTTTCTTTACATCTTAAATGACTGCCTCATGAAATCTGAGTCTAGAGGCGAACGAATCCATCCTTTTAAAACTGAGGCCACTTGGATAAAGTACAGCAAAAGGCATGACTCCCATGGAACTGTGACCCTAGCAACTGATCGATGGCCCCAGGAGAAGAGAGATTTTGCAGAAAACACAATGCAGGCTAATCAGGATCAGAGGATGAATAGGCCATTCAGCCCCTTGAGTCTGCTCTGTCCTTCAAATCATGAATGATCATCAAACCAAATGCCAATTTTCCCAGGCCCTCCCAAATCTCTTTATGTCACTAGTTTCTAGAGATCTAAAGTATACTCAAGATTGAGCCTTCTGGTGGAGGAGTTCAAAAGATTCACCAGACTCTGATTCAAGAAATACCTCCCAGCTAAAAGCTTGCCCTATATTCTGAAACAATCCCCTTGGTTCTTGACTACACCCCTCCAGTCCCACTCTCAGTCTGGAGGAACACCCTTTCTGTAGTCTGTCCCTTTAAAGAATTTTGTACGTTTGACTGAGACGGTCAGGAATGAAAGGGTAATTGTTGTGTGTTTTATGTTACAATGCAGAGATGCCACTGGTTTTCCAATGTAAAAATCGTACGTTAACACGTGTTAAATTTCCTGCAATCTTTGCTCTGTATTAACCCAGGATTAACCAACCAAGCACAGTGAGCATAGGTCAGTTAGCACACTCTCCTAACCAAATGTAGAATGATTGAGCACTATAGTGATCAATTCATTCCTTAAGCATAGAGTTACACGATGTTTTATTTTCCTCTTAGGATGATGACATTTAAAGCCTTTGCACAGGTGTTTATCCTGGGATGTAGCTGGATTCTTGGCTTGTTTCACTTTGGGAGAGAAACCCTGGTGATGGCCTATTTATTCACTATTGTCAACAGTTTCCAGGGCACCTTCATCTTCATCATCCTCTGTGTTTTGAACAAACAGGTATTGAATTCCATCATGTTATGATTACAATGTAGAACATAGAACATTACAGCAAGTACAGGCCCTTCGGCCCTCGATGTTGTGCCAACCGGTCATACCGATCTGAAGCCCATCTACTAAATGTACTTAAAGTTGGTGAATCTACTAACGTTGCAGGCAAAGCGTTCCATTCCCTTACTACTCTCTGAGTAAAGAAACTACCTCTGACATCTGTCCTATATCTTTCACCCCTCAATTTAAAGCTATGCCCCCTCGTGCTCGCCGTCACCATCCTAGGAAAAAGGCTCTCCCCATCCACCCAATCTAACCCTCTGATTATTTTATATGTTTCAATTAAGTCACCTCTAAACCTTCTTCTCTCTAACGACAACAGCCTCAAGTCCCTCAGCCTTTCCTCGTAAGACCTTCCCTCCATACCAGGCAACATCCTAGTAAATCTCCTCTGCACCCTTTCCAAAGCTTCCACATCCTTCTTATAATGCGGTGACCAGAACTGTACGCAATACTCCAACTGCGGCCGCACCAGAGTTTTGTACAGCTGCAGCATAACCTCTTGGTTCCAGAACTCGATCCCTCTATTAATAAAAGCTAAAACACTGTATGCCTTCTTAACAGCCCTGTCAACCTGGGTGGCAACTTTCAAGGATCTGTGTACATGGACACCGAGATCTCTTTGCTCATCTACACTACTAAGATTCTTACCATTAGCCCTGTACTTTGCCTTCTGGTTATTCCTACCAAAGTGCATCACCTCAGACTTGTCTGCATTAAACTCCATTTGCCACCTCTCAGCCCAGCTCTGCACCTTATCTATGTCTCTCTGCAACCTACAGCATCCTTCGTCACTATCCACAACTCCTCCGATCTTAGTGTCATCTGCAAATTTACTAACCCATCCTTCTACGCCCTCATCCAGGTCATTTATAAAAATGACAAACAGCAGTGGACCCAACACCGACCCTTGCGGTACACCACTAGTAACTGGTCTCCAGGATGAACATTTCCCATCAACTACCACCCTCTGTCTTCTTTCAGCAATTTTCAGATGTCATCAGAGGCTGTTTAGCCCCACATGCCTGCAATGGTTTGATGTCCCTGACTCAATCCCCTGCCTTTTCCCCATACCCCTGCACATCATTTCTGTCACGTAACCATGCAATGCCCCTCTTGAATGCCTCAAATGAACTGGGCTCCTTCTCATTTACAAACAGCACATTCCATACCCTCACTACTCGCTGAAGGAGAAAGATTATTTTCTCACATCACCCTTGCTGTATTGGCACATCACTTTGAATGCATCCCTATCTGCCCAGCCCGCTCATGATTTCAAAAACTCTATCAGATCTCCTCTTAGACTCTAAGGACAGCAGTCCCAATTTCTGCAGCCTATTCTCATCACTGAAGCCCCGCGTCCCTGGAACCATTCTCATAAATCGCTCCTGCAACCTTTCTCCAATGTGTTCACACCTTTCCTGTAATGTTACACCAGGACTGTACACAGTACTCCAGCTGAGGTCTTACAAGTATCTCATGGACTCAGCACAGCAATGCATTACAGAACACAAAGTCCTCCCATTTGCTGTTTCACTTCTACATCAGGAGATACAGGAATGATGTTGCAGCTACAGTAAAGTTGCCAGGGGTCTTTAAATTTACACCATTTTTCTACCATGGCTACTGTACAAAGGTGAGGAAAGAATACCTTCAGTGCTTCAGTGGAGCGAAGAAGCCACATTTATGGTCGGAGTCAGCGAGTACAAGTGTGGTGACAGCAACGCTGGTGAGTCAACATGATTTATAATCACTCCCGCTTTAACTAAGGAGTCATCGTCCAATTCAATTTTGTTGGTAGCACCCTTGATTTTGGGTCAGAAAGGTTAGAGTTAGTACCAGAGCACTTCAGAGCACTCCACTTCTCAAGTGTTCTTAGGCACAGAGTTATACAGCACAGAAGCAGACACTTCAGTCCAACTTGTCTATGCTGACCAGGCGATCTAAACTGATCAAGTCCCATTTGCCCTCTAAACCCTTCCTGTTCATGAACCCATCTGGATGCCTTTTAAATGTTGTAATTGTACCAGCCTCCACCACTTCCTCTGTCAGCTCCTTCTACACACGTACCACCCTCTGCATGAAAAAGTTGCCCCGTTTATAACTGTCTCTTTTCACCTTAAACCTATACCCTCTAGACTTGGACTCCCTTACCCTGGGAAAAAAAATTCTTGGCTATCCATACCCCTGGTGATTTTATGAATCCAGCTGATGTTCCCAGTGGGATATTGAGGCAGGGCCACATTGTCAGATGTTTCAATGGGACTTTATATCTCAGGTGGTAATGAAAGATCCTGGAATAAGAGATAACAAGGTATAGAGCTGGATGAATGCAGCAGGCCAAGCAGCATCTCAGGAGCTTTTCTGATGAAGGGTCTCGGCCCGAAACGTCAGCTTTCCTGCTCCTGAGATGCTGCTTGGCCTGCTGTGTTCATCCAGCTCCACACTTTGTTATCTTGGATTCTCCAGCATCTGCAGTTCCCATTATCAAAGATCCTGGAATTCTGTTTTTCAAAAAGCTCTCCCCTTGTACCTTGGCCAATTCAATAAATTTTCTGAAAAGCATTAAAAGAAATGATCAGGTGATCACCCTGTTATATCTAGGAGAACTCTCTGTATATCGAATGCCTGCTGTGTTTTGTACAGGACAGTGATGACTACATCTCTAAGGCACTTTACTGACAGTGAGCTGCTTTGGGATGTCCTGAGATGGTGAGAAATGTTATATGCACCTAAATATTTTTTTCTCTTTCATGGCATTTGTGTCAGTCTAAGAAGCAGAGCAGGGTCCTCAACAAATTGTCATAAAATCAGATTTCAGCTCAGTTTGGGTTAACATTGATCTGAGGCAGATATTTGGGATTTAGTTCCTATGCCAGAATTTGACTACATTTTCTCGACTCATTGCTTAAGGAACACCAGATAGTCAGTTAGAAATGACCCTCTACTGATTAAGTATTCAATTAGTGATAAAGCATTTATTCTGCTGAGGGGCCTTTCCCAGAACTTGTTGCATACCACCCATTTATATTTTTTATATAGTGGACAAGTGAGAAATTCAGGGGACTTTCCAAAAGAATAAAGTCACAAGATTCCACGATGTTGAACATTAAATTTTACCACAAAATGTTAGAACAGTAATACAATGTACAACACATGTGTAACTTATTTCAAACACCCAGAGTTAGCATGGGATAGATATGGACAATGCACTATGAGTAAATAATCCAATTACAAACAGAATCAAGATGGATTTCTCTGTAATTACCTCAAGTTGTTAATGACACAGTGGGTCCTCAAGCTTCATTCAGCTTCACAAGGAATTACAATTCTTCACATTTGCCAATCTGGCCTTGAAGCACCCTGTAATGAATCACACGCCTTGGACTGCCTCAACATTTGCTCCTGTTCTGATCAATCACCCACATTTGCTGGTTCTACGCTCTCATGGATCCAAACCTGATGCTCCAGTACTCATTCACAAACATAATTCCTCTGTTTGTCTGATAGCCAGCTTCGCCGAGGTTGTCTTCCCCCGAGGTTTACCCCAAACTTCAAACTGGCTTAGTTGCAAATGCTCACCAGCTTTTTAGGCCCCCACCCGACACCCAAATCTCTCAGAATAAATCTTGCTGATTTGGTCCAAGTTCCTCAAATACTTTCACAGCTCCCCAGGACTGAGTAACAGCCTGACTCCAACACTTTGCTGTCTACTGATTCCTGGAACTTCCTGAGTTTGAGCAGCACAGAGTCTATCCAACTGTTCCTGACTGCTCACTGAGTTCCCTACAAAGACTCTGTGCCATTCAGCTGTCTTCCATGACTAAAGTTAAATGTGATACTCCTGATAAAGCACATGCTTCTGTGTGTCTCTGTCACCTCCCTAATCAATGCCTGTAATCACTAAACGCTAATCAGTGACCACAGTCTCTCCTGATTGACCTACTGAAAGCCTTACAGTAATCCCCGTCCTATTTCTGGACAAAATTGCATATAACTAATTGAAATATCCAAAAGCACTCTCCTTTGGAACTGAGCATACCCTAAATATTACTTCCCCACAGAATAGCACAAATTGCCGACAATAAGCAGGAATGAATTCCATCCGGAATGGAAAATAAGAAACCACTATTGTCCAGATGGAGCTACACAAATGAGATGTCAAGTTGGGAGACTTCTTTCACAATCAGGGGAAGTTTTAAATTCTTTTGCCTCAAAAAATTGGCCAAGGAGTGACTGGAGCTTGCAAAGACTGAGAGAACTCTGAGGAAATACAGGCAAGCGATGGCCATTTGCGCACCCCCCCCTCCCCCCCCCCCCCCCCCCCCCCCCCGCCTCTGAGATGGCTCTGCCATTCAGTATGAGCTGATCTGATTGTGGCCTGTGTCCACTCTCCTGGCTGCAGCAGACCCTCCCCAATTTATTGCCCTCGATTCCCGCGTTCAATCAAAGATCTAAGTCAGCCTTGAGTTCAATGACCCAGCCTCCCATTGCCTTTGAGAGAGAGAGGTCTAAAGAATAGTAACCTCTGAGCAAAGAAGGTCTATTTTGGAACAATACACCTTATTCCTAAATTCCTCCACATTTGGATAGTGGTGCCATTGATGGCTTGAAAATTTTATCAGTCATTGATTTCAAAGATTTGGCCTTTCCTTTTGGGATATGGGCATCACTAGCGAGAGCAGCAGTTATTGTCCATTCCCTAGAGTGAGCTATGAGCTTCAATCTGCAGTTAGAAATTGGAGAACTTCTGTTTTGTGTCCTCGCTGAAATTTATGCTCAGGCTCGAAAGGGAAAGGCAGGATAGCTGATCATGGTGTTATAGGGCTTTAAGGACCATATGAAATGTAGTGCAGGGACAGCGTAGTTTAGGAATTGCAGAGTACAAAGCAGAAATTATATAAATATACACTTTGTCCCGCTCTGGTCGCCCTGCTGTAGGAAGGATATTATTAAGCTGGATGTGGTTCAGAAGAGATTTACCAGGATGTTGCAGAAATGGAGGGTTTCAGTTACAAGCAGAGGCTGGATAAACTGGGAGTTTCTTTCACTGGAACGTAGAAAGCTGAGTGGTGACCTTATAGAGGTTTATAAAATCATGGGAGGTATGGATGAGGTGAATGGCGGGTGTCTTTTTCCTAGGGTGGGGGATTTCAAGGCCGGGGAAGAATATTTTTTAAGGTGAAAGGTGAAGGATTTAAAAAAAAACATGAGGGACAATTTTATTTTACACAGAGAGTGGTTTGTGCGTGGAATGAACTTCCTGAGGAAGTGGTGAATGCAGGTGCAGATACAGCGTTTAAAAGACATTTGGATAAATACATGAACAAGAAAGGTTTGGGCCAAGCACAGGCAGGTGGGACTAGCTTGTTTGGGATTATTATCGGTCTGGATTGGTTGGTCCGAACGGTCTGCTTTCAAGCTGTATGACTCTATGACTCTAACTGACCAAGTCACCTCATTTTCAGTTGGAGTCAGTTGGTCAATGAATGTTGAATGGGATGCAAATTAATTTTTCCTCCTTTACAAGTTGTACCACATGATCTCTATGTCAACCTGAGAAGCCAGACCATACCTTCATTGCATGGTTTACCTGGTCTGCCAGCCCTGAACCCCATCTAGGTAGGAGCTGGTCTTAAACTAGTAATCATTATTTTCTCAGTTGGCAAAGAAATTGGGACCAACTGGAGTGTGCTACCAAGCCCAGTAGAAGTTTCAGAGCAAACTCAGAAGGGTTAAATTCTGTTACCCCCAAGACCATTAGAAACAGGTGCAGTCTGTTCGGCCTATCGAGCCTGTTCCACCATTCAATAGGATCACGGCTGATCCAACATCCCTCATGCCCACTTTCCTGTCCATTCCCCGTTACATTTGATTCCCCGAATGATCAATAATTTATCTATCTCAGCCCTAAACATACACAAGGACTCTGTCCCCATAGGTCTCTGTGGCAAGGAGGTCCAAAAGATTCACAACTTTCTGAGGGAAGAATTCCTCGTCATCTCAGTCTTAAATTAGTGCCCGTTAATTCTGAGACTGTGCCCTCAGGTTCTAGACTGTCCCTTGAAGGGAAGTATCCTCTCAGTGTTGACCCTGTCAAGCCCCTTAAAACCATGTATATTTCAATGTGGTCACCTCTCGTTCCTCTAAACTCCAGTGAGTAGAGACACATCCTGTTTCACTTTTGTTCATTGGACAATCTCTCTATACTGTGGATCATCCTTCTCTGAACTGACACTGAATAATTGATATCTTTCCTTGAATAAGGGGACCAAAACAGGTTACAGTACTCCACAGGTCTGGTCTCACCATGAAATGGATGCAGAGGATATAGAGTTTTTACAGCATGGAGAAAGACCCTTCAGCCCATCATGTCCAACACATATCATCAAGTATCTATCTATTCTAATGCCATTTTCCAGTCTTTGGCCTGTAAGATGTGGGATTTCAAGTGCTTATCTAAGTACTTCTTAAACGTCTCGATGGATTCTGTTTCTACCATTCTACCAGTTATTTTGCATCAACCGCTGGCTGAAGAAAAAATCCTCAGAATTCCCTCGAACGTTGCTGCTCCCTGCCTGAAAACCATGACTGTTGATTTTAGACCCATTTTAAGGTTTCTCCTTCTCCCCACTATCTATGCCCCACATGACTTTGTACATCTCAATCAGCCCCAACCCAGTCTTCTCGAAGTAAACACCCCCAGCTTGCCCAGCCTTTCTTCAAAGCTGAATTGCTTGTTTCAAGCCTGTTTTTGATTTGGAAGTCTTGGTCTTATTTCCTGATCCTATTGCATGGTGGCGGCTATAACATGGAATTGAGGAATTTACAGCACAGAGGGAGACAATTTTGTCCATGCCAGTCCTTTCAAAGAGCTGTCCAGTTATTACTCATGCTCCCATAACTGAAATTAGAATAGAATCGAATCCCTACTGTGTGGAAACAGACCATTCGGCCCAACAAGCCCACACTACTCCTCTGAAGAGCATCCCACCCAGACCCACTCTCCATGTCTAACCCACCTAAACTACACATCCCTGGATGCTATGGGGCAATTTAGCATGGCCAGTCCACCTTAATCTGCACATCGTTGGAATGGGGAAGCAAGCCGGAGCACCCGGAGGAAACCCACGCAGACACAAGGAGAATGTGCAAACTCCACACAGACAGTTGCCCGAGGCTGGAATCGAACCCGGGTCCCTGGTGCTGTGAGGCAGCAGTGCTCACCACTGAGCCACCGTGCCACCCGTGCCACCATGCCACCCTTTTCAAGTTTTTACGCAGCACCCTTTTTGTCTGTTCCAGTTGAGTATGGTTCCAAGACCCTCTTAAATGGTGCATTCCAGATCCCAGCAGCTCACTGGCTGCCAATGATTCTCCTTTCCTTTCCACCAATCCCAGAGCAACTTACCTGCGATTTCTGTTTGGTTCATTCGTGCCCAATCATTAATGCACTATTAACAATTTTTGTCTTGCCTTTAAGGGAGAGATGAGTGCTGTGGAATCAAAAGTGTAAGAGCCTGAGCCAATCTGTCGCGTCACAATACACGGTGCACTCTGCAGATAACACAGCTCTGATTTCCTGTGATCGTCCTGATATGGAGGGACCTGTCGAATTAGTTCAGCAGAATTCTACGTAAGAACAGACATCGCTTCTAGAAAACCTGCAACAACACGGCTGAAGGAAGGGGATTGCAAAAACATTAACTGTCACCATCTTTCAAGGAAGCTAGATAAAGGTTTACGTTCAGTGCCCTGAATCTCCTCTGATGCTTATGAACTGATCTGTATTTTAACTCCTCCTGCCGAATGTGTAATCTTTTGCCCTCAAAAAATTAGCCAGCAAAAACTGCACTGCTGTCGGATTTAGAGTGATGAATTGAACTGGCATGTGTTACTTTCTGTGTGGGAGACTTTCACATTATCAGTCACCCCCTTTGTGTGAAACCACACTCCTTTAAATTTCTCGGAAATGAGCTTTCTCTGTTTTTAAACTTCTGACCCCTTATCTGAGGCTCTGCTCCACCGACGAGACAGGTTCCTCTCCATTAGCTCATGATATCATTTCAGAAATCTAAAATCTCAGCTAAATGGCGCATATCGCCTATCAGGGAGGCTATGATCTCGCAGTATATGTTGCTATTCTCCCAGGAGACTCAGCTAGACCTGGGTTCAAATTCGGCCATGGCAGATTGTGAAATTTGAATTTAATAAAAAAAGAAGAATCCAGAATTAAGAATCTACTGATGGCCACATTGTCAATTCTCAGAAAGACCCATCTGATTCACTAATGTCCTTCAGGGAAGGAAATCTGCCATCCTTACTGGGTCTGACCTGCGTGTGACTCCAGGCCCACAGCAAAGAGGTTGACTCTCAACCGCCCCCTGAAATGGCCTAGCAAGCCATTCAGTTGTACCAAATCGCTACAAAGTCTCAAAGAAATGAAACCGGACGGATCATCTAGCATCAACCCGAGCGTTGGAAAAGCCAAAGGCTTGTTGACCCTGCAAAGTATTCCTCACCAACACCAGGGGGTTAGTGCCAAAATTGGGAGAGCTGTCCTACAGAGCAGTCAAGCAAGAGCCTGGCATGGTCATACTCTCGAATCATACCAATGTCTCAGAAACCACCGTCACCATCCCTAGATGTGTCCTGTTCCATCGGAAGGACAGACGCAGCAGACATAGCGACACAGTGGGATCTGGTCAGGTGAGACTTGCTCTGGGAGCCCCCACCATTGACTCCAGATCTCATTAGGTCTCATTGCTTCAGATTAAATATGGGCAAGGAAACCACCTGCTGATTACCACTAACCTTCTTCCCTAGCCTGAAGCATCAGTATTCCTCCATGTTGAACAACACTTAGAGGAAACACTGAGGATGGCAAGGGCACAGAGTGTACTCTGGTTGGGGGATTTCAATGTCCACCACAAAGAGTGGCTCAACGGTAGTACTACCGATCAAGCTGGTCGGGTCCTAAAGGATATAGCTGCTCGACTGGGTCTGCGGCAGGTGGTGAGGGAACCAACAAGAGGGAAAAACATACTTGACCTCATCCTTATCAATCTGCTGGGTACAGATCCATGATAGTATCAGTAATAGTGACCATCGCACAGTCCTTTTGGAGATGAAGTCCCGCCTTCACATTGAGAACAACCCCCATCGTGTTGTGTGACACTATCACCGAGCTAAATGGGACAGACTTCACACAGATCTAGCAACTCAATACTGGGCATCCATGAGGCGCTGTGGGCCATCAACGGCAGCAGAATTGTACTCCAGCACAACCTGTAACCTCATGGCCCAGCATATCCCCCACTCAACCATTGCTATCAAGCCAGGGAATCAACCCTGGTTCAATGGAGAGTGCAGGAGGGCATGCCAGGAACAGCACCAGGCCTACCTGAGGATGAAGTATCAACCTGGTGAAGCCACCAAACAGGACTACTTGCACGCCAAACAGCAAAAGCAGCAAGTGATAGACAGAGCTAAGCATTCCCACAACCAACACATCAGATCTAAGCTCTGCAGCCCTGCCACATCCAGGTGATGGACAATTAAACAACTCACAGGAGGAGAAGGCTCCACAAATATCCCCATCCTCAATGATGGAAGAGCCAAAGCATTTGCAGCAATCTTCAACCAGAAGTGCAGAGTGGAAGATCCATCTTAGCTTCCTCCAGTGGTCCAAATATTGCAGATACCAAACTTCAGCCAATTTGATTCACTCCATGTGATAATCAGAAACGGTTGGAGGCACTGGTTCCTGCATTCAGAAGCCCTCACAAAACTGGAATCAATGGGTATCCCGGGGCAAACTCTCCGCTGGCTGGAGGAATATTTGGCACATAAGACGATGATCATTGTTGTTGGATGTCAATCATCTCAGCTCCAGGTCAGAAGTGGGATGTTTGCCAATGATTCCACAATATTCAGCACCATTCATGACTCCTCAGATAGGAAAGCAGTGCGTGTTCAAATGCAACAAAATCTGGACAATATCCAGGCTTGGGTTGACAAGTGGCAATTGACATTCATGCCGCACAAATGCCAGGCTATGACCATCACCAGTAAGAAACAACCTAACCACCAATGGCGTTACCATCACTGAATCCCCTACTATCAACATCCTGGGGGTTATCATTGACCAGAAATTCAACTGGGCTCACCACATAAATACTGTGGCTACAAAAGCAAGTCTGCAGTTCTTGTATACAGTAATACATCTCCTAACCCCTCAAAGTCCACCAACTACAAGGCACAAGTCAGGAGTGTGATGGAACACTCCCCACTTGCCTGGATGGGTGCAGCTCCAACAACACTCAAGAAGCTTAACACCATCCAGGACAAAGCAGCCGCTTGATTGGCACCACATCCGCAAACATCCAGCACCGACACTCAGTAGCAGCAATGTGTACTATCTACAAGATACGGTATTTTGGCTCAGTGGTTAGTGCTGATGCCTTATAGCACCAGTGACCTGGTTTCATTTTCACCTTTGCACAACTGTCTGTGTGGAGTTTGCACATTCTCCGTGTGTCTTGGTGCTCCAGTTTCAGCAAAGCTGACGTTTCGGGCCTAGACCCTTCTTCAGAAAAATTCTGAATTTTTCTGAAGAAGAGTCTAGGCCCAAAACATCAGCTTTCCAACTCCTGTGATGCTGTTTGACCTGCTGTGTTCATCCAGCTCTACACCTTGTTATCTCTGGTCCAAAGCACTATAGACCAAACACTATTTATGTAGCCACTTGCCAATTAAAATTCAGAACAGAACATTTTACTCTTTTTTTTAACACAACTGAATCCTGGTTTACTTTGCTCTATCCCTTAAGTAGATTTTATTGGACCCAATCCAAATGATGCACAGCTTCCCAGCATTTGCGTTTGTTCCTTTCCTTTCCCACCTGGGTACCTTTTAACCATAGACTGTCCTCCACAGTATGGGTTTTCCCTAGCTCTCTTCCTTCTAGTGTGAGATAAGCAAATCTTTCAGCGTTGTTTCACAGCCTGTCCTGGGTCAGAGCATGAGCTCCCACCCTTGTCTCCACACGCTAAACCATAGAGATGTTAAACCAGTCCTGAATCTTTGTGGACTGTCTTGACTATAAGGTTGAGGTTTCAGGGATATCTTAGAAACCCTTCCCCTTTCAAAGTCTTACTCAATGGTGATGTGAATCATCTGGGCCTTGTTTCCAGGTAGAAATACTGGTTAGCTATTCCTTTGACCAGATTCTGTACTTTTGAGAAATTAATAAGACAGTTCAAACCATTATGTTTCACAAACTACCATTCTCAATGTTTTCCTGGGACACTGGAGATGAGCAGTCTGACCACTGTAAACACAAGCACACCAGCATTTCTGCAGATGTGAGTACTTGACATCATCTTTCCAGTGAACCAATCAGGGCCTTCCTTTGATGTTTAACAGCCTGTCATCTCAGCCTGTAAACAGGCAGACTTCAGCAGTGGTCACTTGATCCCCTTCAATTTACTTTAAATGAAAGGTATGATTGCAAAGCCTAACAGTTTTATAAGCCTCATAACTGTAACATTTGCTTCCATTGTGTTGTAGCCGTCTAGATATTGTTAGAGTGCTCCCTAAATTTTCATTGTTTTAATTTTATTCTTTTATAACTTTTGCATTATGAGCTGAAAATGACTGATGGACTTTGGGAAGCTTGGGTTAAAAAAGAAAAGAACAGACCAAGCAAGTTTTCTTGGCCTGGAGGCTAATTGCTGACTGAGCCTTGATTAAAATTTTCTAACAGAAACAGTAACATGCGGGAAGAGTGTTTTGTTTAACCAGCTAACAAACATTGGCTATTACTGAGGGGAGTACCTAGAAATTGGCTCTAGTAAGTCTGAAAGAGACCCTATGTTCAAGCTGCTGGAATGCTAACTGAGGCCTCAGTGGAAAGTTGATCAGTCTATCAAGGCGGAAGTCAAAATTGAAATTGTTTTTTTGATAGACGGCTCTGAGATGCTGTGGAGACTCCATGAGGATTTGAAAGCCCCCTGCCTAATCTGATACACCAGCTTCCAGAAGCCTAAAGAGAGGCAAGCTGTATTCTCAGTATTGCTTCCTCTACCTGGGTGAACTGAGAAGGTGACCCTGATCAGTATTTCAGCAAAAAAAATAAGGAATCCACATTTATGCCTGTGAACAATGCATTGTGAGGGATAATCAAGCAATCTGGTCAGTATAATATTACTTTAGATTTATCCCTTACAATCTTGTTTTGTGTGTGAATGGGACTATGAACAAACGTTTCAAATGTAAAGTGCATATATTAACCAGCTGACAGTATAAAAACCAAAAGAACTGTGGTTGCTGTAAATCAGAAACAAAAACAAAGTTGCTAGAAAAGCTCAGCAGGTCTGGCAGCATCTGAGTTCTGAGGAAGGGTCACCAGGCCCAAAGCATTAACTGTTTTTTTCCTTCACAGGTGCTGTCAGCGCTGCTGAGTTATTCCAGCAACTTTGTTTTTGAACCAGCTTATGGTGTTCTTTAATTTTCTTTTTGCTAATATCAGTTTGTATTTAATAAATTGTTAAGTCTTTTGTTTAAGATTCAAAACTGGTGTCTGGAAATTAATCATTCAGAGAGTTTGGAATTGTTTTTCAAAGGTTTCGTAAGGGACCATTGGGGTGGCTGTTCAGGGGATCATTGATAGTTTAATTTTTTACTGAGGTAGAACAGCTGCTTAGGCTGAGATGACAGGCTGTTAAACATCAAAGGAAGGCCCTGTTTGGTTCACAGCTGTCTGTCTGTGCATCATAACAATTTAGGCTAATATGTAGTTAGGCCTTCTGATTATTTTTATACCTATTGCATTTTAGTGACTCAAGTGAACGGACAGATGAGGCATGTTGCCAGTTACAATTATCACTGTTTCCTTCGGATGCTGTATGGGCACCTAATTCCACAAAACTACTGGGAGGGAGTGTGTATATGCAAATTTCAAATCTTGCAAACAAACAATACAAATCAGCACCAAGAGAAGGCCATTCAGCTCCTCAAACCTGGTCTGCCTTTCAATAAGGTCATGACTGACTGATCTGACCTCACATGCACCTACCCTGCTAACCTTTCAAAATACTTGAACAAAAATCCTTCTGCCTCAAAAATATTTATGTTTCCACCTCTTTCGCATTAAGAGAGTTCCAAAGACTTAAAACCTTCTGAGCGAAAATAATTGAAAGAATTTTAAATGGGTGGCCCCATGATATTTAAGCAGTGACCCCCTAGTACTAGATTCTCCAGCAAGAAATATTCTTCCTACATCTACCCTGTTAGTAACCCTCAGGACTTTATATGTTTCAATCATAGAACACAGAGCACAGAACATTGAAGTGTACATCTCGGGAACAGGCTCTTCAGCCCACTATGTTGCGTCGAACATGACGCTAATTTTAAGCTAATCCTCTCTGCCTATTCTTAATCCATGTGTCTCCATTCCTTGCATATTCATTTGTGTATCTAAGAACCCCCTAAACACCCCCATCATATCTGCCTCCAGAACAACCCTCAACCACGCATTCCAGACTCCTATTCCGCTCTGTGTTCAAAAAATGTGCCCCTCACATCTCCTTTGAACTTTCCCCCTCTCACCTTAAATACATGCCCCCTAGTATTAGACATTTCACCTCCTGGGGAAAAGATTCTGACAGTCAATCCAATTAATGCACCTCATAATTTTATACACTCCTATCGAGTCTCTCCTCAGCCTCTGCTGCTCCAGAGAAAACAACCTTAGTTTTTCTAGCCTTTTCTCATAGGGCTCACCCTCTCTAATCCAGGCAGCATCCTGGTAAACCTCTTCTGTACCCTCTCCAAAGCCTTCACATGCTTCCTGTAATGTGGTGACCAGAATTTAACTTGATACACTAAGTGTGGCCTAACCAAAGTCTTATAAAGTTGCAATATGACATTCTGGCTCTTGTGCTCAATTCCCCAAACAACAAAGACAAGCATGCTATATGCCTTCTTTATCACTGTATCTACGTGTGTGGCCACTTTCAGGGAGCTATGGACACAAACACCGAGATCTCTCCGTACATCAGTGCTGTTCAGGGTCCTGCCATTAACTCTATACTTTTCCTTAACCTTTGATTGTTGTGGAGAATGACCAGGAGATGTAGAGAGTTCTTCAAGAAGGTAAACCTTTATTTGCAAATAAAGGCTGTGACAATCAGAAAGTGGTTTTCCGATCGCCCCCAATCCTCGGGGCTTGTTATCCCTTATACATTTTCAGTTATCATGCTCTTTCTCAGGACGCCAGCAAGCCCAATGGTGTCAGTAGGGGTTATCTTTCTACACTTAGGCAGTAAGTCAATGCTGAGATAATGGGAACTGCAGATGCTGGGGAATTCCAAGATAATAAAATGTGAGGCTGGATGAACACAGCAGGCCAAGCAGCATCTCAGGAGCACAAAAGCTGACGTTTCGGGCCTAGACCCTTCATCAGAGAGGGGGATGGGGGGAGGGAACTGGAATAAATAGGGAGAGGGGGGAGGCGGACCGAAGATGGAGAGTAAAGAAGATAGGTGGGGAGAGTATAGGTGGGAAGGTAGGGAGGGGATAGGTCAGTCCAGGGAAGACAGACAGGTCAAGGAGGTGGGATGAGGTTAGTAGGTAGATGGGGGTGCGGCTTGGGGTGGGAGGAAGGGATGGGTGAGAGGAAGAACCGGTTAGGGAGGCAGAGACAGGTTGGACTGGTTTTGGGATGCAGTGGGTGGGGGGGAAGAGCTGGGCTGGTTGTGTGGTGCAGTGGGGGGAGGGGACGAACTGGGCTGGTTTAGGGATGCAGTAGGGAAAGGGGAGATTTTGAAACTGGTGAAGTCCACATTGATACCATATGGCTGCAGGGTTCCCAGGCGGAATATGAGTTGCTGTTCCTGCAACCTTCGGGTGGCATCATTGTGGCAGTGCAGGAGGCCCATGATGGACATGTCATCAAGAGAATGGGAGGGGGAGTGGAAATGGTTTGCGACTGGGAGGTGCAGTTGTTTGTTGCGAACTGAGCGGAGGTGTTCTGCAAAGCGGTCCCCAAGCCTCCGCTTGGTTTCCCCAATGTAGAGGAAGCCGCACCAGGTACAGTGGATGCAGTATACCACATTGGCAGATGTGCAGGTGAACCTCTGCTTAATGTGGAATGTCATCTTGGGGCCTGGGATAAGGGTGAGGGAGGAGGTGTGGGGGCAAGTGTAGCATTTCCTGCGGTTGCAGGGGAAGGTGCCGGGTGTGGTGGGGTTGGAGGGCAGTGTGGAGCGAACAAGGGAGTCACGGAGAGAGTGGTCTCTCTGGAAAGCAGACAGGGGTGGGGATGGAAAAATGTCTTGGGTGGTGGGGTCGGATTGTAAATGGCGGAAGTGTCGGAGGATGATGCGTTGTATCCGGAGGTTGGTAGGGTGGTGTGTGAGAACGAGGGGGATCCTCTTGGGGCGGTTGTGGCGGGGGCGGGGTGTGAGGGATGTGTTGCGGGAAATACGGGAGACGCGGTCAAGGGCGTTCTCGATCACTGTGGGGGGAATGTTGCAGTCCTTAAAGAACTTGGACATCTGGGATGTGTGGGAGTGGAATGTCTTATCGTGGGAGCAGATGCGGCGGAGGCGGAGGAATTGGGAATAGAGGATGGAATTTTTGCAGGAGGGTGGGTGGGAGGAGGTGTATTCTAGGTAGCTGTGGGAGTCGGTGGGCTTGAAATGGACATCAGTTACAAGCTGGTTGCCTGAGATGGAGACTGAGAGATCCAGGAAGGTGAGGGATGTGCTGGAGATGGCCCAGGTGAACTGAAGGTTGGGGTGGAAGGTGTTGGTGAAGTGGATGAACTGTTTGAGCTCCTCTGGGGAGCAAGAGGTGGCGCCGATACAGTCATCAATGTACCGGAGGAAGAGGTGGGGTTTGGGGCCTGTGTCGGTGCGGAAGAGGGACTGTTCCACGTCAGCTTTTGTGCTCCTGAGATGCTGCTTGGCCTGCTGTGTTCATCCAGCCTCACATTTTATTATCTTAGTAAGTCAATGCTGTTAGTTTATGTTATCTTTCTGTCTCTGCCGTTATGGCTTTTTCTTCTTCAAACTAAGACAATGATTATTTATTGCTACATCTACCACAATGGTCTCTTCTACTCCAAACTTAGTCTATAAGATAGTGATTATTTATTACTACATCTGCCACAACGGTCCTTCGCCTCGGGTTGACCCCATTACATCATGCTAGTCCTTGCTTCTACGTTACATGCTTTACTCAACCTAATTACGCTGCCATTAATAGCTAGCCTAGTTATACCACCATTGTTCTACACTCCCTTGACCTATGCTCAAGCACCTCATTCTATTAAGGGACAGCATTTCATTGATTATTGCAACATTCCAGAATTAAGTACATCATCCTACTGATCACTGTAAGATGTAACCCTTCGTCTGCCACTACATTTTTATTTTCCATCATGATCTCCCAAAGTACAGCACCTCACACTTGCTCAGATTAAACCCCACCTGCCATTGTTCCACCCATATTGCAACTGTCTGTATCTCTGCTGTATCCATTGACAGCCTTCAACACTGTCCAAAGCTCCACTCATCTAAGTACCATCTGCAAACTTACTAACCCATCCGTCTACATTTTCGTCCAAGTTATTCATACATGTCTCAAACAGCAGAGCTCCCAACACAGATCCTTGCAGAATAAGACTAGTCATGGATCTCCAGCCAGAAAAACACCTTTCCACAACTACCCTCTGCCTTCAATGGGCAAGCCAATTCTGAACCCACAAGGCCAAGTCATTGTGGATCCCGTACAACTTAACCTTCTGGAGCATCGGAGGCTGAGGGGTGACCCAATAGAGATTTATAAAATCATGAGGGGCAGGGATAAGGTGAGTAGTCAAGGTCTTTTCCCCCAGGGTAGGGGAGTACAAAACTAGAGGGTGTAGGTTTAAAGTGAGAGCGCAAACATATAAAAGGGAACTCAGGGATAGCTTTTATTACACCGGGGTAGTTCATATGTGGAATAAACTGCCAGAGGAAATGGTGGAGGCTGATACAATTACAACATTTCATATAATCCCTACAGTGTGGAAAACAGGCCCTTCAGCCCAACAAGTCCCAGGCAATTGCCCAAGGGTGGAATTGAACCAGGGTTTCTGATGCTGTGAAGCAACAGTGCTAACCACTGAGCCACCGTGCCACCCTAAAAGGCATCTCGGTGGGTACATCAACAGGAAGGGTTTAGAGGGATGTGGGCTAAATGCTGACAAATGGGACTAGATTAATTTAAGATATTTGGTCAGCATGGGCGAGTTGGACCGAAGGGTCTGTTTCTGCACTGCTCAACTCTATGGCTGTATGTCAAAAGCTAAATGCTAGGCTGAGCTCCTTTTCTCCGAATAAATGTACCTGGGCTTCTATATGAGAGACACACCACCGCCAACACTGTAGCCTCTACCCCGCCCTGCCCCAGGTTGTCCCAGAGTCTCAGCCGAGATTTGATGCTCAAAATCTCTGGAGGCTACGAGACTTGACCTGACAAACTTCAGTCTCACAGGCAGAACATTCTGCTAACTGAACGACTGCTGGTACCCACCATGGACTGTCTCGTAAGTGGATTTTCTGCGGTTATGGGGGCGCAGAGTCATTGCATTTGTCCCCGGATCAGAAAAGCAAGGCAGAATGTATTGCCATATTACGACAACCATGTACATTTGTATATCTTCTTGGATGAGGCAATACATTCCAAAGGCATTTCTCTAGAACACTATCAAACAGCATCAGGAAGGGTGAGGGTGTGTGGTTGTAGACATACTCGCCGAGCCGGTGGGTTTGTTTGCAGACTTTTCCTCACCCTGCTAGGTAACACCGTCAGTGTGCTTCCAGTGAAAGGTCAGTGTTCTGTCCCACTTGTTATTGATATGCCTCGGTTTGCTGGGGCGGTTGGGATCACTTCCAGTTCTGTTTCTCAGTGGTTTGTATATTGGGCCCAGTTCAATGTGTTTGTTGATGGAGTTCCGGATGGAATTCCCTGGCACGTCTCTGTCTGGCTTGTGCTTTATGGATGCATTGTCCAAGTCGAATTCGTGTCCCTGTTTGTCCGTGTGTACTGAGACCAGTGAGAATTGATCATGTCTCTTGGTGGTTAGTTGGTGTTTGTAATTCCTTGTGACCAGTTTTCTTCCGGTTTGGCCTGTGTAATGTTTCTCACAGACCTTACATGATGCTTTGCATATTACATTGGCTTTGCTGGTTTTGGGCAGGGGATCCTTTACATTTATCAGTAGCTGTCGTACGGTGGTTTATGGGCTACAAGAATACCTAGGGATCTGAGTAATCTTCTGGTCATCTCTAATACCTCCTTGGTGTATGGTAGAATGATTAATGAGTCTGGTTGTGTTGTGTCTTTCTGTTGTGGTCTGTCTTGAAGGTAATGTCAGATTATGCTTTTTGGGTATCCATTCCTTTTGAAGACTCTGTACAGGTGTTCTTGATCTGCTTTGTGTAGTTCTGGGTTGCTGCAATGTGTTGTGGTTTGTTTAAATAGTGTCCTGATGCACCTCCATTGGGGTAGTTAATAGTGTAATTGAGTATCTGGTCCGTATGTGTGGTTTTTCTATATACACTAGCCAGGAGTTCCCCGTTGTTTTTAAACTAGTGTATATAGAAAGACAACACATACGGACCAGATACTCAATTACACTATAACTACCCCAATGGAGTTGCATCAGGACACTATTTAAACAAGCCACAACACATTGCAGCAATCTGGGACTACACAAAGCAGAACAGGAACAGTTGTACAGAATGAGGTTGTTGACATGCTTATCGAGCTGGCTTGTTTATGTTCAGATGTTTCGTCACCATGCTAGGATATATCATCAGTGGAGCCTGTGATGAAGCGATGTTGTTCTACTCCGCTTGGAATTTATATTGTCCAGTCAGTTATGGTGAGTACTGTCATTTCTGGTTTTATTCTGTATGGGGTGGTATATGGGGTCCAATTCTATATGTTTGTTGATTGCATTGTGGGCGGAGAGCCATGCCTCTAGGAATTCCCGTGCATGTCTATGTTTGGCTTGGGCTACTACAGTTACACGGTCCCAGTTAAACTGATGGCCTTCACTGTCTGCGTGTACCGATATTTGAGAAAGTTCATTATGTTGTTTTGCTACTAGGTGATGTTCATTCTGACGGCTAGTTTCCTTCCTGTCTGTGGTTGCATAATATTTTGTGGCAGTATCTTGTAAACCATGTTTGTTCTGAATGTTGTGGGAATGGGGTCTTTAATCCTTGTAAGTGTTTGTTGTCGAGTGGCTGTGGGCTTATGGGCCACCACGATTCCTAGCAGTGGTAGAAGCCTTGCCAGTTCTGATATGTTCCTGACAGAAGGCAGTGTGTCCAGTGTGTTAGGGTGTACTGTGACCTTTTGTTATTGTCAATTTAATAGGCACCTGTGGGTGAAGTTGTGGGGAAATCTGTTAATAGTGAAGATTTTGTGGAGGTGCTCTTCCTCTTTCCTGTGTAGTTGCAGTAAGTGGTGGCTTGTTTAAATAGTGTCCAAACACAGCTTTGTTTGTGGGCATGATGGTTGTTGCTGTGGAAGTTAAGAGTTTGGTCAGTGTGGGTTGCTTTCTTTTATACTGAGGTTTGGAACTCCCCGTTGGTCATACGTCCAGAAAGGGAAGCTGTTTGCTGTTCTCTTTGTGAATTTAATCCTGGCGAATACGTTGTTGATGACAAACTTTCCAAAATGTCAGTACACTTGGACAATGAAGGCCATTAGTTTAAATGGAGAAAGGTAACCATAGTAGCCTAAGCTAAACATAGACACGTGTGGGAATTTCTAGAGGCATGGTTCTCGACCCATAACGCATTCACCAAACATATAGAATTGGATCCCACATACAAACCCATACAGAACAAAACCAGAAATGACAGTACTCATCATAACAGACTGGACAGTATAAATTCCAAGCCAAGTACAATAACATTGCTTCATCGGAGGCTCCACTGACAATGTCACCGAGCACGGTGACGAAACGTCTGAACATAAACAAGCCAGCTCGGTGAGCAAGTCAACAACCTCATTCTGTATAGATGCTCCTGTTCTGCTTTGCAGTGTTCCGGGTTGCTGCAATGTATTGTGGCTCGTTTAAATAGTGTCCTGATGCAACTCCATTTGTGGGTGTTGAGGTGGTTGCTAATGTAATTGAGATCTGGTCCCTATGTGTGGTCTTTCTATATACACTCGTCTAGAAATAATGGGGAACATTATCAATGATGGCCAAACTGACTGGCATCATTCAGCATCAGCTGATGTGCCTTTATGCAAGTCTGTTTTTTTTTTGCATCCTTAACCTGATGAGTCTCGGAACCAAACTGTCTCCTTTGGCCTTTATTCCATCCATGGGAAGGAGCAGGGACAAAAATCATGTGCTCCAGAGCCACTCCCGGCCCAGGCATCTAGTCCCACCTTGGACCCTCCCCTCGCCAGTGCCCAACCCCAGTTATTGAGCACAGAACCAACCCCAGACCCCAGGCCCTGACTAAGGCTGCCATTTCTGAAGGGCCTTGACGGGGTAGATACTCAGATCTCTCTCAGAGGACGGTCATCTCAGAGTAAGGAGTTGCCCATTTAAGACAGATGAGGGACAATTTGTTCTCTCAGAGGGGAGTGAATTTATGGAATTCTTTACCACAGAGGGCTATCAAGACTGGCTTTAAGCATATTCAGGACAGAGATTTTTAATCAGGAGGGGAATCATGGGGAAAATGCAGGAAAGTGGAGTTAAGGATGAACAGATCAAATAAGATCTCATTGAATGATGGAATGAAATTGATGTGACAAATGGCCTGCTTTTCTGCTATAGCCGTGTGGTAACAGCATCATCACCATTCATTTTTATTTCATTTCAGTTTAGGGATGTGGGCATTGCTGGCAGGGATAGCATTTATTGCCCATCCTTTATTGCCTTTAAAGAGGTGGTGAGCTGCTTTGTTGAACCAATGCTGCCCAGCTAGAGTGGGCACAGTTACTAAGGCGGGAGTTCCACCTCTTTGAGCTGGTGACAATGAAAATGAAGGAATGGAAAGGATTGGATGGAGTTTAACTTGAGGAGAATCTTAAAGGTGATGACCCTCATGTGCACCTGTTGCCCTTGACGTTTAAGGGGTTATAGGTCACAGATTTGGGCGGTGCTAACTTGCAATTTCTTTTCAGAAGCCACCTCCTTCAGTGTGGTGAGATAACAAGGTGTAGATCTGGATGAACACAGCAGTCCAAGCAGCATCAGAGGAGCAGGAAGGCTGACGTTTCGGGCATAGACCCTTCTTCAGAAATGTTTTTTTCAGGAGTCGCAGGGAGAAACACTTCTGAAGGGTCTCAGTGTTCTGAATGTAGACATTGTTACGGTTGGGGCCAAGTTGGGAAGGCCTGAATGTGGACTGTAGTCCATTGGGGATGATCAGGTCCCGTAGGCAGGTACTAAGACAGGTAATATGGCTGTAGTAACTGGTTTGCTTCAGGACGTGGTCAAGCAGTTTCAAGGTCGAAGAGATTACGAGAGAGTTACAGTGGGAGAGAGATCCCCTGATGTTTGTCCGGAGGGAGCAAGGTAGCTTCTTCAGGATAGGCATCCTTAGAGGAGGCTTCGCAGTGGGGTTAAAATTGTTTCAGAGATAGTAAAAACTGCAGATGCTGGAGAATCTGAGATAACAAGATGTGGAGCTGGATGAACACAGCAGGCCAAGCAGCATCAGAGGAGCAGGAAAGCTGATGTTTCAGGCCTAGACTCTTCTTTCCGAACTGTCAGCTTTCCTGCTCCTCTGATGCTGCTTGGGCTGCTGTGTTCATCCAGCTCTACATCTTGTTATCTCAGATTCTCCAGCATCTCCTTCAGCATGATATTAGTTGTGGTCATTCAGACAGGATTATCTAATATCACCACCATGCTTCCTTATTGGCTGTAGCCTAGGTTACCAATAACATGTGAGGTAGGAAACACAGACGAAATCTTTGATAGCAGTCATGATAAACGGAATAAGTTTATAACACTGTAATATTTTATAAAAATTCATTCGCAGGACATTCACCGCACATTCTCTCTTGGTCAGCATTTATTGCCCACCCCAAATTGCCTGATGTGCAGTTAAAAGTCAACCACATTTCTGTGGGTCTGGAGTCACAAGTAGGCCAGACCAGGTAAGGATGGCAGTTTCCTCCCCTAAAAGACATTGGTGAACCAGATGGGTTTTTCCGACAATCAATTCAAGATCATTACAACGTCACATTCAGTTCTGACGAAGGGCCACCGGACCCGAAATGCGAACTCTGAATTCTTTTTCTTCACAGATGCTGCCAGACCTGCTGAGCTTTTCCATCAACTTCTGTTTTTGTTCCTGGTTCACAGCGTCTACAGTTCTTTTGGTTTTGATTCATGTCATCATTAGACGCTTTGTTCCAGTTCTTTTTTCTATTGAATTCAAATTCTCCCACCTTCCATGGCAGGGTTCAAACCCAGGTCCCCAGAACACTATCAGAGATAATGGGAACTGCAGATGCTGGAGAATCCAAGATAATAAAATGTGAGGCTGGATGAACACAGCAGGCCCAGCAGCATCTCAGGAGCACAAAAGCTGACGTTTCGGGCCTGAAACGTCAGCTTTTGTGCTCCTGAGATGCTGCTGGGCCTGCTGTGTTCATCCAGCCTCACATTTTATTAGCCACGTTATGGTACAACAGGTTTATTTGAAATCACAAGCTTTTGGAGTGTGGGTACTTCCTCAGGTGAAATGTCTGCCGCTTAAAAGGACAAAGGCAGCAGCCAGAGATAACAAGGCGTAGAGCTGGATGAACACAGCAGGCCTGGCTGCATCAGAGGAGTAGGAAAGCTGACATTTCAGGTCTATACCTTTCTTCAGAAATGGGGGAGGGGAAGGGCACTGAAATAAATACAGAGAGGGGGAGGCGATGATGGAAGATGGATAGAGGAGCAGATAGGTGGAGAGCAGTTTCAGGGCCAGAGAGATTACTGGAGGCAGCAGATTTATGTTTTTGACCCTTGATTTCTGAGTCCATCAGAAAGATCTGCCTTCGAATGGAGAGGCATGAACTCTCAGCATTAGCTATTCCTGAGCTTGGATTAGCCACATGCTGTATTACAACGGGGAAGGGATTGCAGAATGTCGATGGAGACAAATGTCAGCAGGCAGTTCTACTCTTGCGCTTCAGGACCATGAATTATTTGCAGTCCAATATGTAAAAGGGATTCGATTATCACCCAGTTGGATTTGAATCAGTAAATGTATAACTGTACTCTGAGAGGAAGACCAAAAAGAGGAAGGAAAAAGTGTGCAGTCCAAAATGAAACGTATTTCTTCCTGTGTGTCAGGGAGTACTTGTGCTCTCTCAGGCTGCACTGGCAGATGTGAAACCACCAGCAACAGTTTGTGTCTGTCGCGTGCATTGCGAAGAGTGAAATATTCCAAGGTACTCCACAAAAAACAGCATTCAATACAAACTGATATCGAACCATATACTGAGCTAATAGGGAAGATGTCCATAAACACGGTCAGAGAGGATCATTGTGAGCAAGGGTGGAAGATACATGGGAATACTGCCACCTGCAAGTTCTCTGCCACCCTGACTTGGAAATATATCACTGCTCCTTCAGTGTCAAAATCCTGGAATTCGCTCTTTAACAGCATTGTGGATCTATCTACACCATATAGACTGTAACAGCTCAAGAAGGCAGCTCATCACCACCTTCTCAAGGGGCAACTATGGACAGGCAATAAATGCTGGGCCCAGGCAGCGAGGCCTACGTCCCTTAAATGAGTTTTGAAAATTATTTGCTGGGAGCCAAGGAACCGGAACCACCCTCACCCCCACCCGCTGCAGTCATTAGCCATGCCCTCTGTGACTCCGAAAGTGTTTTCATTGAATAGGGCAGTCGTGGTGCATTTCAACTTGTGACCACATCTGTACAGTAAAATCATTCCATAGCAAAGCTGCATCTCCTCTAAGACCCAATAGCAGCCCTTTAAGAACTGCTGACAGGCAACAAATTGTGATGTATACCTCACAGCGTCACTGACTAAGACCCCTTCAGGTAGGAACTCACATCACTGCATGAAGAGTGTGAAGAGGAGTCTCGCTTCAGGCCCCTACCATCCTGGGCGTGTCTGCATAGAGTGCTGGTGCCACAGACCATCTGATCGACGAGACAGACAACTGCTAGAGGTTAAACGATCTATCACAAAGGACAAACAACAGGATGTTTTCACCACCTTTTGATGCTGTCACATCGCAGCGTTGATTGCACGTTGAAGCTACATGTTGGATGTGGGGGAGACGGGATCAGAACCACTCCATTGTTTTTGCAGAAGTGGTTCAACAGTGGGAGATATTCCCAGCATCTGTTGGCCTGGTTATAATTGTTTGCAGGCTTTATCTTCAAACCAACGGTTACAGGTGAAACAGAGCACCCAGCAGAGGTTAGTACTGTAAGCTTAATAGAAGCTTGTGTTGTGCACACAGTTGGAGAACTGCTTCTTAAAATGATATGTTTGCAGTGAGACTACTTGCCAAATGTTAGAACCCTCCTGGAATTGCTGCAGGACGGTTTGAAACAATTTAATGGTCATTAATCTTTTATATGGAGGTGTTGGTGTTAGACTGGAGTAGAAAAAGTCAGAAATCACACAACACCAGGTTACAGGCTAACAGGTTTATTCGAAATCACAATTGCCACCTGATGAAGAAGCAGTACTCCAAAAGCTTGTGATTTCAGATAAACCTGTTGGCCTGTAACCGGGCATCACGTGAATTCTGAATTTATCCTTTAACATTTAGTTTCCGACTGTTATTATATGTTGTGGATGATTCTTGCGTTCCATGAAATGATTTATTCTCTCTTTTTTGTCTTTTGCAAGGGAATATTTAGGGGTGTAGTGAAAGAGCTTTTGCAAAGCCAAATTAGTGTAAAAAATACAGGCCAGGAAATGGATCACTTTTGACATAACTCAGAACTTGCAATTGTGTTATAAGAAAATTAACACAATCTTCGCTAATGGCAACACATCTCAGTTACCCAACAAGCCTCCCTGGGAAGGGAGAGGGAGTCGGAAAGATGAAAAACTGTCAGTGTTTGACATTTCTCAGTAAGTTAACAACCAAAGCGTGGATTTAACGGTTAGAATGTTTTCTGCTTATGACATATGTGTTGTTTTTCTTTGAGCATATTGACCTCCCTGATCAGGGACATCTGGTGTGACTAAGACAGAAACTCTTCATACTTTCTGTCGTTCTGTGGGTTGAAGTGATGTTATTTTCTGAGTGATAAATTTAATTGAGGAGCTGAGGCTGGTGAGGAATAATTACATTCTCTTTTTCTATCGCTTCATCTCTGATCCACAATCCTTGAGCATTCAACACTGCAGAATTATCCACACCATAGTGTTGGATCTCAAAGGTGGTGCAGCTTATTAGGAAGTATTGAATAAGCAACATTCTATAACATCCTCTAGACCCATAGCCATAGGTTCTAAGAGTTTATACAGCACAAAAAGATGTCATTTGGCACGTTGTTTCTGTGCTGGTCATTAAGCATCTATATTCTAATGCTATTTTTCAACACTTGGTACATAGCCTAGTACGCGAAGCCATTACTTAAGTTACTTACTACATACAAGTTACTTACATTACTCAAGTACTTACTAACTATTTCTTAAATGTCGTGAGGGCCCCCAACTTTTAGGCATTGAGCTCCAAATGCCATCCAACTTAGGGGAAAAGTGCTTTTCTCAAATACCCTCTAAACATCCTGCTTCTTGCCTTAAACTGGTGCCCCCTGGTTATTGATGTTTCAATTAAGGGGGTAAGTTTCTCCCTGTCTGCCTTTTCCATGCCCCTCATAACTGTGTGCACCTCAGTCGGGATCCCTCTTGGCCTTCCCTGCTCCAAGGAAAACAACCTCAGCCTCTCTCCGTGTTTCCTGCGCTTCTCCAATTCTCCTGATACACACTGCCTCGACTGTAATGGCTTCAAACATTGGGGAATCTTGTCTTCAGGTGCCAAGGACCTAAACGCTGAACTGCCCTCCCTAAAATCTCCCAACCTCTTCACCGTGGTCCTTCTGCTTGTTCTCCAAAAAAAACCCACTCCGGCCAAACCCTATCGCAAGCTTTCGGTCACCTGTAGTAAAATATCCTTGTGGAACCTGCTGTTATTTTAATTTGATTATCCTGTCATGGAGTGTCCCAGGATGAGAATTCTCTCCCCGGTCCTCTCTGTTCCTCCACCCACCACACAATTTGAAAGGGTGAAAGGTCAGCACATTTTGTCAGTGATCAGCACTGCCTCCTCATTGCGGCAGGGACCCAAGTTCGATTCCAGCCATGGGCAACTGTCTGTGTAGAGTTAACACATCCCTCCTGAGTCCAAAGGTGTTCAGGGTTAGGTGGGTTGGCCTGCAGTGTCAAGGGACGTGCAGGTTAGCTAGATTAAGCGTGGAGATAGAGTTGGGGGCAAGGTCTGGGTGGGATGTTCTTCAAAGGGTTGGTGGGCTGAATGTCCTCTATCCACATTGTGGGGATGCAATTCTGAGGCACAGTGATAAGCTGAGGCTTTAAAAGATTGTCAAAGGTGGGGACACGTACTGCCTAAGAGACTGAGAAACAGTCAGTGGCTGTTAACAATGGGTGTAGAGTGATCGAATTGTGATACAATGCAGGGACAGAGACTTAAGGATGATGTATTTTCAATTGAGTAGTAAAAATCTACAGAGTTCTGACTAACTAGATGAATTAGAGAGATGCTATCTCCAGGAAAGAAATGTAGGTTAAGACTCAAGTGTGTCACAGGAAACAAAAATTTAGAAGGTAAAGCACTGATTGTAGGTTAGTTTAAGATTTAACGTTGTGAAGGAGTATCAATGTTGTCTGCATGGTATCCCATTGGAGATAGACACAGAATATCACACCCACCAAGTCGAAACTGCTGCTACATATTCGTTTTCACAATTAAGATACCTCGCAAGTCGATCATGGGCAAACTTAAACGTTTGTTTTAGCTTCATCCTCTAATCTCTTAATGACACATCTTAACTCTTAATTAGCTATTGCGGGGAGAGGGGAGATGGTGATGTAGTGATAATATCACTAGAGTGGTACTCCTGAGCTAAAACAGAAAGGACTGGAGAAATTCGGCAGGTCTGGGAGCATCTGGGGAGAGAGGAACAGAGTTAACATCTCAGGCCTAATGACCCTTCTTCAGAACTCAAGACATTAACTCTGTTTCTGTCTCTGCCGACACGTGCTGCAGAGTTTCTCTAGCATTCCTTGCAGATGCCTCAAATTGCTAGTATCAGTGGTATTTTGTAGTTATTATAGTATTCTGGAGGCCCCAGGCTCATGTTCTGGAAACCTGGGTTCAAATCCCATCATGAGTGCTTAATTCAGTTATAAATCTGGAACTGAAAGTCAGTCTCTTTGTAAAAAAAACCATCTGGTTCACTGATGCCCTTTGGGGATGAATTCTGCCTTCCTTACCTGGTCTGACCTCCACGTGACACCAGACCCACGGCAACAGGGGCTGATGCTTGGCTGATTTCTAAAATGGTAATAAATCCTGGCCTTGCCAGCGTTCCCGTAACGACTCAATCTTGTGCTCAGTGTCGATGTGTGAGGGGTTACCTTGCCCATGAAGCCAGAGGTGAGCTGGGGAGCCCAGAGTTGTGATCTTAATAGTGGGGTCTTGTGACAGCCAGGCTTCCCATGGGCCCACCCACAGGGTGAGAGTGAGTGGTAAGAGGCTGTGTCCGGAGACTCACTTGAAACACCTCCCAACCCTAACCCTAACCCTATCGCAGGAATGTCGGAAGTGATTAATGGGTAGGAAGCCATGAAACAAAGAATGATAAAAAGAATTTCCTATAGGAGCCTGCCCGCTCTTGATTGACAACAATGTGAATTGATCTAGCGCCTTTTAAACTCCTGAAATATCCCAAGACACCTCAACACCCCAGTGTTTGGATGAATAGCTAAAATATTAACCAAAGAGGAAGAGGAAGAAAGTGAGGAGGAAGAGTCAAGAGGAGAGAGTTCTAGAACTCAGGACCCCTCAGTCTGTAAGTGGGGCAACCAGTGGGGAGACCCAATAAATGTGTGGAAGTGGATGGGTGCAAAGATTAGGGAACACAGTGAGAAAGATCAAATCCGCTTCCCACCAATTAACCAGAGTTAATATTAGGGTCAACACAGCAGGCCAGGCAGCATCTGGTCTGACCCGAAACATCAGCTTTCCTGCTCCTCTGATGCTGCCTGGCCTGCCGTGTTCCTCCAGCTCCACTCGAGCATCGGCAGCTCCTACGATCTGTTTAAATATTAGGGTTGTTGTGTGAGTGTGGGGTGTTGTTGTGTGTGCAGCCATCTTTTTCTGCTGTCTGTGTATCTGCCTGCCTGCACATGTGTTTGACTGCATGAATGTATGTTGAAGTAGGAATGTGCCATCCTGACAAAGGGTTTCAGCCTGAAACATTGACTTTCCTGCTCCTCAGATGCTGTCTGACCTGCTTTTCCAGCTCCACGTTTATTGGTTGTGTGGATGTCTGTTTGTGTAGGGGGTGTCTGTTTCGGTGGATAACAAAGTGTGGGGCTGGATGAACACAGCAGGCCAAGCAACATCAGAGGAGCACAAAAGCTGACGTTTTGGGATTTTTATGATGAAGGGTCTAGGCCCGAAACGTCACCTTTGTGCTCCTAAGGTGCTGCTTGGCCAGCTGTGTTCATCCAGCTCCACACTTTGTTATCTTGGATTCTCCAGCATCTGCAGTTCCCAGCTATGCACCTCAATGGGTGTGTCTTGGTGGGTCAGTGGGGGATGCTATGTGTGTACGTGGATTTGAGTGTGTGTGTATGTGTGTCTGTGTGTGTGTGTGTGTGTGTGGTTGAGAGAGTGGTGTGCGTGTGTGGCGTGTGTGTGGGACCGTGTCTTTGATGCTATATGTGTTAACATGTATCTTCAGGGAAACCCAGCTCCGTTCTGCCTACAGTCCCTCAGGTCACAAGGTCAAAGTGTCAATGAGAAGGCACAAGGCTTACAGATAAGATGCAGCTGTTCTCAATTTCCTTCATAAACATCCGCAAGTTCATTTTTATATTCCTTTGGGGATTGCTGCAATGTCTGAACCAGCCTGTGGCCAGTGAGGAGCATAGGTTGGGGGGACATGTGGGAGGAAGCGTGTGTGTGCAGTAACATAAAAGGGCTCCTGCATTTATATAGTGCTTTTCACAACCAGCAAATGCCTCCAAGGGCTGCGCAGCAGCTTTTGGAAGTGCAGTCACTGTTGCAATGTAGGAAACCTGGCAGCCAATCTGTGCACAGTAAGATCCCACAAACCGATTGCCCTAATGACCCATAATCTGCTGTTTTCCATGTTGTGGATTGAGGGATGATTATTAACCAAGGCACTGGGCTGACCTTTCCAACCTATTCCACCTACTCCTCCACCCAACCGTGACCTCCCCCCCCCCCCCCCCCACCCACTTCCACCCCACTAACTCGCCTTTGATTTGGTGACATGGGATTGAGATAAGTCATAGCTCCTCACCTTTAATGGATCATTCATAACACAGCACTGCCAACACTGTCAGTGCTGCATGAACACCAGCATGGATCTGTCGGGCCAAATGGCCTACGTTTGTGCTGTATTTTCTAATACTTTCTGCCATGATTGCTGATTGTTAGACTGGAGTGGGTTAGTTCCACAAGCCAAATTCCAAATATACTTTGTCAGGGAATGTGCTGTGTTCAACAGTGCTCAGCCTACAGAGGCTGAAGGTACCCGTCTCACAGCCCGATCTGTGCGTAGACTGCAGCAATTACTTTAGGAAATAACAGCCCAACCCCCTCCCTTCTACAACCCATCGACTGCCACAGCTACCGGAATTTTGTATGGGCACTGGCATAGCAACGAGTCTGGGCTGGGCAAGGATTAATGTCTTATCCAAACAATAGCAACCTCCAACAGCGTGATACTCCCCCAGTACCTCACTGGGTGGGGTGGGGGCTTTGTATTTATGTGTGTGGAATGAGATTCAAGCCTACAGTCCTCTAACTCAGGGGACACCTACAGAACACAGAACCCCACAGATACTGACTGGATTTGCACCTATCAGGTAGGAAATGAGTTTTAATCAAGGGAGATGGTATTCTTTGCACAGGTCGTGGAGTCATTGGGGTCTACAGCTCCGAAATCAGATCTTTTCTCACACTGTCTGACTCTTCGGATCTCCTGCAAAGATTCATTATATGATACTCTACCCACACCATTTGTATGATGTTTTATCTCTCTGCCCTTGATCTCTCTCTGCACATAAATTCTGTGTCTGTATGCCTCCCTCTCACTTCACCTGGTAAAGGCGCAGTGCTCCAAAAGCTTGTGACTTCAAATAAACCTGTTGGACTATAACCTGGTATCGTGTGACTGCTGACTTTACCTTATCAATACCCCTCATAATTTTATAAATCTCAATCATGTCCCCTCTCAACCTCCTCTGCTCTAAGCAAAAAACAACCCCAATCTGTTCAATCTTGCTTCATAAATGAAACGAGTCAGCCTAGACAACATCCTGGTAAATCTCCCCCTGCACCCTCTCCAGGGCTGTCACATCCCTCCTACAATGTGAATTCCAGAACTGCACACCATACTCCAGCTGTGGCCTAACCAATGGTTAGTGTTGAGTTCCAACACAAGCTCCCTGCTCTTAAATTCCGTGCCTTAGCTAATAAAGGCAAATGTTCCATATGCTTCTTAACCACTTTATCTTCCTGCCCTGATACCCTAAGGATTGGTGGACATGCTAAACCAAGGTCTTCCTGATCCTCAGTGCTTCCCAGGGTCCTACTGTTCATCCCCTTGCTTTGTTTGTCCTGTCCATGTGCAACATGTCACACATTGCGTTAATTATTTATCACGGGGTTGGGGGGGGGGGCGGTAGTGCTGATAAACTGTACTTGTTCTCACAAACATGATCATTTTTAATAAAATAAAATTTCATGAGACTGTGTTCTCCCACTCCCTCTACCCCCAGTGATTTACCTCTGCAGCGTTAGCAGTGAGAACTGTTCCATGGGTACAACATGCACTGGTAAGTTTAAATGTACTTAATTCTAAATAAATTGTATTGGTTACAACGTAAATTTATCTTTAGATTTTAAAGGCATCAATATTTGTGGGGAGAAATTGGGAAAAGGACACTGAGACATAGGATTAACCACGAACATACGGCACATAGGCTCAAACGGCCGAATGGCCTACTTCCACTCCTAGTTTCTAAACTTTAATACTCAGAGGAAAAGCCGCCACAACACATGCAGAAGTTACAACAAGCTTTCGAAAAAGAAGAGCAAGGGTTTTGATTGCCAGCACAAAAGCATGTTAAGATGTTGGCACGGTGGCTCAGTGGTTAGCACTGCTGCCCCACTGTACAAAGGACTTGGGTTTGATTCCACCCTCAGGTGACTGTGTAGAGTTTGCACATTTTCCCCGTGTCTGTGCGAGTTTGCTCTGGTTTCCTCCCACAGTCCAAAGATGTGCAGGTTAGGGTGGATGGGCCATGCTAAATTGCTCATAGTGTCCAGCGATGTGCTGGCTAGGTGGTTAGCCATGGGCAATGCAGGGCTACAGGGAAGGGGTGGGTGCAGGGAGGTGTTGGATGAATGTCCTGCTTTCACACCGTAGGTATTCAGGAATGGTGTTTTCCCTTCATCCACCTCCACGTCTATCCATCTCCTTCTTCGGACAACCACTCCTCTGCTTAGTCTTCCATTCATTTATCAAGTGGCTCATCTGTTTGGCTCTCCATCCCTCTACCTGCCCATCTATCTTCTTGTGGATAGGCCATTCGGCCCAGTCACTCGGTGTCAGTGCTGACCTTTTAATGTTCTTGTTATCATGAGCTCACCCGGTTTCCACATTTCTCACATTGGAATTTCTGCTCCTTTGGTTTACTGTCCAAGGTTGGGTCTAGCATACAGTGGCCATGAGAGTGTCTGAAATAACTGCACAAAGGCCAGTATCCCATCACCAAGTCACCCTTTATTTGCAAGCGTACATGACACTGACCCAGCTAGCACAGAGCTAGTTCCCAGTGAACGGAATCCTTAACATTCCTGTCGAGATCTGTCAGCCAAGGCTCCCTGATTGGACCAGGTTAACATCCCTGTATTTAGGAACAGTGCCATAGATACATTCCTTGACCAGTGAGTCCAGGAATGGGACTCAAACCTGGAGCTTCTGGCTGAGAGATAGGGTCACTACCTACCTGTGCCACAGGGTGCCCAGTTTATTTAAATAACCTCTTTTTAAATCGTGTTCCCAGTCTCAATCACTCGACAGCTTCACTTCTCCTCTGCCAATCTTTGCTTTGGTCTGTGCAGGTATGACAAATAGCTGGCATGCAAAACGTGTATTTACTAACTTGGGGCAAACGCTGCGCCCATCAGCGGGTAGGGGTGCCTCTGCAATTGCTGTGCCGACTTTGTCCCTCTTCCGCGACCACCCGACCAACTTGCTGCACTCTCCCACTCTTCCCTGTCTGAAATCCACAGAGTTATCTCAGAGCGCCCACCAAACTTCACTCCTCCCATATGGCCGCTTGCAGTCCCACTAATTGCTTTTTGGCGCTGCTGGGACGGCCAGAGCTGCCAGCCAATCAGCTAGACTGGGCAGATCTCCAGGGCAGAGCTTCCTGCCCCTGATGGGCAGAATTTCCACTCTGATCCTAATAAGTTCTAGCAGTTTTATCACTGCAATGGCAGTGGGTGTGGCTAGGGTTGGATTCTTGAGGTGTGTTACTAGTGTCCTTACCTCTGATGCAGGAGGCCAGAGGTATGTAATGACAGGTTGATGTAAAAATATTCACTACCAGCATGTCCACGTTAATAACGCTCTGAGCAACTTTTAACCCGCAATTGGGAGTACAATTCGTTCCCCTTGTAAAATCCACACCATCGACTCTGATAGCGCAATCCACAGTATCACGCACTTTGTGTAAAAAAGTAGTGTTCGCTCCTAAATTTAACGCAGAATTTATTGCTGCCTCATTCTACACCCATCAATCTAACGGAACCATCTGCTCCAGTTTATTCTTTCATGTCCCTTCGCCCACCCACCAGCACAGCTGAAGCCAGGGCTCAAACCTGTCACTTTCTTGGTCTTTTTAATTATTCATCTCGAGAATTGACTGTTTGTCCCAAGCGGTCCTTGGGGACGACCTTCTACTTGAACATTCGCAGCCCATGTGGAGTAAGAGCTGCCGCATCATCTGGAAGAGAATGAGCTGCTGAAGTTCGACGTCAAATTCCACTTTCCCAGCCAATCCCCGACATTTCCCGACAGCCTCAGCTCACAAAAACAGCTTATTGATCCCAGTCTTGGGTATACTCAAATGGGACAGCTGGTTAGAAAGTGTAGGGCCAGGGGACTTGGTTTTATATGTGCCTTATTTTAAGATAAGGAGGAATTCTTCACCCAGGACCTTTGGAATTCTCTACCCGAGAGGGCTTTGGAAGCTCAATCATTGAGCAGAAATTGATAGGTCATCTGGAGATGACCTTAATGACATTAAAGGATTGGCGATTTTGCTGTAGACGATAAGCCACAATTTAGTTGAATGGCTCAATGAGTTGAATGGACCACTCCAGTTCCTATGTTTCTATGATCCCATATTCAACAACTGACCGCTCACAGCTTTCTGGGATAGTGATTTCCAAATATTCACAACCAGCTGAGATACTTCTCCGCCCCTCAGTCCAAAAGGATTGGAATCTTCATCTTGAGATACTGGTGAAATGTAATCACGTCAGGAATGCCATGACTTACAGAGGAACTCCGAGCTGACAGAATTCCTCCACATTTGTCCATGCAGATGGTGGAGAATGAGGGGAGTAGTTTGCTGAAGAAGCCTTATACTCTAGATAAGAAACATTGCATATTTTCGAGCCCCCCCAGGTCGACATGTTTGCCCCCACTGCACTGGAAGTGCTTGGACTGCCGACTGAGATGGCCACAGCTCATGGTGAGTTGCGTTCCTGTCTGTTGCAGGTATGGATAAATGTCAGACAAAACCATGTGGGTCCAATGCGATCTGTCACAACACTCCAAGCAGGTTCTACTGCATCTGTGAGAATGGATACTACTCAACTGGAGACAGAAAGTTCCAGAATGCAGCAGCGGCCTCTTGTATAGGTAAATAAAAAACCACATACTTGCTAATTTTAAGCAATTCGAATGTGACCTATTGTCTTCCCCATGTTATCTTCCTCCTTCACCATTGTCATGGTGAGAGAACTGTCTAGTCATAGAGTCATACACAGAAACAGACCCTTCGGCCCAAGCAGCCCATGCCGAACATAATACCAAACTAATCTCGTCCCAACTGACTGCGCTTGGCCCCTATCCCTCCAAACCTTTCTTATTTATGAACTCTTTTAAATATCTTTTAAACATTGTAAGTGCACCCTCATCCACCACTTCCTCTGGAAATTAATTGCATACACAAACCACTCCATGAGTAAAACAAATTGCCTCTCATGTCCTTGTAAAATCTTTCTCTTCTCACCTTAAAAATGTGTCCCCTAGTTTAGAAATCCCCCACCCTAGGGAAGAAAAAACACCTACATTTCACATTATCTACATCCCTCGTGACTTTATAAACTTCAGTAAGGTCACCTTGCAATGTTCCAGTGAAAAAATTCCCAGCCTATCTATTCTCTCCTTTTAACACAAACCCCCCATTCCTGGCAACATCTTGGTAAATCTCTTCTGAGCCCTCCCCAGTTTAATAATGTCCTTTCTATAATAGGGCAACCACAACTGGACACAGTATTCCAGAAGAGGCCTCACCAATATCTTGTACAGCCTCAACATGACATCCCAACTCCTATGCTCAATAGTCTGAGCAATAGTGGCAAATGTGCTAAACATGATAAATACCTTCTGAGCCTCCCTATCTATATATAATGCAAACTTCAAAGAGTTATATACCTGAACCCTTAGGTCTCTCTGTTGTATTAGCTGGTCCAAAGCCCAACTTCTAATTGTATAAATCCTGCATTTGTTTGTTTTACCAAAATGCAATATCTCACATTTATCCAAATTAAACTCCATCTGCCACTCTTCATCCTATTGACCTAATAGTTCACAGTGTTGGGGCTATAATGTCACAGCATTCTTTTGCCATCCACTGGCTCTCCAAAGCACTTGAGAAATGTAAAGCCTTGGTTGACTTCCTCTCACTGACCTCACGGTGCATGCTCCACTGACCGGTATGACTAGCTAACTCAGCAAAGTTCATCTTTGCGGGGTGGGGAGAGACGTTTGTGGGGACAAATGTTAACCCTGGGAGACCCAGGAGTTGGAGCAATGGTGGTCTGGCAATGGGGTCTTTGGAAGTATCGGTGATTGTCACATCAACTAATCCTGTTTGCTAAACGCCTTTAGGAAGGCAAATCTGCCATCCTTATCTGGGCTGGTTACATAGGATTCCAGACTTACTGCCCAGTTGTGCTCTGAAATGACTGAGCAAGGCTCTCAGTTCAAAGGAAACTAGGAACAGGCAATAAAAGATGCTTGTGCCAACAACAGCTGCCATCCCATGAAAGAAAGACCTGTAGTTACAACTAAATATAACATGAAATCTAACCGGAGCTTTAGATTATTGCAGATTTTACCCACATCTATTCCTAACCACACACTTTTCCAAACTTTAAGGGCTGGCACGTTGAAATCACAGAGTTAAAAGGACAGCATCATAGAATTTAGCTGCCTGTGTTGAATTCAGAGTGTCATTGCTGGCATGTTATAGCTGGGAGTAAAGTCTATCATCCCTTCTCCCACTGCCAAGCAATTTCAGCCAACTCTGTTGATGCAGAAAGATTTTATGCCGATGTGTGCTGATATTGTCTTCCAGATTATGATGAGTGTCGCAACATTCAAACAGTATGCGGTAGCAATGCGACGTGTCACAACACAGCTGGTGGATTCTATTGCCTGTGTGACCAAGGGTTTGCCCGAGTATCTGGCCAGACCAAGTTTACAGGTTATGGAGCTGGGTGTAAAGGTGAGGAGGCTGGTCAGACCCTGGTTCAGTTTCCCTTTTAATTGTGCGGGTTCTGGAGGAAGGGGGGCAGCCTAAGAATATTTCAGCTGACCCCACTCAAGGGTTTGGTTTTAATAAGTCACTGAAGTGCCCTCGGGAACTTCAGGCTGATCCAGATACCAAATCTAATCAAACGTGGAGGTGAATCAGGCCAGCGGTGAAAGATGGCGCCTGAGAATCAGCAACCTGAACATTAGTCGGATCTGGTGAGGCGGCACTTGTTCTGAGCCATACATAAATGGGCATCTCTTTAAGCGAAATGTTTTCATTTTTCTCTTATTCTTAAACTATCAAAATGGCACCATGTTGTGGTGACAAATCAAAGTTTTTCACTGGAGTTTATTGTATTTCTCACCATAAGATACAAGTTGACAATAAAATCATTCATTCTCCAGAGCATATGGATAATGATGGGATAGTGTAGGGGGAGGGGCTTAGATTAGTTCACAGGTCGGCGCAACATTGAAGGCCGAAGGCCCTGTTCTGTGCTGTACTGTTCTATATTCTATGTTCTATGATACTTGCCTAGCAAAGATGGACCAATCCTGGCTCAGAAATGTGCCATGAACTCCACCCTCAGCTCCACTTTAACCCTGTTTTGGGAGGGCCAAGAGTTCCAATCTGCCCTTTGAAGAAATAATCTAATCCTAATCTTGCCCGAGCAGGTCGTTCAAAGGTTAAAAGTCTGACACTTTATTTGCACTTGTCTAACCACGGAAAATACTTCATCTAATCTATAACGATTGCAATCACCTCAATTAGTGCACCAGTTTAGCTTCTATATTGAGTACAAAATGCCCTTATAATTCAGGGGTGACATGTTGGCTCAGTGGTTAGCCTGTGACCTGGGGCCTCAGTCTGATTCCACCCTCAGGCTGCTGTCTGTGTGGAGTTTGCATGTTCTCTTTGTGTCTGCGTGGGTTTCCTCTGGGTGCTCTGGTTTCCTCCCACAGTCCAAAGATGTGCAGGTTAGGGTGGATTGGCCATGCTAAATTGCCCCAAGTGTGCAAGGATATGCAGGCTAAGTTGGTTAGGGATGGGAAATACAGGGTACAGGGATGGGATGGGCCTTGGTGGGATGCTCTTCAGCAGGTCAGTATGGACTCAAAGGGCTGAATCAGCTGTTCCCACACTGTAGGGATTCTATGAATTCAATCATTTCAGTCCACGTGTTACTCAGGCAGTGGGTATCTCATGGAACAGTGGATGGTGCACTCCCCTGATGTAAAGATTCTCAATTTAAACTCTTGGCCAAGGACATGCACTCAGAACAAAGCCAAACAGGCTAATCAACATCTACAAATTGTTCCAATAGATATTGGACAGGCAGTAAAAGTGGGACAGCCTCTTGGTCAGCTCTGGCAATGCAGAGTGATGGGCCAAATGGCCTGTTTCTATACTGCTCATTCTATGCCTGTGAAGAGACAATCAGAAGGGATGATTGTGGGAGAAATAATTCGACATTCCCTCTTCTATGTCACTGACAACTGTTCAAATGATCCTCAGAAAGGTTTTAAATCATATCATTTTTCTTGTGTGTTAACATTATATTCAAGCAGAGCAGAGATCTTGCTCCGGTAATGTGTTTGTGCTGTAAGAGCCTAATCAATTCCAGTAAACCCAATCAGAGGGTCTGACTGCCTCTCCCCACTCTGGGCCAGGATAGGGTTAAGCAGCCTACAGATATGACAGGGCCCAGCTGAGGGTAATGAATGGTCTCTCTTCTCCATCGCAGATATCGATGAGTGCCTCCAAGACCCCTGCCGAGCTGACAGTGTCTGCCAGAATTTAAACGGAAGCTACATTTGTATTCCTCAGCCAGGATTGATCTCACCAAACGTTAACAAAGTCATTCAGAGTAAGAAAATCCAAAATTAGTCGAAGAAAAATGCAATTACAAATAATTTTAAAGTTTAGAGTGGAAGAACTTTTGTGAGACTAAATATGGTCACCCACTTTAACAGATCAGCCCAGCTTCTCAACCTGCCCGCGACTCCTTCAGTTTCCAAACAAATATCTTCTTGATTGGGTTTTCTTCATCTTCATCCTCTTCGATGCCACAATCCCTGATTATTGATACCGCAACACCCTACAGTAAAACACAACTCTGATTTCAGTTCCGAGCACGGACGTTCGTCCAAGCAGGGATCATTTCGAAGGTATCAGGGGTGTGTTCAGGGGATGTTCATTCAAATCCCAGCCGTGGCAGACGGTGAAATTCTAATTCAATAAAAATCTGGGATATTAAGGCTGACCATGTTAATAGTCATCAAGATTCCTCTTTTTTAAATTTTAATTCATTCATGGGATGAGGGCATCATTGACCAGGCCAGCATTTATTGCCCATCCCTAATTGCCCAGAGGGCAGATAAGACTCAACCACATTGCTGTGTGTCTGGAGTCACATGTAGGCCAGACCAGGTAAGGATGGCATTTTCCTTCCTTAAAGGACCAGCTGGGTTTTTGTGACAATTGACAATGAATTCATGGTCATCATTAAACTCTTAATTACAGGTTTGTTTTTTTTTTAATTGGGCTCAAATTCCACTATCTGCTGTGGCAGAGATTTGAACCCAGATCCGTGGAGCATTACCTGGACCTCCGGGTAAACAGTCCAGCAATAATACTACTTGTCTCCCTTGGTTCGCTATGTGCCTTAGGGAGGGAAATCCTTACCCAGTCCGGCCTACATGTGGTCCCAGACTCACTGCAATGTAATTGAGTTTTAAGTGGCCTCTGGCAATTGGGGGATGGGCAATAAATGCTGGACTAGCTAATAGTGACTACATCCTATAAACAACTGGGGAAAATAATGCCCAGCTAAAAGCCCTCAATATGTTGGGCAGGGAGCATTTGCTCATTTTCAGGCAGACATGTGCTACCTGGCATATCGATGAAGTCAGAGATTGGCACTCACATGTGAAACTGGCTTTTGGTCCTTTGCACCCATAGCTAAGAGGATGATTACCCACCCTGAGGCCTCCACGACTAGTCTGGTGTGCCCTGAAGCAATTTTAGCACACAGGAAAACCAGGCCGACACCGGGTCTAACAGGCCTCCCTTAAAGCACATCTGCAGATTGGAGCCAACATTGGCTGGGAAGAGTCGACAGAGTCAAGCTAAAAGAAAAACTGAATGTGAGGGCATCGATTTAAAATCTTGCACAGACGCAGCAAGAGGGATGTGAGAAACTAAGCATTTGCACTCAGTCAGTAGTTTAGGTTCTGGAATGTACTACCTGGAAATGTGATGGAGGTAAATTCAACCAAGGCATTCAGGAGAGGCATTGGTGGGTTATTTGGGTGGAATTGTTGTACAGTGATATGGGGTAAAGCCAGGATATTGGCTCTGGGCAATGGAACTAGTACAGGCACAATGGGTGGAATGGCCTCTTTCTGTGCCATGACAATTATGGCTGGCACAGTGCCTCAGTGGTTAGCGCTGCTGCCTCACAGTGCCGCAGACCCAGGTTTGATCCCATTCTCGGGCGACTGTCTGTGTGGAGTTTGCACGTTCTCCCCGTGTCTGCGTGGGTTTCCTCCCACAGTCCAAAGGTGTGCAGGGTAGGGTCGATTGGCCACGGTAGATGTGGCATTAGTAGATACCATGGGTGGCTGGATCCGGGTGGGATGCTCTACAAAGGGTCTGTGTGGACTGAAGAGGCCAAATGGCCTCCTCCCGCACTTTGAGGGCCAGCAGGAGTAGGGCATCTCATCCTGACCCAACAGGTACAACAACACACACACACACATATACACACTCTCTCTCACACACACACACAGACACACACACACACAACACACATACAACACACACACACACAACTCACACACACACGACACACACACATACACATACACACACACACATACACACACACACACACACACACACACACACACACACAAATCTATTGGCTCTTAATCCAGAAAGTTGGGTTTTAGCTTCTGTTGCTGTTGCTCGGTAACACAGACCTGTGCGCCAGGCATCGCTGACGTTTAATAAATGTGTCACTGTGGCCGATAGGTAGTGAGGTTCTTCCGTTAGTCGCAGATGGTTTACTCGGACACAAAATGGGACCAAGAAAATCCGAGATCTCAGGTGGGATAGAGGGTGTCAGTGGCAGGGCCTGGCCTGAGATCAAAAAATATCAAGTCAACCCCTGCGCGACACAATTGAACTTCCATTACAGATTCGGCAGCAGTCAACGTAATGAGTTGAAAAATTGTGTTTCTAAATGCTGTAAAACCTCGGGTTGTTACGCCCAGCTTGCTAATTGGCCATTGTCCTCTTCACAGGTCCATTTTTGCAATGTCTAGCTGTCCTCCTGAAAGACCAATCCATTATCGATAAGTGTTACTCCCAGCATCAAGCAGGATCACAGGTACTGTCACATCCACCCATGTGCTTGTGTCACAAGGCTTTGAATTCACTGGCTATCTCTAATCAGTCCTTGCTTTTCCAAATGCATGTAAATCCTATCCCTCAAAATCGCCTCCAACTACTTAACTACCCCTGATGTAAGGATCACCAGTCTGTGGTTCCTTGCCTTTTCCTTACCACCTTTCTTAAATAATTGCACCACATCAGCCAACCTCCAGTACCCCAGCACCTCATTAGTGGCTAAATATCTCAGCAAAGGGCCCGACAATCTCTTCTCAAAAAGTTCTGGCAAACACCTGATTAGGTCCTTGGGATTTATCTACCTCTATGTGTTTTAAGAACTCCAGCACTTCCTCTTCTGTAATATCAACTCTTTTCAAGGCATTACTATATATTTCTCCAAGTTCTTTAGCTTTCATGTCCTTCTCCACAGTAAGTACTGATGCAAAATATTTGTTTTGTATCTTATCCAATTCCTGTTGGCCCACACATAGATAGCCATGTGATTTTTTAAAGGGCGCTATTCTCTCCTTAGAAACTCTTTTGTCATTGATGTATTTATAGAATCGCTTTGGATTCTCCTTAATTCTATTTACCTAAGCGGCCTCGTGTCCCCTTTTTGCCCTCCTTATTTTCCTCTTAAGTAAATCTGCTTCTTTTTAGGTTTTAGACTGTTTTAGTACATCTTCTCACTTTGCCTTCGATTCCTTAAGTCTCCAAAAGAAATTCCAGCTGTATCTTGTCTCTGCATCTGCATCTATTTCTGATCAGAACCAAGCCTAACAATATCTTCACTGAGCTTCCTTTCTGTTTCTTTGTCATGAAGACTACAGTTGATCAACTTTGCTCCCTCATCAAGCCAACGCTCACGTTTGCAGAAAATATGTGCCGAGGCAAGGAGAACGCCAGAACAGAACACAGCCATGTCACATTAAAAGTAAGTTTATAAAGCATCATAACCTTAGCATTAACGAAGAACGTGCCACCTTCACACCTCGTCTTGCATTTGATGGATGTCAAATGAAATAGCGGATATTTCTCAAAGGGTTAGAGGCTGGGAAATGTTGATGGTCAAATTGGATGTCCTTGACCATGAGTCACCAAAACCAGCATTCAGGTACAAAAAGCAATTAAGAAAGTTACTGGTAAGTTAGTTTTTATTACCAGATGACTTGAATGTGGGGGTAAAGATGTCTAGCTGTAGTTGTATGGGGCCTTATTAAGTCATGTGTGTATTGTACGCAGCTTTGGTCTCCTTCCCCAAGGACAGGTAGAATTACCATAGAAGGAGTGCAGGTTCACCAGACCAGTTTTTGGGATGGAACGATTGTCCCATGATGAAAGATTCAATAAACTTGGTCTATATCATCTGAGGTTTAGAAAAGTAGGAGGCCACATTTAGAATACTCTGTTCAGTTCTGGTCTCCCTGCTATAGGAAATATGTTGTTAAAGGTGCAGAAGAGATTTACAAGGCTGTTGCCAGCATTGGAGGGTTTGAGCTATAGGGCGAGGCTGAATAGGCTGGGGTTATTTTCCTGGAGTGTCAGAGGCTGATGGGTGACCTTATAGAGGTTTACAAAATCATGAGGGGCAGGGATAGGGTGAATAGTCAAGGTCTTTTCCTCAAGGTAGGGGACTCTAAAACAAGAGGACATAGGTTTAAAGTAAGAGGGCAAAAATTTGAAACGGACCTAAGGGGTAACTTTTTCACACAGAAGGTGGTGCATGCATGGAATGAGCTGCCAGGGGACTTGGTGGAGGCTGGTACAATTATGATACTTAAAAGACATCTGCATGGGTATGTGGATAGGAAGGGTTTAGAGGGATATGAGCGTAATGCTGGCAAATGGGACTAGATTAATTTAGGATATCTGGTCAGCATGGACAAGTTGGACTGAAGGGTCTGTTTCTGTGCTGTACAGCTTTGTGACTGTATTGGTCAGGCAATGACTCCAGGTCATTATCACCCTCCAGCTGAAAACAATTCCCATTGATTCCTCCCTCAAACTCCTACATCTTGCCCCAAATCAATTCCCTGGATAATGGACCCTGGAACAAGAATAACAGGTCCTTCCTAGACACTTTAGCTAGACCGTCTCATAAGTTTATAAGCTGTAGTTAGGTCCTCCCTTCAGTCCTTTCTGTTGTAAAGGCAGCAAGCATAGACTTTTGGAGGAACGTTTGATCATTTTGGTTGTCCTGCAGAATCCTCCCCAAGGTATCCACTGGATGTATCTCAGTTCTTCCAAGCATTGTCCCGTCAGTCATTAAAGCTGAGGGGACATCGCCGAAGAGGTTTGGCAATGATCCGTAATGGCTTCCTCAAGTTGTGTGGCAATGGAATTGTGAAGTTGATCTCGATCGCCAAATTGTTGCTGATTTCCCCAGAGTTTGCCAATGTACGGGTCAAGAATTAACCTTGCATCGTAAAAGAGGGTTGACTAACTGAAGTAGGTGTATAAAAAATTTCTGAAAGCTAGGAGGCTATGTTGGGACATGAAGGACTGAATTGCCTCCTTCTGCCTCACACCACAGCACCAAAGATTGTATCTGTCCTCACCAAGACTCAGATGGAATGGATCTCAAGGAAAACTTATTGAGCAGGGCAGTGAATGTTTACACTGAAGTTTTCATGAAAGGAGCAGGGGGAGAAAACTGGTGCTTTAAAATAATTACATCTCATCTGCAGAATGTCATGAGCTTTGGAAACCAGTTCTTCGATGACAATTCCATGCTGGAGGATGTGGACAATGAACATCAACTACAATCAACCTCGGTGTTCATGAACGCCATGGAAAGTTTCACCCTAAATGCAGCTTTGGCCTTACCTAGCCAAAAGACCAACAGCATGACAACGCCATATTTAGGTACAGTCGAAACATTGCAAATATCTTCATAGCTGTTTTTGTTTTGAAATTTAGAGTAATAACTCAGTGTAAGAGACGCAGGGTCATGAAACCAAATGGATGTGGGGAGTGGGTGGGAAAGTGGAATTGAGGCAGTACACCAGCTATGATTGTATTGAATGGGAGAGCAGGCTTGTTGGGCCGAATGGTCTATCCCTGCTCCAATTTTTTAATCTCTTACGTAAGGGAGAGCTGGCAAATTCTCTCTGGTGTCTTATATAAGAACACAGGAGATATCAGCTTGATCGTTCAAGTCTGTTCCACCATTGAACAGGAGCATGGTTCTTACTCCACTTCAGTGCCATCTTCCTGCAGTATGCCCACATTCCCTGATTCCCTCAGTCCTGAAAAATCTAACATCATCTGTCCTGAACATGTTCAATGACTGAGTACCAATGATCCTCTGTCATAGAGAACAACGATTATCCAAGTTTCCCTATCTAAACTAGTCCCGTTTGCTTGCAATTGGCCTATAAACCTCCAAACCTTTCCTATCCATCTACCTGCACAACCGTCTTTTAAATGTTACACCTTTATTCTACATCTGCCACTTCCTCTGGCAGCTCATTCCACATACAAAATATCTTCTGTGTGAGAAAATTGTCCCTTAGGTCCATTTTAAATCTTTCTGCTCTCACCTTAAAACTAGGACCCCTACTTTTGAACTCCCACATCCTAGGGAAAAGACCTTTGCTACTCACCTTACCGATGAACCTCAAGGTTTTGTAAACCTCTATAAGGTCACCCCTCAATCTCCTGTACTCCAGGCAGAAATGTCCCAGCCTATCCAGCCTTTTAGGGCCTGAACCTGCCTTCCCTGCCTTTACCACAACAACCACACACCAGGCCTTGTGGTCACAAAAGTGGTACCACTAAGAATGCATTGCCAACCATTAATGGTCCCCATTATACATTATCCCAGGCTGGCAATGATCCAGTACTTTATCTGCACAACTGTTTCTCGTTCTACCTCTGGGCTCATCTCCACCTATCATTTACTCTTCCCAAATCCCCACAACTGACCTTCAACCTTTCCTAACCACAATCAGTTCTGAGGAAGGGTCTCTGGACCCAAAACGTTAACTCTCCACTGATGCTGCCAGGCCTGCTTCCGTGGTCACAGTTTCCGTGACCACTGTTTCCATGGTCTGTGCTTTGCTTGCCGTTCTCTCCAAGAGCAGCCACTGCCCTAGGAACTGATTTCTTATAAACTATTGCTCCTGGTGCTGTGCTAAGAGAGCTCTGGGCTTTTGGGCTGGTGCTCTGGCCTGCTGACAGGTCCCATTTCCGAATCATGCTCCCTGGACCACCAGAAAACCAAGAGGGAAACTGCCCTGAGTCCCATCAGGGATGGGGATAACAAGATCCCATGAAAGCTGAGTCATGAATGGAGGCAAGGATTTGTTTAGGGGAATGAGACTAAAGGTGCAATAAACTCTCAGAGAATCTTCTATTCCAAACATCTTCTGAACTAACAGTGAGATGGAGTGTCAGTTTTAAGCAGCTTTACTACCATGTTGTAGCCAGTACCACAAAGTCTGCCAGGCCAGTCTTAAAGGGAAGGTTACAGGGGCCCCAGTCAACAAGCTTTGACTCATAGAATCCCAACAGTGTGGACTATTTGAGTCCAGGCTGACCTTCCAAGGTGTAAGCCACCCACATTCATCACCCCACCCCCACCCAACTTATCACTGTAACTCCAAATTTCCCATGACTAATCCACCTAGGCTACACATCCCTGGACACTATGTGGCAACTTAGCATGGCCAATCCACCCTAACTTGCACATCTTTGGAATGTGGGAATAAACCCACGCAGATACAGGGAGAGAACCTGCAAACTCCACACAGACAGTCGCCTGAATCTGGGATTGAACCTGGCACTGTGAGGCAGCAGTGCTAACTATTGAGCCACCATGAATGACTTACCAGGTTGTGAAAGCAAGGCCAGCAGGAGTACACAATATGACCTCTCTGTTATTATAAAGCTGTCAGAGCAGCCACGAGATGACCCGATAGTGGGACATGTTATCCACAGACACAAGTAGATGAGTTTGTCACATTTACAACTGACCTGAACGACAGGGTTTTTTAAAATCTAACTTGTAGATCTTGATGTTCGCATCATCCAAACGAAGGATCATTCAAATATACCTGACAAAATAACCCTTCACGCGAATGAAAACACAATGGATGCTTATTCACGGACAGTGACCAAGGGAGAAGTTAGAGGTGAGCTTTCATTTCTTTTGGGCTTTTCATTTCTTTTGGGCTTTGCTTCAGTGTTGCCTATTTACCTGTTTTGGTAGACTTGGGCATCAACCTTTGCCAACATTTCAAGGTTAAAAATCTTGCATTGATATTATACCGTTTGTGACCTTAAGATGTCCCAGTGTCACAAAGCAGTCATGGGATATTGTAATGTAGGAAATGCAGCAGCCAGGTTGTGTGTGACTAACTGGAATCTGACAATAACCAGATCATCTACTTTAGCAACACTGAGCGATGAACATTAGTCAAGTCACCAGGAGAAATAGATAGCGCTCTTTTTCTTCAAAGCTGGACTGTGGGATCTTTCATCTCCAAAGAACCAAACGTCTGGTTACTATTTTATTGAAGAGGTGGCATCCCCTGACAGCACAGCACCTCTTCAGTGGATCTCACATTCAAGTCTCTGGAGTAGGACTTGAAACCGCAGCCTTCTAATGGGAATGTAGGAATTTGGAGCAGGAGTAGGCCACTCAGCCCATCAATCTTGCTCCGCCTTTCAGCTGGCCTTCCATATCTCTTGATATCTTTCATACCCTTTTGAGAATGCTACCCATTGGGGTGTGACTTATATTCTGTCGTTGGCAGGAAGCGGTTGTGTGTTATTCTTGCCGGTAAAGAAGCAGAGCTAACTTGCACTGTATTTTCTGACAAATATCTGGACAGGGCCTATCGCCGTTGCTTTCATCTCGTACGACCAACTGAATTTGCTCCAGAGCGGGGATTTCATCGAGAATGAAAGGTCTAGGCCTTACCAGTTGATCTCAGGAGTGGTGTCGGCCACAATCGGAAGCCTCAGATCTCACGAACTCAGCGAGGGAGTCAACATCACTCTGAAACACAAAAAGGTCTGAGGCGTTGCCACTACTGACTAGGCCCAGAGTGCAGAATAAACCCTGCCTCATGCCAAAGGGTTAAAGATAATGAGTGCCATGATGGTTTACTAACGCGATTGGAGCTTGCTCACATGTCTGCTGCCCATATCCTAACTCGCTCCATTATCCACGTGCTCACTGGTCCATATTGTACCCCTAACAATCCAGCAATACTTCTGTTTTTAAATTCTCATCCTTATTTACCAGTCTGTCCATGCCTTTGTCCACTTCCTGCGTTTATAATCCTCCAAAATCCATGCTTTCTTTTAAATTTGTTCATGGGATGTAGCATATTACTGACTGGACCCTCAGTTATTACTCAAGTTCCCAGAGAGGAGACAACCACTTCTAGGTTGTAGGTTTACACACAGATGTAGGCCAGGCCAGGTAAGGATGGAAGACTTCCTTCCCTGACAAACATTAGTGAGCCAGATAGGTTTCAATAAAAAATGACAGTGGCTACATATTTGCTATCAAGCTAGTTTTTAGTTCCAAATTTATTTTTTATTTAATTCAAATTCTGGTACTGCCATGATGGGATTTGAACCCAGGACAATCAATTAGCCCAATGACAATTCCAGCTGCCTCCTTCAAATCAGACCTCTTAAGTCATTTTCCCCTCTCTCTCAATCCATTTCCTTCGCACCACCACTTACATGTCACAAGCCATAGAGTGACAGAGTTATACAGCACTGAAGAGGCCAATCGACTCATCAAATCTGCACCAATAATCCCATTTCGCACACTAGGCCTGTAGCCTTGAATATTATGACACTTCAAGTGCTCGACTATGTACTTTTAAAAGGTTGTAGGTGTTAACAATGAGGGAATGACCGAACCCCTCTGATAGTTAAGCCAATACACAAGCCTCAATCTGCTATGATGGGAATAGAGATTGCCTTCTAATAATTACACTCAAAAGAGAATTACACCCAGAGAAGCTTGCCTTTTCCCTCTTAATCTATTAATAGAGTGGTTAAAAGAAATAAAATCCATGATCTCCACTTTACAAATAGCAAGAAACAATTTATTTTACCTAACCCAACAATGAACAAATTAACAAAATTACTAACAAACCAACAATTTCCCCTCAGACTCCTAACTACTCCCTCACTGGAAATTCAACTGGAATATAAACCCAATTAATAAGGCGCGATAAATTATAACTTGACATCTCCAAGTTTGCACAGACTGATGTCTGGAATATTTTATTGATTTTATAAGAAGAACGACTTTCTTCTGCTGATTCTCTCTGTAATTTCTTCAGTGGTGACTGTGAGCTAAAATACCATGGTATCTTTGATTAATTAGATGGGCTTTCTCTGAGAGCTGGTGGCAATTGTCTCTCTCTTACAGTTGAACAATTAGCTCTCTCTGATTTTCCAAATGCCCTAGTCTTAAACACCCATAATGACATCATAAAATTCTTATAATGTGATTAGTTTCAGGTTGTCAACACCATCAGATTTAAATTCAACAGGTCTTCTGTATCTAGGTGCTTTGTATAATTAATTGGCCAAGTTCAAACTTGGTATCTTGGTAAAACTGCTGCTTGGCTGTTCAATACAAAATGCTTCCCTTCGAGAACTCTCTGTGCACCTTCATTTATAAACTTCCAAGCACAGACAAAGCATAAGCTCTTAAAGACACCACAGTATGCTTTTCCCCATGAACACTTTTACTAACTTCCTGCCTTCCAATTTATGAATACTCTACTCAACTTTGTGACGGGTTTCCTGCCTCTGAGGAAGAGTCACCAGACCCGAAACATTAACTCTGGTTTTCCCTTCACTGACACTGCCAGACATAGAACATAGAACATAGAACAGTACAGCACAGTACAGACCCTTCGGCCCACAATGTTGTGCCAACCTATTATCCGACTAAGATCAATCTACCCTGCATACCCCACACTTTACTATCCTCCATCTTCCTATCCAAGAGTCACTTAAAAGCGTCTAAAGTATCTGACTCCACTACCTCAGCCGGCAGTGCATTTCATACGCCCACCACTCTGTGTAAAGAATCTACCTCTGACATCTCCCCTATAACTTCCTTCAATCACCTTAAAATTATGGCCCCTCGTAATAATCATTTCCACTCTGGGAAAAAAAATCTCTGGGTATCCACTCAATCTATACCTCTCATCATCTTGTACACCTCTATCAAGTCATCTCTCATCCTTATTCACTCCAATGAAAAAAGCCCTACCTCCCTCAACCTTTTCTCCTAAGACCTACCCTCCAGTCCAGGCAGCATCCTGGTAAATCTCCTCTGCACCCTCGCTAAAGTTTCCACATCTTTCCCATAATGAGATGAACAGAACTGAACAAAATATTCCAAGTGTGGTCTAACCAGAGTTTTATAGAGCTGCAGCATAACCTCGCGGCTCTTAAACTCAATTCCCCTGCCAATGAAAGCCAACACACCATACACTTTCTTCACAACCCTATCAACTTGGGTAGCAACTTTGAGGGATCTATGGACATGGACCCCAAGATCCGTCTCTTCCTCCACACTGCCAAGAATTCTGCCATTAACCCTGTATTCAAATTTGACCTTCCAAAATGAATCACTTCACACTTTTCTGGGTTGAATTCCATCTGTCACTTCTTTGCCCAGTTCTGCGTCCTGTCAATGTCCCGTTGCAACCTACAACAGTCCTCCATGCTGTCCATAACTCCACCAGCCTTTGTGCCATCGGCAAACTTGCTGCCCCACCCTTCCACTTCCTCATCCAAATCATTTATAAAGACCACAAAGAGCAGAGGTCCCAGAACAGATCCCTGTGGAATACCACTGGTCACTGAGCTTCAGGCTGAATCCTTTCCATCCACTACCACCCTCTGTCTTCTACTGGACAGCCAGTTGTGTATACAGACAGCCATTTCCCTGGATCCCATGCCTCCTAATTTTCCAAATGAGCCTATCATGTGGAACCTTTTCAAACCTGCTGAGCTTTACCAGCAACTTTGTTATTTTTTTTCCTGCCTCTACTACCCTCCCAAGCAGTGCATTCCAGACCCCTGGCACTCTCTGGGTGAAAACAATGTTACCTCAAGCCCCCCTCTTAATGTCCGGCCCTTCTGCCTTGACTTTGAACTCTGAGATGCCCTCTCTCAACCTCTCCCTCTCTCCTTTCTAAAGTTACCTTGAGAAAAAGCACCTCTTTGGCCGGGCTTTTCCAATCTCTCTGTGTATGGCTCAGGGTCGTATCTCAGTCGATGATGTCCTTGGGGAGTGTTTGTCCGCATGAGAGGCGCTATACAAATTCATGCCAGTTCTTGTGAACTTCTGTCTCGTGCAGAGAGCTGAAGGACGGCCGGCATGCGTCTACTGGAAGCACACGAGCGGCAGAGGTCACTGGTCGCCTGAGGGGTGTGTTGTGATTACTTCAAACATGACCCACACAGCTTGTGGCTGCCACCATCTCTCCAGCTTTGCTGTTCTCATGACGGCTGTTGAGGTAAAAAAATGACTGAAGATCGAGCTCTCGGGAAGTGACATTGTTTAGGCCACCTTTGGAATACTGTGTTCAATCCTGCTCTCCCTGATATTGGAAAGATATTGTTAAACTGTCAAAGGCATTCTGAAAAAATTTACAAAGATGTTGCCGGGTTCGGATGGTTTGACCTGCAGCGAAAGGTTGGATAGTCTGGTGTTATTTTCTCTGGAGTGTTAGAGGCTGAGGCGTCATCTTGTAGAAGTTCATGAAATCATGAGGGATGGGTGAATCGCCAAGGACATTTTTTTAACCCAGGGTAGGGGAGTCCAGTTCTAGAGGGCATAGCTTTACAGTGAGCGGGGAAAGATTTAAAAGGGATCTAAGAGGCAACATTTTCACACAGAGGGTGGTGTGTGTATGGAATGAGCTGCCAGAGGAAGTGGTGGAGGCAGGTATAATTACAACATTTAAAAGGCATCTGGATGGGGTCATGAATAGGAAGGGTTTAGAGGGATATGGGCCAAATGCTGGCAAATGGGCTAAATTAATTTAAGATATCTGGTTGGCATGGACGAGTTGGACCAAAGGTTCTGTTTATGTGCTATATGACTCTGGAAATCTATGACAAGGTGTGGGGGGTTTCTGCTGAGTGGGAAAGCCAACAGAATGCCAGTCGCAATCCACCCTTCACTCTTGCGCTGTTCCCTTCGATGGCAAGAGGGAACAAGACAGTTTGTAATATTGCAGTCGATTGCATTGATCTCCGAAGGGAAGGGGAAGCTGAAATTGCCAGCAATAATTCAGAAAAGAACCAACTTATTAATTCTGTTCCACTTTCCTTGATCCTGTGCTGGATGATTGGGCTGTTGTCCATGGATTTCAGTGTCTCACTCTGTCAGCCATTATTGATTAGGAGCCCAAGTGTCAACAAGGAATCTCAATCCGGGAAGGGAGGAGTGGGGAATCCGAACTAGACACAGCAGTGATTTAATACACACGCCCCCTAGGCATGAAAACACTGGTTGTTTTGGATTCTAATTTGTGCCTAGCCTCAGGACACAGAGAAGATTTAGGACACCCTCCCCCCCAGTATTGGTTAAAGCTAGGAATCTCAACATAGGTCTGGAATGACGCCTAACACTTTTCTGGTCAGTCTCTGAGCTGTAAGTGCAGTAAGTCCTGAATCCAAGCCCCGGATGACAGCACATGGAACTCAGGTATGTTCCGTAGCGTCACCACATCCCACCTTTTCTTTCCCCAGTTTTCCACTTCCCAAGCAACAGCTCTTTTACCCCCACCATCCGGGATGAGGGGCCTTTGCCCCTCGTTGGGAGGCGAACAGAAAGCTCACATGGAGAGTAGACACCAATTCTTGCCAAACTTCCACTCTCTACTACACAGAAGACAAGAACACCAAGACCATGGTTACACTATGGTGGCACGGTGGCACAGTGGTTAGCACTGCTGCCTCACAGCGCCAGAGACCCGGGTTTAATCCCACCCTCGGGCGACTGTCTGTGTGGAGTTTGCATGTTCTCCCCGTGTCTGCGCGGGTTTCCTTCGGGTGCTCCAGTTTCCTCCCACAGTCCAAAGATGTGAAGGCTAGGTGGATTGGCCATGCTAAATTGCCCGCAGTGTTTGGGGATGTCTAGATTAGGTGGGCTATAGGGGGATGGGTCTGGGTGGGATTCTCTGAGGGTCAGTATAGGCTTGTTGGGCCGAAGGGCCTGTTTCCTCACTGTAGGGATTCTATTATGTTCATGTTCCCAGCTGGTACACATGTTGGCCATAGGTGCATTTCCTCCCTGATAGCACTGCGGGGTTACCCATGCTGTAAGGTCAGCATTAGCTCACAAACATGGCTCACCACCACCTTCTCAAGGGCCAATAGGGATGGGCCATAACTGGCTGTCTTGAGCAACACCTACACCCCAGCAGTGATTCTCATTGGGAAGTCAACACCCTACAACACTGTCAAGTCAATTTCTCAATGACCTGGAAGGTACAGTCCTGAGGATAGAGCCCAGACTGGCAGCAAAGGAAATGCCATTATCCAATGTCCTGCTAATCACGGGGTTATGGGGAGGGGACAAGGCATTACAGAGAAGTCATTTAGAGAAGACATGAAAAGTCATGTGTCTATATTGCAACAAGGAAGTAGTGCCATCACCAGAGGAGGAGAGAGAGAAAAGATATTTTTGCTTTAGTTGTATTCTGGACAGTCGTTGCTATTTGTGTTCTGTTCGTTTAGGCGGATATTCACGTGAGTTCGAACCTCAGTGTCATAACACAGGTTGGGATCAGCCTGTCGCTGATCTGCCTGGGCTTCACTATCATCACATTTCGGTTCTGCACCCAAGTTACCAACCACAACAACACCATCCACATCAACCTGTGCATCACCCTGTTTCTGGCTGAGCTACTCTTCCTGGTGGGCATTCACAGAACTGACAACAAGGTGAGAAAATCTCAGGTTAACAATCACATCCCTGTACCCCTACCTCCCACACCCACTGGCCTCCCAAACCCTTCTAAAAATCTCCACTTTATTCAATGCTGCCTGGAGGTGGGATGGTAGGCTTCCGTTACAAAGATTGCCCAGTGGGGATTGAGCCCAGGTCAATGGGGACATCCTCTACTGGATCCAAGACACCTTAAGCAAAAAGCTAATGCATTGACAACAATGGTTCAAATCCCACCAAGGTACATGATGGAACCTGAATTCAAACTAATAACACTCAAAATGTGAAGACGAGAAACTAATTTCAGTAACGACCATGGTGAAGCATTCAGCAATTATCATAAAACCCATCAGGCTCGCTAATGTCCTCTCAGGAAGGAAATCTGCAGCCCTTACTTGGACAGGCCCATATGTGACTTCAGGCCAACAAGACTGCCCTCTGGTGTGGTGTAGGGTCAGTTCAGGGTGGGCAACAAATGCCATTGATATAAAGTTTGCAAATGCCAAATATCTATCAACACAACTTCACTTCCAACTTATTCTGCTTACATTGTGAATGCGTTCTTGTTTAGCTCAGTCAGTAGCAGTCTTGCCTTCGACTGAGTAATCCCTTAACTCCAGACTTTGAGTACACAAGCTCGGCTGGTTCATATCACTCAAGGAATGCAGTTACAGGACCCTTCTTTACATATGCTGTTGCCTCGTGTTTGACACACCTCCTAATTTCTCAAAGACTGTCTTCCGCCTCCACCTGGATAGATGCAGTTCCAACAAAACTCAAGAAGCTTGGCACCACCAGGACAAATTAGTCTGATCGGTTGGCATCCTGTTCCCCGTGTCAAATATTGATTCCCTCTACCACCAGAGGAACATGGCTGCAGTGTGTGCCATCACTGTAATGCCTTGCAGCAGCTTTCCAACACTTTTGTGGACAGCATCTACCAAACTCACCAACTGGAAGAACAACAATAGTGGGCATGGGAACACTGCTCGGATATTCTCCAAGATTCCCCCCAAGTCACACACAGCCCATACCAATGTGACGTGTATAATGCTACACCTCACTAGTGTAGCACGCTGGAAATCAAACCCTGTTATTCCCGGAGTCATCATAAAGGTTTTAAATAGAACATAGAATTCCCCAATTTCCCTGTCTTTTAGACCAAACTCAATAGAAAGCACAGACCAGACCTCTGAGGGGAAGAAGGATCAATATTTATTACAAATAGCTACAGGTAATAGCCACAGACGATCAGCACGTTAATGAAAATATACACACATGCGCACATGCAGACAGACAGACACAGACACACACACACACACACACGCACACAAACACACACACGCACACACACACACACACACATGCGCACACACATGCACACAGACACACACACACACACGCGTGCGCGCGCACACTCACACACACATAAACACACACACACACACACATTCACTGACTTATGCAAGCCCATACACACACACACCTTCACACGCACACACACACACACACACACACACACACCTTCACACACACACACACACACACACACACACACGTGCATACACACACACACATACATACACCGACACATGCAAGCCCACACTCTCACACACACAGACACACACACACGTGTGCACTCACACACACACCGTCTCACACACGCACACTCACACCTTCACACACGCACACACTCACACCTTCACACACGCACACACACACACACACGCGCGCACACATACATACACACACACACACACACATTCACACACACACACATGTGCGCACTCACACATACACACACATACGCTGACTCATGCAAGCCCACACACACACCTTCACACGCACACACATGCGCACACATAAACACACACACAGTCTCACACATACACACCCACACACGTGCGTGTACTCACACATACATGCACATACATGCACATACACGGACACATGCAAGCACACACACACACACACAGACACACACACACACAGAGTTCAGCACATCGTTAAGAATACAGTGAAAAACAAAGTGACACAGTTTCTACATTTAGCCCATTCTGTTATTCTCAATAGACCCACTGTCTAAGAGCAATGTGGGTTCCCTTTCACTGCACATAATGCAGTTGCTCAACGTGGCATTTCACCTTCTAAAGGGCAACCAGGGGTGGGCAATACATGCTAATGCCTCCCACACCCTCAGAATTGTTTTGCCTGCAGAAAATGTGAACATATAGAGACAGGTAAGGATAGACGTTGTGTGAGGATGAGATTTAATCTGCGCCCTTTGTTCCAGGTTGTGTGCGCCATCATCGCGGCATGTTTGCACTACTTTTTCCTGGCTGCCTTTGCTTGGATGTGTGTGGAAGGAATTCACCTTCACCTCATGGTCAGGAACCTCCAGAAAATCAACAACTCCTGTGCCCGCAACGTGCTGCCGTGGTTCATGTACCCCTTTGGATATGGAATGCCAGCCATAATCGTCACCATTTCCGCGGCAGTGTATCCCACTGGCTACGGGACACACCACTAGTAAGTAACATCTGAATGTGCAAATCAGGCAGGCAGGAAAAGAACAGCAGATCCCTGCTATTCCCAGAATCATCACAAATGTTATAAGTATGCAGAATTCCCTAACTTACCTGAGTTCAGACCCGGGTTGACAGAAAGCACTGAAGAGGTCACTATACTTAACACACATTTTAATACTCATAGATAGACATAAGGTATAAAAATAGGAAGGCAGAATACTGTATCAATGGCTGTAAATTAGGAGAGGGTAGTGTGCAGTGAGATCTGGGTAGTCCCAGTTTATATTTGGAAAGTTAAAATCCCCCACCATTACAATTCTATCATTCTTACAGATACCTGAGATCCCCTTACAAATTTGCTTATCAATTTTTTGCTGACGATTGAGGGGCCTATAATACAATCTTAATAAGGTGGTCATCCCTTTCTTATTTCTCAGTTCCACCCAAATAACTTGATTGGACGTATTCCCAGGAATATGCTCCCTGAGAACATGTATAATATTATCCCTGAGCAAAGCACCACTCCTCCTCTTCTCTTTGTTGAGGCCAAAGTAGTTGAGGCCAAAAAAATTGAATGGTTTCAAGAAGGAGTTTGGTGTAAAGCTAAAGGGATCAAAGGGTGTGAGGAGAAAGAAGGAACAGGGGTCTGAGTTGGGTGATTTGTTAGGATCATACTGAATGGCCAAAGCAGAATCAAACGACCCCCTCCCAGACCTGCAAAGGACCTCTCCTGTTTTTTACTCTTCGTAGGATCGACAACCTCTAGACCCGAAACTTCAGCTTTTGTGCTCCTAAGATGCTGCTTGGCCTGCTGTGTTCATCCAGCTTCACACTTTGTTATCTCAAACAACCAAATAGCCTACTCTTGCTCCTATGTTCTATGTTTTATGTTACAAGTTACAGTTATGAACCCTTGGCATATATCTTTACTGGATAAAACTCTGAGGCCTTTATAAAAACTCCCTTGGACACACACACATATACTGACAAAGTCAAAAATGGGTGTTATGGACCGAGGGAATACTAGGAATGCAGTTGGAGCATTATCATTAGACCACATTTTCTGGGGTAATTCTGGATTGTCAATAAATTCTGGCCTTGCTCAGATCTGATGAATGAAGGTAAACATGCTGGTCACATTGCTTGTGAACTTATCACAGACATGTACAGTGTACTTCTGGACGGTCAGTCAGGAATAGTTGGAGATCCATTTATAGATTGCTATCTGTAACATAATGGAAAGCTTAGATGACTCAGCCTAATTTATATTTCTGGGGCTTTTTAACCTAGCCTGAAGCAGCGATGCATCATAGCATAGAGAGACTTTATGAGATGTTCAAAGAATAAAGTTTGTGGACGAACATACGAGAAGGGGTGAGGTAGGAAGATGAAGAGAGTCGCACTGATATCCCTGACTGCTTCAGTTTTCTGTCTCTCTCCTGTTCCAGTTGCTGGCTGACGATTGAGCATGGATTCATCTGGAATTTCATTGGCCCACTCTACGTGATAGTTCTGGTAACTATGACATTATCTCAATATCGGAGAATATTTGAGTGTTTCCCCCTCTCCCGAATGCGCATTTTATATTTGTCCTTTCAACTAACTTTACAACAACCTCAAGGAGGTCTTGTGGAACTGTGGGTAGTGTCCCTGCCTCTTAGCCAGCTCTGAGTCCCACTAGGGACTTGAAGGCCAAAGAAGGTAAGTTCATAACAATGGCCAACAAGTAGAGAGATCCATCCAGCATTTGCAAATGGCCAGTGGTAGGAGATTCCCAGTAGATCAGAGGGGATGAATAGCCTGCCTCTGTCCTTGTGTTCCCAAGTTAAGGAAGTGTTGTTACGGGGTTGAGGATTATCAGATCAGTCATTGAGTGGCAGAGCAGGCAGGATGGGGGAACGGCCTACTTCTGCTCCTACATCTTACAGGCTTATGGACCTTTAAGGAAAGGCAGCATAGCTTCATCAACAGAGCCATGGTTCAAAATTGTTCTCCTATCTTACAAAGAAGGGAGGGAAAAGATTAGTGTGGTAAAATTTCTTGGTCATTTTTTAATGGCACACTGTTGGACTGAAGCCAATGTTCCCTTGTGTTCTAGAGTTGGTGGAGGGTTGGGGAGGGTGGTTTTTACAAGTGGAGCAGTGGCACAGGCTTTCATATTGCTCACTTGTCTCTGCCTCAGAGTGCAGCATCATTTTCTCCTGAAGTTTAACTTTAATCTTTCACAGGCACCCACCTCAACAAGATCTTGCACCTTTCGCCCAGGGAGGCATTCCAAAATACTTGCTATAACCAGGTGGCACAGTGGCTCAGTGGTGCCTCACAGTGCCAAGGGCCTGGGCTCAATTCCATTTTGGGCAACTGTGTGGAGATTGCGTGTTCTCGCCATGCCTGCATGGGTTTCCTCCAGGTGCTCCAACAGTTCAAAAATGTGCTTTAGGTTAGGGTGGATTAGCCATGCTAAATTGCCCACAGTGCCCAGGGATGAGCAGGTTAGGTAAGTTAGCCATAACAAAAATGTGGAGGTATGGGCACAGGGTAGGTGAGTGGATCTGTGTGAGATGCTCTTTCGAGGGTTGGTGGACCAAATGGCCTCTTTTCTCTCTTTAGGGACTCTAACTGTAAAGAATGCCATCCCCCATTTTGATGATACCCTTCCACACATCCCCCAACACACCCCACCATGTCTCTAAGGCTCCCAGCAGAGCAAGCCTGTTTCCTATTATTCACACCTATTTAGCATCTCCATCATTTCTTTCGTCAGTGCTCCCTTGGTCTTTTGCACTGGGCACAGGAGGGTGAACTGGACTTGATATAAGTTCAGATGTGGACAGCAGAGTTTCGGATAAGCTCATGTAGCTTATGGGAAAGGTGAGAATAATAAATTAGAAAGCTGGGATTTACAAATGACAGTAAGAAAGCTGAATAAAGGGCAATTCTACTGCAAGACTTCCTGAGCACTGCTGGTTGGCATAAAGGCTTAAGATGTTTCATTGCTGTAACTAATTTTGACAGACCTGTTCTCCCCACAGTTTAATACGGTGCTGTTTGCTGTGACATTGTGGATACTAAAGGTACAACTGACTCGCCTGAATGCAGAAGTCACAAAAATTAAAGACATGAGGCAAGTGAAAACCCCAGATTCCAAACTCAAGCATTCCTCCAGAGCTAAGAAGAAGCAATGTTCTTTTCGATGTACAGTGTCTGGAATTTTGGCCACTTTCTTTCGCTTTGTCTCTCCTTGGGCATTTTGCAAGGGCATCTGTAAATGGGTAGGAACAAACTATTGAACTGCCTTCGGCATCATCTTCCAACCTGTCTCCATGTTGAACCAACGGTCAAACAAACAATATTTCACCAAGTCACCAAATTGTTACGGCACAGTAGGAAGACATTCAGCCCATCGTACCTACACATGCTCTTCAAGCATGCATCGTTACCAAGTGCCAATCTCCCCTATACATTACCAAGTGCCAATCTCCCCCATACGTTACCAAGTGCCAATCTCCCCTTCGCACACCATTTTAATCCAAGTAACCATCCAATGCCCCTCTTGAATGGCTCAGCTGAACCTGCCTCTACCACATTTCCAGGCAGTGCGTTCCTGACCCTAACTACTCACTGAGTGAAAAAGGTTTATTTTCTTCACGTTCTTTTGCACATCACTTTAGATCTGTGCCCCTCTAGTTGTTGTTTCTTTGACATGCAGGAACAGCTCCTCCTGATCCATTCTGTGTGACCCGTTCTTGATTTTGAAAACCTCACTCAGATTTCCTCTCAACCTTCTTCTCTCCAAGAAGAACAATCCCAACTTCTTCAATCTATCCTCATCACTGAAGTTCCTCATCCTTGGAAATATTCTTGCAAATCACTTCTGCATGCTCTCTAGTGCATTCTTATCTCTCCTATGTGGTGTCCACAACTTTACCCAAGACTCCAGCTGAGTTCTACATTACTACAAGCCGTGCTCCTGTCACACAGAACTTCAGGCCAGGCTCCCTCTGGAATGCTGCATCCATTGTATTCAGTGGGTTTCCACCGGGTGTTCTGGTTTCCTCCCACAGTCCAAAGGCATGCACATTAGGTGGATTGGCCGTGTAGTGTTCAGGTGTGTGTGGGTTATGGGGGATGGGACTTGGTGGGATGCTCCAAGGGTTGGCATAGACTTGTTGGGCCGAAGGGCCTGCTTCCACACTGCGGGGATTCTATGATGATTTCTGTGGAACACAATCAGGAAGACCAGATTAACCTTCAAAGAGGCACTGATTCACAAGAATGACAGCGGAGCTAAAAAGATTGAGTAATGATGGTAGGAGGTCTAGTCTTTTTGTTCAATGTAGTGTACAACGCATCACGGCTCCTTAGACAATCCCTACCAGACCCATGTTCCCTACTATCTAGAAAGATAAAGGCAGCAGATAAAAGCGAATGTTACTATCTACACATTCCCCTCAAAGCCACTCACTGTCCTGACTTGGAATTATATCAGTGTAGCTTCAGCGTCGCTGGGTCAATATCCTGAAACTCCATTCCTGTCAGTATTTCAGAGCAAATGGGCTGCAGCAGTTAAAGAAGGCAGTGGACCACTGTGGGGATTGCAATGAGGTGGGCCTCGTACAGTATGAGTTCCCTGATTGGGGCTGTTAACCTCACCCAATCAGGAAGCCCTGGCTGACAGATATAAACTGGAGGGTCAGTGGTTCTGTTCACTCTGAGAGCTGGCTCTGAGGGAGCTGGATCAAGGTCAGGGACTCCCTGCATGTAAATAAAGGGTGACTACGGCCAAGATACCAACCTCTGTGGAGTTCTTTCAACCACCAAATTCTCCAGGGCAACTAGCGTCAATAAATGTCCCAGCCAGTGATGCCCACGACTGATGAATGAGTAAATAAAAATGTTCTATAGTTGCTTATGTGAGTCTCTTAAGTCTGGTGACATATATTTGATTAGATAAGGGGTGAGGACTCAGAGGCAAGTAAACCAAGGTGCAAAGACAGGAAGGCTAGATGGGCTAATTAGTGTACTTCTATAATGTGTAGAAACTTTAAAGCATTTCATAAAAATCTGTAAAGAAACTCTTGCATGCTTCAAAGGTCATCTCCACATTGTTTGAAGGGAAATCCAAACCATCAAAATGTACGCTGTTCTGGAGATCAGAAAGTCATCAGATCAAGGAGTTTGAAATGTTGAATGTTAAAACTCCAGGATTTTGATCCAGCAACACTGAAAGAACAGTGATATATTTGAAAGTCAGGATGGTGAATGGCTTGGAGAGTAATCTGCAGGTGGTTACTCTTCCATTTATCTGCTGCTCTTGTCCTCCTCGATAGTAGTGGCCATGAGTTTGGGAGGAGAAAAAGGCTTGGCGAGATTTTTTTAATTCACTCATGGGATGTAGATATCTCTGCTAGGCCAGCTTTTATTGCCCATCCCTAATTGCCCAGTTAGTTAAGGGTCAACCACACTACTGTGGGTCTGGAGTCACATGTGGGCCAGACCGAGTAAGGATGGCAGTTTCCTTCCCTGAAGGACATTATTGAACCAGATGAGTTTTTCCAACAATCGACAATGGCCTTGAGGTCATCATTTGACCAGTTACGAATTGTTTATTGAATTCAAATTCCACCATCTGCCATGGCAGGATTCAAACCCTCATCCCCAGAATTGCCTGGCTCTCTGGATTAATAGTCCAGTGAAAATACCACTCGGCCATTACCTCCCTAGTTTCTGCAGTGCATCTTCTAACTGGTGCACTTGGTTGACTTTTTATTAACTGCCCTTTGAAATGCTCAAGCAAGCCACTGAGTTCCAGGGCATGTGCGGATGGGCAATAGTTTTTAGCAATACCCATGTTCCAAGAACAAATCAAAGTAACTCACCCCACAGTCACAGTTAAAACTCCATGTCCTACTCTACGCTGGTCATATTAGGAGGCCTAGATGGTATTACAAATGGCCAGCACTATCCTCCTGTTCCCTGCAGTGACAAGTATTAATCATAAGAGTGCTTAAAATTGAGAGACCTATCACAGAGTCATAAGGCTGACAGCAGGCATAAAATAATTAAGGCATGAGACTACGTTGCATAGTACAGGCTTTTCAGTTCTTGAGTTCAATGCAGTGTTCGATTGCTCTGTGTTTATTTCAGTGAATCCAGTTCCTGATCTATACTCATTGTGCTCGGTTACTCAAGCATGGGCATGGACTCTGTGAAACGTAAAGAAAAGCCGCGCTGGGAGGATGGTGTAGACGTTTGGGAGCATATTTAGAAATCTATAAATAAAATTGCAATAGTTGCAATGAACAATATTAAGATAAAGCAGTGTGTTCTGAGTTCTTTGCATCTTCTACTCTTTATAGAATTCTAACACTTAAAGCCTTTGCACAAGTGTTTGTCCTGGGTTGCACCTGGATTCTTGGCCTGTTGCACTTTCAGGCTTCCAAATTGGTGACGGCCTATTTATTCACCATCGTCAACAGTCTACAAGGAGTCTTTATCTTCATCATCCTCTGCTTATTAAACCGACAGGTAAGGACTTGCTTTCCACACTGTCCAATCTGTACGTGCCCTCTTTAGGTCCATTCCAGCCCAAGACAATGTTGGGGAGGGTGATCAACTGTAACCTCACTCAGCAAAGTGACCACATTTCCAAAAGTTAGAATCAGGACCCATTGAAAAGCCATGGGGAGGTGGGGGTGGGCATGATGAATGACAGGTTGGAGAACCAATGGCAAGTGTTGGTGGGTGGGGGCGGGACTGCTGAAGGTAGGATGTCATGTGATGAAATCTCCTCGAATATGAAACAAAACCAGGAAACTCAACAGGTCTAGCGGCATCTAATGGAGAGAAGCAGAGTTGACTTTTTGAGCCCACTATTTGCCTGTTAATTTTAGTGGAAAAGCAAAATTGTCCCAGCCAATCCAGGACATTTGGTTATCCTATCACTCGCCTGACATTGAGGGGATTTATCATATTGTGTTCAAAGATTTAATCATCCTGTGTTTAATTATATGTGAATGTTGACTGGTCTATGCTCACAATGCTTGATTGGTTGACCTGGAGTGATGTCTATTTTAAAGGTACAATAACTGTAGAAGCTGCTGCGTGGATTTTGTGACAACAGAGGCTTTTGTAGACATAGCACCTACAGTGTATTACCACTGATAGTTTAGATTTAAAAGACAAAATAAATTGGCAAAGGCAGTAGTTTCTTATACCATCCAATTTTAGCCTGCACTGAATCCAGTATATGGGCTGAATTTGTGTTTCTCCTTCCATCTTCCACCCCACTATTTCTTCTCACCTCTTCCTTCTCTCCCCCACCCCAGCTCCCATCTTCTATTTCAATCCTTACTATCTTCTTCTCCGCCTCTCCCATCTCCTTTCTCCTGCTCCTCCTCTTCACCTCAACGCTACCCTCTCATCTTCAATCACTACTTCTCCACTCCTCCCTCTTCCTCCTACCATTTTATTCATTGTCTGTTCACCCTTCTACTCCTCCCTTTCCTCTCTTGCCCCTCTCCACTTTATCCTTTCCTCCTGACTCCGCTCTCTTCTATCTCCACCTCGCCTCTCCCGTCCTCTCACTCTTTCCCACTCTTCTCTTCCATTTTTACCCTCAGATTCCTTTCCTTCCCTCTGCAACTCCTCTCTAACTCACTGCAAGTACATCTTGTACCCTCATCCAAAGGACAAACTGCTCTTGTTCATTTTCTGGAAATGCTACAATCTTCATTTTGAGGCAATTTCAGGTTGTAAGAAATGGCTTAGCAAGCCTTGCAGGAAAGCTTGCTGATTGGAACCTGAATGAGCCCCTCATTACTGCAGAGGCAAACAGGGAAAGGGAATAACTGAATCCCAAAACTCGTCAACATCCTGTGGGCAGGGCAGGTGATGAATGAAGGGGCAGGAAGCATCGAGTCTGCCAAATGTCACAATTGGAGAGCCTGATGTTGATTATAGGAGGGACAGGGGTGTGGCTTCTCTTGGAATGGTTCCTTGAACACAGAACAAATACTCCTAAACTGAAACACATCCTTTCTCTGTGATTTATGACAAAGGTGAGAGATGGATATCGGACCTGGCTCAACAAGCTGTGCATGATCAGGAAGAAACCTGGCTTCACTGATTCTGGGTCTGCAAGTGTGCCAATGACCATCTCAATGGTGAGTAGGCCCATTGACCGAGTGCCTTTGACCATGTGGTTAGATGCCGCACTATGAGCTTGGGTTTGAAATAAATTGGTCAAGGGGATCACAAAGTCAAGAACTGTCTTCAGGCTAGGACTTCAAGTAGCACAATTTATTACACAATAATGCAAAATTCTGCTGGACATGGCAAGCATTTGTATACCAGGCTCTGTTGTGCAGTTAGTTTAGGTGAGGACTGATCTATCCTCGAGTTGTGTTCATAAGGGGAGGCAATGTCCAAATGATATTATCGCTTGCCTGTTAATCTTGAGATCCAAGAAATGGTCTGGGGACCAGGGTTTGAATCCCACTATGGCAGATGATGGAATTTGAATTCAATAAAGATCTGAAACTAAGAGTCTAATGATAGCCATAAATCCATTGTCAATTGTGAGAAAAACCCATGTGATTCTGAAGAAGGGCCCAGACCCAAAACATCAGCTTTCCTCCTCCTCTGATGCTGCTTAGTCTGTTGCGTTCATCCAGCTCCACACCGTGTTATCTCAGATTCCCCAGCATCAGCAGTTCTTACTATCTCTGATTCGCTAATGTCCTTTAGGGAAGGAAACTGCCATCCTTACCTGGTCTGGCCTGCATGTGACTCCAGACCCACAGCAATGAGATTGAGTCTTAAGTGCCCTTTGGCATGGATTTAAGTGCTAGCTTAGCTAGTGATGCCCTCATCCTCTGAATGCATAAATTCCATGTGCTCTCAGGACTTTGTGTCATTCTAGAGTGGTTAACTCTTCCCCGTGTGCCAATTAAATGCAGCTCCATCGTAAGGTTACTCCAGGGTCCTGGCACTCTTACAGAGTGTAAACTATGTCCTGTTTTACTAGGCATGCTCAGTCACCGGGCAGAGTGGCCTCATTCCTCATTGACCATGCACTTAATTCTCAGCAATGGGCACTTGTAGCATATTTACCCACTAACAAAGAGGAACCTCTCATCCGTCAGCTAGACATTGGCTCTCAGCCTTTGATGTAAAGCATGTGACTTGCGTGGAGCCTTCATATGACATTGTCAATGACCCTTTTGTCTTCGGTGCATTTTTGAGGACTAAGCAACACCGAAATGGCTGAGTTATTTTTTTTTCTGAGAGCATGTCAATGAGATATACGGGAAGTATTGGCATCATGGTAAAGTCACTGGGCTGGTAATCCAGCACACTCGCATTCTGGGGAAGTGTGTTTGAATCCCACTATGGCAGATGGTGAAATCTGAATTCAATACAAAAGAAAGCCTGTAACCATTATCGCAAAAATCTATTTGGTTCACTTACTGCCCTTTCGGAAAAGAAAGCGGTTTTCTTCATCTGGTCTGGTCGACATATGGTCCACACCCACAGCAATGTGGTTGACTTACATTTCCTCTTTGAGGTGGCCTTAAAGCCTCCCAGTGCAAGGGCAATTAGGAATGAGCAACGAATGCTGGCCGAAGCAGTGACAGCCACATTGCCCATGAATGAACTCTCACTTGCTCCTTCCTCTGAGATCTTTCAAAGAATGGGCTTATCACTCCTGATTTTACACCCAAATCTCCCAAGAGCAAAATATTCAGTTTCCGTATGGCTGGATTATGGATAATGCATCTGTAAAAAGCCACAAACCATTCAGAAAAATGCTGTTGACACATATGCGCAAAGGTACACTCATGTACCAGGGACTCCTCAACAAGTTACAGACATGTCGTCATCATTGCTTATATTGACTTCAGGAAAGGCTGTCAAAATGTGCCATTTCCTGTGCCAAGTCTAAATATATAATGCCACTACACCAGTGTGTATTAACTCTTCAATGACATTTGTTTAAATGCTAACTATGAAATTATGGATATTGGTTCTGGCCTTTCCAGCAAATGTAGGGGCAGAATTAGACCATTCAGCCCATTGAGTCTGCTCCACCATTCAACAAGACTATGGCCAATCTGATAATCCTCAACTCCCACTTTCCTGCCTTTTCCCCGTAATCCTTAATTCTGTAACTGACTAAAAATCTGTCTAATAATACATTCAATGACCCAGCCTCCACAACCCTCTGTGAAAAAGAATTCCATAGATTCACAGTCCTCGGAGAGAAGAAATTCCTCCTCACATCCGACATAATAACGCAATATTCTGAGACAATGCCCTCTGGTCCTAGGTTCTCCCACAAGGGGAAACAACCGCTCCATATCTACTCTGTCAAGCCCCCGACAGAATCTTGGATGTTTCAACAAGGTCTCCTCTCATTCTTCTAAACTCCAATCAGTACAGGCCCAATCTACCCCACTTCTCCTCGTAGGAAAATCTCTCCATACGTGAGACCAACCTGGTGAACTTTTTCTGGGCTGCCTCCAGTGTCACTCTGCCTCCCACTAACACAAAATGGGCCTGTTCTCTGAAGGCTGCAGACCCCTGACTGATTTATTACACCTTGTCATTGCTTGTCAGGACATATCTCCCACATTAGCAGGCCTGATTTGCATAGATGTTAGCAAATGCGGTTTTTGCTTTTAAAAATTCTTTCATGGGATGTGGGTGTCACTGGCAAGGCCCAGCATTTATCGCCCATCCCCCATATTGCCCTTGAACTGTGTGGTTTGCTGGGGTCATTTCAGAGGGCTATTAAGTGTGAACCACATTGCTGTGGGTCTGGAGTCACATGTAGGCCAGACCACGTAAGGGTGGCAGATTTCCTCCCATAAAGCACATTAGTGAGCCAAATGTTTCTTTTGATTGTAACATTAAAGCTGTCATCACTGAGGCTAGCTTTTAATTCCAGATATTCTCATTAGGTTTAAATTCCAGTAAGTGTGGCAGGATTTGAACCAACATGCCAGGAGGACGACTGTGGGCTTTTGGAATCTAGTAACATTACCACCATTACCATATCTCTCTATAGTATTCATAAATATTAACAGAAGTTACTGGAGAAACTCAGCAGGTCTAGCAGCATCTGTGGAGAGAAAACCAGATTTAATGTTTTGAGCCTGACAACCTTTCTTCAGAAAAATAGGATTTTCAATAACCACAGTACTCTGTTTTATCTTATTCATAAGTTAAAACATGGCTATACTTTAAAAGTTCACCCTACCTATTCTCCCTAGAATTTTTACCTCATACACCACTATTTTTCAGTTATCTCAGCAAGAGAGGCTTTAAGGGATTTGGCATTCTTCAGGAACTTCCAGATTGAAACCCAGCAACATTGTCACAGCTGCAAAGTCAACGAAGAAGGAAAAACATTTTGGTTGCCTCAATGGATAGATGAAGATGCAGCATTGTGCAGGTGGTCTGGAAGATGAAGACAACTTCAAGACTAATAGCTGACTTCATTGTTTGTACATTAGACATGTCCAGGAAAAAAAAATCAGCCTTCCTTCATGCCCACTGGTACAGAGTCATGGAGAGCAGGGCACTGCCACCTGGATGACCACATGCTTCAGATTGTCTTGGCTGGCACTAAGTCTTGCCTTCCTTTGGGTGTTGAGTTGGGACCTCCCTTCTGCACATATGAATTTGTCGAAAGTGGACCCTGTCTGATGGTGGAGCCTGCTCTCAGCAACAACACCTCACTTATGTCCATTCTTTCACCCTCACCCTCTGCGAATATATTCTCTTCAGACAATTTTACCATTTGTTTTTTCACTCTGAAGTCTCCCATTGAGCCTGCCTCCACTACAATCTCAGGCAATGCACTCCAGACCCTAATACTCATGGTCCGGTTCTCAAACCTTCAGAAAGCAGTAATGTTTTCCCCCCTTACGGGCGGGATATAAACCAAGGCCTCACTGGGATCAGACCGTGGATGTGGAAGTTTCCCAGCCCTTATTTTGTGAGAATTGTGGAGTTCTCCTCTGGGTACTACTTCTTCTTCCAGTCAGTGAAAAGAAAGCGGTTGGTTTGGACATTATCTCATTGCTTTTGGAGTCACTGTGTACTTTTCAGGGGTGGGGGGTCAGTGTTTGCTACTTTACAACATTGACTTCACTGCAAAGTTGGCTCATTGGCTGTAAAGCACTTGTGGGATCACAACAGGTGCGATATAAATTCAAGGACTTCGTTTCACCTTGATTGAAAAGGGTTGGCAAGCCTATTCTCAAATGAAATAAGGTGCTTGCCTTGTTTAGAGTCACAGTGTCATGCAGCATGGAAACAGACTCTTCGGTCCAACTAGTTCACACCAACCATGCTCCCATAATAAACCAGCCTGCATTTGGCCCATTTCCCTCCAAACCTTTCCTATTCATATACTCATCCAAATATCTTTTAAATGTTCTAACTGTACCTGCGTCCACCACTTGCTCTGGCAGCTCACTGCGCACGCAAACCACTATCTGGATTAAATGTTGACCCTTGTTCTTTTTAACCCTTTCTTTAGAAATATGCCCACTAGGTTTGAACTTCCCCACACTAGGGAAAAGACTCTTCTCATTCACCTTATCCAAACCCCTCATGATTTTATAAACTTCTATAAGATCATCCCTCAACCTCCTTCACTGCAGGGGTACAAGTCCTAGCCTTTCCAGTCTATTTTTATATCTCAAACCTTCCATTCCTTTCAATTGTTATTTTTTTAAAAGTCTCTACTGTAGGATAACTCTTTCAAGAATAATCTGTAGCCCTCAGTGTGTTCGGGCTTAGAGAACAGAGCAAGCGCCAAGTGTTTGACCGAAGCTTTGCAGGTTATTGTCTCCAGGTTTATTTTTCCTGTAAGCGATTGATTTGAACTGTGTGTATCATGCCTGTAAATAAAAAAAGTAACAATTCCTGAAAAGACTGGTCTCTATTAATGTTACGTAGTTTTAAGAACTGTCCCACCCTAATTATTATTCAAGCTTCCTGATAGCGGACCAAGCTGTCTGTAAATGAAGGAGTTGTAAGCAGACGCAGGTTTTATTTTGGGGCTATATCGTATTAAGAAACTTGCACCGATTCTGCGAGAGCTTTATACGTGAGAAAGTATGGAACGGGGATGGTCTGGTCTGGGATTGAGTGAGTATTCCTTGTTTACTAAACTAAAATGTGGTATTTGAGCAAATGTAATGAAGAGAAAGATGCTTTCTGCACTTATGCACTGTCTCCTCACTCTCCTCTATGCTAACACGTTTTCTATCTGTTAATTAATCACAAAAGATAATATCATTTCAATGTTCTTTCTCCAAATTGCTGCATTTCTTGCATGACAGCAAGGAATACAAGGTTACCAACTGCTCTGGGAAGTGCTCAGGTTGCAAAAGGAGAGACTTCATTTGCTCAGCTATTTGTCTCATGTAACCATATCTCTGCCTGTTCTGGCAGGTACAGCTAAGTTGATAGCGTTCTTGCCTCTGAGCAAAAAAAAGGGCTTGGGTTTGAATTCCACTGCGGCGATCTGAGCACACGGCCTGAGCTGTCACTCCAGAACAGGACAGTGGGAGTGCAGCACTATCGCAGAGATATTCACCCCAGGCTCCCGTCTGCCTGATGAATGTCAGAGGATTCCATGACACTCTTTTGAAGAAGAGCAAAGGAAGCACCCCTCGCATTCTGGCCCAGCTTTAGCTTCACTCAGGATCGTTGAAACAGATTTACTGGTGGTTAACAAACTGAGGCTGCAGGAACTTCCTACGTTACAAATAATGACTGCATTTCACTGATGCTAGAACGTAAGAAATAGGAGCAGGAGTCGGCCCCATCAGCCTGCTGCACCATTCAATGAGATCGTAGCTGATCCCCTCTCCCGTACTGTCGGCACATGCCTAATGGATAAAACTAAGAAAATCGAGCGATCTTAACAGATGTAATAACAAAACATTCGCAGTCCTCCTGCATTCCAAAGATTAGCGACCTCTGGGGTGTCCTTAAGTTGTGAAAGGCGCTATGTAAATGCATATCATTGTCAGTTAGCTAACAGAAGTCATGCTCCTTTCCAAAATAACTCATTCCTTTGGCAACCCATTGTCATATTTGAGATACAGCGCACACCTCCCCTGCTGTCGATGTATTTGCATTTCTTACCTGCTGTCCCTGAGCAGGCATGACTTTTAGTGTGGTTCATATGTTTTTCATCAACCTCTTCACACTTGTTATGACATACCTCAGACGAGAACCTGATCCTTCTGGTCCAGAGTGTGGAATACTGTCACAGCATGGCAAGACCTTTCTGTGTCAAGTGTTAGATGAGTTCAAATAATATTTTATGCAGTGAAGGCCATGTCTCACAAACTTGACTGAGTATCTTGAGGAAGTGATAAAATCGATTGACGATGCCCAGGCAGTGGATGGTGTCAGTATGCATGTTAGCAAGGCCTTTGACAAGGTCCCCGATGGCAGGTCGATACAAAGGGTGGCATCCATGGTGAGCTGGTAAGATGGATACAGAACTGGCTTTGTCATCGAAGAATGGAGGGTAGCAGTGGGGCAGTGTTTTTTCAGGTTGGAGATCTGTGACTACTAGCGTTCTGCAGAGATCAGTGCTGGGACCCATGGTGTTTGGGATATATATAAATTATTTGGAGAAGAATGTAGATGGTCTAAACAGTAAGTTTGTAAATGACACAAATATTGGGAGCTGTCAAAAGTGAGGAGGATTGCTAGATGATACTTCAGGATATGGATGGGCTAGAGACTTGGGCAGAGAAATGGCAGATGGAGTTCAGTCCTGACAAATGCAAAATGATGCAATTTTGGAGATGGGAATTCTAATGGATTCTAATGCAGATGGGAAGAATACAGTAAATGGCAGAACCCTTAGTAACATCAACACACATATGTCTAGGCATACAGATCCACAATTCCCTGAAAGTGCCAATAAAATGAATAAAGTGTTCAAAATGGCGTAGTTTCCTTCATTGTTTGAGGCGTAGAATATAAAAATTAGCAAGTCATGTTGTTTAACTTTAGTTAGACCACATTTGACATACTGCGTTCAGTTCTGGTCCCCACAATATGGAAGGATGCAGAGGCTTTGGAGAGGCTATGGACAAGGTTTACTGGGATATTGCATGGTTTGGAGGGTATGAGCTATGAGGAGGAATTGGACAAACTTGATTTCTTTTCACTTGAACATCGAACGATAAGGCAAGACCTGATAGAAGTTTACAAAATTGTGAGCAGCGTAGATAGAATGGATAGTCAGAGTCTGTTTCCCAGGGAAGAAATGTCAATTACTAAGGGATATATGTTTAATGTAAAACAGAGTAAAGTTAAAGGAGATGTGAGAGGCAGATTTTTTTTTACACAGTGGGTAGTAAGTGTGTGGAATGTACTGCCAGAGAAGGTGGTGAAGGCAGATACAATAGCAACATTTAAGAGGCACCTTGACAGGTACATAAATAGGCAGGAAATAGAGGGAAACAGACAGTGTAGAGGCAAAACGCTTTAGTTTAGAAAGGCATCATGTTTTGGCACAGTCTCGGTGAGCCGAAGAGCCTGTTCCTGTGTTGTACTGTTCTTTGTTCAAAGTGATCATGGAGCGGGAAGAGGATAACTAGTTTCAAACTGTTTTGAGTATCTTTCTTAGGACTGTTTCAAAAAGTAGTTAGATCCGGTTCTTAGGGTAAATGGCATCGAATTGGAAGGGGGAGAATGGGAATATTGAGTTGGGTAGTCAGCCGTGACTATAGTGAATGGTGGAGCAGAGCTGAAGGCGTGGAGATTCCTGGTTTCTATGTTTCTACATTAAAAGGACCTTGGTGATTTAAGGCACTGAATGGGCCACTTGATCACCCATAGAGTTAAGCCCAGATCTGAGTTGAATTATGCTCCTTGGGGTGCAGAGTCAGCCTGGGAACCTTGTAGCCCACTCCCTCCCAGAGTGACTATCCCCATGATCCTGCATGATCAGGCAATGCCGCCTGATGTTGACTACCCCACTGATGGTGACCCCCCTTCTCTGGTGAAGGTTGGTCAGTGGGCAACAGCACCTCTCAGTGCGTTGTCAACCATCACAACTTAGACCTGTTCAAGTATGAGAAAAACAGGAGAGCAACAGTTATTCCACTCTTCTCTCTGGGGGTGGTTATAACAGGTTACATTACAGAAGAGCATCTCAAATGTTACTCCTGAGATGTAGAAGTCACCTCAGTGAAAATTTGCCACCAGGCTGTTCCCAATTGATCCCACCCAAACCAAAACTCATTCGGCATAATTGTTGGCTTGTGTTCTCATAGCTCTGCCTTAATTCCTGTCGGAAGATCAATTTAAATAACAATCATTGGGGAAAAATACCAATTCCATTTTAAAATGTGGGCTTTTGGGCCTGGATTCATCTGAAGATATGTGCGTTCTCTGTGAAGAAAAAGATTAGAGTTAACGTTTCATGTCCAGTGGCAGCATCAGTGAAGAAAAAAAATTAGAGCTGACATTTCAGGTCTGGTGAAGAAACTGACCTGCTGAGCTTTTCCAGCAACTTTGTTTTTGTTCCTGATTTAAAGTACCTGCCGTTTGTTTGGTTTGTACAGGGGGGTGACTGAGCCGACTTGAAATTCAGCAAAAGTAAACCAAATGAAATGATTCCATCCTAACGTTAGCCAACAATTCCTCCCTCACATCATTGTCACTGGGCCAAGGTTGGGGGGGGGGGGGGGGGGGGCACTTAAAATTGAACCTAGTTTATAAATTTGCAAACAATCCACATAAAAATGAGCAAGCCGCTCCTCTACAACTAACCCAGGACAAAATAAACAGTAAAACTGGCAAATGGCATGCATTGATCTTGTAAGCTTCAAATGTCACTTTAGTACGAGCAGTCTGTTCATTCCCAAGTATCAGTGGGTTTTGTTTAGTTGGTTTTCCCCATTGTGAAGCACCTTGTGGAGTAGAATGTCCAATCAATAAGGTCCTCATACAGAAATCAAAAATTAGAAGCTTATTCGTACTTTACTGAAGCAGCAATTCAGTGTCTTAAAATTTCCTGTTCAACGCAATGGAAGTGAGTAAGCAGCAACATTACGGGATATAGAGACTTAAAACAGAATTCAGATTAGAGAGCAGAGGAAGATGATTTGTTAATGCAGCAAAAGATTTTGTGTCTAGGTGCAAGAAAAAGGAACAACAGTAACTTTCGAACTGGATGAGCATTTGATTGGGAAAGACTTTCTGAGCAATCTGAAAATAGCAAGGGAATGGGAACAACTCCTCTTGCAGCACCTTCCAAACCTGTGACCTCTACCATCTACAAGGAGAAGGGCAGAAGATGTATGGGGAACATTGCCAGCTGCAAGTACCCCTCAAAACCCTTCCATCCTGACTTTGAAATATATCACCGTTCCTTCTCTGTTGCTGGGTCTAAATCCTGGTGCTCCCTCTTGAGAGTACCATGGGTCTATCTGCACCCCACGTAGTGAAGCGGGTGCTGAAGGTGGCTCACTATTACCTTATCCAGGAGAAATTATGGATTGGCAATAAATGCCAGCCCTGCCCACAAAGCCCACATCCATGGAATAAATGAAGAGAGAAAAACTGGATAGCGCTGTCACAAGCTGCTACAGATTCTGTGGTCCAAATGGCCTCCTGCAAAATGCTATGATTCTATGTTTTTTCAGTGTTCAAATGATATTATTAGTGAATGACTTAGGCTGATGGCCATTGCTCCCATTGTTTTGCTACACGTGTTGTTAGTTGTCTCTTTTTGAGACAGTGATCCTAAATCACTTCACACTAGTTTACTTCCATCTGGGTGAGGTCCACAAATCTGCAACCAGAATGTTGGATCAGAAGCCTCTATTGTCAGCCAGATTGGCTGCTCATATGGTTGCAGGAAAGAGTTTTTTTCCCCTATTCATTTTGTGGGATGTGGGTGTCACTGGCTGGGCCCAGCATTTCTTGCCCATCCCTAGTTGCCCCTTGAGAAGGTGGTGGTGAGCTGCCTTCTTGAACTGCTGCAGTCCCCCTGCTGAAGGTTGACCCACAATGCTATGAGGGAAGGAATTCCATGATTTTGACCCAGCGACAGTGAAGGAACGGTGATATATTTCCAAGTCAGGATGGTGAGTGACTTGGAAGGGAACTTGGAGATGGTGGTGTTCCCATGTATCTGATGCCCTTGTCCTTCTAGATGGAAGTGCTTGTGGGTTTGTAAGGTGCTGGCTAAGGATCTTTTGGTGAGTGGGCCACTGCAATTTGTATCTTCCAATACTTGGTTTCCCATGATACTGGGGAAGAACAGACAACTTTTGTGCAGTGTATTGAAAATTGCAGCGTGCATTTTGTTCACTTGAGGCTTACCACATATAGGGGCTCGAGTGTTGCGCCCCTGCGTTAGATCACATTATAGAAAATCATGCTATAGAAATAATGGGGCCTATGGGAAAAGCAAGGCTAGGGGCACAAAGGACACATAACAATTATATTTTCCAAAATTCTTCCTCACCTGTGTAGCTTCATTCTTATAGCTGCAGTCATAATGACAGTTTATCAGACAGTTGAGGCTGCAAAGAGGCAAGACATTTACTAATATAACCTCGTATTTGTGATGAAGTGACAGCTGGTCTTTAAATAGAGTTCTGCCACTAATAATCCTAGCAATGGTCAGCACTGCATGATAGTGCGAGCATAATCCAAAAGAGGCGAGTAGTGCAAAATTGTATGAGATAGAGCTCCCAGCCAGCAACCCTCCCTGAAACACCCCTGAAATTGATATGTCGGTAATTTTTATCAAAATGCCCTCCTCCATTTAAATGCTGATCTGACCTGACATTCCATCGGCACATTCTGGATAGATTTTCAGATGAGTGAAGTAGAGGAATCCGTCCTTTCCTTCCCTTGTAGCCCATTGGCATTAAGGTTAATTGTAGGATTAAAATGCATTATAAAATGGAGTAACGTTGTATTCAAAATATTGATGGAAAAAAGCAGATTGTAACACAGGTAACTTTTGGAAACTGATTTACACGAGCAAGTTCAAAAATTCTTATATACTGGTATGTATCAAGGCAAAAATACTGCACACAAAGGTGCATGTTTTAACAGCACTCATTATTTTAAACTATATTTAATTTTTTACTCATTCCATCAATTTAGCATTGAAGTTCGTTCTTCTGTTTAAATGAACTGCATTTTAAACAATGTTGATTCATTTAATGCATTCAGCATAAACTCTTCAAACTGAGACTTCACATATTTTCCTAGTAAGACAGCTGTTTTCTGTGTGATATTGTATTTGAGGCTTGTGACATTCAATCCATACTTAATGGAACTGTGTTAGAGCCAACGCAAGTTCACGTTTTACAAATAGCATTCCCCTATTTGTCAATCGCTTTATAGCCATTTCATGTTGCTAGAATACGCGTTATAGGAGAACCCCCTGTGCCAGTGGAAGGAGTCTGAATAAGAAAGAAAAAGCAAGAAGTAATAAAGTATCCATGCTTAATAGATTTAATATCTACTGTTAAATGTCTCTGGTTAAAAACAGAACTGATTCTGATCCTTTCCACCCGATGGCACAGGACTCAGAAAAAGACACCAGTCTACAATGTCACTGAGCTCCTGAGGAGTAATCTTTTCTTATATCTCTGTCCTTCCAAATTTCTTTCCATTGACTGACAAAAGGAAATGTCTTTGATTGGATATGTTTCAACAGATGGACCTCATGCCAGAGCCTACCTTTACTATTTGAGCTTAGCTAGTGAGTGCTGATGGGACCCACAGATCATGTTGTAATTGCAAACACAATCCTACTTTCTCTTCATTCTTCATTCCGGCACAAAGCTAAGGATTGTAGTCAGTAGAAGGACACCTGCTGACTTTCCTCTCAATTGTAGTAATACCATTAGCCCTCACCATCCATTCCCTAGCCTGATCTACTGGCTACACTCTTGGCTGAGATGAATAAACTCAGCATCAACTGGGAATCCAACCCAGAGACTAATTGTAGGATCCACCTTCTGGGATAGTTCCCTGGGGTGAAAAAAACACAATCTCAGAATAAGGGGTTGGCGATCACTCTGTGTGTGTCTCTCTCTCTCTCACTCTCTCTCTCCCTCTCTTGCTCGCTCTCTGTCTCTCTCTGTCTCTGTCTCTGTCTCTCTCTCTGGTTATCCCTCACGGCTTGCTCAGAGCAAGGACCTGTATCTGGAATCTTCTAACATGGGGACGCAACACAACTGCAGCCACCATAGAGTTCAGACTGACCAGGAAACTCTCTTGCCTGCCACATCAGACCAAGTCACAGACAGGCAATCAACCCATTTGGTCACATTGTGACACAGGTTCTATGGTCATCAAGCCATGAGATAGGCTTTGAACCTGGCCCAGAGGTAGGGAAGGTTGGCGCTGCACCACAAAACATTTCTGTTTTAGGATCTGCGGAGAAAACTCTTTGCTCAAAGCGTTGACAGATTGTTGGAATACTTTACTCTAGAGAGCTGTGGATGTTCTGTCATTCAGTAGGCTGAGATGAATCAATGTTTGAACAGGAAGGGATAATGTGGAAGGAAGCGAGATAGAAGATCAGTCATGACCTTATTGAATTATGGTGCAGGTTCAAGGGAAGAATGGTCCTCCTGCACCTTTTTGTTTGTTTTGTTCTTGAAATGTTTTGCCTTTAAGCGTGGGGAGCAAGTGCACATGCTCCGAGGGCTGGCTAGCTAGGCATTCCATCTATGTGTAGATTTTACTGTCTAACTATAAGCAGACCGTAGTTCTGTCCACAAACAAAGCATTCCACAAAGTAACAGGGAAGGTGGGAAGTTCCTGTTTCCGTTCATTGTTGTTTGAAATATGTTTTCCTAAACAAAATCTGAACCTGCGTAAAGAAATACCTGCCCCTCCCAAACCATGAGAGACCTTGATTACGTGGGAGATTGTTCCTTGTTGTTTTGTCACGAGTCAGATGTTCCTGCGATAAGCCATCATAGTTTAAAAATACAGTCACCTCCATGTTTTGAATGACTGCTAAGGAGCTTGCCTGAGAGAAAAATACATTGGGCGGTTCGATTCCAAATGGGGAAGTATGGAGGTTTAAGACTGAGCGAAGCAACAACATTCAAGGACGTCTTTGTGTGGGATTGCCAGTTCCACACAAGGCAGTCAGGGAATGCAGGAGGCATTTTAGTGACCCTTATGAATTTGACAAAGAGAGTGCATGTTTGATTTCTTGAGGAGAGGGGGAATATCACACATGCTTTCCTTTCAGGTCACTGATCAGTAATCCCTCACACACCGCCAATGAATTCGTAAGTGTAAAGGTACTGGGTTCAGTTCAAAGAATTGGGTTTCAAAGAGTTGGGGTGAGGGGCAGGGAGAGTGAGGGGTGAGGGGGCAGCACATGAACTAATTAGACCTAGAAGTGTTAAATTTTGAAAACAGGTTCCAAAATCTCAGATAACAAAGTGCGGAACTGGAGGCAGCATCAGGAAATCGGGAGAGTTGACGTGACGCTGCCCGGCCTGCTGTGTTCCTCCAACCCCACACTGTGTTATGTCTGACTCCAGCATCTACAGTTCTTGCTATGTCCAAAGTCTAAGAGCAGGTCAGAGGTGAGGTATTATGTGGCGAGTAACTTACCTCCTGCCTCTCAAAGCCTCCCCACCATCTGCAAGACACAAGTCAGAGTGTGATGGAAAACTGCTCACTTGCCTGGATGAATGCAGCCCTAACAACACTCAAGAAGCTCAATACCACGCAGCCTGCTTGATTGGCACCTCATCCATTTATTCCTTCATTCCCTCCACTATCAATGCTTACTAGTGACGGCTTGTAGCATCAGTAGTATGCACGACAGAAATTCACCAAGACTTCTTAAATAGTACTTTCCAAACCAACAGCCGCTACCATCTAGAACAGGAAGGGCAACAGATGCATGGGAACACCAACAACTACAAGTTCACTCCAAGCCATCCTGATTTGGAAATATGTTCTTGTTCTTTCAGTGTTACTGGGTTAAAATCCTGGAACCCACTGCCAAACGGCACTGTGGGTGTCCCCACAGCAGATGGGCTGCAGCAGTTCAAGAAGGCAGCTGACCTCCACCTTCTCGAGGGCGACTAGGGACGGGCAAGAAATGCTGACCTAACCAACAACATGCATAAAAACCGAAAGAACTGCGGATGCTGTAAATCAGGAGCAAAAACAAAGTTGCTGGAAAAGCTCAGCAGGTCTGGCAGCATCCATGACGTTCTGAGGAAGGGTCACTGGACTCGAAACGTTAACTCTGTTTTCTCCTTCACAGATGCTGCCAGACCTGCTGAGCTTTTCCAGCAACTTCTGTTTTTGTTCCTCAACAACATCCTTAACCCACAAATAAATAAATAAAGCAGATTAAGGGGTGATCTATTGAGGTGATCTGATCCAAGGATTTAAGAACATATTCCCTCTCATGAGAGAATCTAGAACACGTGAGTAGTGCTTAAAATATTTTCACAATCAGATATTTGAGCTAATCTGTTCTGAGGTGACTCAAGTAATGGATATCCGGAATTCTCTTCCCCAGACAAAGTCCACTGAATGGTTTTTGTTTGGCAAAGTTATTAAGCATTGTCGATGCAAGACAGGTAAATAAATTAAGACAGAAAGTCTTACATTCATATATTTCATGACCATCACTTTACAACAAAAGTGCCTTTTGAAGTGCTGTCGCTGCGACAATGTGGGAAATATTTGCATGCAGCAAGCTCCCACAAAACAGCAATGCAATAAATCAGATAACCTGTTTCTATGATGTTGACTGAGAAATAAAAATTGGCCAAGACATGTAGTGCTGGAGCTCTCCTGTCCTCCCTTGAAATATAGCCATGGGATTGTTTACACAGATGTAGAAAGCGCAGATGGAACCTTGGTGTCTGACACATAGTGCCTCCGATGGCGTTGCACCACCTCAGTGCTGCATTGATGTGTTACCTTTGATTTATGTATCCAGGCCTTGGGATGGGCCTTCATTACAGAACCATGTGAGTCAGAGGTGAAAGTGCTGTCGAATGAGTTATAGCCATGAGCTACTTAAATGATGGAGCATACCAAAGTTTCTGGACACTTTCTTCCTGTCCCTTTATTCCTGGAACAACATGAAATTCCATGTGACTGAGCTTACAAATGGAAACAGTGGAATGTGGACACCGGATAATCATTTCTGTCCATGACAGCTGAGGGAATTAGGAGGCTCTTCAGGAAGCAATAGCATTAAACATTTAAGCACACTATACTTGAGCAAACTTTACACATTGTCCCACGGAGGGAACACTGGCCTCAGACACTCTGGGCCATTCAAGCTGGGATGCACGAGCAATGTATTCGGTAATGAAAAGGTCCACTCTAGGTGCCAAAATAGCAATGTCATTCTGAAGTCTCATAGCTTGGTGTGGAGGAGCTGCTCACTTCATACCTTGGGTGAAGAGGTGCTGTCACATTGGGCATGGCTTGGTTCTGTAACCTCAACATTGCAGTTCTGGGTAGACAGGCATTCACAAAATGAACATGTATTTACAGATGTGAAGACATATTTACAATGAGTTTAACCTATGTGCTCGCCAAATGCCTTCTTCCTTTCCTTCCCTCCGTAGCTAGTCCCTTTTTTTCTCATAGAACTCTGTATGATATATTGATCGAAAATTCCTTTTCACCACAATATCGACAACAGTGACTTTATGATACCGTTGGCCCACAGTTGTGAATGTGAACGGTGAGTTAAAACCAGGACTTTTCCCCATACAGCAAGGATTAGGTGATATTTACTAGCATTGTTCAAAATGGGTGACGCACTCTGAGGTGTAGTGGATAGCGTCCCTACCTTCAGCCCTGAATCTCTGGGTTTGAGCCTCACTTCAAAACCTTGTGGCCATGGAATGCTATATTGCAGCCAGTCAGATTGTTCGTTGGTACATTGTGGTCAAAGAGGCCTATTTCTTTAAGATAGTTATATCACATCACAAAATGTGATGTTCCTGTCTAAGTGTGCCTGCCTCACCATCAGTCAGTGTCCACCTCAGCGTCTTGTCTTCAGTCATGTGTGTAATGGGGGGGGATGCAGGGGGAATCTGATTGAGGTTTATATGAGTTTGAGAGGCATGGAGAGGGTGGATCAGCAGCAGCTTAACTGAAGGGTGAACAACAGGGGGGCATAAACTTCAGAAAGGCAGGAAGTTTAGAGTGCATTATGTAAAACCTATTTCACCCAGGGGCTGGTGGGGGTCAGGAATACACTGCCTGGGAGGGTAGTTTAGTGCTTTATAAAGTACTTGGATGAGCACTTGAAAAGTCATAATATTCCAGGCTACAAGCCAAGTGCTGGAAAATGGGATTAGTGTTGATAGGTCGGTGCAGACTCAATGGGCCGATGGGCCTCTTCTGACTCTACAGGTCTATAACTCCCTCCTGACCAGTAAAGTGGTTGTCCCTATTCCACAGAGCCTGCAGCGATTCAAGAAGGCAGCTCACCACCAGCCCTACAGGGCAACTGGGGATGGGAAATAAATGATGGGCCCAGTCAGTAGTACCCTCTTCCCCTGAAAAGAGCAAAGGAAATCAATGGCAGGCCATAACAACATGAGAGTTTCCCTGGTCAGCACAGTGAACACCTACAATAAGTGACTCTGTCACAGGTCCTTGCCTTGAACTAGCAGCATCCACATTCAGGGCAGCTTCCACCCACACCAGGGTAGGAGGTTTGGAAAACAGAGGGCATACGCAGATTTAAGAAGGCACGGAGAACCTGAGGAGGAATTCCTTTAGAAGTTGTTGGGACCTGAAAGGCAGCAGTGACTTTCAAAAAAGATTGGATTAAAAAGCAGGCAAAGCGAAAAATAAAATTGCAAGGTAATGGAGAAACGGTATGGGGCTGGCTGGGTCATCCTTGCAATGAGCCAGCACCAGCATGGTGGGCTGAGTGGCCTCCTTTGATGTTTCTATGGCACTTGGAGGAAACTGATTTCAGGCAACAAAATAACCCAGCCCTGGCACCACAAGCATGTGGAAATGTTGACATAACTGGTAATGTGACTGGAGTAGTAGCACAGAGGTGTAGGGCTTAATGCTCTGGAGATATGGATTCAAATCCCATGACAGAAGCCGGCAGAAGTTTAAGATCAATCATTCCAGCGTTGTAAAGCTTGTCTCAGTCAAGGTGACCATAAAACTACCACTGAATGTTGCAAAAACCCATCTTGATCACAAATGTTCCTTCAGAAAGGAAATCAGCTGATCTGTAGCTGGCCTACGTGTGATTCCAGACCCACAGCAATGTGGTTGTCTGTTAACTGCCCTCTGAAATGACCCCAACACGCCACTCAGTTTGAGGGCAATTGGGGGATAGGCAACAAATGGTAGCCATGCAAGGGATGCCCACATCTTATAAAAAATTTCTCAAAGAAAGGATTTTTACGCAATGAACTCCTGAGCTTGGGTCCAGTTACTGTTCAATTTGTGCTGCTCTGGTTACACAGAAAGTTGATTACTTCCACTGGGACTACAGGGGAGCAGTGCATTTAGAGGTGAATGTTAGGGAGATTAGCCATGTTTCCTTAGGAAGTTCAGTATTCCGTGCTGTGACCTAACTGGAATTTCCAAGAATCTGAAGGAAATTGAATCAATAAAATAATCCAGGCTAATTATTCACCAGGTTCGAGCTCTAAAAGTCAGGAGATTGCAGAGGTTAAAAGAAAGGAAGTCATTAGTAAGGCGGAAAGACATGGAATTTTCAGTTTGAGTTTTCCAAAATCATACTCAGAAAGGTCATTAACATATTTCTGTTTCTATCTTTGGACTTTTCACCTGTCATGAAAGATTGATTTTGTGTTAATAGTTCTTAATGTCACAAAAATATTTTAGTTTTATTCCTGTGAAACTATCCTGCCTTTGGTCATTGTTCTTGCTTTCGTAGTTGCACTACTGACCTACGTCCTGATGAGCATGGTCTGCATGCAATTTCAGCAAAACTACGTTGTCCTATTCTTGATAGAAATTTGACTTTAATCTTCATCATAAGGGCACAAGCCAGGTGTTTGCTGGATACTAAAGCTGTCCATGCCTACATTCAGCAGGATCTGGGCAATGTTCGGGTTTCTACAAAGCACACGTCAGGAGTGTGATGGAATACTCCCCACCTGCCTGGATGGGTGCGGCTCCAACGATGCTCATAAAAATTGAACATCATCCAGAAAAAAAGTAGACCATTTGTTTCTCCGTACACCATCTTCAACTGCCATTCCTTCCACCACTGATGCACAGTAGTAGCAGGCTGCGCTGCAGCAACTCATCCAAAAAACAACAGGGACAACAAGTACATAGGAACATCACCTTCTGCACACTCCAATATTAGCCACACCCAACCATGAGTTGGAACGAAGATTTAATCCCGATAAGTGCAAGATGATGCATTTGCATCTGATCAGGGAAGGACATAGACAATGAATGGTAGATCCCTAGGGAGTACCCAGGAACAAAGAGAGCCTGGTGTATAAGTCCATAGATCTCTGAAAGTGTCAGCCCAGGTAGACAGGCTGGTGAAGAAGACATACAGAATGCTTACCTTCATGAGCCAGGACATACAATTTTCTTTTAATTTTCAAAACTATGCTATATTCATAGTCAAAAATGCATTTCAGTTCTGTACAGCATCACATGAAGGAAACAAACAAACACTGGAGTTTGACTCTATCAAACAAACAAACCAAAGTAATCTCTTAGTTATACAAGTGTATTGTTACATATATTTGAGGCACTGGGAGGGTCCGATAACTGAACAGACCCCCTTTTACCTTCAGCAGGAAGACCTCAGACAACGGCCTTCCCCACTGTGCCTTGGCAGCAGCTGCCCAAAGCTTTAGTGTGTCCCTCAGTACATAGTCCTGGAGCTCGGAATGTGCCGGTCCACAACACTCAATCAGGGTCACCTCCTTGCTCTGGAAGAGCACATGTTTCAGGCAGACGAAAGAGCATCTTTCACTGAGCCAATGGTCCTCCAGGCGCAGTCGCTGTTTGTCTCAGCATGCTTCCTGAGGAACAGACTGGGAACCACAGAATCCTGTGTCATGGAGCTGCTCAGGACAAACTTTGACAAAAACTACTGCATGTTTCTCCAGACTGAAAATATTGGAACAAGGAGGTCTGGTTACAACTTTATAAAATATTGGTTAGGCCACGGATGGCATATTGTATGCAGTTCTGGCTGCCACATTATTGCAAGGATGTGATTGCACTGGAGAGGGAACAGAGCAGATCCACCAGGATGTTGCCCAGGATAGAAAGCCTCAGTTATAAGGGGAGGCTGGATAGGCTGGGTTTGTTTTACTTGGAACGGGGGTTGGGGGGGGTGAATTCTCTGTTTGAGGTAAATAAAAATTGAGAGGTATCGAGAGAATACATCGTAATACTTTCTTCCCCATGGCAGATGCATCTAAAACCAGACGGCATAAATTTAAGGTGGGAGCAAGTAGTGTAGAGGGTTCTGAGAAAGATTATTTTCATCCAGAGGTGGTAGAAATATGGTGCTCCCCAACAGAATGGTGAAGGCTATACTCTTATACCACTTAAGAAGCATCTGGATGTCCATGTAAAATGCCAAAGTATTGTGAACAATGGACCAAGTGCAAGTAAATAGGATCAAGGTCGTCTGGTGTTTGTTGGTAAGTGTAGACATGGTGGGCCGAACGGTCTGGTTCTATGCTGTAGGACTCACTCTCTCTATGGCTCGCTACAAATCATACACTGTCTGTGTTATTTAACCACCTAGCACAGACCAAATGCAACCAATTATAGATCCCACTCCATTGTGTTTATCCCCAAACATTGCTCATGTGGACCCCAGTTAATTTGACAAGTTACTTCAGTAGATATCGTATAGCCTTTCTGATTAGTGATTCCCCCAGCCTTACCGAATGCCCTACTTCAGATCACAGAGACTTAATCCAGTTGTGAGGGGAGGCAGTAACATAAAGGAATATCAATGGATTAGTGATCTGGAACCGTCAGCTAATGTTTTGGTTCAAGTTTCACGATGCCAATGGTGACATTGGAATTCAACAGAAGATCTGTTTTGTTTTTAACAAGTTAGCCTAATGTTATCCATTCTCACAAAAAAAAGCATCTGGTTCATGAATGTCCCTTATGGAAGCAAGTCAGGATTAACATGACTCCAGATCGATAGCAATATAGTTAATTCATGAATGTTATTGGAGCTGATCTCTTCCAGTCACATTCATGACCTAAGCATTAGAAATGGCTGGTGAGGTGGGGACAGGTGGTTAGGAGGTGAATCACCCGCTGCAGGATTCATAGCCACTGACTTGCTGTTGTAGCCACAGAATTTATATGGTTCATCCAATTCAGTTTCTGGCCAATGGTAACTTGCAGTTTATCCAAAGTGGATGATTCAATGAAGGCAAGGCCAAGTTGGAATTCAGAATAAAGGTGAGAATTTTAAAATTTCAACATTAACTAAAAGACAACGCACATCCTCAAGCTCTGATCAAGAATAAAATTCTTCTTCAAAATCTTCAATGAATTACTTTCTATTTTTGACAGCACTTTACCTTCGTTCTCTTGCGGTCTTGTCGCTAGTTACAACTCAACCCTGTCCACAGGAACCCAACTTAATGAGGAACCCAGATTGCATTGGTGAGTTCCACTCCAGAACTTCCGTTTCTTATCGAGTTAGTCTTACGCTTTTCTAACCAACCTGTTCAGAGGTGTTGTTACACACCTCTGGAGCAAGTGGGACATGATCCTGGTCTAGACGTAGGGACACTAGTACTGTGCCTCAAGAACACAATGTTTTATTGTTTTTTTTTATTTAACCTATGTTTCTACTCAACATGTTCAGAGGTGTTATTGCACATTGTTGTTCTTGGAGCAGGTGAGACTTGAACCTGCGCCTCTTGGTCTAGGAGTAAGAACTGTGCTACAAGAGGATCTTCGGCAATAAGTGTTATTTTTATAATCAACCTGTTCAGAAATGTTGTTAGACATCTCTTAGACTTGAACCCAGGCTTCCTGCTCCAGGGGTAAGGACATTACCACCATTCTGTAAGAACTCATTACTAAATTTGTTTATTACCAAGGGAAACTGCAACCAGCAAATTCTTACTAAATACATAACACCTTCAGTGTTGTCTGGGAACGAGGTTTGCATACTGTAAACAAATCTACGTGTACTTAAAAGTAGGGTACAGATGCAATACAATTGCATTCACTGTCTGTGCATCTTCCTTCTCTGCACTTAAGAAAATAATTCCCATTCTTGAAAAATTGAAACCCTGGATGAAAGGGTTAAAGATTGACACAGTTAAATTACAAGGATATGTTGCTCAGGTGAGGCTTTCATACCTTCGAGTGTAGCAGAGTGATTCAATTGAGGGTCTTGTATATTTCAGAACATTCCAGAGACGAGATTTAGTTTCTCAATGAACAATAGGTTTATTTGCAAGTATTCAAAGGTATCTCTATAATCATCAAATACCTTCACTCGTGCCTATTCCAACTCTCGCTTCTAACAGCCCTCTGTGGCGTCTGTCCACTATGTTCCAAGCCCACACCCAGGCTTAATCAATCAAGCACACTCAGCATTGATCGGTTAGCAGACTTCCACACTCACACCGAAACACCACAGAGCTATCTAACATTCCTTTTTTTTTCGCAAGAGTATATTTTATCTGTTTAGGAAATCTATAAGTTCATACAAAAGGCTCTCAATCCATTCTGCATGATCTTTGCTGACAGAAAAAATGAAACGTGAACCCATTGGAATTTGACATCTCACATCAAATGGGAGTTACCGTGCAAGGGCAATCGCAAAGGCATTTTTAACTCTTGCAGGGAGAAAATATTCTGAGGTAACACTGAGTCTGAGATCTGAATGAAGCCTGTTGTAGTTTGACAGATAGGTTTTAGACAATGGTCATCCCCTTCAATGAAGAGACAATAGAGAGAATGCAAAATAAAGAAAAAAAAATGAAAATTTGAGCCGGGCCTTTTGGGGGATAATGAAACTAAAACAGACATTGCTGCAAAAGCTCAGCAGGTCTGGCAGCATCCATGGAGAGAAATCAGAGTTAACCTTTCATGTCCAGTGATCTTTCCTCAGAATTTTCAGGAATAATGTCAGGAAGCACCTCTCCATATGTGGGGGTGACTGCAAATCTGGAGTTCTGACAGCTGTAGAGGTTCAGGGCGAATTGATAATTTCAAAATTGGCAGCACTAGTCTTTGTTAATTAATGGTTACAGAATCAAGGTAAGTCAATGGGGTAAACATGTAGATTATCCATGATATAGTTGAATGGCAGAATGAACATGAAGCCTGTAGTTCAAGGCCCCATGCTCATTCTGCCATTCAACTGGATCTTGGATAATCTACATGTTATCTCCATCAACTTGCCTTGATTCTATAACCTTTAACTTCCAAAACTGTGTTGAAAGTTACAAATAATTTTCTACTTTTCCATTTAGAAAATGCTAGGCTAATTTTGCCTCTGTATTGATTGGAACGAGGGCCAGGTAGATCCCATTAAGTACGAGATCCTTGATTGGGGTTGTGAACCGGGGCCAATCAGGGAGCCCTGGCTGACAATAGCCAGGAGATTCAGGGAGTGTCCTCAGTCCAGAGACTGGCTCTGAGCCGGCAGATCAGAGCTCATGTACTGTGTAAATGAAGGGTGACTTGATGATGGGATACCGACATCTGTACAGTTATCTCACCCTCTTACTTTGCATTTGAGGGCAATACAAGTGAAGAGCCAGGACAGTGAGCATTACACGTTCTCAATAAGGTTATAGATGTTAACATCATTATTATGTGTGACATGGTCATCGCATGCGGGAAACAGTTCTGATTCATCACAAAGGGAGAGATTGATCTCAGAATGGTTGAGGTGCTTGGGAAAGAGTAACATTGCATTGAAGATTCAAATATTGAATCAGAGAACAGTTGTAGCATACATGGAGGTTATTTTGGCTCATCAAGTCAGGGCCGAAATAGAAATGAAAAGTGCTGCAGGAACTCAGCAGGACTAGCAGAATCCGTGGTGAGAGAAACATTGCTAATGGCTACACAATAAATGTTAAAAATGTAAAATAATAAGCAGGTTTTAGGAAATTACATAAAAATGGGTAGCCAGGCCTACATCAGACTTTACCAGCCCCAGCCTTGATTCGTTCCTCCTGCCCACCCCTGGTGATGGGTGTAGAACATGGCCTTATTTAGTCCCATGTGTATACCAATGCCTGGACAGTCTTCTGAGCATTAGCTCAAAGTAGAGAGAGAGAAAGTCCTAAAGGCAGCAGGTAAAGCAGGCCTCTTCTCCTCCATTGCTGATCCCATCTTGGGGGCCTTGTTTTCTGCCAAGGGGCAAAGAGCTCCTGCCTTCTCTTGGGCCCTTCTGGGTCCTTAAGGTCCTTTGCTGGACATCATGTCTCTGGGGGTGGTGTGCCTTCCACAATCCACCTTACTTTCCTCTTCAGTCCTGTTGGAGGTCAGATGGAAGCATGGTTTGATGCCTCAGGGCCTCTGAAAATCCAGCATTGTCTCCATATTGGGATGTAGGTCTCAAGTCTGTGCTGTACAAAAAGCAATTTGCATTTGGGTAGCACTGTTAATGAGGCAAGAGCGTCCCAACAGGCCGCACAGCAGCAATTATCTAAAGCAAGTTGTTACCATTCCAAATGAAGTGAGATTGCAGTCAGGTTGTCAAATATTTCCTCAAGTTGAGGTTTTAAGGTAGATCTCAGATGCCTCACTTGGACAGCATGCGGGAAAACAAGCTCTGTTATCCCTGAAGTTCTCTCAAAAGTTAAAAATTTAATCAGAATACTCAAAGATTCCCAAAATTCTCATGGCAGTTTAAAAAAAGGCAAATAGTAAACATTAGTCTGTCTACTTCACAAGATTTACTATCTATTACAAATTTCTATTACAATTTCAAAAATCTCACTACAAATAAGCAACAATGAACTGTTGACATTTAACTCTACTTCTTAAAGCTCTAATCACCTTATGTAACTCTCCTACACATAGATGCAGACAGACATAGACAATCAGAAAAACATCGGTAGAGTGAATAAAGACAACATTGGGCTCCAGTTTGCTGAAATAATCTTTTTAGAGTTGTAGAGTCGTACAGCCCAGAAACAGGCCCTTTGGCTCAAGTCATCCATGCCGGCCAGATATCCTAAACTGAAGTAGTCCCATTTGCCTGCATTTGGCCCGTATCACACTGCATCTTCCCTATTCATGTGCTTATCCAAGTGTCTTTGAAATGCCTTAACTGTACCTGCACCCACCACTTCCTCTAGCAGCTCATTCCATACCCACAGTACAAACAGCATGAAAAAGTTGCCCCTCAAGTGCCTTTTAAATCTTTCTGCTCTCACCTTAAACCTATGCCCTCTAGTTTTAGGCTCCCCTACCTTGTGGAAAAGTCCTTGGCTATTCATCCTATCTATGCCCCTCATCATTTTATAAACCTCTATAAGGTCACTCCTCAGCTTCCAATGTTTCGGGGACAAAAAATGTCCCAGAGTCTCCAAATGTCTCAAACCCTCAACTTTTGCTAACATCCTTGTCCAATTTAATAACATCCTTCCCATAGCAGGCCACACTTAAACTTGCTTGCAAGAGACATAGAGTGATTGGTTCACAAATGAAAAAGTCTCTGACTTATTGGTGAAAAGCAACAGCTGTGGAGGTACCCAGGCATGGGGAAGGCTTTGCACCCAGCCTCTTGCGACATGCCAGCTGATGGCACTCAAGTGTGTATACAATGGATTGAAGAGAAAGGGGACGTTTTGTTCATATGCTTTGTTGCAGATGGCGATTGCAATATCGATGAGTCATCCCTTTTCGGAGATTGTGGTGAGAACATGGACTGCCAGGTTTCACAGTTCATGCTATTTGTCAGAAATCACTGCAACTGTAATGATAGATTTGTATCCACCGTTTCTGATCGGAAGACAGACTGTTTCGGTAAGAATCATATCATTTGAATGATTTATTTCATGTGTAGACTCAGCAGCTTGATTAAGTTTCCTAGACATGGAAATTTTCATGTTGGCACCTAGTCACAGTGCAAGACAATACCGATTCTGGTGTGACACCGTCAGAAATAAAGTACAGTGCCGACAACCGGCATCAGTGCTCAAATCCATAAAGATAGCCCTTACTATTCACACACGCGTTTCACTCACCGATGCATCCTGGAGTATTTGGGAATGTGATGACCAGGCTATTGCCAAATGAGGGAAATGTTGTTTGTCCAAAACGCACATGTCGTCTTGATCTGGCTCTGAGATTCAAAGTCAACACAGGGTTGTTTTGGAACATTAAATAGAAAGTCCTTTAAGCCACAGTGCACAGAGATTTCTGTCCCATCGTGAGTAAAACATATTAGCAGTCCACCAGCTGGCACTCTTACAATTTGCATCATGGATTCAAGCCCTACAGAAGGAACTTGAGCTCGTAGTCCAGACTGACATTCCAATGCAGCGCTGTGGAAGTGCCAATCTATCAAATGTGCTGACAGCTGGATGGGATCCTAAACTGAGACTCAGTCTGCCCGCATGGTGAATCTAAAAGATCATATGGCACATTTGGACAGAGAGCAGAGGAAATTATCCAATGCTTCACAGCAACTGAACATCACTAAACAAAAGATGATCTGGTCATATAAAGGGACAACTCTGCAAGCCAATTACAGAGAGAAACCAGCATTACAGAGTGGTTATAATTGAGGTCTTAACTACCTAAACATAACACAGGGACAATGTAGCAAGAGATAATGGGAACTGCAGATGCTGGAGAATCCAATATAACAAAGTGTGGGGCTGGATGAACACAGCAGGACAAGTAGCATCTTAGGAGCACAAAAGCTGATGTTTCGGGCCTCGACCCTTTATCAAAAACTGTAGCATCGAGGGTGTAGAGGAGCAAACAATCTGAGATTATGTTTTGGAAAATGTCTAACTGAAAATGATGCACTATTGGACATGGGCTCTTGGAAATTATAAAATCTCTGAACTTTTGGTTAAAAGCAACAGCTTATAAAAATTAGCTGCAGAGATAGCAAGGGACATGGAAGGCCAGCTGATAGTGCTCAGAGTGTGTCTACAATGGGTTGAAGAGAAAGAGGACATTTTGTTGATTCCCTTTTTTACAGATGGTGATTGTGATATAGACGAGTCGCCTTTTGATGGAGATTGTGACGGGGACATACAGTGCTACATTGCACAGCTCAAACTATTTGTCAGAAATCACTGCTTGTGCAATGAGGAATTTGCGCCCCATGCCAATGAAATGACCTCTGCGCGGAAGGCAGACTGTTCTGGTAAGAATCATATCGTTTGAATGATTTATCTCACATGTAAACTCACCAGCTTGATCAAGTTTCCTAGAGGTAGAAATTTTCATGTTGACATCTCGCCACAGGACAAGGCAATCCCAATTCTGGTGTGACACAGTCAGAAGTAAAGTACAGTCCCATTAATACCCACAACAATGCTCAAATCCATAAAGGCAGCCTTTACTATTCACATGTTCATTTCGCTCACCTATACATCCTGTCGTGTTTGGGAGAGAGATGACCAGGTTACTGCCACGTTAGGGAAAAGCCCAAAAGGCGCATGTTGGCAGATGACATGAATCTGGTAGAAAATACAATTGTGAACCAAGAGGAATACAGAGCATTCGGGGGAGGCGATAAAGCATATTACAGAAGCAAAGAGGGATCATGCGTAAAGACTGGTAGCCAACATCAAGAAAAATTGCAAAGTCTAAATGTGACAAAAGAAGGAGTGGAACTAATTAGGGAGTAAAAAGGTGATTTACACTTAAAGGCAAAAAAGAATGGCTGAAGTATCAAATTAATACTCTGCAGTTGTCTTCACCAAGGAGGCAAATGTTACCCAAGCCATGGTGATAGAGGAGGAAGCTTTATCACTAGGAGGGTTCACATTTGATAAGGGGGAACAGTTGGACAGGCTATATACTTAAAGTTGACAATGCACCAAGCCTATATGAGATGTATCTAACAATAATGAATGAAGCGAGAATGGAAATTACAGGTTACAAGGGCCATGCATTTCAGTCTGTTCTAGATTCAGAGGGGTACCAGAGCACGAGAGACTTGGAAACATTGCACCCTTAATTTAAAAAAAAGCTGCAGGATAAACCTCAGCCAGTCAGCTTAATTTCAGAAGCTGTAAAACTTCTAGGAAAACAGTTTTTCAGGATAGAATTGGTAGTCACTTGGACACAGATGGGCTGTTTAGGAAGAGTTACCATGGATTTCAAAAGGGGAAATCAATGTTTGACTGGCTTGCTGGAACCTTTTAAAGAGGAGTCAAAGGAACAATAGTACTGTGCAAATGAGATTAACTGACCAAGGCATGCAAGTACACAGCTCCTTGAAAGTGGTGGCACAGGTAGACAGGGTGATGAAGGTGGTGTTTGGCCCACTCGCCTTCATCAATCAGAGCACTGAGTATAGGAGTCAGGACGTCATGTTACAGCTGTACAAGACATTGGTAAGGCCACATTTGGAGTACTGCATACAATTCCAGCTGCCCAGCTGTAGGAAGGATGTTATTAAACTGGAAAGGGGCCAAAAAAAAGATTTACAAGGATGTTACCGAGATTGAAAGGTTTGAGTTATAAGAAGAGGCTGCACTGGCTGTGGAGTTTTTCCCTGGACCATCGGAGCCTGACGGTTGAGCTTATAGAGGTTTACAAAATTATAAGGGGCATAGATAAGATAAAAGCCAAGGTCTTTTCCCCAGCATACAGAAATCCAAAACTAGCAGGCATAGGTTTAGGGTGCGAGGGGAAAGATTTTAAAGGGTCATGACAAGCAACATTTTCACACAGAGGGCAGTGTGTGTATGCAACAAGACAATTATAATATTTAAAGATATTTGGACAGGTACATGGATAGGAAAGGTTTAGATGGGTATGGGCCAAATGCAGGCAAATGAGACTAGTTCAGTTTGGGAAACCTGATCAGTATGAATGAGTTGGGTTGATGGGTCTGCTTCTATGCTGTATAATTCTGTGACTATAAAAACAGAGAGTAATGATCAATAGATATTTTTCAAACTGGAGGAAGGTTTGTAGTGAAGTTTCCCGAGGGCTCGGTGTAGGGACCCTTGCTTTTCCTGATTTATAAATTACAGGTGTTGTGCAGGAAACAATTTCAAAGTTTGCAGATGCTGTGAAACTAAGAAGAATTTTAAACTGAGAAGTGTCAAACTCCAAAAGGACACAGAAGAGTTGGTGGAGTGAGCAGATAGATGGGAGATGAAGATGAATGGTGATACATGGTAGAAACGATGTGGACAGACAGTATAAAACAGGGGATACGATACGTTAATGAAGTGTAGAGCAAAGGGACCTAGGTGTATATGCCCACAGATCTTTGAAGATTAAAGGGCAAGTGGAGAGAGCAGTAAATAAAGCATATAGTACCCTAAGATTTATTTAAGGGGTCACAAAGAGAGAGGAGATTATGCTTCATTTATACAAGACACTCATTCAAGTTTGAGGATTGTGATCAGTCTGGGCACCACACTGCAGGAAGGTTGAGAACACATTGTAGAGAGCACAGAGGATGAGTAACTTTGGTTATGTGGATGGATTGGAGAGATTGAGATGGCACAGATCTAAAGTGATTTGCAAGCATAACAAATGCGGTATGATGAAAAAAATAACGTTTTTCACTCAACAAGCAGTCAGGGTAGTTAGAATACACTGCCTGGAAATGTCATGGGGGCAGATTCAGTTGAGGCATTCAAGAATGCATGTATTTTGTTTGAATAGATACAATGTCTGGAGGTACAGGGAAAAGACAGCGGAATTGTAATCATTCACAATGTTCATTCAAGACATGAGGGGCCAAATGGCCTCCTTAAACGCCATAATTCTGTCATATTCTATTCATTTGCCATGAATATTGCAGCTTGGGCTGCAGTGCTTCAAGAGGATGCTCACCGCCACCTTCTCAAGAGCCATCAGAGATGGACAACAAGTGTCAATAATCCCAGGACACTCGTATTCTGCGAATGAGTGATTTATTTCAACCTGCTGTTCATTTTCTGATTTTAAGGCGATGCATTCACCACTTTGCCTGGAGAGGGGCACACCTCGGTAATGTACAATATTTTGTTGGTGTCTCTCCACAAGTGCATAAGGCGTTGTTACTACAACTGACCAGTGCTGCAGGTGGGTTTGTCCCGAGCAAGCACTTGCTGTGGATGCTCAAAGCCTGCTCTCCAGCAAGGGGGAAAGATGTGCCTCTCGCACAAGTGTCCCTGAGTCCTTACTCGTTGTTCAGAGAGGTCGCTCCAAATCGGGTGCTAAGGTCGTGGGTGGGCAATGGGTGGGTTGAACAGATAGACCTTGAAAACTTGTGGAAATATCATCCGTACTATAAAAGGAGGTAACATTGAAGAACATGCACAGGAGACTTACTAGTCTGAAGACAATATGAGAGGTTGGTCCCATCAATAAAGGTGGAACCTACTTGTGTTCTTTTTCACTGGAACGGAGAAGACTGTAAAATGACAGAAGTTTTTAAAATTATGAAAGGATAGACATGGAGAGGATGCTTTTGCTTGCGGGAGAGCTCAAACTAAAGGGCGTAAGCATATGGTATTTAATATTAATATGTTATTTGCAATTCTTTTCTCCAGAATTGGCTTGGTCATTGAATGATCTTTTCGGATGTGTCATCAATAATAAATTCAGAGAGCAGTCACAGTGTGAAGCAAACTACCATAGGCAGTAGTCAAAAGCAAAAAGAATGTAGAAATGCTTTAGGTGACGTTAGATCGGTACATGAGGGAGAAAGCGATGTTTATATAGTTAAAATATTCATAAGGTTAGATAGAGTTAGATGTTGGGCCAAATCAACCGTTTCTGCGCTCAAAGCATTTTGTATGATTTTGTAACAGCAAAATTCCATTTTAATTTCTGATTTATTTCAGGCATTAATAACTGTGTTGACAAGAACAGTAATGAATTATGTGGACCGAATGGAACTTGTCACAACACAGTAGCAAGTTACAACTGCTCCAGTAACCAGGCATTTGAAGCTTCAGGAGTGAATGATTCCTCTAATTTATCTAAAGATCAGCATCAAGGTGAAACTTGCTATTCAATGATGTGGAGGTGGCAATGTTTTTAACCGGGATAGACAAGGTCAAAAGTCACATGACACCACGTTATAGTCCAACAGGTTTATTTGAAACGCAAGCTTCTGGAGGAAGGAGCTGAGCTCTGAAAACTTGTGTTTTCAAATAAAACAGTTGGACTATAACTATAACCTGGTGTTTTGTGATTTTTGACCTTACTATTCTACACATTGTTCCTGCTCATCTCATCCCCTTGAGCTTATTGAGTTGTTTCACACTGAATTTTTGCCTCAGGATCTCCTACACCTTGGAACCTTTGAAGCATCTTGATCTTGCAGGGGGCGAGAGACTTTAATTAGAGATAGAGACAAGGGAAGATAATATTCAAAAGCAAAATCCTATGGATGGTGGACATCTGAAATAATATTAAAAAGAAAAACAGTAAATGCTGGAGAAGCTCAGCAGGTCTGGCAGCATCCGTAGAGAGAAAAACAGAGTTAAGATTTCGAGTCCAATATGACTCTTCTTCAGAACCAATGCCAACCCCAACCCTATCTTAATTTTGAAGGAGACTCATACCAGACAAGAAACATTAATTGTGATCAGAGATAATAGGAATTGCAGATGCTGGAGAATCCAAGATAACAAAGTGTGAAGCTGGATGAACACAGCAGGCCAAGCAGCATCTCAGGAGCACAAAAGCTGACGTTTCGGGCCTAGACCCTTCATCAGAGAGGCTCTCTGATGAAGGGTCTAGGCCCGAAATGTCAGCTTTTGTGCTCCTGAGATGCTGCTTGGCCTGCTGTGTTCATCCAGCTTCACACTTTGTTATCTAAGAAACATTAAATGTTTCCTTTTCATGGAGGAGCTGACATTATTCCCTTATGACAAGAAGAGATTGGCAGGCTCAAGGGAGATTTAATAGTGATGTTCAAAATATTGAAGGGTTTTGACAGAGTGGTTAGAGACAACTGTTTCAAGTGGCAGAAGGGTCATTGATCAGAGGTTATAGATGTGTGAACCAAAGAAGAGGAAAAACATTTTAATGCAGTGCGATGTTATATCTGGAAGGTTTAAGAGAGTGGAGAAGCATATCCAAAAAGAACTTCCACAAAAACGTCTGGAATTAAGAACCTAATGACCATTAATCCATTCTCGATTGTTCGATAAAACCCAATTGGTTCACTCATATCATTTACAGATGGAAAATACCATCCCAATCAAGTCTGGCCTTCATGTGACTCCAGACCCACAGCAATGTGGTTGACTTTTAACTGCCCTCTGGGCAAGTAGGGATGGGCAGTAAACACTGGCCCAGCTAGTGGCACCCTCATCCCATGAATGAATGAAAAGAAAGAGCACTGGATAAGCATTTGAAAAAGAAATTGTACCTTTAGATCTTCAGCTAAATTTTCCTACTGCTTCAAATAATTTGATTAATATTAGCTCCAGTGATTATGATTTACAGTACAGAATGCTTACAGCCCAGAGGAAAACCTTTTGATTCATCATTTCTGCTGGTTCTGCAAAGGAGCGAATTAGCTTGTGCCTTCTTCAGTTACTCTCTATACCCTACCTTTTTCACTCAAGAAGTTAATTCCCTCTTAAATACTTCCACCGCACTCTCAGGTCATGCATTCCAGATCCCAACCACTTGCTGGGTGAGAACATTTTCCCGAAAGGTCACAAAGGTCTTTTGCCAATTATCTTAAAACTGTTGCACTTTGGTTTCTAATTCCCTCAGTTTCTCCATATTTATTCTGTCTAGGCCTCTCAGGAATTGGAAAACTCCTCTCAGCCTCATCTTCTCCAAGGAGATCGACCCTAACCTCTCAAATCTATTGATGCAGCCCAAGTCCCTTATTTCTAGAACCATCCTAATGACCATTTTCTGCACTCACGCCAATTACTTCAGATGTTTGCCAAAGTGTGGTCCTAGACACAATACACTAGATCAGAAAGCAACAGAGTTCTTGATACAAGTTTTGTGTTGTCTCCTTACAATTCTGCACCTGTGTTTGGCAGAGATTGGATCAGTTTTGACCAATATTTCATGTCAATGTCAATTGGATCATTCCCTGACTTAATCCGGTGTTGTTACAACTTTTTTAACTGGTCTCGAGAACTTAATCTTATTTAAAGCATCACATTTTCTAATAATATCAGAGATAATGGGAACTGCAGATGCTGGAGATTCCAAGATAATAAAATGTGAGGCTGGATGAACACAGCAGGCCAAGCAGCATCTCAGGAGCACAAAAGCTGACGTTTCGGGCCTAGACCCTTCATCAGAGAGGGGGATGGGGGGAGGGAACTGGAATAAATAGGGAGAGAGGGGGAGGCGGACCGAAGATGGAGAGTAAAGAAGATAGGTGGAGAGGGTGTAGACGGGGAGGTAGGGAGGGGATAGGTCAGTCCAGGGAAGACGGACAGGTCACGGAGGTGGGATGAGGTTAGTAGGTAGCTGGGGGTGCGGCTTGGGGTGGGAGGAAGGGTCCCCACACCTCCTCCCTCACCCCCATCCCAGGCCCCAAGATGACATTCCACATTAAGCAGAGGTTCACCTGCACATCTGCCAATGTGGTATACTGCATCCACTGTACCCGGTGCGGCTTCCTCTACATTGGGGAAACCAAGCGGAGGCTTGGGGACCGCTTTGCAGAACACCTCCGCTCAGTTCGCAACAAACAACTGCACCTCCCAGTCGCAAACCATTTCCACTCCCCCTCCCATTCTCTTGATGACATGTCCATCATGGGCCTCCTGCACTGCCACAATGATGCCACCCGAAGGTTGCAGGAACAGCAACTCATATTCCGCCTGGGAACCCTGCAGCCATATGGTATCAATGTGGACTTCACCAGTTTCAAAATCTCCCCTTCCCCTACTGCATCCCTAAACCAGCCCAGTTCGTCCCCTCCCCCCACTGCACCACACAACCAGCCCAGCTCTTCCCCCCCACCCACTGCATCCCAAAACCAGTCCAACCTGTCTCTGCCTCCCTAACCGGTTCTTCCTCTCACCCATCCCTTCCTCCCACCCCAAGCCGCACCCCCAGCTACCTACTAACCTCATCCCACCTCCGTGACCTGTCCGTCTTCCCTGGACTGACCTATCCCCTCCCTACCTCCCCACCTACACCCTCTCCACCTATCTTCTTTACTCTCCATCTTCGGTCCGCCTCCCCCTCTCTCCCTATTTATTCCAGTTCCCTCCCCCCATCCCCCTCTCTGATGAAGGGTCTAGGCCCGAAACGTCAGCTTTTGTGCTCCTGAGATGCTGCTTGGCCTGCTGTGTTCATCCAGCCTCACATTTTATTACATTTTCTAATAAGACTGAGTTAGCCATGGTGATAAAATTGGGTGTGTAAATCCAAAGATAATAGGAACTGCAGGTGCTGGAGAATCCGAGATAACAAAGTATGGAGCTGGATGAACACAGCAGGCCAAGCAGCATCTTAGGAGCAGGAAAGCTGGCGTTTCGGTCGGGTCGAGGCCCGAAACGTCAGCTTTCCTGCTCCTAAGATGCTGTTGGCCTGCTGTGTTCATCCAGCTCCACACCTTGGTATCTGTGAGTAAATCCAAAACTTGGATATAACTTTTCCATTTTCAAATTCCACAGAGCTTTCACTTGGTGAATATTCAAGTTTCAGAGAGCGGGAGTTACGCCACAGTGGGGCTATACCAGTGCCTGGTAATGAAAACAGATCAGCGCCTGTTCAAGGAATTACACTTCCTCCTGTGAATAGAGACACTGCCGAACCTGTTCACAGAACAATACCTTCTGTTAATGGAGACACACCTACCTCTGGTAATAGAAGCACATCTGCTCCTGTTAATGGAATGGTGTCTACTCCTCTTAATGAAGACATGCCTGCCTCTGTTAATGAACTCACGCCTGCTCCAGCTAATGGACTCACGCCTGCTCCTGCTAATGGACTCACGCCTGCTCCTGCTAAGGGACTCACGCCTGCTCCTGCTAAGGGACTCACGCTTGCTCCTGCTAATGGACTCACGCCTGCTCCTGCTAATGGACTCACGCCTGCTCCTGCTAAGGGACTCACGCCTGCTCCTGCTAAGGGACTCACGCCTGCTCCTGCTAAGGGACTCACGCTTGCTCCTGCTAATGGACTCACGCCTGCTCCTGCTAATGGACTCACGCCTGCTCCTGCTAATGGACTCACGCCTGCTCCTGCTAAGGGACTCACGCCTGCTCTTGCTAAGGGACTCACGCTTGCTCCTGCTAATGGACTCACGCCTGCTCCTGTTAATGGACTCACGCCTGCTCCTGTTAATGGACTCACGCCTGCTCTTGCTAAGGGACTCACAGCTGCTCCTGCTAATGGACTCATGCCTGCTCCTGCTAATGGACTCACGCCTGCTCCTGCTAATGGACTCATGCCTGCTCCTGCTAATGGACTCACAGCTGCTCCTGCTAATGGACTCACGCCTGCTCCTGCTAAGGGACTCACGCCTGCTCTTGCTAAGGGACTCATGCTTGCTCCTGCTAATGGACTCACACCTGCTCCTGTTAATGGAATTACACCTGTTTCTGTTAATGGACTCACGCCTGCTCCTGTTAATGGACTCACACCTGTTCCTGTTAATGGACTCACGCCTGCTCCAGTTAATGGACTTACGCCTGCTCCTGTTAATGGACTCACACCTGTTCCTGCTAATGGACTCACAGCTGCTCCTGTTAATGGAATCACACCTGCTCCTGTTAATGGACTCACGCCTGCTCCTGCTAATGGACTCACGCCTGCTCTTGCTAAGGGACTCATGCTTGCTCCTGCTAATGGACTCACACCTGCTCCTGTTAATGGAATTACACCTGTTTCTGTTAATGGACTCACGCCTGCTCCTGTTAATGGACTCACGCCTGCTCCTGCTAAGGGACTCACGCCTGCTCTTGCTAAGGGACTCATGCTTGCTCCTGCTAATGGACTCACACCTGCTCCTGTTAATGGAATTACACCTGTTTCTGTTAATGGACTCACGCCTGCTCCTGTTAATGGACTCACACCTGTTCCTGTTAATGGACTCACGCCTGCTCCTGTTAATGGACTCACACCTGTTCCTGCTAATGGACTCACAGCTGCTCCTGTTAATGGAATCACGCCTGTTCCTGTTAATGGACTCACGCCTGCTCCTGTTAATGGACTCATGCCTGCTCCTGCTAATGGACTCACGCCTGCTCCTGCTAATGGACTCATGCCTGCTCCTGCTAATGGACTCACAGCTGCTCCTGCTAATGGACTCACGCCTGCTCCTGCTAAGGGACTCACGCCTGCTCTTGCTAAGGGACTCATGCTTGCTCCTGCTAATGGACTCACACCTGCTCCTGTTAATGGAATTACACCTGTTTCTGTTAATGGACTCACGCCTGCTCCTGTTAATGGACTCACACCTGTTCCTGTTAATGGACTCACGCCTGCTCCAGTTAATGGACTTACGCCTGCTCCTGTTAATGGACTCACACCTGTTCCTGCTAATGGACTCACAGCTGCTCCTGTTAATGGAATCACACCTGCTCCTGTTAATGGACTCACGCCTGCTCCTGCTAATGGACTCACGCCTGCTCTTGCTAAGGGACTCATGCTTGCTCCTGCTAATAGACTCACACCTGCTCCTGTTAATGGAATTACACCTGTTTCTGTTAATGGACTCACGCCTGCTCCTGTTAATGGACTCACGCCTGCTCCTGCTAAGGGACTCACGCCTGCTCTTGCTAAGGGACTCATGCTTGCTCCTGCTAATGGACTCACACCTGCTCCTGTTAATGGAATTACACCTGTTTCTGTTAATGGACTCACGCCTGCTCCTGTTAATGGACTCACACCTGTTCCTGTTAATGGACTCACGCCTGCTCCTGTTAATGGACTCACACCTGTTCCTGCTAATGGACTCACAGCTGCTCCTGTTAATGGAATCACGCCTGTTCCTGTTAATGGACTCACGCCTGCTCCTGTTAATGGACTCACGCCTGCTCCTGTTAATGGCGACTTACCTGACCCTGAGGTTGGACACACTCCTGCCCATGTCTTTGGTAATAGGAACACGCTGAACTGATCAAAGCTTCCTATTCTGTGTACATCACTTACCATAGTCAGTCTATTGAGTTTACCTGGGGTTTAATTAATGCATGGTAAGGAGGAATAGAAAATCTTTATTCATATAACTCCTCAACAAGCCTGGAGATGGTGCTATCTTTCATTTCTGATCTGAAGCTTTAGCTTTGCATAATACCAGAATCAGAATTGAATTAATGAGGACAAACCAGACATCCCTCCCTCCCTTCTCCTTGTCCTATTATTAGGAAAACAAATGTTCTGTCTGCAGGAGAGGGCTCTACAGAGGGAGTTGCTGCCATTGAATAGTTAAAGATCAGAATGCTAAAGGAATATTGACACTGTGACCAGTTAGTACGGTCACTGGGCATGAGACCATCAATGACAGGGCTGTGCTGAATAACAATTTCTGGCAGCTTCTGGCAGAATCTCAGGGGAATCAGTTCTATCATTTGATTTGTGAGTTTATGGGTCTGTAGTACAATAGAGAAATAATTCACAGGCCTAACCTAAAACCCAACTTGTTCATTAATGACCTTTAGAAAATAAAACCCACCTCACTTACCTGATCTGGCCAAACACGTGACTCCAATTCTGAACCAACCAACTGGTCAACTCCATGACGTAAAGGAAACTGAAATAAATATATAACAGAGGTGGAAATATGTCAGAATGAGTTTTTTTTGTATTCATTCGTAGGTTGTGCCATTGCCGACAAGGCCAGCATTTGTTGCCCATCTTTAACTTCCCTTAAACTATGTGGTTTGTTAGGGTCATTTGGGACAGTCAACCACATTGCTATGGGCCTGGAGTTACATTTAGGCCAGATGGTTGATTGCACTCCATTATTGAACCAAACAGGTTTTTAAATAACAAGAAATGATCACAGTCATCATTATTACAGTTAGATTGAGATATTTGTAATTAACCTGTTCAGAGATGTTACGACATACCTCTGGAGCAGGTGAGATTTGAACCCAGTCTTCCTGGCACAGAGAGGGCGACACTACCATTACACTATAAAAGCCCTCTGAGGGTTGTTTTATGTGAAAGCTATTAACTGGATTTAGATTTCATCAGGCAACGTAGCAACAAATTTCAGCAAACCTTAGCTCAAGCATCTTGGGTTACTTTGTAGGTTACATGGAACAGTCCCTCTTCCGCACCGACACAGGCCCCAAACCCCACCTCTTCCTCCGGTACATTGATGACTGTATCGGCGCCGCCTCTTGCTCCCCAGAGGAGCTCGAACAGTTCATCCACTTCACCAACACCTTCCACCCCAACCTTCAGTTCACCTGGGCCATCTCCAACACATCCCTCACCCTCCTGGACCTCTCAGTCTCCATCTCAGGCAACCAGCTTGTAACCGATGTCCATTTCAAGCCCACCGACTCCCACAGCTACCTAGAATACACCTCCTCCCACCCACCCTCCTGCAAAAATTCCATCCCCTATTCCCAATTCCTCCGCCTCCGCCGCATCTGCTCCCAGGATGAGGCATTCCACTCCCACACATCCCAGATGTCCTCGTTCTTCAAGGACCGCCACTTACCCACCGCGGTGGTCGAGAATGCCCTCGACTGTGTCTCCTGCATTTCCCGCAACTCATCCCTCACACCCCGCTCCCGCAATAACCACCAAAAGAGAATCCCCCTCGTCCTCACGTACCACCTCACCAATCTCCGGATACAACGCATCATCCTCCGACATTTCCGCCATCTACAATCCAACCCCACCACCCAAGACATTTTTCCATCCCCACCCTTGCCTGCCTTCCAGAGAGACCGCTGTCTCCGCGACTCCCTTGTCCGCTCCACACTCCCCTCCAACCCCACCACACCCGGCACCTTCCCCTGCAACCGCAGAAAGTGCTACACTTGCCCCCACACCTCCTCTCTCACCCCCATCCCAGGCCCCAAGATGACTTTCCACATCAAGCAGATGTTCACCTGCACATCTGCCAATGTGGTGTACTGCATCTGCTGTACCCATTGTGGCTTCCTCTACATTGGGGAAACCAAACAGAGGCCTGGGGACCGCTTTGCAGAACACCTCCGCTCGGTTCGCAATAAACAACTGCACCTCCCAGTCGCGAACAATTTCAACTCCCCCCCCCCCAATTCCTTAGACGACATGTCCATCCTGGGCCTCCTGCAGTGCCACAATGATGCCACCCGCAGGTTGCAGGAACAGCAACTCATATTCCACTTGGGAACCCTGCAGCCCAATGGTATCAATGTGGATTTCACCAGCTTCAAAACCTCCCCACCCCAACTGCATACCAAAACCAGCCCAGCTCGTCCCCGCCTCCCTAAACTGTCCTTCCTCTCACCTATCCCCTCCTCCCACCTCAAGCCGCACCTCCATTCCCTACCTACTACCCTCATCCCGCACCCTTTGACCTGTCCGTTCTTGATTGACCTATCCCCTCCCTACCCACCCCCCCATACTCTCCTCTCCACCTATCTTCTCCTCTATCCATCTTCGGTCCGCCTCCCACTCTCTCCCTATTTATTTCAGAATCCTCTCCCCATCCCCCTCTCTGAAGGGTCCAGGCCCGAAACGTCAGCTTTTGTGCTCCTGAGATGCTGCTTGGCCTGCTGTGTTCATCCAGCTTCACACTTTGTTATCTGGGTTACTAATCCAGTGACATTACTCTACACCACTGTATCCCCGTGCATCAGCAAAAATCTGCTGTGGCCTATTTCTAAGCTGTAATTTCTACGTAGTTAAAAAGAACACTAGCTGGTCTCCAATGCCAAATGTTTAAGGTTTGATGTTGAGTGTGGAATATTGGTTCAGATTATTCTCAGGCTGTTCAGTTCCTGTAGGATCCATTATGTAAGTCTATAGTTCTGTTTTCTATTTCAGACTTATAGCATTCACACTTTGATTTCCCTTTACCTCTCCACTCCTGTGTCAGTCTCCCTCTCATGGCCAAGGGAAAGACTGCCTCACTCTGTTGGTGTGTCATTTGATAAGTTAAAACCTTGCCTCATCGCTCACCAACAGACTGTTTGTGGTTTGCATCTTTCCTTGTAACTGTTTGGAGGATTTTCAATGTTGGATTCTTTTTGGAATTGGTTGTGTGTGTTTGTTAATTATTGAGTTAAACTCCAACTGCTAAAAATGACTCTTTTGAATTTATGGTCAAAGTGATATCGTGTGACCTATGACTTAGAATCATAGTCACAGAGCTGTACAGCACGGAAACAGAACCTTCGTCCATATCCTAAATTAATCTAGTCCCATTTGCTAGTATTTGGCCCATATCCCTCCAAACCTTTCCTATTCATGTGCCCATCCAGATGCCTTTTAATTGTTGTAAATGTACCAACCTCCACCACTTCCTCTGGCAGCTCATTCCATACACACACCACCCTCTGCATGAAAAAGTTGCCCCTTAGGTCCCTTCTTTCCCTTCTCACCTTAAACCTATGCCTTCTGGTTCTGGACTCCCCTACCCTGGGGCAAAGACCTTGGCTATTCCCCCTATCCATACCCCTCATGACTTTATAAACCTCTATAAGGTCACCACTCAGCCTCCAACACTCCACAGAAAATAGCTCCAGCCTATTCAGCCTCTCCCTATAGCTCAAACCCCCCAACCCTGACAACGTCCTTGTGAATCTTTTCTGTACCTTTTCAAGTCTAGCAATATCTTTCCAACAGCAGGGAAACCGGAATTGAATACAGCATTGCAAAAGTGATTTGATTTAAAATAACATTTATAATCTCTGCTGTTTAACTTAACTTGGGGTAATGGTGTGTTGCAGTGAATTGAATGATAGCTTTTACATTTCTAGGCCCTCAGTTTGACCTCAAGCCCAACAGATGAGTTTTGGAAGTTCATGTTGTTGGCTTTAAGGGTCAACGTTTTGATTGAAATTTGGCCACTTGTCACCCCAGCCTCTGTGGATGTGGGCGAAGAGATGCCTACAGTTGACAATTGGTGCAAGAGGATTACTTGAGGAGGATTGCCATCTATTCATCTTGTAGATATTTTCAATCGAACTATTCAGACATCTCAGGACAGACTTCTCTAGCAGATGGGACTTGAGCCCCCGGTTCAGAGGTAGGGACATACCACTGCATCAGAAGACCCCAAACTATCCTTTGTGTAATACAAGTCAAAGGGGCATACTCATATTAAGTGGTGAAGCACTAACTACTGGTAAGGCTTTGGCAGAAAAGGCATAAGCTTCAGTAAAGAAAGGGTGTTTTACAAATTAGTAATTAATTAGTTAATTACATTATATTTAGTAAGCAATATTGGCAGCTCCTAACAAATAGAAACTAGTTCTAGACATTTTCTAAATAACTTGTTCAGGAATATTATTACACATCTCTGGAGCAAACAGAACTTAAATATGGGTCTCCTGGCTCAGCAGGAGGGACAATACCATAGTAACTCTAGAGCCCTCTGGTAACTAGAGCAATGCTATATGCCTGGAGACTGCCTACTAATTAACTACAGAGCAACTACTAACAAACACAAAACACATGGGCTAGTTCTTCTAAGAAAGGACAGCACAATGGCTCAGTGGTAGCACTTCTGCTTCACAATGCTCGGGAGTCGGGTTCGATGGTGACTGTCTGTGTGGAGTTTCCACATTCTCCCTGTGTCTGTGTGGATGTACTGTGCAGGTTAGGTGGATTGGCCAAGGGAAATGAAGGTTTACAGAGATGGGTCGGGGGTTGAGTCTGGGCGCGATGCTACTTGGACAGTCAGTGTGGACTTGTTGGGCTGAATGGCCTGTTTCCACATTGAGGGATTCCAAAGGTTATTTATATCTCAGTAAGAGATGGAAACATGTAAAGGGTCTTTCGGCTAACCTGAACAAGCCAACTGCCAAATACAATATACTCCTTCAGTGACTGCATTTGCAAGAAGTTGTTCGTTTCCCTCAAGTATTCCGCAGCTTTTTCAGCAGCACTTCAAAGGCCAAGACCTCCACGGCTTCAAAGGACAAAGCCAGCAGGCACATGGGACATGCAACCACTCCAGGCCACACACAATCTGAATTGAGGTTAGAATGGTCACTCCTGCCCTATGCTGCAGATCATTGGCTGTAACAGCACAAAGGGGGCCCTGTCACCGTGCAGACTGTTAACGGTTCAAGAAGGTGGCTCTCAGGTGAAACTTGGGAGGGAAGGCACACCCAATGCCAATTCTGCTTTTCACAACTACACCCTGAGATAAAAGGTACTCAATCAGGAGCGAGAGACATCTGGCACAGAAGGGGACAGGGGTGGTTAAGACACATTGCTGACAGAATGAAATCAGTTCACTTGCACTCTATTAAGGGGAGCTGGCATGCGGCCAACAAGCATTCCTAATTTACACAAATCATCCCGTTTCTTACAATCACAGCCCCCATTTTAACAGACACTTATTTCCCACTTGTTGGTGGAGATATTTGCAAATCAACCTGTTTTCAGATGATATGGAGGTGCCGGTGTTGGACTGAGGTGGACAAAGTCAGAAGTCACATGAGACCAGGTTATAGTCCAACAGGTTTATTTGAAATCACAAGCTTTTGCAGCACTGCTCCTTTGCCAGATGAAGTGGAGGGTGGTACACAGACACAGAATATATAGGCAGAGAGATAATGGCAAGATAATTGCAGGCATTTAAGAGCATCGATAGTTAGGTACAAAAAGTGTGAATGAAGTGTCGACAGGCTGAATAACAAGCCTTTGCAGATGATCAAGAATGTCAAACTGTTTGAGGAAAGCGTAAATAGCTGAATGACAAGTGAAGGGATGACTTATGATCTGATTAATTGAGGCAGAGAGATAATTACAAATAATCAAAAACGAGATGGTGTAAGAGACAAACCAAATGGCTGGAATAACATAAGTAGGTAACAGCGTCACATGAGAGGTTCTAACCAAAGTAATCTACTCTGTTACCTAATAGATCCTGGTGTCATGTGATTTCTGACCTTGTTTTGATATGTTATCACACAACTCAGGGACAAGTGCGACCCGAGCCCTTGCCTTCTACCTCAGAGGTAGAACACTACCAGTGTGCCACAACACTCCCAAAGTTGAGTCAATAGACATAATAGATACTTTCAACCAACCTGCCCAGGTATATCACGGCAGCCTCTGGGGTAGGGGGTCCTGAATACCAGCTTCCTGCCTCAGAGGCAAGAACATTACCAGTGTGCCATTAGGGTCCTCAGTCACTTCTTTGGATGTGTTGTAGTTCATGTGCACTGATACCATCTGAGGGGTTCTGGGGAGATTCAGACTCCCAATCCTGCTTATTGGTAGTAGTCACTGTTACTGATGCCAAGTGGGGAAGGATACCCACATGAACTCTTTGGAAGAAGACAGGCTCAGTCCTGACAGATCAACAATGTTTATTACATATTACTTAATAGCTCATGACATTACATCTGACAGTGTCTTGTGAGATATCAGGCTTGACTTTAGAGAAAGTACACATTCTTGCTGAGCTGTATGGGATTAGTATTTGCAACTGGTACACACTGGTCAGCTCTTCCCAGGAACTGTCTTATCCTGACAGGGAAGGCTTATCTGGTGAAAGTAATTTTTCTACATTATACAATTAGACAACACATACAATTAAGGTCAGCACCATAAGGCTATGACAAAGCTACTAAACTGTATTTCCAACACTCTGTTGTTTCAGCTCCTGTAACGTCTCCTGTGCTCCCCAATGACCCTGTTGTTGACAGTGTCTCTGCCGCTGGAACCATTGGAATTGAACCCATATTGGCAACACCACCAGAGCAGGTGAGCTATCAGTTACATTTACCTGCAGGATCTCAGAAATGGCATTTCCTTCCTAAAACCTGCAGAAGCCCCCTCCATCCACCCTCCCCCCCACTAGATCATTTCTCAACTATGAGCTTCGGCGGCAAGGGCCACAGCTGACAATGCAGGCGAGGGGGTTATTTTACTGTCCTAATGGAGTACAAGAACATTTGTTAGCATGGGCAGCGGTCAGGAGCAGGAATACAGGCTGATTGTTTTAACCCATTTCCAGGAGGGAGAAATGCCTTTGGTCACTATTATGGGTGGGACCAGGGATCAAAGACCATCAGTTCTCTTCAATTAACTCCCCTTACTGGTTACTAACCTAATTCTAGTTGCCCAGTTGCAAATCAGACTTTGCTGGGATTATGAAAATGTTGCTTAGGTTTCCATAAGTGTTCCAAGTTATCTTACAGATCATGCCATTGGCTAACCTGAGCAGGAAATCTCCTTGTAACAATGATAGACATTAACTGTGTGGAGGATGAACGCCAGAGTAGCTGAACATCTTTTGCAACGAGCAGCTGATGACTAACCATAGAGGAGACAGAGAGCAGCAATGATTTGAGCTTGGCACAATTCAGCAAGACTTTTCTCTCCTGTCTTTCCATAGCCAGTCTCACCTGTGGAGATATTTTGCTCCAGGATGACTAACAGCAGCAGCTTGCTTGGTGAACTGTGCCAGAAACCTGCCAAAGGATCATTACTTCAGGTGAGGAGGAAGATAGCACCCCTTAGCTCTGTGTGTAGAATTCAGAAAACAACATTTGCTTTGGGAAGTTGCTGATCATGAGTTAACAGAACACTACAGCAGGAGACCATTTGGCCCATCGCTCCTATGCTGACTCTTTGACAGGCCTATCCAATTAGATATTCCACCCTCTGCCTTGTCCTTTCCATTTTGCTGCACAGTGCTTTTCTCCTTCAAGTATTTATCCAGTTCCCTTCTGAAAGTCATGTTTGGCATCCTTTTGAGTGGCTTCACCTGATGAAGGAGCAGCGCTCTGAAAGCTTGTGATTTCAAATAAACCTGCGGAACCATAGCTTAGTGTCATGTGACTTCTGATGACATCCTTTTAGGCAATGTTCTCCACTTCACAGTTCATTTCTGTGGAAAAATAGCCTCCTCATTACTCTCCTTTTAACAATCATCTTCAATGTTTGCCCGCTGGTTACCAAACTCTTTTGTACTGGAGACCCTATCTTCTTAATTTTTTTTGTCAAACCTTTCATAATTTTGAATGTCTCAGTTAAATCTCTCCTCTTCTCCAAGAAGACTTGCTCCAGGTACTCCAGTCTCCGCACATCACTGATGTCCCTCATTTCCGGTACCACTTTAATAAGTTCTCTCTCCTCACCTAGGCCTTGAGATTTTCCCAAAATGTTTCAGGAAACTTATCTTAAGTTTGTCCTTTCAACATTCCCCAACTTGGGTTACTTCTTTCCTTTCTTGGTGAGATACCATGTCACAGCTTCCATTTTGGTTCCTTCCCCAAAAGGAAAACATGTGTCTGAGCTAGGGCAACAAAACCCAAAAGAATATTCCAGAAGGTCTTGGAGACCATGGCCAAACCAAATTCCAATATCAGCAGATGTGTCTCCCTTCCCATACTACAGCTGAGTCCGATTGGGAGCACTATCATCTGCAAGTTTCCCTCTGCAATGCACATCATCCTGACTTGGAACTACTGTCATCATTCCTTTGCTGTCACGAGGTTTAAATCTCAGAGCTTCCTCCCTGACAACACCATAGGACACCAAGTGGAGTGTAGCAGTTCAAAAAGGCAGCTCACCAACACCTTCTCCAGGGCAACTAGGGATGAGCAATAACCAGCAGCTTTGCTCGTGCTTCTCACACTCTGAGATTGAAGACACATAAATGGAAAACCCATTGGAAACCCTCAGGATTACAAAAGATCATATTAGACTTAAAATAATTGACTCTTTCCAGTTGTGAGCTACAATATGCAGTAACAAAGTGCCACAAAATTAACATAATTGCACAAAAGTTGACTTATATTCATTTTTGTAGGGTCGTTTGATTCTGTTTTGATTAAGAAAGACTTGCATTTTACAGCAACTTTCCAATCCTCAATGTCTTTGCAGTCAATGCATTACTTTTGAAACATTTTCATTTTTGCAACGTGGGAAATACAGCATCCAAATTGTGCACAGCAGGATCCCACAGGTAAAGCCAGACAACCCTTAGTGATAGGGGTTGAGGGACAAATGCTAGCCAAGAAATACAGGCGAGAACTCCTTCTCTTCTTCAATCTAAAATCACAGAAACTTACGCATCCACCTGAAAAGGCTGAAGGAGCTTTGGTTCACCATCAAATAGTAATGTTACTTTCTCTCACACAGGATATCATTTCCCTCACAACAAGGCTGTTTGCAGAGGAGTCCCCACTGAGAGCTAAAGCACAGGAGGAGCGGCTAATTTCAGCATCTCAGGTCCTGCAGGACATGGAGAGTGCTGCTATCACACTCGCCCTGAACTCAAAGGGTCAAGGACTGCAAGACGTCACCAACAAGGCAATGGGTAAACATACAGCAGCCTGTGATTGAAAATCCACAGGAGAAGGCACGGAACTAACTGAGTCATAGGATCTGAGCATTGTTATTATGCAGAAGGAGGCCACTTGGCCCATTGTGTCCACACTGGTTCTATTACCAAATTGGTCCAGTTCAGCTTTATTGAGTCAACATAGTATGTATACACTGTCTGAAAGAACAACAGAAGCAAATTCATTGGAATTTTTATAGGTTAATCAAATATGTAGATATACACTAATGTAATAATTAGTGTTGTTTAAGAGGAGACTCTCAATCTTTGGCCCCAAAATGCTTCTCTTTTGTTATAGCTTGTGCTAGCTTTGGGAATGGGGTTGTTCCTTTGGGAACAGTCTTTTTTCCAAATTGTTCTTATAAAGATATAATCAGCACATGTACCCAACATCCAACAGTGCACAGAGAAGAGTACCCATCAAACACAGAGCAAGCAGGCTGATACCTGTTGCACCTAACTGATGTTTACTATGATCACTGGAATGGGAAAGCAAGTGCTAACAATATGGTAATATGTAAGAATGATGTAACTCTGACATCACTTGTCATGTGCTATCATGGTTCTGAGAGAAATGGGAGGGTTCCAAGAGAGAGCTTCCACACACAGTTTAGTATTCTGCTCGTTGGTATGTAAATTAAAGGAGATTATTGGAACTCCTGGAAGTTACTCATAGATAAGGCAGAGACAAAGATGCAGCAGGCTCAGAACTATGTTCAAACATATTGACAAGAAACAAGAGTAGGTCACATGGCTCTTCTAGCTTGCTCAACCGATCAATAAGATCATAGTTGAGGAGAGAGACAGTAGGAACTGCAGATGCTGGAAAATCTGAGATAGCAAGGTATTAGAGCTGGATGAACACAGCAGGCCAAGCAGCATCAGAGGAGCAGGAAGGCTGACGTTTTGGGCCCAAAAGGTCAGCCTTCCTGCTCTTCTGATGCTGCTTGGCCTGCTGTGTTCATCCAGCTCTCCACCTTGTTATCTAAGATCATGGTTGATTTGATTTTAACCTCAATTTTATATACCCCCCCCCCCGACCTGATAGTCTTTCATCTCCTTTGTCATCAAGAATCAATGTACCTCTGCCTTCAAAATATTTAGAGCTTCTGTATCCAGTTCACAGCCACTACAGTGCAAGCCATAAGCCAGGCCTCATGGTAACAGAATCCACAAGGACTCAGCAACATAGGGTTGTATCCATGGTGTCAGCATTATCCTTGGAGGCAGCTCAAGGCACTAATAGGAAATAGAAAATGTGCTGTTTATCACAGGTAGAAACAGCAAAGGACCATCAGTTCACCTACATCCATTTTATGCTCTTTCACTTTCAGACCTTCAGCTGCGAGTTGTTGATGTGAGCAGCGTGGATAATAAAGTGAGCCTGGAAGCCAAGGGCAATGTGATCAACATTTCCTGGAAACCAGCCCCCAGCTCTGAAATGACCGGTACACTCAGCTATACATCATGGAATTCTGTCCCAACGCTGGGCCCCAGGTTTGGGTTGGGTTGCATAGGGGCCAACAGGTCACCATAGGACTGCGTTACAAGTAGCCACTTTTCCTTTGAGGCTGGGTGGTGAATGTGACTGTGGCTTTACCATGCTGTCACCATGTTTTCACTAGTCTACATGCCCTTACTACAGCAGGGGACCCTGGATAAGTCAAGAATGACCTGATTGATTACCCCCGGCTTATTGCAGAGACATTCCTGTTGGGATCCAGAACAACAATATTTTTATTCATTTTGTACACCTTTGATAACCAGATAAGTACCATCCTTTTCATCTTTTCGAGTGACACTACCTTCAAATCATCATTGTACATGATGCAGAACTGGCTAACTGAATATTCTGAATGACATATATTTGAATGTACAAAATGGGTGGTGAATAGGTCAGTTGGCCCTCCAATTTGCACTGCCACTCAATAAGATCACGTTCATGCTCCGAATTCCACGTTTCCATCCATCTTGATTACTTTTCATTCCCCTACTTAACAAGAATCTATAAACCCTTGAATAAAAATATCCAGCCTCCATCACCTGTTGAAGTAGGGTTCCAAAGTATCACAACCCCCTGAGAAAGAAAAAAAATCTCCTCATCTCTGTCCTAAAAGGATGACACCTCATCTTTAAACATTGTCCCCTTAGTTCGAGATTCATTTGCAAGAGGAAACATCCTTTGCACATCGACCATTGTCAAAACCATTCAGGATCTTACACATTTCAGTTGGGTAATCCCTTGTTCTTCAATTCTCTAGTGGATACAACTTCAGTCTGTCCAAACATTTCTCATAAGACAACGAGCTCATTTCTAGTAAGCCTCATCTGAACTGTCTCCAATACATTTATGTCCTTTCTTAAATAAGGAGGCCAGAGCAGTGTGCAAGATATGGTCTCACCAACACCCTGCTTTGACTGAGGGATAACCTCGTTATGTTTATGTTCAATTTCTCTCACAATAAAGGATAAAATTCCATTAGTCTTCATAATCACTGCCATACCTGCACGTGAATTTTATTTGTGACTCGTTCACCACACATCAGAATTCTGTAGACATTCTCCATTTTAGTCACATTTTGCTTAATTTTCTTTCTGTCAACTTAACATTGTCCAGCATTGTATTCTATCGGCTAGATTTGTGATTTTTTTTCGATCTCTTGCTCCAGGGAATAATTCTGCCAGACTTTGATCCACTTCTAAATGTAACCCAATCATTGTGAAATGTAAAGGTTTACAGCACAGAGGGATGTCATTTAAGCCACTGTGGCTGTGCTGACTCTTTTTAAGAGCAATATGAAACTAATCCCATTGTCCAACCCTCTCCCAGTTGTTCTTATACAATTCCCCAGTGATGGGTATCAGTGACAAGGCTGGCACTAATTGTGTTTAGTTGCCCTTGGGAAGGCGATGGCAGACCTACCTTTTGAACCAGCAGCGAGCCTTGGGTATAGGTACATTTGGAGTGCTGCTAAGTGAGGAACTGCAGGACTTTGAACTGGTGCCAATCAAGCCAAAGCAATGTAAGTCCAAGTCAGGGTGGTATGCCGCTTGGAGAGGAATGTATCTGCAGTGGTGTTCCCATTCCTCAGCCTCAAGGTAATGGCTTTGGCAGATCCCTGTACCTCATTTGTAGGCCTAAGTGTTGCTAACCTCATGTGACTCCTCTGACTCCAGGCTCTGTTGCGGTTGCTTTCATCGTGTATCACGACATGGACTCCGTCCTTCACGGAGCACCCTACAAAAACAAGGAAACCAGCGAGAGATATGAGGAGGCCCAGCTACAGTCCAGGGTCATTTCAGCAGCTGTGGGATCCTCAGGCAACAACAAACTGTCTGTTGCTGTCAGCTTCAGCCTAAAGCATAAAGAGGTTTGTGGAGTTAAAGTGATCATTTCAAGACCACAACAGCAAGATCATGCAGTTAGATAGGGATTTGGACATTATTAGCTATCCCAAAGCACTCTCAATGAGTGTTATCGTTTGGAGGAATGCACTTGTAAGAGCTTTTGTGGCTTGCCATAGTTATGTGATGTCTTCTGCCGGACTTCCAGTTCAGAAAAGAGAAGACCAACCCCCACCCACCAAATGCAAAACATGCCCCAGGCCACATACAACATTCACAGGAGTGATGACCAAAAGTTCTGGTCAAAGGCAGACCTTGGTTTGAATTGAGATGCAGGAATTTCAGAAGTTTATCAGAGGGATGTGCTGTGTTGGGATAGTCACAGCTAAATTAAGAAAAGTATGGAGGATTTCAGTAAAAGACAAACTGAGGCAGGAGCTTCTTACAAGAGGAGTGGTGTGGACAGAGATAGAAATAAAAAGGATATTCCAGAGTTTAGGGTCCAGATACTTGAAAGCATGGTCAACGATGATGGGATTATACAAAACAGGAATATGTTAAAGGTTAGGATCAAAGGATTCTTTCCAAAAATATTTACCTGCCTCCAGGTGTATTTGGCCCATCAGTTTGTCCTATTTTTGCTTATGAGTCGGATATTATGCATAAAAGTGCTTTCCATGAATTAAATGCCACAATCCTATTCTAGTAGGATATCCAGATGTGAAACTGTACATTGTAGGGAGAGACTAATGTTTCGATGAAACCAAGGACATTTGAAGGGACACTGTCTTTCTCTGACACTGGGTCAATGGAATATTACAGGCTTTTGTGACATTCTGAGCATCACTTTGAGATTGGACATATCAGTGCCATTCAGAGTGAGTGCAGCATTATTGCAAACATCATCATCAGATCAGACATTAAACTGAGGCTCCTACCAGCCCCTGATGTAGCCTGAACGATCGAAGGCTAATTTTGATAGGGACCAAGGAACTACCCCCACTACTGTCCAAAGACCAATTATTATCCCTCAATTGCCCATTCTAATTATTTATCTCATTTCAGATGGTAGGATCTTGCTGTGGGCAAAGCAACTGCGACATTTCTTACGTGCCAACAGCAGCTAGGCTGTTAAAATTCAATGTTTAATGGAAAAAGGGGAACCTCTGAAAGCTCAGCACTCACAGCACGTATGCATCAGCTTAATTCAAAGCTAGTGTGGAGCTTCAGATTCAAAGTTCTCACTCAGCAGTGAAATGCCACCCAACTTATTGTTTGTCCTTATTTTTTCTTTAACTAAGCTCAGTGGTATCAATGGTCCTGGGAATCTGAATGGCCAGTAGCTGTTGAAGTGCTCCTCAACCCAGCCATCTGCAATGCATGGTTCCAGCAAACAAAAAAGTACCACTCAAAAGTTGTTCTGACAAATAATGGGCTGGCTTTCTTCTTCCACAGGATACCTCCGTTGGTTGGAAGAGGCTATGTGCCTACTGGATGCACACGAAGAATGGAGGCCACTGGTCTCCAAGTGGCTGTAAGTTGGTGGGCTCCAATGACACGCACACCACATGTCAATGTGATCACTTGTCCAGTTTTGCGATTTTGATGGCCTTTAGCGAAGAGGTAAGTGTTCTTTCTTCCCTTTCTCTGCTCTCTACCCCTTTATCTTCTCGTTGAGAAATAAATATGGGCACATACGAGAAGCTGAGAAACTCGCAAGCACACAAATAAAATAACAGCCGATGCTACCTGAGGATTCAGCTTACTTACAATGGTTAATGGGAACTCTACATTCAGCAGATAATGCCCAAGATTTCTGGGGAGAAACCTTTGACAGTGCAACAAAAATATATCAGAAATCTAACTTACCACTTATTCATCCAATCCTAGAGTATGGAAGTTGGATGGGACCTTTACATTGCAAGAGACATAAAGAATATCGCAGCAATACAGAGACATACCGGAAGCTTGTGCACAAACCAGTCTGAGAGATACACCAGTGTGCACATTTTTATTCCAGGATTTGGAATGGAAAGCACTACAGCAAAGGAGGGAGAAAAGAACACTAACCGGGTCCTGTACAGTTTGGAATGGTTCAGTGAGAATTGACAGAAACAAGCCCCTGATGCCCTCCAATAATTACAAAACACAAGTTAGCCATCTACACAGAGCATAAATACCAATGTATATAGAGAATGTTTCAATTCAACAAAACAGGTGACAATCATTCGCTGATTCATTCTGTAGGGCATTCCCTGCCAATCAGAATCAAACTGCTTTTTAAAAAATTTAAACAAACCGGCTGTTCACTGTCAATCATCATTAGTTGGTGGTTTACCCCTGGTAACGCCTCCACTAATTAGAATCAGTTCACCAACCAATCAGCCCTCTCGCAATTTCTATGTTGGTTTCTCCCCCTTGAATTGGTATTCTTGTGAATGGTCCTGGTGAGTGCAAGATAAAAATCTTCAACAAAACATGTCTTTTTACAATAATATTCAAACACTATTTGTTTCCCAGACACTGTTCTCAACAACATTTCTTCCCAAGGAAAGCCCCTTCGTTGAACAAGCTGCCAAAGGAAACAAACATAGCCCTTCAAAATCTTCAAGACCCAATTTCAGATTATTTCTACTTAAAAACATTCATTATCAGAATGACCAGCTCAGGAAGTCATGTCTCATTTAGCCAGAGTGATCCATATAAATGTTGACAGAGTGCTGACGTCTGTCAGTGGTGCTGACACAGCTAGTGCAGAGACAGAATACATTGAAGCTCCAATGCGGATGAACATATTGGCAGAGCTGGGACAGAGTCCAGGAGCCAGAAATGGAATAGAGTTGCTTAGCCCTTTAGACAAGTGATGAAAGAACATCAACAGGAAATTGCAAAGAAATGAGTTATGTCTGATTAATTTATCTGCTGAAATGTCTCTGCCCTTTTCTGGAGTCAATGTTTGATTTCTGTTCTTAGGAAAGCCATAGGGAGAGCAAAAGGGGCAGAAACACAACAATGCAGGTCACCACCTCTTTGCCATAGAATCCCTAAAGTGTGGAAACAGGCCACTCGGCCCAACAAGTCCACACTGCCTCTCCAAAGACCATCCCACCCAGGCCCATTATCCTACCCCGATTACCAATGTCTAACCCACCTAACCTAAACATCCCTGGGCGCTATGGGCAATGTAGTAATTCAGCCTACCCGGCATGTCTTTGGACTGTGGAAGGAAACCAGAGCACAACCATGCAGACACAGAGAGAATGTGCAAACTGCACACAGACAGTTGCCTGAGGGTGGAATCAAACCTAGGTCCCTGGCACTGTGAGGCAGCAGTGCTAACCACTGAGCCATCGTACTGTCCTTTGGATTGACTGCATATATTGAGCCTGTGGGCAGGGTCCCAATCATTGATGTCAGCATTGTTGAGCAAATGCAGAACCACAGAAAATAGGACTAGGAGAAGGCCATTCAGCTCTTTGAGCCTGAACCACCATTCTATATGATCATGGCTGATCATAATCCCGGTTCTCGTTCCTGCTTTCTCCGCACTCCCTTTGATCCCTTTAGCCGTAAGAACCATGCCTAACTCCTTCTTGAAAGCATTCAGAATTTTGACCTCAACCATTTTATTTGGCAGAGAATTCCATTGACTTGCCACTGCCTCGGTGAAGTAATTTCTCCTCATCTACCTCTAAATAGCACACCCATATCCTTAGACTCCCCTGGTCTGGATTCCCAGGTATTCAGGAACATCCCTCCTGTGTTTACCCTGTATAGTCTTGTTGGAATTTCATAGGTTTCTATGAGATCTCCATTCATTCTTCAAAACTCATGGGAATATAGTTCCTATCTGATTAAGTCTCTCTTCACAAGTCATGTAGTGATACAAGCAAAAACTTGTTGGCCCCATGGGAGTAGGTCAGTCCTGGTAGACAGCAATATCAACACAAAGCCATGAGTCTTGACCATTTGAACCTCACATGAAGAATTAGCATCAATGATGTTTGAGCAGGAAGGATATCGGAAGGCCTGTAAATCTTTACTTAAGCTTAATAGACAGTGAAGAAGGTCACCTAATATTACAATGGGATCTTGATCAATTAGGCTAATGGACCGAGGTGTGGCAAATGGAATTTAATTTTGATAAATGCGATGTTGCATTTTGGTAAGACAAACAAGGGCAGGATAGTTTATGGTAGGGCCCTGGGGAATGTTGTTGAACACAGACAACTAACGGTTCAGGTCCAGAGTTCCTCAAAAGTTGTGTCACAGGTAGACAGGGTGATGAAGAAGGTGTTTGACATGCTTGCCTTTATTGCTTAGACTATTGAGTATGGGAGGTGAACATTATGTTGAGCTTGTATAGAATGTTGGTGAGGCCACATTTAGAGTACTGTGTGGAGCTCTGGTTGCCCTACAATTGGAAAGATATTATTAAATTGGAGAAGCAGTAGAAACGATTTATAAGGGTGTCACCAGGACTGAAGGTCCTAAGTCATAAAGAGATGTTGGATAGACTCGGACTTTTTTCACTGGAGCTTATGAGGTTTAACAGTGACCTTCTCGGGATTTATACAAGATGGGGAAGAGGGGGTGCCTAGTTACAGTGGAGAGTGAAGGTCTTTTCCCCAAGGTAGCAGAGTTCAAAACCAAAGGGGATAACTTTAAAGTGAGAAGAGAAAGATTTAAAAGGGACCTGAGGGGAAACCTTTTCACACAGACGGTGTTTTATATATGGAATGAACCACCAGAGGAAGCAATAGATGCAGGTATGATTACAGCAGTTAAAAGACATTTGGTCATGAACATGAATAGGAAAGGTTTAGGGGGATATGGACCAAACCCAGGAAAATGGGACCAGTCTAGTTCGAGGAAATCTGATCAGCATGGACAGGTTGCACTGAAGGGTCTGTTTCTGCGCTGTATGACTCCCCACTGAGCCATTCTGACATTGGTCACTTCTTATCCATTCAGTTACAGGATTATTCCGATAAGCCACTGACTGTAATCACGTTCATCGGAATCCCAATATCTCTGGTGTGTCTCGCACTGGCGATCGGCACCTTTGTCTTCTGCTCGCAGGCTCAGAATGCTATAACGGCCACTCACACGCAACTCTGCATCAGCCTCTTCCTGGCGGAGTTGCTCTTCATAATGGGCATTGACAAAACCGGAAACCAGGTAGGAGACACTGCCAGAGGACGAGGGGCAAATTGGCTAATTCGGAAAGTCTCCAACAGCAGCCGTGGTTTTAGAGTTGTGTGCCGAATGAGTAAACACCTCAATGTGATTGCAGTGATTGTGTGGACAGACTGGGGTTGTTTTCCTTGGAGCAGAGACACTAGTGGGAAATATAATAGAGACATAAAAAAATTATAATTATAAAGGCTAGAAAGAAGAGCGTTTTCCCCTTGGCGGACCAGAGGCACAGATTAAGATAAGGGGTGGTGGAGAAATTTTAGAGGAGATGTGAGGAATTTTTTTTTCACACAGAGGGTAGTAGGAATCTGGAACTCACTGCCCTTAGTAGAAACCTTCAGAACATTTAGTAAGTATTTAGATGCACACTTGCAGTGCCAAGTTATACCAGGCTATGGTCCAAACATTGGAAAACAAGATTAGAATAGTTAGAGATAATAGGAACTGCAGATGCTGGAGAATCCAAGATAACAAAGTGTAGAGCTGGATGAACACAACAGGCCAAGCAGCATCTTAGGAGCAGAATATTTAGGTGTTTGTTTGTTTTTGTCTGGTGCGTAATCAATGGGCTGAAGTGTTTTTTTCCTGTTCTGTAATTCACAAGAGTATTATTATTCAAACACATCATCAAGTCATGAAGGTTATTTCGGGAATGAAAAGAACAGAAAAGAAATCTGATGGATCTGACGGCCTTTACAGTGATTTGACTGTAGAAAGACATAGTTTGGGACCTGAATATTGACGTGCACAACACTCTTAGAGAGGAAAGGGGAAAGCCACTGAACATAATTTATTTAGATTTCCAGAGGCCTTTGACAAGGTGCTGTTAGGAGGCTGATAAGTAATATTTGGGCAAGGCACAAGCGTAATAGAGGATTGGCCAACTAGCAGTAGGTAGAGAGTGGGGATAAAGGGTCGGCAGCCAACGAATAATGGAATTCTGCAGAGGTTAGTGTTGGCACAATAATCATACTCATTATACATTAACGATCTAGAAAAAGGAATTAAGGGCATTGTTGCTAAGTTTGCAGATCACACAAAGATGGATGGTAGGGACAAGTCATGTTGAAGAACCAGGGTGGCTGCAGAAGGACTTGGACAGGTTAGGAGAGTGGGCAAGGAAATGGCAGATGGAATACAATATGGGAAAGTGCGGGGGAAAGCACTTGGGGAGGCAGAATAGAGGTGTCTATTTTCTAAATGGGGAATGGCTTTAGAAATCTGAAGCGTAGAAGAACTTGAGAATCCTAGTTCAGGATTTACTTAAGGCTAGCATGCAAGTTGAATTGGCAGTTAGAAAGGCAAATGCAATGTTAGCATTCATTTTGAGAGGGTTAGAAAACTAGCGCAGAGATTTACTACAGGGCTGTGTAAGGCTCTGGTCAGACCACATTTGGAACACTGTGGGCAGTTCTGGGCCCCGTACCCAAGGAAGGATGGCCAGGGATGAAGGGTTTGTCACAAGAGAAGTTGTTCAGGTCTTTGGATTTGTACTCAATGGAATTTAGACAGATGAGGGGGAATCTCTGAAACTTACAAAATGGACTTGGGAAAGATGTTTACACTACTAGGAGAGACTAGGCCCCAAGGGCACAGCCTCAAGGTGAAGGGACAACCCTTTAGAACAAAGATGAGGAAGAATTTCCCCAGTCAGAGAGTAGTCAATCTGTGGAACTCATAGCCATAGGATGCTGTAGAGGCCAAGTCACTGAGTGTATTTAAGAGCGAGATTGATAAGATCTTGATTAGTAAGGTGATTAAGGATAATGGGGGGAAGGCAGGAGAATGGGGTTGAGAAATATTTTAGCCATGATCAAATGGTAGAGCAGACTTGATGGGCTGGATGGCCGAATTCTACCACAACATCTTATGAAACAGAAGCTCAGAAAAAGAGAAGGCCTGGTTCTTAATCAATGATCATGTTAATACAAGACAGGGATAACCTAAGTTCAGGAAACTGGGCTGTAGAAGTGGGCTGAGATGTGATAAAGCAAGAAGTCACTTGTGGGAGTGATGTACAGACCCCTTAATCCTACCCACACGATAGGGTGGAGATTTAAGAAATAAATACTGGGAGCTTGTCAGAACTGCAAAGCAATGGGCATATTTTAATCATCACACGGACTAGAAATGTCGGCTGAACAATGATAACATGGTTGAGGTTTTGCGAGAATGGTTTCAGGATAGTTTCTGAGAACTACAGTGGATACAAACAAACAGCAGCTTTTGATGTACCTGATATCATATAATGAGATGGAATTAATTAATAAACCCAGCGAAGGAACTCTGAGATAGCAGTGATCATATTATGATCGAATTTAACAATTTTAGGGATAAAAGCACGGGACCAGGAAACTTAAATAAGGGGATGAAAGCATGAACTGGCAAATTAGATCACTGCAAATGCAGTGGCAGACAGTTGAGAGGATATTTCAGAGTAAACAGAGTAAAAATCCAAGACCAACCCTTTGTGGATAGTTAAAAGTATTAATAATAGTCTTAAAGTTAAAGATAAAGTACATAGTTATGCAAAGATGGGTGAAAGGTCAGAAGATATGAAAAAAACAAAGAATCACTAAAGTATTGATAAACAGCAAAAATTACAGTACCAGAGAAACCCAGTTGGAAATCTGAGTTAACACACATAGGGTGAGTGTGAGGAACAATATAGAGACAAAGGAGCTGGCAGATGAATTGGTTAAAGATTTGGCATCAGCATTCTCTATAGAAGACAGAAGTAACATCCCAGAAAGAGGTGTAGATCAAGAAAAGGAAGGAAGAAAAGAACTCAGGAAAATTAAAATCACCACAGAAATGGAACTGTAAAATTGTTGAAACTGAGGGCTGACAAATCCATAGGTCCTGATGGACTTCTTCCTCAATTCTTAAACAAAGGGGTTTGTGAGATCTTGTTGCACTGTCATAATATTGCAAAACTCCCCGGATTAGAACATCACATTAGATTGGAAAATAGCAAATGTAACTCGTCTATTCAAAAGGGGATGAAGACAGTAAGCAGGAAATTACAGGTGACTTGGAGGAAGGGACTGAAGGTACAGTTGCTAAATTTGCTGGCGACATTAATTAGTCAGCAAAATAAGTTATGACCATCACGTCTGTATGATGTGGGAAAATGTAAAATGGTCCATTCTGGCAGTAGGATTAAATGGAGAGAGACTGTCGATCTATCAGATGCAGAACGGTCATAGTGTCCCCTTGATTTAATCACATAAGTATAATATGCAGGGACAGCAAGTAATTAGGAACTTTAATAGAATGTTATTGGTGCTGCAACAGGAATTAATGACGGAAATAGGGATGTTATCGTTCAGTTATGTAGGGCACTTGTTGACACCAAATCTGGAAGTTTGTATACAAGAGATAATAGGAACTGCAGATGCTGGAGAATCTGAGATATACAAGGTGCAGAGCTGGATGAACACAGCAGGCCAAGCATCATCAGAGGAGCAGAAATTTTTTCCCCAAGAGACAGAACAAATGTTTCTCCTTCAATATTCAAAGTTTGGCCATATTCAGATCATGATGAATTAAGTGATTCTGTCAAACCTTGACATGAGGTTTTGGTAAGTTTTCATAGCTCTGCAGTTCGTTCCCCTTTTACCGGCTCTGCCCTCCCACAGCCCGAAACCTCAGCTACCACAACATTGCTCCTCCGCACGGAGACACCGATGTGGCCCTGGTCCTCTGGTGCTGCTTGGCCTGCTGTGCTCATCCAGCTCTGTACCTTGTATATCTCAGTTTGGATACAATATTGGTCTCCTACTGGAAAGAAGGCTGTAGTTGCATTGGAAGCGGTTTGTGGAAGATTTACTAGACTAATATCTGGGGGTCGGCAGGTTGTCCTGTAAGGAAAGGTTGGACCCATCAGTCTCGTATTTACTGGATTCTAGAAGAGTAAGAGATGATTTAATTGTAACATTTAATATCCTGAGGTCCCTCGACATGGTGGACGTGGAGAGGACATTTCCTCTTATGGGAGAATCTAGAAGTAAGGTTCAGTCTTTAAAAACAGATTGTCACCCAGTTAAGACTGAGATAAGGCAAAAGTTTTCCTGTTATGCTCGTAAGTCTTTGGAACCGACTTCTTGTCAGGGTGAGGTGCTGCTTGTTGGGCTTAGGTTGAGATTTATTGGAAAAGTATCAGAGGCCAAGGATACAAATGTCAGCGTGGAAATGAAACAGAAAATTAAAGTAGGCAGGCAAACAGCAGATCTGGTTCAAATTTCTGCACTGAATGGAGGGTGTTCCACAAAAGCAGGCCTTTGGCCTGCTCAAATGTACAGGAAACAATTCTCTGAGCAGTGAAAACAGTAAATTCAAAGAATTATGAGTAATTGCTGATTTGTTGGAAGGTTGTCTTTTCACCTTGGACATTGAGAGCGAAAAGGCACATAAAAAGGGCAGATATTTCATTTTGTATACTGAAAGTGCTACCGGAAAGGGTGATTAAGCGATGGAGTAGATATCACAATGGAACAGTTGGTTCGGAAGAAAATCTATGAGGGAAAGCTATTTTAGTTCCAAATCACTTTGCTGAGATGATATAAAATTATTTTGTGCCAATTAAAGCAATACACTGTCAGCATTTTTATTTGTGGTTATGCATATGCAGAAGAGATTTTTAACACCGCATTTAGCTTCATATTTTGATGGTAAATTAAGCATACCAAATTTCCTCACAGCTACTCAGTTGGAGGAGCAAAAAGCCAATCTGACATGCTGGCATACTTTGTACAGCTAGGATATTGACTGATCGTACTGAAATAGGGCTGATCAATTCTAAATTGTTTCAACTTAGCAGTAAAATCAGAAAATCCAAACAACGTTCTGAATGCAGAAACGAGACCAGACAAATGTCTCGTCATTCATTCACCTCTATTGCTCTCTCATTGCTAACTTTACGTTGAGGGCAAAGGACCAAGTAACCAATTCGCTTGGGTCTGCAGCTAGGTTTGTGCACTGCATTGTTAAAAATGACTAGAAGTATTTAAACACCATTTGGCTTTTACTTGCCATGGTTATTGAAAACTTTAAAAGAAAAATTGCTCCTTTTTTGTACACAGGGCTGCAGTTTCTTTGACCTAGTACATATTGAAATTACAACAACACTAATTTCTGTCAGTCTTAACAATGGCATCATAAGATTCCAAAGAGATTTGGAACAATGTTCTTCTGGATGAAGGGACCGGGGGCATTCTGGCAAAGTTTGCCGATGATATGAAGCTAGGTGGATAGGCAGGTAGTACTGAGGAGGTGGGATAGCTGCAGAAAGATTTAGCGAGTTTATGAGAGCCAGGAAATGGCTGATGAAATTCAATGTGAGTAAATGTGAGGTTTTGCACTTTGGGAAAAAGAATACAGGCAGGGACTATTTTCTAAATGGTGAGAAAATTTGTAAAGCAGAAGTACAAAGGGATCTGGGAGTGTTGGTCCAGGATTCTCTAAAGGTTAACTTGCAGGTAGAGTCCATGATTAAGAAAGCGAATGTAATGTTGTCGTTTATCTCAAGAGGATTGGAACATAAAAGCAGCAATGTGCTTCTGAGGCTTTATAAGGCTCTAGTTAGACCCCATTTAGAATACTGTGTCCAATTTTCGGCCCCACACCTCAGGAAGGACATACTAGCCCTGGAGCATGTCCAGCGGAGATTCACACGGATGATCCCTGGAATGGTAGGTTTAACATATGATGAACGGCTAAGGATCCTGAGATTGTATTCATTAGAGTTTAGAAAGTTGAGGGGAGATCTAATAGAAACTTACAAGATAATGTATGGTTTAGAAAGGGTGGACACTAGGAAGTTGTTTTCGTTAGGCGGGGAGACTAGGACCCGTGGGCACAGCCTTAAAATTCGAGGGGGTAAATTTAAAACTGAAATGAGACGACATTTCTTCAGCCAGAGAGTGGTGGGCTCGTGGAATTCATTGCCACGGAGTGCAGTGGAGGCCGGGACGTTGGATGCCTTCAAGGCAGAGATCAACAAATTCTTGATCTCACAAGGAATCAAGGGCTACAGGGAGAATGCAAGGAAGTGGAGTTGAAATGCCCATCAGCCATGATTTAAATGGCGGAGTGGACTTGATGGTCCAAATGGCCTTACTTCCACTCCTATGTCTTATGGTCTTATAATGTCCTAATGTTAAAGTCAGCATGAACAATTGAGGCCCAAACTTGCATACTCACGCAGCGCTTGATTAATCATTCTTTCTCTTTACCAAATTGTTATTTATTTGCTTCAAGCAATCAAAATTGAAAGTCTGAAGATATCAAGCCCTCACTTTCAATATTTAACATACATGGTTTTAAACATGCACAACTTTTGATGAAAGTAATTGAGCAACATTTGTCTGTCTAAAGATAAAGAATCCAACTTGGGCCCCAGCTATTTATAATCTGTACTAAATACTTGGATGCAGGGAAAGAAATTACCAAAGCCAAATTTGCAGATGATTTGAAAATAGGTGGGAAGGTAAGTTACAATGGAGAAATAAGAAATTAACCAATAGATATGGATAGATTAGGGGAATGGGCCAAAATTTGACAGATGAATTTTAACTTAGACGAGTGTGAAGTTTTCTATTTTGGATGGAGGAATGGAGAGAGTGCTTTGATGCAGAGGGATCTGAGTGTCTTTCCGCATGAATCCCAGAAAACTAATATGCCAGTACAGCAGGTCATAAGGAAGGCAAATTGAATTTTGGCATTTATTGCTGAAGAATTGGAGTATAAGGAAGTATTGCAGCAACTGTACAATACAGTGAGGCCACACCTTGGAGTATTGCTATATAATTGTAGCCTCCTTACTTAACGTAGTATGTAGTTGTATTGGAGGCAGTTCAGAAAAGTTTCACTCAATTGATTCCAGAGTTTGGGGTTTCTTATGAACAGAGATTGTGTTCACTACAATTTGGGAAATTGAGAGGAGATCGAACTGTGACATACAAAATAGACATAGAGAGGATCTTTCCACATGGGGGACAATCTAGAATCAAAGACCATAGTTTTAGGAAAAGGGGTTAGCAGAATTAAAACAGTGATGAGGTGGAATTACTTCTCTCAAAGAGTTGTAGATCTGTGGAATTCACTCACCCTGAATATGGTTAATGCTGGAACATTGAGGAGGAGACAGAGAGATTTTTAATGAGTAATGGGTGAATGGTTATGAAGAGTAGGCAGGAAAGTGGAGTTGAGGCCACAATAGGATCAGCTATGATTGTACTGAATACCAGAACAGGCTCAAGGGCTAAATTCTATACTCTGGCTCCTAGTTCTTACATTCTTACTTTGCCCAGTTCATCCTAGTTTAAAAGTAAATGTGCTGTAATGGACGATTTAGGTGTGGCTCTTCTTGTGACGAATGCCCGCATGGTGGAGGAATCTCACACTTTTAACTGTTCATGGTTATAGACCCTCAGAAAATCACACTTAAATTGAGAGAGTATTATTAAATTGGAGATGGTTCAGAAAAGATTTACCAGGATATTGCTGGGAATGGAGTGTTTGGGTGATGAAAATAAGCTGGATAGGCCGGGACTTCTTTCACTGGAGTATAGGGGGTTAAGGGGTGGCCTTCTCGGGATTGATGAAATCATGAGGGATACAGATAAGATGAATAGCAAAGGTCTTTTCCCTAGGAAGAGGAAATTCAAAACTAGGGAGTGTACTTTTAAGATGAGAGGAGAAATATTTATAATGGACTTGAGGGGCAACTTTATATATACTTGTTTGCAAGTATAATTATAACAATTAAAAGGCATTTAAATAATGGCATGAATAGGAAAGGTTTGGAGGGATATGGGTCAAACACAAGCGAGTGGGACTAGTTTAATTTGGGAATGTGGTTTGCATGGACAAAGGGTCTGTTTCCATGCTGCATGACTCTATGACTCTATGCTGGCTTGATGGAAGCTCTAGACTTTAAGAAGCAGATTGAAAGGAGGCAAGAGAGGTAGACAAACAAAGATTTAGACAGGGAATTCCTGAATATGATCGCGGCTGATCTGATTATGGCCTTAATTTCCACTTTGTTGCTGACCTTTCGTGGCCTCTTATTGCCTTGTTCATCAAGGATCTAATTATTTCTCACCTTGAAAATAGTCAATGACCCCATCTCCACTGTTCATGATCCAATTTATTTTTAATCATTCAAGAGATAAGAGTGATCTTTTGTTTTATTTGTTCGTGGGATGTGAGCATCACTGGCTAAGCCAGTATTTATTACCCAGCCCCAAATGCTGCTGCAGTCCATGTGGTATAGAGATGGTGCTGCTGGAGAGAAAATTCCTTGATTTTGACCTAGTAATCCAGAAGGAACAGTGATATATTTCCAAGTCAGGATGACGAGTGTCTTGGAGGAGAATTTGCAGGGTCTGTGACTGTCCCTGTCAATCCAGATGGTAAAGGTGCTGTAGGAGAAGCATGGGTGAGTTTCGGCAGTGCATATTGTGGATACTACACAGCACTACTACTGAGCGGAAGTGGAGGCAGTGAATGGGGTACCAATCAAATGGACTGCTTTGTCCAGAATATCAAGCTTCTTGAGTGTCATTGGAACTGGACCCATCCAGAGAATTGGAGAATATTTCATCACACATCTGATGTATGCTTCGTGAATAGTGGACAGACTTTGAAGAGTCAGGAGGTGAGTTGCTCACCTCAGAATACCTAGGTTTGGGCCCACCCTGTAGTCACAGTAGTTTTGTAGCTGGTCCAGTTTGGTTTCTGGTCAATGGTAAGCCCCTGAATGCTGATGTTGAAGAATCCAGTGACAATGATGCCACTAAATGCCAAGGGGAGATAGATTCTGTCTTGTTGGAGAATTGATTTGACTAGTTAAGGTTGGTGTTGCCTTGAGCCCAGTATACTGAGGACTGACCTGGTCAATGTTTGATGGATACTTAGAAATAGAGAGATTTTGTTGCAGGTAACCATTCAGCCACTGTATCCATGCCGGCTGAAAGCAAACAATCCAGGCGAATCACACCTTCCAGCTCATAGCCTGTAGCCCTCTGGGTTATGCCACCTCAAAAGCATAATCAAACATTTTCCTTTCAGTCATGACACAGAAGGATTGCTGAAAGTAGTGTTTAAAATATTCAATAAGATAGCTGTGGAGAAATTATTTTCTTTGGGACTGCAATAAAGCGCAGTCCCAGAGACTTGAGATGAGCCAGGCCATGTAGGAGGAAAATTAGGAAGCAGTTCATCGCATGAATGGTCAGAGCCTTCAGGAATTCTATCCCTAAAAATTAAGTGGACGTTGCTGAACAAGTGGAGCTTTCACGACTGAAAGTGATAGTTCTTCTGCAGGTAACAAGGAATATGGGGCAAAGGCAGGTATTTGGAGTTGAGAGACAGGATAACACCAGTCAATCGATGTGACTGGCAGGGTAGGCTTGGATGGTTGAATAGCTTCTGTGTGTTCCTACTTTGGGTTTTTACCTATTGGTTTTTGTTTTCAGAAGGTGTGTGGCATCATAGCAGGATGTCTGCATTATTTGTTCCTTACGGCTTTTGCTTGGATGAGCTTGGAGACATTGCAGCTTCACCTCATGGTTAGGAACTTGAAGAACCTGAGGGTATTCCATTCCAGTAACATTGGGAGGTATATCTACCCATTGGGATATGGGCCTCCCGCACTGATCGTGGTCGTTTCTGCAGCCGCTTCCCCCAACGGATACGGATCACACAGACAGTAAGCTGCTTCTGATATCTCCTCTGTCCTGCTGCGACGATATAGCCAAGTATTTATAGCTTCGATAGTTGCTGTTTTGCCAGAAGACCCTGCAAACAGTGGCGCAGGCAGCCTCAGATCACTACTGCCTCGCTGAAATAAGGTAAGGGATGCGCCAAGCCCAGCTTTACCAGGGAACGCACCAGCCTGGTGCTTCCTGTTTCTCAAAGGAACCGCTCTAACTATGCCAAGGGGCAGAGGGGGCAGCTGTGTTGAGCACCCAAACCATGTCTACACAACAGTGATTGAGGACTGCTCCAATTACCATTTCAACAGGCAACATCCTCTCTGAGGTGAATCAGAATAGAGATCTGAGAGGTCAAAAATGCATCAGCCCAGACCCCGCATGCTCACAGTTTTAATGAGTATCGATTTTTGAATTCAAACCAACTTACCTCGATATGTTTCCTTCTGATTTCCAGCTGCTGGTTACTGGTAGAGAATGGGTTTGTCTGGAGCTTCTTGGGACCTGTCTATCTGATCATTTTGGTAATTCTGTTTCAGTATAATCTATCATACACATGGTATTGTTTACTGTTAAACCTGATGACATTTTACAATGAGGTTCACAAGCCAGCAGGAAAGCTCACTGCCCACATTGATGTACACTTGTATTTCAGCAGCTCTTTTGTACTTATTAATTGATCTATGGAGGTGTGGTGTCTTATCTCTGAGAGTGAAGGTGTGGGTTCAACTCTCAACATGAACACAAAATCTACGCTTACACTCCAGTGCAGCAGTGAGGAAGAGATGCACTGCCAGAGATTCTGCATTTTGGATGGCATGTTGAACCAAAGCCCTATATCTTTCCACCTCCCCACACCCACCAACATTCCCCGCCCAACCCCCACAAACCCTTTAACTAATGTACAATATCCCTTGGCATTACTGTGAGACTGCTGGAGAATTTTCCTCAGTGTCTGGGGCAACATTTATCCTTTCACTGAAATGTACTATCTATAATAGCACTGTCTTTGGGAGTTTGCATGCACAAATTAACTGCAATTTCCCCCATATTACAACAATGACTACATTAGCAAATAATTAATTGGCTGCAAAGAACAAAGAAAGATTTTAAAAATAGGCAAGAAGCACAACTTTTTTTACACAGAGAGTGGTTTGTGCGTGGAATGAACTTCCAGAGGAAGAGGTAGATGCAGGTACAGTTACAACACTTAAAAGACATTTAGAAACGTGCATGAATGAGAAAAGTTTGGAGGGAAATGGGCCAAGTGTAGGCAGGGGAGACTAGCTTAATTTGGGATTATGGTCGGCATGGACCGGTTGGACCAAAGTGTCTATTTTCGTGCTGTACGACTCGATGACTTTGGGACAGCCTAAGATCACAAAAGGTGCTATATTAATGCACCTGTCTTCTTTGAGTTAACATTTATAATCTTCATTTTTAAATTCCGTGTTGTTTAATTCGCGCCAGGCATTTAAAAGTCCATTTTGAAAAGGCCAAAATTTCAGGGGTGTTTTTTGTTTTGAGAAGGAACAGATGAAGTTACCTATAGCAAGAAGGCTCAAATGAAAGTAAGGACTGGGGAAGCAAGAAGGAAAGAAAAAAATAGAACATATAGTGATTACGAAAGGAACAGTTAAGGCTGTTTGGGCAAATGGTTACAGCAGAGCTTCACAAAGTGGAGACCGGGACCCTAGGTGGGGTTGTGACCTGAAATTTTCATCTCACGGGCTCTGAAACATCCATGGCTGCCATTGAGCTTAGTCCAAGTTATCACAACTGTGCTCCCTTTTAAAGGACCCCCACCCCTTGTTCTTACACACTCCGTTTCCAAAACCCCCTCGACCACATCCCCATTCCCCACTCTCACTGAGGGGGAGTGTGACAATTTTTAAGCCTCAAAATTGAAGGACAGTTGGAAAGTTCAGGAGTTACAGAAATAAAGATTGAAGGCATGAACTGAAAATTAGGAAGAGATTAGCAGAGAAGCTTGTCTTCAAATGTCAGCTTTCGTTCCACTTGATGGACTTTTACCACAACTGACTTCTTGCCCTGAAGATATTTTATCAGAATTCAGTCAAATATTAACCATTTATATATTTTAAGCAAAACTCTAACACCTGTTCACCCTCATCCCTGTGGTTGCTGAGATAGATTGCCTCAACCAACCCGACAACAGCTCATTTCTTAATATTCCCATCCTCGCCTTCAAAACATTCCACAGGCTCCATAATTTCCTCCAACCTAACAACTTGCAAGACTTCCATTCTGCTCCGATTCTGGCCTCTTGTGCAATCCAAACGTTTATCACTCCACCCACTTGCAGCTGCGCCTTTAGCTGCCTCAACTATGGAACTCCCTCTGAACTCCCTACCACTCCAGCCCCACCCAGACAACCCCTCCTTCACTCTCTCACCTTTATACTGCTCCGTAAAATTTAGGAGAATCTTTGGGATAATTTACTGCGTTAACAAAAGCAAAATTGGCGTTGTTCAAACTGTGCCAATCAAAGCTTTCTAAATCTGGTGAGAGCTTGGGTTGATTAGGCTGAGGACAGTTCAAACTTTTAATGTTTCTGCCTCATTTAGATTCTGCCACTGAATCTGTTATCTCCAAACTGCATATAATTCGAAACATGAACACTGATTCTGAGGCAGGATTTCTATTCTGCCCTTAATTCAAAGCTGCTTCAACAACAAGAACAAAAACTTGCATTTACAAGGCATTTTTAATGTTATTTAAATTGTTGAACAATTCAATTTTAGTATTTTTGCTCAGTAAGGCTTATCAGGACCAGAGTCAATTATTGAAACAGTACCTTCTCAATGCTACATCATTTTGCCAGACTTTCAGTCTCCTCAAAACAGAGTAAAATCAGGATGTGAGTTTGCTCGCTGAGCTGGAAGGTTCGTTTTCAGACGTTTCGTCACCATACTAGGTAACATCATCAGTGAGCCTCCGATGAAGCGCTGGTGTAATGTCCCGCTTTCTATTTATCTGGTTGGGTTTCCTTGGGTTGGTGATGTTATTTCCTGCGTAAAAGTAAAAGTAAAGAGTAAAGTCAGTCAGTAAACAATGTAAGCATGCACAGAATTGAAGAACAAAACCAAAGTTGCTGGAAAAGCTCAGCAGGCCTGGCCCACTGAGTTCTGAGGAAGGGTCACCGAACCCAAAACGTTAACTCTGCTTATTCCTTCACAGATGCTGCCAGACCTACTGAGCTGTTTCCAGCAACCTCTGTTTTTGTGTTGATTTACAGCATCCGCATTTCTTTCAGTTTTTATTATGCACAGGATTGAGTTGGCTCAGTAACATTCGCTAAGTTATGAGATACGGAGGACTGTAGTTCAGATACCTCAGAGATGCCTAGACTGTGTTACCATATTCTGGATCAATAAGTTTAACATCTCAAATAATCCAACAGGCGAATACATTTCTGTTCACCATAACTCTCTGCATATTGAATGAAGAACTTTCGAATCGCGACATGAATGTCTCAAAAATTAAGGACACAAGGTGAGGCTCCGAGGGGAGATGTCCAGAACAAGGGGGAGAAAACATTAATTTAGAATTAGGCACCTCAGGGCTGTTTCAGGAAGCGCTTCTTCACACAAATGATAGTACAGGTCTGGAACACTCCCTGCCCAAAAAGATTCCGAGCGTTGGAGAGGAGGAGCGGTATGGTGAGGGTCAACAAAAAAAATCAAGAATGAGATTAAGAATTTTTCCTTAAGATGGGGATGTAGAAGCAAGGTGGTGAGATGGAGTAAAGATACAAACCAGTCCTGACCTAAACGAGTAGGAGCTCATCAATGTGGAGTTGAATAGGTCATTCCTATTATTCTCTTCCCTTATTCCTTTGTTTACAGGCTGGGAATTCTGTCCCCCCACCCCATTCCCAAAACCATGTACAAGGCACAAGTCAGGAGTGTGATGGAATACTGTCCACTTGCATGGATAGGTGTAGCTCACAACACTCAAGAAAGTGGACACCATCCTGCTCCAAGCAGCTTACTTGTTTTTGTTCCTTTATTTATTCATGGGATGAGGGCGTTGCTGGCCAGGCAGCATTTATATCCCATCCCTAATTGCCCAGAGGGCTGTTAAGAGTCACCCACATTGCTGCCTGTCTGGAGTCACATGTAGACTTAGGTAGATAACAAAGTGTGGAGCTGGATGAACACAGCAGGCCAAGCAGCATCTCAGGAGCACAGAAGCTGACGTTTCAGGCCTAGACCCTGCATCAGAGAGGGGGATGGGGTGAGGGTTCTGGAATAAATAGGGAGAGAGGGGGAGGCGGACCGAAGATGGAGAGAAAAGAAGATAGGTGGAGAGGAGAGTATAGGTGGGGAGGTAGGTAGGGGATAGGTCAGTCCAGGGAAGACGGACAGGTCAAGGAGGCAGGATGAGGTTGGTAGGTGGGAAATGGGGGTGCGGCTTGAGATGGGAGGAAGGGATGGGTGAGAGGAAGAACAGGTTAGGGACGTGGGGACAAGCTGGGCTGGTTTTGGGATGCAGTGGGTGGAGGGCATGAGCTGGGCTGGTTGTGTGGTGCAGTGGGGGGAGGGGATGAACTGGGCTGGTTGTGGGATGAGGTGGGGGAAGGGGAGATTTTGAAGCTGGTGAAGTCCATATTGATACCATTGGGCTGCAGGGTTCCCAAGCAGAATATGAGTTGCTGTTCCTGCAACCTTCGGGTGGCATCATTGTGGCACTGCAGGAGGCCCATGATGGACATGTCGTCTGAGGAATGGGAGGGGGGAGTTAAAATGGTTCACGATTGGGAGGTGCAGTTGTTTATTGCGAACCGAGCGGAGGTGTTCTGCAAAGCAGTCCCCAAGCCTCCGCTTGGTTTCCCCAATGTAGAGAAAGCCACACCGGGTACAGTGGATACAGTATACCACATTGGCAGATGTGCAGGTGAACATCTGCTTGATATGGAAAGTCATCTTGGGGCCTGGGATGGGGGTGAGGGAGGAGCTGTGGGGACAAGTGTAGCACTTCCTGTGGTTGCAGGGGAAGGTGCCAGATATGGTGGGGTTGGAGGGGAGTGTGGAGCAGACAAGGGAGTCACAGAGAGAGTGGTGTCTCTGGAAGGCAGACAAGGGTGGGGATGGAAAAATGTCTTTAGTGGTGGGGTCGGATTGTAGATGGTGGATGTGTCGGAGGATGATGCGTTGTATCCGGAGGTTGGTGGGGTGGTATGTGAGAATGAGGGGGATCCTCTTGGGGTGGTTGTGGTGGGGGGGGGCGGGGTGTGAGGGACGGGTTGCGGGAAATGAGGGAGGCGCCATCAAGGGCGTTCTCGACCACTACGGGGGGAAAGTGGCGGCCCTTGAAGAATGTGGACATCTGGGATGTGCGGGAGTGGAATGCCTCATCCTGGGGGCAGATGCAGCAGATGCGGAGGAATTGAGAATAGGGGATATCTCCAGACTTAGGTAGATGGTAGTTTTTTTTCGCTTGGTGGCATTCGTGAACCAGATGTTTTTTTTCTGACAACTGACAATGCATTTATGGTTATCATTACATTCTTAATTCCAGATATTTATTGAATTCAAATTCCAACATCGACCATGGCAGGATTTTGAACCTGGGTCCCTAGAGAAGAGAATGAATGTTGAAGGTCGTGGATGTGGTGCTATGGGGAGGCGATGGCCTGACAGTGTTATCGCTGGACTGTTAATCCAGAGACCCAGGGACCCCAAAAAGATTCCGAGTGTTGGGGGTGGTGGGGCATGGTGAGGGTCAAAAAACATTATCAAGAATGAGATTAAGAATTTTTACTACGTTGATGAACTCCCACTCATTTAGGTCAGGACTAGTTTGTATCTTTACTCCATCTAACCACCTTGCTTCTACATCCCTTACTTAAGGAAAAATTCTTAATTTCATTCTTGATTTTTTTTTGTTGACCCTCACCACGCCCCTTCTCCTGTCCAACACTCGGAATCTTTTTGGGGTCCCTGGGTCTCTGGATTAACAGTCCAGCAATAACACTATTAGGCCATCTCCTCCCTATAGCACCACATCCACCACCTTCAACATTCATTCTCTTCACTGATGCACTGTGGCAGCAGTGTATACCACCTACAAGATACAGTTTAGCAACTTAATAACATTCCTTTGATAGCACCTTCCAAACCCACAATCTCTAGCACTTAGCAGGATGAGGATATCAGCTACATGGAAAATCATCATCTGCTAGTTTGCTCCCAAGCCACACACCATCCTGACCAGCAAGTGCATCGCCATTCCTTCAGCGTTGCTGAGTCAAAATCTTGAAACCCCATCCCTAACAACACTGTATCTGCATCTACACCACATGGCCTACAGTAGTTCAAGAAAACAAGTGACCAGTACCCTCTCAAGGGCAATAAGGGACTATAATGCTGGCCTAGTTAGCAATGCCCCACTTCTCATGAAAGAGTATGTGGAAGTATTTGAACTGAAGCTTAGTATTCATACATATTAAACCCACATGATAAGGATATATGTTCACATCCTTGCAGATAGCTTTGGTCTGAAGATGTGAAATTATGATTGTATTGTAAATTAATAATGACTTTCTTGAAGAGGGTTAAGTGATGCCTCTGTAAGGCCAAGTTGTGAATGCTCAAGTGGAATGAAGGACTGGGGAAGCGAGAAAGAAAGAAAGTGCAGAACATACTATGATGATAAAAGGAAAAGTCAAGGCTGTTCAGGCTGTGTTCACCCAGTAATGATTGGGGTTAAATGTCATTTTGGGACCTGAAAAAAGCAAACCCTGTTGGGCTCTTTATTCATAGGTGCTCACTGACCTATTTAGGGACCTGGCATTGGGAAGAGGGAATGCACTGGGAGCAGGGGTAGGTGCATTACCAGCTGAAGCCACCTTCTTCCGTGGTGAGCAAGTTAGATATATTGTTCAGGTGCATCTGAAAACTAATTGTTCATCTCAGGGTTTGGGAGAGCCCATATGTGTTCCCATCACTACCATGTCTAACAATAATTTTCCCCTTGTTGCAGGATGCTGACGTTTAAAGCCATTGGACAAATATTTATCCTGGGCTGCACTTGGATTCTCGGCTTCTTTCATTTTCAAGAGGATACAGCAGTGATGGGCTATTTATTTACAATTGTCAACAGTTTTCAAGGCACCTTCATCTTCATCATCCTTTGTGTGTTAAATCCCAAGGCACGTGGTATTGTATTTTAGGCTTATTACATTGGAATGGAATAAGTCATAATATAGGAACTGGAGTCAGACATTCAGACCTCAAAAATGTTCCACCATTTAGTCAGTTCATGGCTGACCTGTATCTCACCTCCAAGTGAGCCTGGACACCCAATACCTCTCACAGAACAAAAAATTACTAATTTTTTTCTTGAAGTTTTGAATTGACCTCCTACCTCAGCTACAGTATTTTGGGAGTCATGGTTCCCAATCAACCTCAGCAAAAATCTGAAAGCTGAGAGCCAAGGCGATAACATATCCTGCGTTCGCTGGTCTCTCAGTACTGCCTCACCACCCACCTTGTGCCTCTGATGGCTGGAATTTGTATCCCATTGCACGGTTATTGGGCACATAATCCAGGCTAATATTTCAGCATGGTACTGATAGCGCCATCTGAGCTGGCTCCTTTTTGTTTGAGGCATTAAACTAAAGGTCTGTTTCCTCTTTTGTACAAAAGTTGTCAGTAAGTCATTGAACATGTTCAAGGCAGAAATTGTCTTCTGGATGCTAATGACATTGAGAGGTATGGGGATAGCGCGGGGAAATGGTGTTAGATACCCAGGTATGATATAAGACCATACGTATAACTGGCCATGATCTAGTTGAATGATGGAGCAGCTTCAATGGGCTGATGGGCCTACTCCTGTTCTTATCTAGAAGGCACAACAGCACTATTTCCAATAACAGCATGGGTTTCCCCAGTATCCTTGCTAATAGGCATCCCTCATCTGCAGCAGGTTATTTGGTCACGACCTCATTGCCTTTTGCAGGACATTCCTTTGTAAAAATTGGCCACCGTATTTCTCTGCAACACTAGGGTGGATGTGCCATAAATATTTTAAATAGGGACAGGCTGAGGTTGTGAAAGGTGGAGCATCAGCGGGAGTTCTCACTTTCACTTTCCCTAATGTTCGCCTGCGTTATAGGCTCATGGCCAAGGCTATGACTTCAACCACAAATCTGAGGTTTCAAGAGCTCCAAATCAAACAATCTCCACACTGAGTCACAAAGTACCTGTGGCACTGATACAGGAAAAGAGACCAACTCATACTGGTCTTCCTCGAAGGTGGGTCAGGTTGTACTGTAGCCTGAAATTTAGTTTATGCTCTGTGTTTTACCTGTGAATGCTGGGAGCAATTGTGGCCACCAAAGAAGGTAAGCTGTGAAACCAGTCGATTCTTAATGGGTCACCAGCAATTATTCCAAACCGAGCATTGTGTTTTTCTGTAAAAAGAACATCAGCAATACATGAGAAGGTTATGTGCAGAATCTTAATTCATCAGCTACAAATTTTGATAAATTCCTTTTCTTAAACCTCTTAAGATAAGGGATGCATACAGCAAATGGATCACCTGCATCTGCCAGACCAGAAAGAGCTTATTTGAATCTGAATCCGCAAATGTGCCATTGTCAGTTACATCGGTAAGTGTGCCTATACTTACAGCTGCATCAGACGGCGCAGCACTGAGAGAGAGAAAAGGTAGCAGCACTGGAAAACCGTCTCACCCATGTTTCCGTCCAAGTTACACACCACTCCAACTTTGGTATTTGTAAAATATTACCATTCCATCATTGTCGCTTTCTCATTTTCTCTCTCAAGCCCAAGTTCAAATGACCAGTGAACACAAATCTTGTCAGTGATGCTATCACAAGATAGATTTTAAAAGTAAAAGGGGTCCAGAGTTAACAGTCACTTGATAGAACAGAACTTGAGCACTGCTGATAAAAGAGTCAGACTGGTGAAGCTTTTGTCTTGCACTATCCAGGATAGAATTGCAAGGACATCACATCTCAATGGGAACAACAATTCATATAACTTAAGAAGAGGATGCTGATTAGTTTATGAGTGGATGGTGATTGGGGAAGTGATGGCCTAGTAGTATTATTGTTGCACTGTTAATCCAGAGGCCAAGATAACATTCTGGAGACCCAAGTTCAAATCCCACCACAGTAATTCGAAGTCAATAAAAATATTTGGAATTAATCATCAAATGATGACCATGAACCCATTGTTGATTGACGTGAAAAAAACCCACCTGGTTCATGGATGTCCTTTAGGGAATGAAATTGCCATCCTTACCTGGTCCAGCTTACACGTGACTCCAGACCCACAGCATTGTGGTTGACTCTTAATTGCCCTCTGGGTAATTAGGGATAGGCAATAAACATTGGCCCATCTAGTGACACCTGTGAATGAATAAAGAATAAAGATTAATCTCCATGGCAACACCCCTACCAATCAACGTTTGTCAATTTATCAGTACCCTTTTCTGATTTTGGTATAAATTATTGTTCCTTTTGAGATATGATTTTCTTGTAATTCTGTCCTGATCAATGCAAAGTGAAAGGGTTTACTGACATTTATTTCCTTTCAGCAAAACACATGTCACACATCTCAAATTGGGATCGACTGTCAAATTGAAAACAGAGGTTTCCAAATAGCTGCAGTTTGCCACTAACAAACTGAAAGTAAATCATATTTATTTGCAGGAATAAAACCAAACTCTCTTGTTGTACTTCTTCAAATTCATTTCACCTTGCTGCATGAGTGTACTTGCCCCAACCTTGGGCCATCTTCAAAACTATCACACAATTTAATGGCCAGAAAGAATGAACTGGATAGCCAACTAAAATTCCTTTGAAAGTATCCCTGATGATGATGTTCATTTATAGACAAGTTTGTACAGCTCTGAGTATATATTTAGTAAAGGAACAGGAGAAGTACATTTTTTTAGGGCCTGTTCCACGATTTGGTGTCACGGCTGATCTGTGACCGAACCTAATCTAATTGCTGTCTGCAGGAGAAAGTTCAAAACCTCAAACACCCTCTGTTTTCAGAATTTTATGTCTGGATGGTATGATTCTACATCTTAGACCATGTCCCTTAGCCCTAGAAACCCCAGCCAGCAGAAATAGTTTCTCTTTAACTATCCTTATCTGTTCCAATGATTACAACCCTACGTGCTCAAATCTCTTTTTGTAGTTTGATCTTAGGAGTTCAGTTATTTCATAGAATCCCTACAGTGTGGAAACAGGCCCTCAGTCCAACAAGTCCACCCTGACCTTTAGAACATACCACACAGACCCATTCCCCCTGTAACCTACCTCATCTACACATCCCTGAATACTACAGGCAATTTAGCACAGCCATTTCACCTAGCCTGCACATCTTTGAACTGTGGGAGGAAACCGGAGCACCCGGAGGAAACAGACGCACACACAGGGAAAATATGCAAACTCCACACAGACAGTCACCCGAAGGGGGAATCGAACCTGGGTCACTGGCGCTATAAGGCAGCAGTGCTGACCACTGAGCCACCGTGCCACCCAATCATGACAGTACATGTTGTTTTCCCTCCAAGGCCAATATATATATATCAGTCCTTAGGTATTGCCTAGAACTGCTACACATCTCTTCATGTGTGGTCTAAGCTTTGCATAGTTGAAGCACAATTTCAAGCACCTTTTATTCTCACATTCCATTAGCCTTTCTGATTATTTCCTGCGCCTGCTTTAGTGATCCATGTAGATGGACAGGAAACCCAACGATACATCAGAAGACTCGCACAGTGAGGCAGCATGGGTATGACTCAGGAAAAGGAAATGTGGAATCACAGTGCTGGGGGTATACGACAGGCCTCCCAACAGCCAGTGGGACTTAGAGGAGAGAACATGACATTGGCTGGGACTTCCACATGCTAGGGGCTTGGATGGAGCAGAATTTGTAAGGACCATTCAGGAGAGCTTCTTGACACAATGTGTAAACAGTCCAAACAGGGGAGGGGTTATACTAGACCTGGCTTTGGGAAATGAGCCCGGGTAGGTGAGTAAAGTTTCAGTGGGCGTGCATTTCAGGAGTCGTGAACATAAATCCGTGAGTGTTAAGATACTTATGGAGAGGGATAACAGCAGTCCTTAGTTGAAGGTGTTAAACTGGGGGAAGACAAACTGCAACAATATCAGGCAGGAACTGGTGAATTTTGACGAGAGGTGGTTGTTTGACGGTAAATCTACGTTGGGCGTGTGAGAGTATTTCAAACAGCAGTTGATAAAAATTGAGGAACAGAATGTTCCTGTGAGATTAAAGGATAGATATGGCAAGTTACATGAACTTTAGATGACCAGGTATGTTATGACCTTGGTCAGAAAGAGAAAAGAAGCTCATGAGAGGTCTAGGAGGATGGGAAGTTAAACATAGAATGAGAAGGGCTAAAAGGGGTCATGGAAAGTCATTAGCAAACAGGATTAAGGAAAATCTCAAAGCTTTTTTTATGAAGTCCATGTAGACGACTTTCAGTACTCTTCCCTCATCAATTATCTTCGTCACCTCCTTAAAAAACTCAATCAAGTTATTGAGGCACAACCTCTCCTGCACAAAATCGTTCTGTCTATCATTAATAAGTCCATTTGCTTCTAAATGCGTATAGATCTTGTCCCTGAGAATCTTCTCCAATAATTTCCCTACCACTGACGTGAGACTCTCAGACATGTAGTTTTCTGGATTAAAGAGCTGAAAGAGTTGGCTCCGTCTAGGACATGGAGGAGATCTATTTGGAGCCAGAAGAGGTAGGTGAGATCCTAAATGAATACATTGTGTCAGTATTCACCAAAGAGAAGGAATTGGAGGATGATCTCTGGGAAGAGAGTGTTGAATTTCTAAGCTGAGTTCAAATTAAAAAGGAAGAACTGTTGTGCATAAAGCATTAAGATAGTTAAGTCCCTAGGTCCTGATGGGATCTATATTTGGGATCCATTGACAGACATCATTGTATCCTTTGTAGCCACAGATGAAGTCCCAGAGGACTTGAGAATAGCCAATGTTGTCCCATTATTTAAGAAGGATAGCAGGGATAATCCAGAAAACTACATGCCTGAGAGTCTCACGTCGGTGGTAGGGAAATTCTTGGAGAAGATTCTCAGGGACAAGATCTATACACATTTAGAAGCAAATGACGTATTAATGATAGAATGATTTTGTGCAGGAGAGGTTGTGCCTCAATAACTTGATTGAGTTTTTTAAGGAGGTGACGAAGTAATTGATGAGGGAAAAGTGCTGAATGTCGTCTACATGGACTTCATATTAAAGCATTTGACAAGGTCCCTCAGCATAGACTGTTGCAAAAGGTACTGTCACATGGTAACAGGGTTGAGCTGGCAGGATGGAACTGGCTTAGGAGACAGAGGGTGGTGGTGGAAGGATGCTTTTCAGAATGGAGGGCTGTGACTAGTGGTGTTCCACAGGGATCAGTGCTGGGATCTCTGCTGTTCGTGGACTACACAAATGATTTGGAGGAAAATGAGGCTTCTCAAATTCATAAGTTCGCAGATGAGGCAAAGATTGGTAGAGTTGCGGATAGTGAGGAGGATTGTTAGAGAATACAGCAGAATATAGATCAATTTTTGGCATGGGCAGTAATGTGACAGATGGAGTTTAATCCGCATAAATGTTGGAAGGTCAAGTACAGGTGGAAATTACACAGTGAATGACAGAATCCTTAGGAGTATTGATATGCAGAGGGATCTTGGTGAGCAGGTCGACAGATCATTGAAGGTGGCAGCGCAGGTAGGTAAGGGAAGAAAAAAGGCCTTTGGCATGCTTGCCTTCATTGGAAGGGGCCTTGAGTAATACGATAAGCAAATCATACAATATAGTGTGGAGCTGGAGGAATACAGGAGATCAGGCAGCATTAGAGGAGCAGGTTTCAGGTCAGGGCCTATATAGAATCTTAGTTAGGCTACAGTCAGAATATTGCATAAACCACACTACCAGAAGGATGTGGTTGCTTTGGAGAGGGCACAGAAAGGTTTACCTGGATGTTGCCTGGAATGGGCAATTCTAGCTATGAAGAATGGTTGGATAGGCTGTGTTTATTTTCACTAGAACACAGGAGGTTGAGGGGAGACCTGATAGACGTTTATAAGATTGTGCATGGCATGAGCAGAGTGGATAATATGAGGTTTTTCCCCAGGGTGGAGGGTTCAGTTACCAGGGGACACAGGTTAACAGTACGTTGGGAGGGCTGGGAGCATGGTAAGTTTAAAAGAGATGTACAAGCCAGGTTTTTCACACAAAGGGTGGTGACCGTCTGGAACGCGTTGCCAGAGGAGGTGGTGGAAGCAGACTCAACAGCTGCACTCAAGAAGCACCTGGATGAATACATGAATAAGAAGGGAATAGAGGGATGTGGATTCTGTAAGTGAAGACAGTTTTAATGTGGAAGGGCAAAATGTGTCAGCGCAGGCTTGGAGGACTGAAGGGCCTGTTCCTGTGCTGTGTTATTCTTTGTTTCATCAAGTCCTTCAGCATTACAACACTTAGAAAACTTCATGTAACTGCAGCAGGTATATTTATAGTCATGTAGAGAACTTTGAGTGTATGAATATAGGCAACATCTCATGTGTCTTCCAATGAGATTTTAATGAACTGTGAATGTCTTTACGCATGAGCATGCAGAGTGTCTAATGGCTATTGTTTCGACGCTATAGATGTACAGACGGTAGAAAAGTAACACCCTGTCAGAGTTAAGTTAGCTAATTACAGATGATGGCAGCTGAAGAGTTTTGTTTCATTGCCACGGTCTGAGAAAGATAAACAATCAGGCTGAGTTCCAAGCTCCAATCGACTGCCTGGTCCAAGAAAGTGTGGTGTGTGTTCACATTGTGTTAGAATAAGGTTGGACTTGACTGAGGTGGAATGGATTGCCAGAGGGAAAGATCAGTAAAGAAGTGGTAATATTTGCCAATGAATGTACTGGAGCTCCAATTTGAGGACTGGTTATGTGTCATTCCCAAGATTTATTGGTTTTTCCTTCTAGATTGCTAACAGTCACTTCCACACAAGGCATGAAGTATCTCTCCAATTAACTTGGAGTCCAGGTAACTTTCCAGAGAAGCCACACTGCTCTTCCTTCCAAGTCAAGATATTCCTCCTCAGCTATGGCATCCAGAAGTGAGCACATTGCTTCAGGAGTGCTCCACCCAGGTCCTTGACAGCTGAAACAGAATTGCCACACTCTTGTTTTTCAATCCTCAGGATACGAAGGCTCCAATAGCCTCTCTAATCATTTTCTCTCAAATTAATAATATTACAATGATCCAGGTACCTTTATAGCCAAGTCTGGGTGCTTGACGACAATAGCTGAATTGTAATGGTGCAAAATGAGGCCATTCAGCCCATCATGCGTGCAGACCAGTTCTTCAAATGGGTATCATCACCTAGTGCCAGTATCCTGCTTTTTCTCCATTCCCTTACACACTATTTTTTTCTATTCAAATAACAATCCAATGCCCTTCTTGAATGCCTCGACTGAAACTGCCTCCACCACATTTCCAATCAGTGCATTTCTCACTACCTACTCTTTCTAGCCCACTCAATGTTGTGGAAAATCTCCGTCAAATCTCCTCCGGCCTTCTACTCGCAAAGGAGAACAGCACGAACTTCTTCAATCTATTCTCTTCACTGAAGCTCCTCTTTCCTGGAATCTTTGTGGTAAGTCACTTCTGCATGTTCCTGAATGTATTCACAATCTTCCTATACTGTGGTGAACACGCTGAACATAACACTCCAGCTGCAGTCTAACAAGTGTCATATGATTATGCCATGACTCATGAAAGCGAGCAGGCAAACAAGTAATTTCAGTCACTGCCTTGGAAAGTCCACTTTCGGCAGATCTCATGGAAGAAAACTTCAGTCAGAGGCTACAAAAGTGTAATTTATTCAGGCTCAACTTCTTCAAAGATGGAGGGTTTAGAAGGGAAGCTGAAACAAGACACATTATTGAAAATTAAGACATATATGCTTTTCTTCACAGGAAATAGTGTGACAGGATGTGTTCGTGACTTTTGCAAAGAGCTGACTAATTCATTCCGGACAAATACCTGATATGGACTGAATGATAAATGAAGAATGTGTAGACTTCTAAGATGCCATTAAATCTCTGATAAATGACCAATTGGAATGACAACCATGGATTAAGCATTACCTTTCTACGAACAGCTGGCTTTGGGAGAAATAATATTGCCTTATGTAGTAAAGCAAAACAGCAGTAATAAGATTTACATTTGGTTCTGCAAGCAATCTTTTGTTGAAAGCTTATTTGATGGTTAAATTAGTTTCATTAGATCTGTTCATTAAAGAATAAGGAGGTTATGTGTAAATTGGAATTTCTGTCAATGACACTGTGGCAACCCAATGCGATCCAACTGCCTTATTTAAGAAAAGGAATTGAAACATTTTGTGAATACTGACATCATTTTGCACCCACTAGAATTGTCATTAGCCCCTTTTATGCTTTGCTCTGGTTATAAATATCCCTGGGCAGTTATACTCTGTAGCTCTGTTCATTAGAGAGTGTGGACTTATACCATTCTCTGGTGTTTGAGTCTGAGTACACATTGAGGTGTGAGACTCTTAACTGTATCACTTTAAAACGGTTACATAAATATATGTTTAAACCTGCATTGTATAAATAAAATTGCAATATTAATTCAAAGGCGAGACGACTCTGTACCTCAAACCTACATTCAGATGTCATGGTATATCTTCCAGTAAAGTTGTAACAAACCCCGCTCCAGTGACTTGAGCACAAAATCCAAGCTGATACTTCAATTCAAGAATGAATTAATGCAGCACTGTCAGAGGTGCCAACCTTCAGATGCCTCTCTCTCAGGTAATGCTATTTGAAGAAACGGTGGCAAGGCAAAAAGGTATCCCTAAACCAACAGTACTAAAATTGACCATCAGATTATCCTCAGATCGCTGCCTGGGGGACACCTTGCTACACACAAATAGGCTGCTGCATTCCCTACAATGGTGACTCCACTTCAAAAGTATCCCACTGGCTGGAAGCACTTTCGGAGGTCATGAGAGACCGTATTTCATTTCAGTAAGAGTTCATTTCCATTTTCTTTCCTCTGTACCAATCTGCAAGAAGCTCATAATAGAACATAGAACATAGAACAGCACAGCACAGAACAGGCCCTTCAGCCCACGATGTTGTGCCGACCATTGATCTTCATGTATGCACCCTCAAATTTCTGTGACCATATGCATGTCCAGCAGTCTCTTAAATAACCCCAATGACCTTGCTTCCACAACTGCTGCTGGCAACGCATTCCATGCTCTCACAACTCTCTGTGTAAAGAACCCGCCTCTGACATCCCCTCTATACTTTCCTCCAACCAGCTTAAAACTATGACCCCTCGTGTTAGCCATTTCTGCCCTGGGAAATAGTCTCTGGCTATCAACTCTGTCTATGCCTCTCATTATCTTGTATACCTCAATTAGGTCCCCTCTCCTCCTCCTTTTCTCCAATGAAAAAAGTCTGAGCTCAGTCAACCTCTCTTCATAAGATAAGCCCTCCAGTCCAGGCAGCATCCTGGTAAAACTCCTCTGAGCCCTCTCCAAAGCATCCACATCTTTCCTATAATAGGGCGGCCAGAACTGGACGCAGTATTCCAAGTACGGTCTAACCAAAGTTTTGTAGAGCTGCAACAAGATCTCACGACTCTTAAACTCAATCCCCCTGTTAATGAAAGCCAAAACACCATATGCTTTCTTAACAACCCTGTCCACTTGGGTGGCCATTTTAAGGGATCTATGTATCTGCACACCAAGATCCCTCTGTTCCTCCACACTGCCAAGAATCCTATCCTTAATCCTGTATTCAGCTTTCAAATTCGACCTTCCAAAATGCATCACCTCGCATTTATCCAGGTTGAACTCCATCTGCCACCTCTTAGCCCATCTCTGCATCCTGTCAATGTCCCGCTGCAGCCTACAACAGCCCCCTATACTGTCGACACCTCCAACCTATGTGTCGTCTGCAAACTTGCTGACCCATCCTTCAATCCCCTCATCCAAGTCATTAATAAAAATTACAAACAGTAGAGGCCCAAGGACAGAGCCCTGTGGAACACCACTCACCACTGACTTCCAGGCAGAATATTTTCCTTCTACTACCACTCGCTATCTTCTGTTGGCCAGCCAATTCTGTATCCAGACAGCTAAGTTCCCCTGTATCCCATTCCTCCTGAACTTCTAAATGAGCCTACCATGGAGAACCTTATCAAATGCCTTACTGAAGTCCATATACACTACATCCACAGCTCGACCCTCATCAACTTTTCTAGTCACATCCTCAAAGAACTCGATAAGGTTTGTGAGGCATGACCTGCCCCTCACAAAGCTGTGTTGACTGCATTTAATCAAGCCATGCTCTTCCAGATGGTCATAAATCCTTTCCCTCAGAATCCTTTCTAACACCTTGCAGACGACAGACGTGAGACTTACTGGTCTGTAATTGCCAGGGATTTCCCTATTTCCTTTCTTGAAGAGAGGAATTACATTTGCTTCTCTCCAGTCCTCAGGTACGACTCCAGTGGAGAGCGAGGATGCAAAGATCCTCGCAAGTGGAGAAGCAATTGCATTTCTCACTTCCCAAAGCAGCTGAGGACAAATCTGGTCGGGGCCTGGCGACTTGTCAATCTTAATGTTTGACAAAATTTTCAACACATCAGCTTCCTCTATCTCTATCCATTCCAGCATGCACACCTGCTCTTCAAAGGTTTCATTCACTACAAAGTTCGTTTCTTTCATAAAGACATAAGCAAAAAACTCATTTAGGGCTTCCCCTACCTCCTCAGACTCCATACACAAGTTCCCTATGCTATCCCTGATCGGCCCTACTCTTTCTTTGACCATTCTCTTATTCCTCACATAAGTGTAAAATGCCTTTGTGTTTTCCCTAATTCGTTCTGCCAAGCCTTTCTCGTGCACCCTCCTGGCTCTCCTCAGACCATTTTTGAGCTCCTTCCTTGCCTGCGTGTAATCCTCTCTAGCTGAACTTGACCCTAGCTTCCTCCACCTTATGTAAGCTACCTTCTTCCTTTTCACACGAAGCTCCACCGCTCTCGTCATCCAAGGTTCCTTTATCTTACACCTTCTTGCCTGTCTCAGAGGGACATATTTACTCATCACTCGCAACAACTGTTCCTTAAACAGTCTCCACATGTCTATAGTGCCCTTACCATGGAACAATTGCTCCCAGTCCATGCTTCCTAACTCATGTCTAATCGCGTCATAGTTTCCTCTTCCCCAATTAAATATCCTCCCATTTTGCCTAATCCTCTCCTTCTCCATAGCTATGTAGAATGTGGGGCAGTTATGGTCACTATCACCAAAATGCTCTCCCACCACAAGACCTGATACCTGCCCCGGCTCACTTGGATCTTGCTGTACACCCTGGGAGACATTTATTGAGGCAACATTCCCACGGGATGAAGCCCTCCTGGAAAATGGCTGCTCAGGTTATTACAAAGCATTCATTTTACGGATTGGAGACTGAGAGCACTAGGCTCTGAAGTGCCAAGGTATGCTGATTCACAGAATAATTTCTCCGTCAAACGAAAACCTGCAGAAGCAAGAGGCTCAAACAATCAGGAAAGGCTGAACACGGCGTGGGTTTTCAATGAAAGGGTTAAGTGGCATTGTGAGATAAGCTCCTCACAGTAAGATATATAAGATGGGAGGAGCTAACCAAGGTGCTCCAGTGATCAGTGCCAGTTGCTATCACTAAGCCCATGCAGCTAACAATGACTCAAAGAATGAGCGAATTAGTATCGTAGGATAAATGTGTTCTGTTTACTAAGAGTGTACCAACTTCTGTTGAAGATTTTGTAAGGGTATCAATAATTGGGACTAATTCCAATAATCACCATGGAAAGTAGTTGAAGTCAGGAAGAGATCAGAATGTTTACCGGAAGAAGTCCGATGTGGTTCTCAGGGATAAAGTGATCAAAGAATAAGGGGAGTGAGCAGGAACAAGGAATTTGTTAAATGATTAACCATAAACAAATTGAACGGAGGAACAGGCTTCAAGGACAGAAAGGCTTACTCCTGTTCCTATTTGCTTTGTTTCTATAAGTAGATTGTTGGTGGTGTAGCTGCACAAGGAACTTCAGATGATTGGAAACAGCAGAACCGCTACATGTACCAAAGTGGCTGAGGGTAGATTTTGCCGGAAATACCAGAGTAGATGAGAAACATTTTCACTTAGTGAGCTCCGAGCTATCAATTACAAGTGCATGAAAGTCCTAACATGTCCAAAAAGAAATGCAGACAAATCATGTCTTTGGAATGTGGAACTCACTACCAAAAGGAAACATTAAGACAAGTTATATAGATACATTTATGAGCAAGTTCAGCAAACACACAAGGCAGAAAGGAGCAGAATGGCGTGTTGAATGGATGAAATGAAACCAAATGGAAAGAGACACATGAGGAGTATAAACACTCACATGAGCAGCTGGGCCAAATGGCCCTTGTGTGTGTTGTAAAATTCTACGGAATCCCATGTGAACATTGTCAAAGGACAAAGCATGAAAAAATTCTTCTTGGGAAATGAATGATTCACATGAAGCAGCTGGTGTTCTTTGTTGGAAATTCTGTGATTGGGCAATCATCAGTTACAGGTAAAACAGTGTTCCTGTACAGCACTGAAAGAATACAGTACAGCCTGAAGGAGCGTTCTTTCAGCAGTCCATGACAAAAACCCAAATCCTAAGCTTCGTGATAATGTAACCCATGACAACTGAACAACCAAATGACAGCACAACATTTTCTGATGAAGGGCCGAGGCCCGAAACGTCAGCTTTTGTGCTCCTAAGATGCTGCTTGGCCTGCTGTGTTCGTCCAGCTCCACACTTTGTTATCTCGGATTCTCCAGCATCTGCAGTTCCCATTATCTCTGTTCACAACAAAAGGCTTTTTGATAACAAGGTGTGGAGCTGGATGAACACAGCAGGCCAGGCAGCATCAAAGGAGTATCCAGGCCCGAAACATCAGCTTTCCTGTTCCTTGTTATCTCAGACTCCAGCATCAGCAGTTCCTACAAACCCCAAAAGTTTCTTGAACTTTCTTCACATCTGTTTACAGGATGTGGGCATTACTGGCTCGACCAGCATTCAGTTCCTTATTGCTGTTGCGAAAATGGTGGTGAGGTGTCCTTGAACTCCTACAGTCCATGAGGTGTGGGAACATCACAGTTCTATTACAGAGGGAATTCCGGGATGTTAGCCCAGCGACCCTGAAGGAGCAGTGATACATAATTCCAAGTCAGAATGTGAGTGGCTTGGAGAGGACCTTGGAGATGGTGGTGCTGTTCCCATGTACCCGCTGCCCTTGTCCTTCTAGATGAGAGAGGGCATGGGTTTGAAAGGTGCTGTCGGAGGAACCTTGGTTAATTGAGTTTATAGAGGGAAGAATTAAGAGAAGGTGATGACTGTAAAGTAAATATTGTTACTCTCTTCATGATTGCTGCACTTAATCAAGCAGCTCTCAGAGGTGATTCAATCGTCCTGTTTTAAACTTTAGTCTGTGTGTTTCAGAGACTGCTGGGTGTGCTTATGCTTGTTATAATCTACAAATAAACATTTTTTAGAGCTGAATTTAACCATATTTTAGCAAAATGACTTTTGTGTTGAGTTAAGGCTTTACTCTGCAAGGCCTAGAAAATTTTCTCACACTATGAACCTGATTTGCCTCATTAACTCCCTGTCACACCACATGGCTCCCCTTTCATCCGATTGAGCAGGATTGTCCCACTCACGGTCATGGGAAGGACCAAACCACCCACACCCTATACCATCCAGAAGCATGAGGACTGCTACAAGCTTCATGAGCTGCCCGACTTTCTGTCTGTGCTAAACCATGAGGCGAGATAACAGTGGTGTGAGCCTTTGAGCTCTGGCTGAGGTGTCAAAATACAAAAAGTCAAAAGGCAAGGCAAACAATGCTGTGACCATTCAAGTCGGCACAATGTGGGTGAGGCACTGAGAACAAGTGAGCAGCTCTGAGATGCAGCCTGGTCCAGCCCTTGAGCTGATTGTAATGCAGAGTCCTTGCAGTAGAAATGTTGTGTTATTTGCCAGTGTTCTCCAAAATGCAGCATTACAGTGCACAAGTGTACTGTAAGGGAAGTGTAAGGGCATTGGAGATGTGCCATGATGATGTGCACGGACTGGAACATGTTATATGTAAAGATCAGAGGGTGTGGGGTGTTTGTGGGTGCTGCCTGTGGTGTGTGCCTGAGATGTTGATGCCACATGTCCAACACGATGATGCTGTGTGTTCAAGACAGAGCTTCAGAGGAGCACATGGTGAGCTGGAGTTACCAGAGACCTGCGCACAATTTCACTTTGGCAATTCTCAGCATCCAGCTCTTATCTGGCAGGTTGTAGAAAAGGAACCTGCCTATAAGTAGGACAAAGACAAATAATAATGAGGGCGACAATGCCTAATGTGCCCAGTTAATTGGCCTCACACCACTCATTACTGAGAATCTTATTTCAAGGTTCAGAACGATGTTGGAAAACACAACTTGTTGTTCCTGACATCAAGAAACACCTCGCTTGACTTCTCACACAAATCTTCCAGATTTCTCACCATAGCCCATGACATCCAGGGCCTGGGAAGATCCTGCACCTTTCTATTGGAATATGACCAGTGCAGTTACCGCCCATTGTTAACATGGACAAGTTATTGCTCAGATATAAATTGTTGCTGCTGTATATAGTGAGCTGTTCATATCTGTATGTAAGATCCACTGATTCTGTCTGATAAGTAAGCTGTAAATGTGGGAGATAATGTTTTATTTCAAAATAAAGTTCGTGTTGCCATCAAAAATGCAACTTCCTCCATTGCAGAGGCTGCTCACACAGATGATGTAAAGTGTGTAAAAATATTGAGGTTAGTCTGCAGAATCGCACAGTGTATGAGAGAATCTTTCTGAACCGCTTCCTTTGGTGACACAGTGGTTGGAAAGTCATGGGATTGGAAATACCATACCTAATCCTGGGTGAGTACAAGGAATCAGATGGTGTTAGCTGCTTCGATTTTTATGGTCAATTTAACTGCACCAGCAACTGCATTGAATGTGAAATTTAAATAGTTGGAAGGAACGGATGTCCAGCCAAGAATGCTGATGTGTGTTTCAGTTCACTTCTGTTCGCTCACAGAATAGAGGGTGCAGTTAGTGTTCGAAGTGCGACACTGTAAGAAGTTTGGAGGTGATGGGTTTACAAAGAACAAGAACGAAGAACAGTAGAGCACAGGAACAAGCCATTCGATCCAACAAAACTGCACCGACACATGATGCCATTTTAAACTATAAATCTTTTCTCCCTGTGCGGTCCGTTTCCCTCTATTCCCTGCCTATTCATGTATCGGCCAAGGTATCTCTTAAAATGTTGCTGTTGTATCCTCTTCCACCATTTCCTCTGGCAGCACATTGCAGGCACTTACCATGCTCTGTGTAAAAAACGTGCCTCTCACATCTCCTTTAAATTTTCCATCTTTTACTTCAAACCAGAGTCCCATCATTATTGTCATATCTACACTGGGAAAAAGACTGAATACTGAGTCTATCGTGCCTCTCATAATTTTATAAACTTCTATCGGATCGTCCCTCACCCTCCAACGTTCAAGTGAAAACAAACCAAGTTTGTCCAATCTCTCCTCATCACTAATAACCTCTAAAACAGGCAACATCCTGTTTAACCTTATCTGTACATACTGTGCCCACCTCATTCACTTGCCTGCTGCTGATCGTTCATCTCCTGACCATGCATGTCCACTCCCAGCCTACTTTGATTGTTCAAACCCTCCATTCCCAGCAACATCCTGGTAAATCTTTACTGAACCCTCTCCAGTTTAATAATCTCCTCCCTAAGGCAGTGCAACCGGAACTGCACATGGTACTCCAGTTCAGGCCTCACCAATGTCCTGTACAACCTCTAAACGGCATCCCAACCCCTAACTGAAAGGTCTGAGCAATGAAGGCAAGCACGCTGAACACCTTTTTAACCATTCCGTCCACCTCTGATGCAAAGTTTAAATCTTATCGGGTGTTCCAGATATTTTTAATTCCCTTTCCTGGTTCTGACTGTGCACTTGCAGTGCATCTCTGACAAAATTTAGCTTTGTCTCTTCCCATTCCTTTCTTCCACCAGCACTTAGGTATGAGATGTCTCATTTTATCCCTTTTTAGGTGTGCTATTCCATGGTGAACACTGCGTAGGGTCCGGCTGGCAGAATGCGGGAACTACCGCTTTTTCCTTCTTTCTCCAAATATCAACTGCTCCCAACAGTGCCCCATTTTTAATCTATTCCACTTTTTCCAGCCCAACCAGCTGCTGCTTGGAAATTTAAAGCATTCTATTTATCATTTTTGGATTCATGGTCTCTCACAGCTGCGATCATTATCACTTCCTGTTCTAACATTGTTTTTGCACTTGAGTTTAGAAGGATGAGAGGGGATCTGATTGAGACGTATAAGATTATTAAGGGATTGGACACTGTGGAGGCAGGAAGCATGTTTCTGCTGATGGGTGAGTCCAGAACCAGAGGACACAGTTTAAAAATAAGGGCTAGGCCATTTAGAACAGAGTTGAGGAAAAACTTCTTCACCCAGAGAGTGGTGGATATATGGAATGCTCTGCCCCAGAAGGCAGTGGAGGCCAAGTCTCTGGATACTTTCAAGAAAGAGATGGATAGAGCTCTTAAAGATAGTGGAATCAAGGGTTTTGGGGATAAGGCAGGAACAGGATACTGATTGTGGATGATCAGCCATGATCACAATGGATGGTGGTGCTGGCTCGAAGGGCCGAATGGCCTACTCCAGCACCTATTGTCTATTGTCTTTTGTTGCACTATCTGCATAATCACTCCTTCTCTGCATTTTTTGTGGGTTTTTACTTCAATTACTGCTGCCTCCTTTGGTCCAACGGCTGTGGCCACTAGGTCCATGACTCAGGGCTCATGCTGAATTACACTACCATTCAAAGTAACAGAACCTCGCCTTGCCCATGTCATCATGTCATCATTGACTATACAAAAGGCATACCTCCTTTCTGGGTAGATGTTAACCCTCTGTCCTCTCCCTAACTGCAGGGATACAGAAAGTGCTTTTAGTTACCTGGGCAGAGTGACCTCCTTCTATTCACCCTCTTGCTAAAAGCTCTCAGGTCAATTTAACCACAGCCCACCCAGTCCAGGCCTCACCATCATATTACTTCAGCGCCTCATCTACAAACATGCATTTCAAATCTGGCCCCTCTAATGGCTCTTCCCAAACTGGACACTGTCTCTTTGCTATCAGAGATAATGGGAACTGCAGATGCTGGAGAATTCCAAGATAATAAAATGTGAGGCTGGATGAACACAGCAGGCC